>NC_056512.1:11361667-11392909 GCF_014905685.2 Nematolebias whitei
AGGGGGTCTCTGGACTATGCTACAACTTTCCCTTAAAGATTCAACGTTTTCACTGGCCTATATGTAAATGTATAATGTCTGTTTATGTTGTTTTGCTGTGGTAGTTTTTTTTTATGTCTCAAATCGTGCCCTGTCTAGGACACGGAGTGAGAGATCTTTTTTATACCGTCTCTCCTCATGTTTTCTTTCCTTTTCTCATCCATCCATCCATCCATCCATTTTCTTTACCCGTTTATTCCATTTTGGGTCACGGGGGTTGCTGGCGCCCATGTCCAGCAATCACTGTGCGAGGGGCGGGGTACACCCTCGACGGGTCGCAAGTCTATCACAGGGCCACATAGAGACAAACGAGACAAACAAACATTCACTCTCTCACTCTCACCTAGGGACAATTTAGAGTTACCAATCAGCCTAACATGCATGTTTTTGGACTGTGGGAGGAAACCGGAGCACCCAGAGAAAACCCACACATGCACGGAGAGAACATGCAAACTCCACCCAGAAAGGCCCCTGGACTGGGGTTTGAACCAAGGACCTGCTCGCTGAGAGGCAGCAGCTCTACCAGTTGCGCCACCGTGCTGCCTCCTTTTCTCATCTAAGCAAAATATTATTCTGAATAAGAATAAGAGGGCCACGCTATTTATTTATAGCCGCAGCTTTGTGCACTCCGCCCATCTTTCGGATGACTGTACGTACATATTCTCGTTGTATCTCGGTGCAATGCCAATAAAGTTTATTCTGATTCTTCTGATTCTTCTGATTCTGGGAAGGGGGTAAGAAGCCCGTTTTGTGACTTTATTGAATAATCTGTAATCTACATAGAAGCGCATCCTTGGGCTCTTTTTTTGGGTACCATCACCACAGCAGAGGCCCACAGATTATCAGATGGCTCTATGATGCCTGTCTTGACCATCTCACTCAGTTCTTTGTGTCGAGTAATGTCACATTTGATGAAATCGTCCCCTGCCTACATGCTGCAAGTGACAGCTTTATACTGTATTCTGTGATTAGAATAAAGTGAACACTACATGTTGTGATTATGTTAGATTTATACTGTATTCTGTGATTGGAATAAAGTAAGCACTGCATGTTGAAATTATGTTAGATTAAAAATATAGTCTGTGCTCAGAACAGTGAAAACTGCATGTTGAGACTGAGATGGAGGGTAATGCATTACCTTATCTTGCTTAATCTATGAGTCTCCATTTATGTAAGAGCATTCCAGGATGGATGGGGAGTGCATTACCTTATCTTGATTTTTGATTGTTCACTTAGAACAGTACACTAAGAGCATTCCATAATAGATAAAGACCTGAGTAAACAGGTAAATGTTTTTATTAAAATGAATACGAAGAAAAGTGTTGTAATTTAACTCATGTACTGGTAACTGAGGGGCCGGGAAGCAGGATGATACTCTCCATACCATAAAAGGACATGGTTTTAGGGGACAGAATGTCTTCTCGTGTTCTGAGAAACACACAGCTCTAAAGTGCGGAGGCCAATCAGAGCATGACACCAGAGAATGGTACGATGGAAAAACTGGTTCAGACTAGTTCTTCCAGTAATCAGTCTATATAAACCAGACACAGCTACGGGGTAGTGCTGAATGGACCGTGGTGTTGACAAGACAGGACAATATTGACTTCACCCCAGGAGCCACTCGGAGGGATTTGGACAGCTCAAAAGAGAGACTTCTTTTCATCAAGATAGGAGTACTCCTTTGTTCAGCCTGAGCTGATGCCAGACCAGACCCCTCAGGATTCGGACTGCTCGTGGGGCCAAGGGTGCTTCCTTCCAGGGCTCTGGAGGAGAGAATTCACTTGCCATTATCCAAAAGGTCTCCGGTGTTAGGAATGCGCGGGGAACCCAGATGATATGAGACCCAGAACGAGGCAGACACAAGGGGAATACAAATAACAGTGTTTATTATTTACAGTGAGTTTAAATCACATCCACAGGCTGCTGGTCTGAGGCTCCTGGAAAGAGGGACGACAGGTTATTAGCTGTCCAACGGGGAAGGCTCAAGTTGTTTGTTAAGGAGTGTGTTTGTCCTTACAGTCCAACCCGGAGGGAGAGCTGGTCCTTCAGTCCAAGGCGAGCGAGCAGCAGAGGGAAATCCAAAAGAGTCCAAAGGGGAACGAGGAAGGCTGGCACTGGAGGCAAAGAGGCACGAGGAATACCTGAGAGGCCTAGGATCCAAATCAGGTCACGAGGGAAATCCAAAGAGCACGAGGAACCAGGAAACTGGAAAAAAGAGCAAAAGGTGAACAAATTCTTTTCACCAAGACATTTGCCTCACAACAGTACAATACCATAAGAGGTGATATGCTCCAGCGTTGAATCACACCGGACTGCAGCCTTAAATAGATGGAGAGGCTCATCAGGCTGATGGCCGCCAGGTGTTGGTAATCAGCGGCCATCAGCAAGGCAGGCTGCAGGCAGTGGGATCCTTACATCCGGACAGAAATGGTGAGCAACTCCTGATATATTGTCCAAATGCAAAATTTTATACAAAATAGCAGCGATTTTTCCATAACTGAGTGAAAAAGGTTAGACTAAGAGAGTATTATCTTGTTTCCAGCCCTCTTGAAAAGTTATCACATAAATTATGTGCTGTCAAGGTTGATTGTAACAGTTTGGTTAGAAATCCGGTTGGCTCATGGTACAGGCTTAGGGTTTTTGGGGATCTAATATGCTTTGGGACTCCAAATGCGAAACAATCCATTCCAAGAAGAGGAGGCTGCTCTTTAGTGGACCACCTATGCTCTAGGGCTCAAGATCTCCTAACTCAGCTCATTGGAGTCAGGAGAGCCCCCCCCCCCCCCCCCTTGTCCTGTCTGGCATTGTGACACTTAGAATTATTGTCTGAGTGTCAAAGTGATGCCCAACAGATTTACTTTCACAAGCAGAGCATTATGGCTGGCCTTAATGCTCCACTTGATATATAAATTAAATTTTATTAGAATTTGCTTCGGGCTTGTTTCAGATGTAATGGACATGGGGATGAAAAACAAAGAACAACAAATAACAAAGCAGAAAAGTGAGAGAAGGGTTAAAATGTAAATAAAGAGATAGGAATAGAGGAGAGAGAGAGGGATGAAGAGAACACAAATCAACATCATTGAAGTATGTCTCTAGACCTGCAGAAAGAAAAAAAACAAGACAAAATCAAGAAATCACAACAATAAAACAACAAATATAATGATACTTATAACATCATTAGAAAGTATTTTATACAGTACATGGTAATACAAGATATAGTTGGTGGCCCCCACAACCCAACTGAGTGTGTATCTGATAAACACTTGAATCTAAACACCTGTGTGAGCATGCTTGTCACTATTGTCACAATGTTCAATAGTGGATGTGGGGACCCACAGACCCATCCCCACAGGACATGATGGCAACACAGAAAAGACCGGAACCACAGACACACAGCAGTCCCCAAGCCCAGAACTCCGAGAGTCCCCCAACAGGGACACCCGCACCCACCAGAGAGAGAAGCAAAGGGAAGCCCCGGGCAATCCCCAGCAACCACAATGCAGAAACCCCAGGAGGCTACAGCAACGAGTCCACAGGCCCCGCCGGCAACCCGCCCCTCCAGAGTAGATCCAGCCATGGACACCAAGCCCTGAGTCCCGAGGTCATACCACCCCCCAACAGAGGCCCGACAGAGCCAGGGCACCCAGGCCCCAGCAGGCAGCCACCAGGGCAGGCCCACACACACCCTACCACCCAGCCCCAGCTGCTGAGAGCCGCCAATGCACCGGCGGCAGGGGGACCTACCATCTTAGGGGAGCACGACACATTAAATGGGGGGCCAAAATTGATCCAAGAGAGGGGACCACCTAAAACCCAACCTGAGACATAAACAGGCACACAGAGACAGCCTGACAGAGCCTCTGTCAGGCCGTCCATGCGCCCCACCCGACAGCAACTACAAGCCGGCCCCAGGCCGGGGGCCAGAGCAGCAGGGAGCAGCAGCTGAGGAAGGCCGGCCCAGCGCACCAATGAACAGGCATCCCTACAGCCCCACACCACAGGCCCGAAGATGCCCCAGCACGCCACCCATGCAATCCCCCACACACATAGCACCCCCCACCACCACCACAAATGTCACATCAGGCCGACCACCCCCCCCCCCGTCAAAGCGAAGCCACACCCCTGCCATGCACCACCAACGACCACACACACAACCACAGCCGACCCCCCGCCAGAACCCGGCAGCCACCCCAGCCAAAGAGCCAGGAGAGCATTACTTTAGTGGACTCTCCATACCCTGAATGTCCCATCTGACCAATAGGCTACTCCCTGGAACCAGACATAGACTCTTTATTACCGATCTTATTGAATGGTTCAATGTAACCATTTATAGTGTGCTAATAACGCTGCACCCCTGCAAATCATTAATTAAAGCAAAGCATGAAATGTGAAACTCTGGACTATCATTTCTACATTTCGTACTCATGGATTTGGAAAGCTTGGTTCAATTCTAACAGAAAGAGGAGGTTTTTAAAGGTTTCTCAGCTTTGATTAAACAACATCCTGGAATCTTATGCCTAGATTCTAAAAAATACCAGATCGGTAACAATTGCAGTTCTACAACCGAGGGTGAGCGGCCGTTGAATATGAGTTTTCCCTGTGAATGACAATCCAACTCCAGCTGCTAAGTTGGGTGAGTCACGGGGTGAGATAAGGGTGTGAATCATAGAAGGAGGTCGTAAATAATCTGGGTGAGTCATTTTCAACACAGCCTTAAGTAGAACTAACCTAAGGTCACTCTGGGTAACACCCAAGTGCTAGACTTAGTTTGTTATACCCCTTAGAGGAGAGGCTGCAGTGGGGTTTAGCCATAATCCTAGTGGTGACCTCTCTGGGCAACCTCCTGGAGAACTAAGGGAAGGTGGCAGGGACACACTTTATTAGGATGAGCATCCCCAGTGTCAATGATGCGCTCCTCCAAGTGTGTCAGACCTATTTTGTTCTCTTTAAGGGCAAAAGTGTCCTTAAACTCCAACAGCACCTGCCATAGGCTTTCCTGCTACTGATGAGTCAGCCCCTCACAGTTCTTGGACCAAATTTCTTTCACTGCAGACAGCCTCTCTTCCTCTTCAGCTTGCTGATCAGCTGGAGGTAATGCCAGAGTCTCTGATTTGTAAGCAGCTGCTGCATCAAGGGCTGGACACGACGAGGGGGAGACGAGATGTACACTCTGTCCTTCAGGTAGTATTAGGGAGCCCTTTCCCAGGTTGAGCACACCACCAGTGGCTTATAAAATGTCCAACCCAAGGATGCATGTGTCCTGCACATCCGCCACTCAGGCAGCATAAGGCACAACGAGAACTCCCATCTTCCACCTTAAACTGGAACACTCTCCTCCCTCTTATGGGGGCCAGCACATCAGTTGCCTGCACAGCAGCTCCAATAGGGATGATGTCAGGTTGAACCAGCGTTACATTGGACGCTGTTTCCAGGAGTGCTGTACAAGGCACCCCGGCAACCACCAAAGGTTGCCCACTTGTGTCCAGCCAACAGTAATGACTGTGTCTGGTGGTGATGGTGACAGGCTGGGGGTGTTGGTCTCATAGGCCCGTACACTCCCACTTACATGAGTCCTTGGACATTTCCCGGCATGGCTGCAAACCTGGGACACTGCCTGATGAGGTGGCCTGCTTGCCCACATCCCCAGCAGCTCTGTTGTCGATGGCATGGGCCAGCCCATGGAGCAGATGACTGAAGAGCAGTGGTCTGTATTGTACTGAGTAGTACCCCTCTCCTTCGGTGCGTCCTCAGCTCCACCGATGGAGCCTGTCAGCATCTCCCTGTCCAGCGCCAACACTAGGGCTGCATCAAGTCTGTCTGGACATGCAAGCTGAATCTGTATTCGGAGCTCTTTGGGACTGAGGGCCTACAGTAACTGATCCCGAGCCTGCACTGTAAAAGTTTTTGTCTATCCATTGTGCCGTAAGACTAATCTTGCTAACGGGGCTAACATGACATCCAAATGTCTGTGGTAAAACTCAACCAGCAAGTTGTGCTATCGGCTATTAGCTTCTCAATGGCGTGGGAAAAAACGGCTTGTAACTCGAGTAAGGTTATGTCGGAAAAATATCTCAGACTACAAATGATGTCCATAAATCTTCGGAATCTGACATCCTCACCAATGAACCATAAAACTTCCACACCGCCGACATTTTGAATTTTCCTCTCCGCCATGAGCTCGGGTAGGCACATGTGACGTCATCACGTTACGCTGCCGCTGCAGGCAAAAACAGTGCCATTCATATTGTCGAGTTGTTTTAATGGAATGGCCGATGTCCGATATTGAAATGTAACGTTAATATTGGCCGATACCATGCTGATAATATCGTGCATCCCTAATATATGTATATATATATATATATATATATATATATATATATATATATAAATATACAAACCGGATTCCAAAAAAGTTGGGACACTAAACAAATCACAGATCAAAAGTTTAAACTGAGAGAATGTATCATTTTAAGGGAAAAATCTGTTGTTTCCAATTTTCATGGCGTCAACAAATCCCAAAAAAGTTGGGACAAGTCCATTTTTACCGCTGTGTGGCATCCCCCTTCTTCTTACAACACTCAGCAGACGTCTGGGGACAGAGGAGACCAGTTTCTCAAGTTTAGAAATAGGAATGCTCTCCCTTTCATTTCTAATACAGGCCTCTAACTGTTCAATCGTCTTGGGCCTTCTTTGTCGCACCTTCCTTTTTGTGATGCGCCAAATGTTCTCTATAGGTGAAAGATCTGGACTGCAGGCTGGCCATTTCAGTACCCGGATCCTTCTCCTACGTAGCCATGATGTTGTGATTGCTGCAGAATGTGGTCTGGCGTTATCGTGTTGAAAAATGCAGGGTCTTCCCTGAAAGAGATGACATGTACATGGGAGCATATGTTGTTCTAGAACCTGAACATAGTTCTCTGCATTAATGGTGCCTTTCCAGACATGCAAGCTGCCCATGCCACAAGCGCTCATGCAACCCCATACCATCAGTGATGCAGGCTTCTGAACGGAGCGTTGATAACAACTTGGGCTATCCTTGTCCTTTCTAGTCCTGATGACATGGCATCCCAGTGTTCCATAAAGAACTTCAAATCGTGACTCATCTGACCACAGAACAGTCTTCCATTTTGCCACACTCCATTTTAAATGACCCCTGGCCCAGTGCAAACGTCTGAGCTTGTGGAGCTTGCTTAGAAATGGCTTCCTCTTTGCACTGTAGAGTTTCAGCTGGCAACGGCGGATGGCACGGTGGATTGTGTTCACTGACGATGCTTTCTGGAAGTATTCCTGAGCCCGTTTTGTCATTTCCTTGACAGTGGCATTCCTGTTTGAGGTGCAGTGACGTTTAAGAGCCCGGAGATCACGAGCATCCAGTAGAGTTTTATGGCCTTGACCCTTACGCACAGCGATTGTTCCAGATTCTCTGAATCTTTTGATGATGTTATGCACGGTTGATGATGATAACTTAAAAGTCTTTGCTATTTTACGCTGGGTAACACCATTCTGGTATTGATGCACTGTCTTTCTGTGCAACAATGGTGGAATTGGTGATCCTCTTACCATCTTGGCTTCTGAGAGACACTGACACTCTGAGAAGCTCTTTTTATACCCAATCATGTTGTCAATTGACCTAAATAGTGTTATTTGGTCTTCCAGCTGTTCGTTATATACTCAATTTCCTTTTTCCAGCCACTTATTGCTACTTGTCCCAACTTTTTTGGGATTTGTTGACACTGTGAAATTTTGTATCAAAATATTTTTCCTTTAAAAAGTTACATTTACTCAGATTAAACTTTTGATCTGTCATCTATGTTATATTACGAATAAAATATTGACATTTGCCATCTCCACATCATTGCATTCAGTTTTTATTCACAATTTGTTTGTTGTCCAAACTTTTTTGGTGTCCAGTTTGTATATATCATGTGCATTTTAACTTATATTAGTACCTTGAAGGACAGCACGGTGGCGCAACTGGTAGAGCTGCTGCCTCTCAGCGAGCAGGTCCCTGGTTCAAACCCTGGTCCAGGGGCCTTTCTGGGTGGAGTTTGCATGTTCTCTCCATGCATGCGTGGGTTTTCTCCGGGTACTCCGGTTTCCTCCCACAGACCAAAAACATGCATGTTAGGCTGATTGGTAACTCTAAATTGTCCCTAGGTGTGAGTGAGAGTGTGAATGTTTGTTTGTCTCGTTTGTCTCTACGTGGCCCTGTGATGGACTTGCGACCCGTCCAGGGTGTACCCCGCCCCTCGCACAGTGATTGCTGGACATGGGCACCAGCGACCCCCGTGACCCAAAATGGAATAAGCGGGTAAAGATAATGGATGGATGGATAGTACCTTGAAATACTTATTCATTCAAATTCATCCTGCTGCACCTTTATAATCTACCATGTTGTTGTTTACTATCTCTCTTTAGGACATTGTAAATATTATAATTACTTTTTCACTTTTTGATACTTTTTTGTGTACCCTTATTGCATGCTTTTAGTATTTCTTGTTTGTTTGCTCTTTGTTTATTTAATTTTTAATTGAGTCAAATCGGTTCTTTTTATCCTAAGCATTTCATTGTACTGTTAACCCCGTGTTAACCTTGCATATGACAAACACAACTTGAACTTGAACTTGTTTCCATATCTCTGACATTTGTAGGAGCGAAGTGGTGGAGGGATATAAGGCCAAACCTGGAAAATCAAACAACCTATTTTGATATTCTTTGGTAAGATTGTTTCTGCAAACTCAATCATTATTGATAGACTCCCTACTCTTTCCCAATTAACTGTTTTTGACAGTCTTTTCAAGTTGTTCACCTGTTCACCAACAATGCTTCTTTTTATTTTATATAAATCCTGGTCTTCTGGAATACCATAAATCACCAAACAAAACTATTTTGTTTTCTTATATAATCTTCTTTTCTATCCCTATTCATTTACAAATGCTCTGAACGTTTAAAGCCTTATTTTTTGTTCTTCAGTTTTACAAGACACTAATAAGGTTCCTTCTCTTAACAACTTTACCATTTCTATGTCCCCAAATTTCTTTTTATTTCTCTAGATATCAAAATGGGGCTTACAAGATAAGATTGATAAGCCAAGTTAAGATAAAATAAGCACTTTATTGATCCCACAGGAAATTGTTGTGCAACAGTTTCAGCACAAGGGAACATACACAAGGAATCACACAATATATAAAAATAACAGAGAGTATAAAAAATAACAAAGAATATAAAAATACCAACAATTAAGTTCTAAAACTAATCAGATGCAGACAGAAACATTAAAGAGTTTATTGTGGTACAGGATTAATTTTATTGTCCTACAGGTAGAAAGGGGAAGGAGTTGAAAAGTTTGATGGCCACAGGAAGGAAGGACTTCCTGTGATATTCTGTGGATCGCCTCAGTGGTCTCAGTCTATGGCAGAAGGTGCTGCAGTAAGAGTCCAGTGTGGCATGCAGTGGGTGTGACGTGTTGTTCAGGATCTGGAGCAGTTTCCTCAGCATCCTCTGCTCAGACACCTCTGTCCGAGACTGCAGTTCTACTCCCAGAACTGAGCCAACTCTCTTGATGAGTTTATCAAGTCTGCTGGCATCAGCTTTCTTCACCCTGCTGCCCCAGTACACCACAGCATAGAAGATGACACTGGAGACCAGCGAGTGGTAAAACATCTGCAGCATGGTCCTGCAGATGTTAAAGGACCTGAGTCTCCTCAGAAGAAAAAGGTGACTCTGCCCTTTCTTGTAGAGGGCGTTGGTGTTAGCTGTCCAGTCCAGTTTATTGTCTAAGTGGTCCTTTCATTATGTTACCCTGCCTTTCCTCTTTCCATAATTTTAATATTATTTTTACTTCCTCTCACTACTCTTCTTCTACCTATCATTTCTTTATCCAAATTGCTTTCTTCCAACATTCATTTATTACCCTGACTGTCAACCAACCTCCCTTCCTTCATTTTACTTCCTCATCCTCTCCTTCTACCACTACCTACCATTGTCCACATCTCTAATTCCATGTCTACCTCATCTCCTACCTACATTTCCATCTGAACCTTTCAATTCAATTCAATTCAATTCAAAAATACTTTATTAATCCCAGAGGGAAATTATATGTTGTAGTAACTCTTCATCCTGGTTTCATTAAAGAGTTGTTATAGATGCTGATGGCTGTGGGCAGGAAGGATCTCTTGTAGCGGTTTGTTCTACAACGGATTTGAAGAAGCCTCTGACTGAAGACAATTTGTTGTTGTATGACAGTCTGATGAAGAGGGTGCTGAGAGTTGTCTATAATGTTCTTCATTTTATGAAGAATCCTTCTTTGAACAATCATCTCCAAAGGTTCTAGAGGGTACACAGAACTGAGCCAGCCTTCTTTATGAGCTTGTTGATCTTTTTTAAGTCACTTGCTCTGGTGTTGCTACCCCAGCAGATGATTGCAGAAGAGATAGCGCTCTCTACAACAGACTTATAGAAGATATGCAGCATCTTGCTGCAAACGTTGAAGGACTTCAGCTTCCTCAAGAAGTACAGTCTTCTCTGTCCCTTCTTGTAGACGGCTTCACTGTTGCATTTCCAGTCCAGTCTGTTGTCCAGGTGAACCCCAAGGTATTTATACTTCTCCACCACCTCCACTTCTTCTCCCATGATGGAAATAGGGTTGAACCTGTTCCTGATTCTCCTGAAATCTACAATCATCTCCTTTGTTTTGTTCACATTCAAGATTAGATGATTTTTTCCACACCATGCCACAAAGCAGTCCACCAGTACTGTACTCAGCTTCTTGTCCATCTCTGATATACCCGACTACTGCAGAGTCATCAGAATATTTCTGCAGATGACAGGAGTCTGTTTTATACTGGAAATCTGAGGTGTACAGAGTGAAAAGGAATGGTGAGAGTACAGTCCCCTGTGGTGCTCCTGAGCTACTGACCACCTGGTTACACACACAACCCTTCAGTCTCACAAACTGTGGTATGTCTGTCAGGTAGTCTTTGATCCAGGCGATTGTTGAGGCCTCCACCTGAGTCTTCTGGAGTTTCTGACAAAGCAAATCAGGCTGGATTGTGTTAAATGCACTTGAGAAATCAAAGAACATGACTCTCTCAGTGCTGTCTGCCTTTTCTAGATGACAGTGAGTTTGCTGAAGCAGGTGTATGATGGCATCTTCAACTCCAAGTCCACGCTGATAAGCAAACTGCAGTGGGTCCTGATATGTGCTTGTTTGTCTAGTCAGGTGGGTCAGCAGAAGTCTCTCTAGGACCTTCATGATGTGGGATGTCAGGGCAACAGGTCTATAGTCACTGAGGACTGATGGGTGAGTTTTCTTTGGCACTGGAACAAGGCAGGATGTTTTCCACAACACTGGAACCTTCTCCTGGGCCAGGCTAAGGTTAAAGAGGTGCTGCAGAACCCCACAGAGCTGCTCTGCACAGACCTTCAGGACTCTGGGACTGACACCATCTGGACCTGCAGCCTTATTCCGGTTCAGTCTCTCAAGCTGCTTCCTCACCTGACTTTTGGAGACGCAGAGGGGGGAGGCAAAGGAGGTATCAGCATCTTCTGATTTGATTGAAGACCAATATGAAGAAGAAGGATCCATGACTGAGGTGGTAGATACAGTATTTGAGGTGTGACAAGACAGCCTTGGGTCAATGGAGGGTGGTATGTATGTTTGGCTGTGGGCAAGATTGGAGGATGCTGAGCTTGTTCCTGAACTGAACCTATTGAAGAATGTGTTCAGTTCGTTGGCTCTGTCCAGGCTTCCATCCTTCTGATCCTCCTTCTGCTTGAAGCCTGTGATCTTTTTCATCCCTGACCACACCTCTCTGATATTGTTCTGCTGGAGCTTGCTCTCCAGCTTCTTCTTGTACACCTCCTTGCTGTTTCTTATATTCACACACACACACACACACACGCACGCACGCACGCACGCACGCACGCACGTACGCACGCACGCACGCACGCACGCACGCACGCACGCATGCACGCACGCACACACACACACACACACACACACACACACACACACACATATATATATATATACACATACCTATTCATGCAAAAATCCACCTATTCCAACAAATCCCAAAAAGTTAATTGAAAATTCCATAATCTATCCAATTTAGTTTTAAATTCCACACCAACTTTCCAAACTCCCTGGCTCGAACCAACTTTCCACGTCCTCTACCTCCGACCTCTAAACCCACATCTCCAGTTCTTTCTTTGTATTTTCTCTCTTTAGTTCTTTCTTTATTTTTATTTAGTGTTTTTAGCCTTTTGAATTAAATGTTTGCAATGCAGTGTTAGTGTTATTTATTCCCCCGAGGCTCTAGGACCTAAGGGAGCACAAGCCAGTATATCTTATGGGCCAGTCCCAAGTCCCAAATCGTGAGGGTTGTCAGGTAGGGCATCTGCAAAAAGCACTTTTGCCAAAACAAATATGCCAGTTTATCTAAGGGACAACAGCCCAGATCGGTGGAGGCCCAGGTTAACAATGATCACTACTGGTACTGTTGACAAACAGGTTGCTGGCAGAAATTGTGCTACTGTTAGTTGAATATCACAAGGGGGGAAATGTGTCAGGAGACAGAGCGAGAAGAGGAAAGTCAAGAATATAAGACTGAGGGTTGCAACTCTAAATGTGGGGACAATGACAGGCAAAGGTGGGTGACATGCTGCAGAAAAGGAAGGTAGATGTTTTATGTGTCCAAGAGACCAAGTGGAGGGGCAGTAAGGCTTGCAGCATTGGAGCAGGGTTCGAACTGTTTTACCATGGTGTGGATAGAAAAAGGAATAGAGTAGGGGTGGTCCTGAAGGAGGAGTTGGCAAATAATGTAGTAGAGGTGAAAAGAGTGTCAGATAGGGTGATGTGGAAATTCAAGATGGTGGCGATGCGTTGAGTCACGTTTTGTTGGCCTCCCATCATTTCAAGGAAGAAGAACAAAAAAAAACTGCCTTTCAGGAGGACATTCTCACCGCCTTTGAGCTGGAAACTCCGGGAGTCGACATTCTCATTTTTGCTGACTAGAGAGAGCTGAAGGATGACATCAAAAGTAAATAAATTAAAAACTGCAGGCTCAGCCCACAGTACTTCTAGTACAGGAGAATCGGCTCTGCCCTCGCCAGGCCCCAGAAACTCCGACGAGGCAGCCCTGAAGTCAGACATTCTGGCTTCATTAAAAACAAACATTTTGACAGTAATTAGGTTGGGGATGAAGGCTGCCCTGGCAGAGGACATCGCCTTTATTAAGGGTGAGCTTCAGGCAGTGAGGACGGAGGTCATTTATAGCATCACGGCTTTCAGAGGTGAAATGGATCAAGTAAGACTGGATGTCATGGAAGTTGCAAACAGGCTCTCTGTCTGATTAAACAAAGTTAAGACCCTGAGCGGAACTGTAATGGAGCTGAGCAATGAGCTGGATGGGCTTAAAAAGAAATGTGAGACTGTGGAATGGCACACGAGAAGATGTAATGTGAAAATCATAGGCATCCCTGAGGAGCTGGAACCAAGCACCCCCACAACTGTGTCTATATGTGGGATCAATAAAGTTCTATTTGATCTAATCTCATTTTATCTTAAAATGCTGGCGCAGGTACTGCAGCTTGGCAAAATACTGCTGATTTACCACTCGCACTGGACGCCAGGCAGAGATCAGGCAATAAGCCGAGTTATTGTGGCCAGGCTGTATTACAATCATGACTGCGTGGAGATATTGCAATGCTTGCACTGCCATGGACCGCTATGCTTCGAGGAATTACCAATCACCATAACAGCAGACTACACACTGGGCGTCGCAAGCACTTGAGCAGCATTCACGGAGGTGAGGAGACTACTTTGCGGTCGGCACGGCCTTTGCTATGGGCTGTTTTTACCTGCACGGCTTCACATCTCACAAGGGGAGGCAGACAGGGAGTTTACGGACCCAGAGAAATCCATGGCCTAAGTCAAACAGAATTTCATCTCAGCAACGGACGTCGAGGACTGGAAAAACCCGTAGGAGCGGCTTCCCTCAATCAACATTCTTTTCAAGCTAATGTATGACTTAATATTTGGCTGTTTGACCTTTTAATGGTGGTATGTACAACATTTTATTTGTATTGGAGGGCAATTGTACGGCATTAACACTCTGAATTGATTACCGTAATTACCAGTCTATAGAGCACACCCAAATATTAGGTGCACATTTGACATTTGTGGTAATGTTTGCAGTTTTTATTTTTTATTTAATTTTTATACATACCATGTGTGGGCAGACGGGAGCCCAGATGGTCACAACTGTGTTCTCCAGGATAAGCACAGATGTATAGATTTTCAGTTGACTGATGTTTTCATTCTCTCCATGCTCGTGTAGGAGAGAGGGGTGGGTTTATACCAGATCAGTCTAGTTTTTTTCTTCTATCAGGTATTGGCTTGTGATAATTTGTGTGTTAATAATACAATATCTTATTGTTCAACTATGACCTTTGGACTTCTGTGTTCATCATGGATTGTTCATAAAGAACACCATGTTCAAGCATAAGGGTGTCCATATGTGCTCTTGGCACCAGGACACCCTAGGCCGCAGTTCGATGATCGACTTTGTTGTCGTCTCATCTGATCAGTGTCCGCATGTCTTGGACACTCGGGTGAAGAGAAGGGAGGAGCTATCCACTGACCACTACCTGGTGGTGAATTGACTCCGATGGTGGGGGAGGATGTTGGTCAGACCTGGCAGGCCCAAACATATTGTGAGGGTCTGCTGGGAATGTCTGGCAGTCTCCCGTCAGACAGAGCTTTAACTCCCACCTCTGGGAGAATTTGGAACACGTTCCAGGGGAGGTGGGAGATATTGAGTCCAAGTGGGCCATGTTCCACGCCTCTATTGTCGAGGCGGCTTATCGGAGTTGTGGCCGCAAGGTTGTCGTGCCTGTCACGGCAGCAACCCTCCAAGTCGGTGGTGGACACCGGCGGTGTGGGATGCTGTAAGGCTGAAGAAAGAGTGTTATCGGGCCTTTTTGGCCTGTGGGACCCCGTAAGCAGCTGATGGGTACCAGTAGTCAGAGCCACATGTGGCTTGGGTGGTCACTTAGGCAAAAACTTGGGTGTGGGAGTTCAGCAAGGCCATGGTGAATGATTTCCATATGGCTTCAAGGTGATTCTGGTCCACCATTTGGCATCTTGGGGGTGGGGGTGAGGGGTGGGAGAGGTACGCCACCAACACTGTTTATAGTGGAGGTGGTGTGCTACTGACCTCAACTCAGGACGTTGTGGATCAGGGGGCAGGGAACCTTGAAGACCTCCTCAATCCCACTAGTGCATCTTCCACTGAGGAGGAAGAGCCTGGGGATTTTGGGTTGGGTTATCCAATCTCTGGTGCTGAGATCACTGAGGTGGTTAAAAAGCTCCTCCGTGGCAGGGCCCCAGGGGTGGATGAGATTCGCCCGGAGTTCCTTAAGGCTTTGGATCTTGTGGGGTTGTGATGGCTTACACGACTCTGCAATATTGCGTAGACATCGGGGGCAGGTTCCCTGGATTGGCAGACCAGGGTGTTGGCCCCCCTATTCAAAAAGGGGGACCGCAGAGTGTGTTCCAACTACAGGGGGTTCACGCTACTAAGCCTCCCTGGTAAAGACAATTCAGGGGTTCTGGAGAGGAGGGTCCATTGGATAGTCAAACCTCAGATTCAGGAGGAGTAGTGTGGTTTATGTCCTGGTCATGGAACACTGGACCAGCTCTACACCCTCAGTAGTGTCCTGGAGTGTGCGTGGGAGTTTGCCCAACCAGTCTACATGTGATTTGTGGACTTGGAGAAGGAGTTTGACTGTATCCCTCAGGGAACCCTGTGGGGGGTACTCCAAGAGTATGGGGTACCAGGCCCTTTGATATGGGCTGTTAGGTCCCTGTATGACCAGTGTCGGAGCTTGGTCTGCATTGCTGGCAGTAAGTCGAGCTCATTCCTGGTGAGAGTTTGACTCCGCCAAGGTTGCCTTTCTTCAACGATTCTGTTCATAACTTTTATGGACAGAATTTCTAGGAACAGCCAAGTTGCTATGGGATCCATTTTGGTCACCTTAGGATTGCGTCTCTGCTTTTTGCAGATGATGTAGTCCTATTGACTTCATTAGGTCGTGATCTACAGCTTTCGCTGGAGCGGTTCACAGTCTAGTGTGACGTGGTCGGGATGAGGATCAGTTCCTCCAAATCCAAGGTCATGGTCTTGAGCCAGAAAAGGGTAAAGTGCCCTCTCCGAGTTGGGGAGGAGGTCCTGCCCCAAGTACAGGAGTTTAAATATCTTGGGGTCTTGTTCATAAATGAGGGAAAAATTAATTGAGAGATTGATAGACGGATAGGTGCGGCATCTGCAGTGAATCGGGTGGTATACCAGTGTGTCGTGGTGAAGAGAGAGCTGAGTCAAAAGGTGAAGCTCTCAATTTGGTGGTTGATCTACGTTCCTAACCTCATCTATGGTCATGAGCTTTGGGTTGTGACCAAAAGAACGAGATCTCAGATACAAGCGGCCAAAATGAGTTTTCTACACAGGGTGTCTGGGCTCTCCCTTAGAGATAGGGTGAGATGCTCGATCATCCGGGAGGGACTCAGAGTAGAGCCGCTGCTTCTCCATGTGGAGAGGAGCCAGTTGAGGTGGCTCAGGCACCCAGAGGAAGACCCAGGACACGCTGGAGGGACTATGTTTTTTGGCTGGCCTGGGAACGCCTTGGGATTCCCCCAGAGGAGCTGGCCCGAGTGACTGGGTAGAGGGAAGTCTGGGCCTCCCTACTTAAACTGTTATCCCTGCAACCCGACCCCGGACAAGCAGAAGAAAAAGGATGGATGGAAGGATGTTCAACTATGACCAATGTTAATGATGTTAGACATTCTAGTGGCTATCCAGTTAACTGTGTAAGCTGGAATGTGCAATCCCTTAATGGTCCAGTAAAATTCTGGGAAATTATGTCACAGTTGAAGCTAATGAACAATGATATTGCTTTTTTACTAAAGACCCATGTGCGTTCTGCAGACAGTGGAAGTTTTGATATAAAAGATTTTATGGTCAGGTGTTTCAGTACAATTTTCAATCCAAATTAAGAGTAGTAGTCATCATGGTCGGCAAACGGGTGCAATTTGCAACTCTGCTTGGAACTATTTTCATAATAGTTTAATATCTTTTGTGAACAAACATGCTCCTTTTCGTCAGTTCAGAATAAAGGGACATGACAGCCCCTGGTTTACTCCAGAGCTAGCTGGCCTCCTGTACAGGAGAGATCATCTTTGGGCTGCAGCAAGAAAATCTGACTCAGACACTGATTGGTTGAGTTTTCGACAGATGAGGAATAAATGCACAACTGCTGTCAAAGCAGCAAAACACAACTATTTCTTATCTCAGACCTCCAAAAATTTAAATGACCCTAACAGATACTGGAAAACCATCAAATCTCTCTCAGACACCCCACAATCATCTGACCTCTCATCACAACTTCTCATTAACTCTCTTCCTGTGTCAAATAAGCATGAGATCCTGAACTGTTTCAACAAACATTTTGTTGCTTCGAGTTCTTTATTTGACACAGTTACTAATGCAAAATCAGTCACTTCACTTAATAATCAAACTTCTACAAATCAAATCCCTCCTACAAGTCACTCCTCAGTTAATCACACCTTCTCTTTTTCTCCATTCTCAGTCAGTGAGGTTAATAAACTGTTAAAAGATCTTGATCCTAAAAAATCTGCAGGTCCAGATGAACTTCCACCTTATTTCTTAAGGCTGGCTGCTCATATCATCACAGTCCCTGTGACCCACATCTTCAATCTCTACATAAGCCAAAACTCCATTCCAGACACTTGGAAAACAGCCTTTGTTCTTCCTTTGCTGAAGGGAGGAGACCCCACCTCACTGAACAACTATCGACCAATCTCTAAACTCTGCATTTTAGCCAAGGTTCTAGAAAAACTGATAAACTCTCAAATCAAAAATTACGTTAGATAAAAACATCCCTAATGCATCCATACATTTCAATGCTGATGTAGTGAGATAGGTCGGTTAGCTTCGGAGCTACACTACACGTTATAATATCTGGACTAGTTCAAGTACCTGATATTATACTTAATTTAAACGGGTTCTCTCTTTTTCGAGCTACTTGACAGATATGTGACAGAGATACTGTGTGGGAGATGGTTTAATCAGTGACGTGAGACGTTAATTATCTTTGACCCATCAAAATGAATGTGGTCATTTATTAACAGAATCAAAATTTAACATCAAACATTGTACACGTGATTATTCTGATTGAAGCAATAACACAGCCTAATTACAACAGACATCTATGAAAATATCTGGATGATTTACTGGCAAGATAGAAGAGTTTTAAAGATGGGAAATGAAGGCGTTTAAATGGAGAGGGAAAGATGGATGAGGGAATATGTCTATTATAACCAGAAACGACACGCTCCTTTGGACCCAGCTTAACCCACGGTACACTTCGCAGTTGAAGATCGACTCTTTACCTTTGCAGACGATAGTTCGGCCTCGGTGTAGAGTTCTCTTTCAACGCTTTCCAGCGTCTCCGTAAGGATAGCAGAGATCTCAGGAGTCGTGAGATCATCCTTGAACAGACTTCCTCATTGTTCAGAGCTTCCGTCGGGTAGCGCCACAGCGAGACGTCGTGGCATCGACGGACTCTGATCATTCCATTAGAAACTTCTCTGGAACTCTGGTTCTCTCTGGAACGTTGTTCAGCTTAGTTCCCGTTGTTCTGCGTTCCGCATTCTGAACTGCCTGGAACTAGGAAGTGTTGACCCTTTTAAAGAGTTCAGTTCCGGTTCCTCTGAGAACTTCCTGATTGGTCGAAACGAACCAACAGGGGTGTGGTTTTAGTGACGTAAGAGGTCACTAGAAGTCAGAAAAACAATGAGATGTTTTGGAACAGACAGAAAAATGTTTTTGAAACAGACAAGAGAAATGTTTAGGCGAGATGGGAGGAAACAGGTGCCAGCTTCTCTATTTACGTCTGAGAGGATTTAAAAACATGACAGTTCGTTCCAACAAACTTGTTTGCGTTTGTCTCCGACTTTTGACCGACTTACAACCTGCTCATTTCAGACAGAAGATCAAGAAAATGAATAATTACTCTGTAACAGACATTAACTAGATTTCTACTTTGAATGAGGATTAAAAATCATTAATACTGTTTCACAGTTGATTTAAAATAAGTAGTTCACTTCAACATTTAAAAATGATTTGTATTAAACACACTTTTGATTATCAAGACATTTGTAAAATAGTAATGATAATAAAAAAGAGAGTGTTCTTTCAATTGATCAGTGCAGGACACTTAGAAAGTCTCTGGATGAACTTAATTTTGTGTTTCTGGACTCAAATCAATGAAATAACAGTTCTTGTCCCGGGAAGGCCCTCAGGGCCAGATTTGACCTGAGGCTTAGTTCACTACACTGATGACACAGTTGTTTATTGTCGAGCTAAAACAGTTAAGGCTTTCCAGCGTTTGAAATCTGCATTCAACAACATCCAGACAGATTTGTTCCGCCTCAAACTTGTCCTAAATGCCGACAAAACCAAAGGGATGCTTTTTTCAAATAGGAAGTTGGTACCAGCAGTTCTTCCTCTGATCTTATCCTCAAATGGTATCCCCATTGAGTTTGTTGATTCATGTAAATATTTGGGTAGCTTGGTCGACTCGCATCTCACTTTTAAGCTACATGTGGAAAACTTGGTAAATAAACTGAAAATTAAACTGGGTTGAGCATGCATCAGGTTAAACTGGGTTTCTTTTTCAGAAACAGATCCTGTCTAACCCTGAATGCTAGGAAATGCTTTGTATCTGTGACTTTCCTTCCCTCCATTGATTACGGTGAAATTATTTACATGAATGCTCCTACAAGAACCCTGCAGATGTTGGATGCTGTCTAACATGGTGCACTAAGATTCATAACTGGCTGTGATTATCGTACCCACCACTGCACCCTGTATTCACTGATTAACTGGACATCCTTAACTTCACGCAGACTCTCTCACTAGTACATTTTCATCTTTAAATCACTTCTTGGTATGCTGCCTTCATACATCTCCTCCTTCATGTCTCTGTGTGAGTGCAGCTGCAGCGTGCGCTCTCAGGACATTATTACCTGCCGTGTTCCCTCAGTGCGGACTGAACTAGGCAAAAGGGCCTTCTCCTACTCTGCTCCTGTTTCTTGGAATATCTTACAAAAAGATTTGAAGCTCTCAACCTTGACCTCTCTAAGTGGCTCTAAGAATCTGTTGGACTCCTGGCAGGGACCAATGCAGACATGTTCCTGTTTTTAGTTTTTTACATTCGCCTTAGAATCTAGTTGTTTTTTTGTTACTTTTCTTTTTTTTTAGCCATCCTATTTGTTAAAAAAATAAAAATTGTATGACTTTTATAACGGCAGCACGGTGGCACAACTGGTAGAGCTGCTGCCTCTCAGCGAGCAGGTCCTTGGTTCAAACCCCGGTCCAGGGGCCTTTCAGAGTCAGAGTCAGAGTCAGAGTTTCTTTATTGTCATTCGCACCTCATGTGGTACATGTGGTGGAGCGAAATTATGTACACGGGGTCCCAGTTACATCCAACAATAAAATGTATAAGAAAAACAGTAATAACATCTAAGATATGAACTAAGAAAAACATCAACTAAATATACACTAAGCACTCATAACATAAAACATTGAACATCACCACAAACATGAACATGAGTCTGTGAGCAGATGTGCACGCATGAACACATCAACATTGAAACAGATCAGCAGCAACATGAAACAGATCAGCAGCAACATGATATGGTTTTTCACAGTGATTATTCTAGTTAGAGATTCATGAGTCTAACAGCCTCAGGGTAGAAGCTGTTCCTCAGTCTAGTGGTTCTACACTTAATGCTCCTTAACCTCCTTCCTGAGGGGAGTGGGGCAAAAAGTGTGTGTGCTGGGTGGGTGGGGTCCTTCATGATGCAGGTGGCCCTCTTCCTGCATCTGGAGGTGTAGATGTCTGTGATGGTGGGGAGACTGATTCCAACAGATTTCTGTGCAGCCTTCACCACTCTCTGCAAAGCTTTTCTTTCTGCAGCTGTGCAGCCTCCATGCCACACATTGATGCTCGAGCACAGGATGCTCTCCACTGCACACCTGTAGAAGGAGGTGAGGACTGAGCTTCCCAGACCAGCTCGCCTCAGCCGTCTGAGGAAGTAGAGTCTCTGATGAGCTTTCTTGATCAGGCTGGTGGTGTTGTTGCTCCAGCTGAGGTTGTCATTCATGTGTACACCCAAGTACTTGTAGCTGGAGACCACTTCCACCGCAGATCCTCTTATGTTCAGGGGGGTGTAGGTGTTTTTGTTCCTTCTGAAGTCCACAATCATCTCCTTTGTCTTCTTCACATTGATGTGAAGGTTATTCTCTTTGCACCAGCTCTCCAGGTGTTCCACCTCCTGCCTGTAGCTGGACTCATCATTGTTTGTGATGCATCCCACCACCGCTGTATCATCTGCAAACTTTACAATGTGACAGCCTGGATGGGTAGCTGCACAATCATATGTGAGCAGAGTAAACAGGAGGGGGCTCAACACACATCCCTGAGGAGAGCCAGTGCTGAGGGTTATGGTGGAGGAGGAGAGGTTGTGGATCCTCACTAACTGTGGTCTGTTTGTTAAAAAGTCTAGTACCCAGTTGCAGATGGAGGGGCTTAGTCCTAGTGTGGATAGTTTGTCCATCAGGGTTTGGGGGATCATGGTGTTGAAGGCGGATGTGAAGTCCACAAAGAGCATACGGACGTAAGAGTTTTTCTGCTCCAGGTGGTTGAGTGCAGTGTGGACCACAGAGGAGATTGCATCCTCTGTTGATCGGTTCTCACGGTATGCGTACTCCACGTTTCTGGGTGGAGTTTGCATCTTCTCTCCGTGCATGCGTGGGTTTTCTCTGGGTGCTCCAGTTTCCTCCCACAGTCCAAAAATATGCATGTTAGGCTGATTGGTAACTCTAAATTGTCCCTAGGTGTGAGTGAGAGAGTGAATGGTTGTTTGTCTCTATGTGGCCCTGTGATGGACTTGCGACCCGTCCAGGGTGTACCCCACCCCTCGCACAGTGATTGCTGGACATGGGCACTGGCGAACCCCGTGACCCAAAAATGGAATAAGCGGGTAAAGATAATGGATGGATGGATGGACTTTTTATAACTGTTTATTGTTGTCGTTGTTGTCCATTGTTGTCATCATTCTTTGTTGAAATCAGATCTCTCTTGTAAATGAGTCCTCGATCCTGCTGGGTGGTATTTTATAGTGGTGGGGAAGTTATACATACTGCCAATGATCTTGGTTTCAGTATATGTTCCCAACTGGGATGACTCTACATTTTTAATAACCTCTTTTCAAACATGCTGCATACAAATGTCAACCTTATAAATGGTGGTGACACAAATTATGTGCGTTCATCTCTTGACCATAGTTTGATGGGGAAAAACCATCCTGACTAGGTCCACTCAATCAATCAACTCATTCCTTAAATCTTATGGCGTGGCTGATGTGTGGCGCTTCTGTAATCCTACTTCAAGATCATTTTCATTAATTTCACCGGTTCATAAGACGTATTCCCTAACTGATTACTTCTTCCTTGATAAACAAATTCTGCCTTTAGTGAGAGAATGTGACTACATGACCATGGCTATTTCTGACCATTGTGCACTTATTATGAAACTGCTTGTCCTGGTCACAGTCTGTATATTGTCCTTGGAGACTCAGCTCCTTACTTTTATCTGAGGAAGACTTTATTAATTTTTTTTTACATCTGAAATTGAAAATTTTCTTGAAGTTAACCGAACACCAGGGATGCCACTCTGTATTGTCTTGGTGTCATTAAAGGCCTACCTGAGGGGTCAAATAATTTCTTACTGTCCAAAAAAGAAGAAGGGTTTGGTATGGTTAAGACAGTTAATGGATGATATATTACTATTGGACAAGGAACAAAGCCACTCCCCTTCATAAGATCTAGTGAAAAAATGTTTGTTACTCCCAAAATAATTTAATACTTTGTCTACTCAGCAGGCATAATATTAGATTTCTAAATCTAGACATGGTTATTGTGAACACAGTGAAAGGGCTGGACATTTGCTCACACATCAGTTACGGCGACAGTCATCCAATCAAGTTATTCCAGTAATAAATAATGACCAGGAAGCTGCATGTCATGACAATGCTGGAATGAATATGTTTCAGTAAATTTTACCAATCACTGTATATGTTTGAGTCATCTGCTAGCCTATTGGACTTAGATAACTTTTTTAAGGATATTGTCCTGTCAAACCAGCCGATCAAAGCAGATGGCTTCTTGTCCTGAGCCTGGTTCTGCTGGAGGTTTCTTCCTTTTAAAAGGGAGTTTTTCCTTTCCATTGTTGCCACTGTGCTTGCTCAGGATGGGAGACTGCAACGAAGCCAAGATTCAACTTGTCTGCTGCCTCCTTAGATAGAGAACTTTACTAATTGGCTTTTATGTATGTGAATGTTTCTGTGCTCTGAGACAACTTTGTTATGATTTGGCGCTATATACTTTGTAGCGAGCTAGCTGTTAGCTTCACTACTAATTAATTATTCTTAAAGCTAGTTCAAGCACAAAGAATATTAATTGTTCAATTACAACGGATTCTTTCTTTTTCTAGTTAAATTTCTGCCATGTGACCAAGATAACTTGTGGAGTGGAGTGGTAATTAGTGACATGAGACATAATTTATCTTTGACTCATCAGAATAAATGCGGCCATTTATTTAATAGAATCTAAATTTAACATCAAAACATGTACACTTGATTTGCTGATCTGTTTCTGATTAATAAACTTGGCACGATTTACTAAACAAGACAACAGAAGATTACTGATTGAGACTGATTCATCTCTGAAGGCATCTATCTTGATTTACTGGTGAATAGAAGTTTAAAGAGAAGGAGAATAGAAGTTTAAAGATTTAAAGAGTAGGTTTAGATGGATGAAGGAAGATGTGTTGAACCAGAAAATGGCGCCCTTCCTCCGAATCCAGCTCAGCCCTCCGGTACACTCAGGGCATCAACGGCTTGTTACCTGAGCAGAGGATACATCAACTCTGGAACAGAGGTCCATTGGCACGCTACCTTTTCAGCGTCTCCGGTCAGGGTGGCTGAGAATCTTTAGAAGTAGTTCCATATGCTCCGATCAACAGAATAAGCTTCCTTCAAAGTTGAGAGCATTTACTGCTCGGGGTGAGTCACAGCGAGGCAGCTGGGACTCCGCTGAAATGGAGGGACCCTTGGCACATGGTCCAATCCATCAGCTATTTAGTTCAGCTGTAAGACTCCATCAGACTGAGTCTCATTTTTGACTGAAAGTTCCAGGAAGACTGGCAAGACCGAAAGACTGGAAAAGACTGAATAGTTCCAAGAAGTGTTGACTTTTAAAGGGTATCCACTTCCTGTCACTCGGTACCTCCTGATTGGTTGAAACAACCAGCAGGGGTGTAGTTTTAGTGATGTCAGAGGGTTATTAGAAGTCAGCAGACAGCAGAAATGTTTTAAGAAAGGTTAGTACAGACAGATAAATATTTTGAAGAAATGAGAGACAGCAGGTGCCAGCCAGTTCTTATTTACTGTCTGAGAGTTTTAAAACAAGGCACTTCGTTCTCATAACTTGTCTCTGACTTTCGACTGACATCAGGTCCACTCCTCACATAGACAGAAGAGTGAATGCACACTTACTTCGTAAATAGACATTTAACTTGTATGATTGATGAAGTCTAATGAGGTTTAAAAATCATTAATACTGTTTCACAGTTGATTTAAATGAGTGGTTCACTTCAGCATTAGAAATGGTACGAACTAAACACACTTTTGATTATCAAGAGATCTTAAAATAGTTAACGATAATGTAAAAAAGAAGAGTGTTCTTTCAACTGATTAATTCAGGATACAATTAAATAGTCTCTTGATGAGATAATTTGTATTTCTGGATTCAAATCAATGAAATAACAGTTCCTGTCCACTGAAGGTCTTCAGAGACAGATTGATGTCGGAGGCCTAGTTCACTACAGTCCCCCCTTTGGATATCATAGCCTGTCCATGGGGATGAATTCCAACATGAACTTACACCTCCGAATGTCCTTGATCTTAGTTGATCTTACTTGAACTTTAGTACTGGTTCCAGCGACAGGACCTTTATTATCAGCTGGGGTCTTCAGCGAGGACACTGGTGAGGTTTCGTCATTTTCTTCCTCTGAATCAGATGCTGGTGCACATCCTTGAAAATCATCATCAGAGTCAAATGGGTTTTGGTGGTGGGAGCAGCTGAACTTGACCTTTAATGGGTAGTCTTTGTAATTTTTCCTTCTTTTTCTTTGCCGTTACAGGTGGGGCGTACGATGGTGGGTCAGTGAAACCAGCCAGAGAGGGGTACAGCTGTGCCATGGGAGACAGAGGTCCACGGTTTATGTGAGGGAAAAAAAGAGAGAGGAGAGAGACACGTTTAATTTGTCCTTTAACGATCTAGTTTCATTTCCTGACTTAGCTTCTGGAGTATTTTGTGAACTTGTCATTGTCTCATTTTTTAGAGCCAATTTTTGGTTGCCTTTCAAACTTTTTTGAGTCATTTGGTACATTTTAGACGTTGTTTTTTGTGTTAATGATCTTGACTGATTTTTCCATAACTTAAATGTTTGTTCATGAATGTGCATTGCTACAAAAATATCCTGTGGTATTTTCTTAATATTACACAGTTTTTTTTTGTTTCTGTCTTAACAACTGTTCTTCTAATTTTTGAATTTCTTTGGGGTCAAAAGAACCATTTTTTGGAAAATTAAATTTAGAATGCCACTGTGAAATAAAACTGAGACATGGATCTCCATGTATTCTGCGCATCCAGTCAGCTTCTGGACTGCAAGGAATGTAATCCTCTGTTTTACTATTTCCTACTTACGTTTTATCGCTCAGTCTCTCAGTCTCTTTCTATTGAGACTTACCTGGGTTTGGTTTCACAAATCTACCTCAGTTTTAAATTATTAAAACCTACTATTTTATTTCTCAGTCCTTTTAGAGGGACCTACCTCGATTTTATACAAAATCTACCTCAGTTTTAAATGATTAAAACCTACTTTGTTATATATTAAAAAGTTTTTCAGTTTACCTTAAGTAGTTGTTTGTCTCAGCCAAAAGTTCTCGGTCTGTTTCGAATTCTGTCGAGGTCGAATCCTCCCGATGGAAAACCATAACGTCCCCTCGCTCTCAAAGACTAGCAGAGGTTTAGAGGAAGAATCCTGTGATTCTTGGTGATCAGCCACCGTCCTGGGTCCCACCGAGTGGACAGACCAGCAAAGGACCCTTTTCGTGATGCCAAATTGTGGAGTTTTATCAAACTTTGTTGTTCAGTAAAATTTAGCAGACTGAGAACTTTGTTTAAAAAACACATAGCAAGGTTTATTTCTCTTCTGCAGAAGGAGAGAACACATGGAACGGAAATGCAGCTCAGTGAGTTCTGTGTGTTCTCTAAAAAACATGAGCAATTTAGCTTCATTTATATATCTTCACATGTAACAGATTTTGCTTTGACACAACAGCCATTACCTCATTTGCAATCTTATCAGAGAAAAAACAGACAGTACGTTTGTGGTCAGTGACTGGTTCTGGAGCTGGGTTTGAGAAACGGAAGTTACAGAGCTTCACACACTGATGCTGAAGGGATTTAGCTGATGAGCTTTAATAGAGTGTGATATAAAGTAAATGACTAATAAGTGTGATGATAAACTTGATGAACAAAATAAACTGGTATCAATGTTTCCATTTCCACAAAGTACTGATCCTTTCTGAGACTCAGAGCTAAAACTGCAGGTAAACCTTTTAATTATCATTATAAAGTAAACTGTAAATTGAGTAAACATATCAAACTTTTATATTAACAACCAAGAAAATATCAACCATTCCTCCCTTTTGTTCCCATCAGGAACAACTACAATAAAACAAGTATTAACAGACAGAAGATCAGACACTGATAGAAGGAACATCAAGGCACATGTGTCAAACACAGTATGGTTTAACATATGGCTATCATAAACATCAGTTAGAAATCTGCTAAGGCTGTTTTTGTTGGGGACTGACCCATGTACTGAGAGCAAGCAAAAATAAAAGAAATCATAAAAATAAAATGACAAAATTGTCCATCCATCCATCCATTTTCTTTACCCCCTTGTTCCATTTTGGGTCACGGGGGTCGCCGGTGCCCATGTCCAGCAATCACTGTGCGAGGGGCGGGGTACACCCTGGATGTGTCGCAAGTCCATCACAGGGCCACATAGAGACAAACGAGACCAACAACCATTCACTTTCTCACTCACACCTATGGACAATTTAGATTTACCAATCAGCCTAACATGCATGTTTTTGGTCTGTGGGAGGAAACCGGAGTACCCGGAGAAAACCCACGCATGCACGGAGAGAACATGCAAACTCCACCCAGAAAGGCCCCTGGACCGGGGTTTGAACCAGGGACCTGCTCGCTGAGAGGCAGCAGCTCTACCAGTTGCGCCACCGTGCTGCCTCCTTTTCTCATCTAAGCAAAATATTATTCTGAATAAGAATAAGAGGGCCACACTATTTATTTATAGCCGCAGCTTTGTGCACTCCACCCATCTTTCGGATGACTGTACATACATATTCTCGTTGTATCTCGGTGCAATGCCAATAAAGTTTATTCTGATTCTTCTGATTCATTAAAACATTAGAGTGGGTGGGTGGGTTACACTTATTGGAATCAGGATTGACATTGTTATGTAACAGGGCATAGGTTTCTGCCAGGCGTTCAGGAGTGAGGGCAGTCGAGATCAGACGTGTGGACAATGAGTGAATACAAGGTATACAACAGCAACCACAAGTTATTAGAATGGCTAAACAAACTCCTATGGAGATATTTGATAGCTTTGAAGAGCTGGTACATGACGTAACGCTTGTGAATATCCATCAGAAGAAAGCCTTTCTTTCTCATTTTGTGCTTGGATGATGTTGAGAAGCTTGACAATGTTGACGTGATCTCGAAACTCCTGGAGGAACATGATTTCTCTGTATGTTCGCTGGGCATCTGTTCTGTTTTTGAAAACATCAAAGATTTTCTTCACTGCCACGATCTCCCCAGTCTGTCTGTCAACGGCTTTCCATACGATGCTGTAGGCCCAGTGCTAGGGTGGTTTTCCATGAATGTGATGGCAGGCCCATCTTGGTTCTTCTGAGCGAGTAACTGTAAAAAGTCTATGATTCTGACTGGATCTAGTGAATGCTGCCTCAGTTGTCCACTGAGTGACTTTAGGCAATTGGTTTTACTGGTCCTCCCTCTGATGGTGGATTGGTTCTTCTGAACAGCTTGTAGTGGGATGCATGGATCCAGGTAGCTCGCTCAGCCACCTTAACAGCTGTGTGGGTAGTCAACAGCACCTGGAATGGACCTGTCCACCTGGGGGAGTTCCACCTTTTTCTCCTGAAAGATTTAATCATAACAAAGTCTCCAGGGGTTATGTCATGCAGTTGTTCTTGAGCTGGGCTGGGAAGCCCTCCTTGGACCTGAGACCTGAGGGATTTTAAATGGTTAGTCAATTCAAGGCAGCACGGTGGCACAACTGGTAGAGCTGCTGCCTCTCAGCGAGCAGGTCCCTGGTTCAAACCCCGGTCCAGGGGCCTTTCTGGGTGGAGTTTGCATGTTCTCTCCGTGCATGCGTGGGTTTTCTCCAGGTACTCCGGTTTCCTCCCACAGACCAAAAACATGCATGTTAGGCTGATTGGTAACTCTAAATTGTCCCTAGGTGTGAGTGAGAGAGTGAATGGTTGTTTGTCTTGTTTGTCTCTATAGCCCCTTATCCACGGGTCTTTTTGGTACTCCTATGTAACTAGTTGTGGCCGATTGCAGGATTTATCAACAATGCCTTTAACGGTGGAACCCACCCCATTTTTGGGACCTAAATCACTGAGGTCCCAGGTCTGGTTCTTTTAGGGTCTAGTTGTGACATCACCGCACTGTAGGTCACTGATTGGTCAGGGGGCGTATTCATTGGTGGAGGGCGGAGATTCAGTCTTCCACCGGAAATCACAATCCACCATTTTCTTTTTCACCCGCATAACAGACAACAAGAAATCGGAGGAGCTTATTTTGGAATATTTTATAAGGTAAAACAAATAATCATGGCACAACCGTGGTCGAATGCTGAAGTTCAGGCATTTCTCTGTTTGCTGGCCGATGAACAAGTGCAGAGCGAGCTAGATGGAACGAAACGAAATAAAAAGATTTTTCAAGAGGTGTCTGCGCAGATGGCGGTGCAGGGCTTCCATCGCACACCAAAGCAAAGAGGAAAGCTTAAAAACCTAATAGTTGATGGTGAGTGTATTTTATTTACTTTAAGCATATTTCCTTTTCCTCATGCAACCGTTTCTTTGCGTTTTCTGAAAGTACTCTGAACAAACGAGGCTGACGCGGTTACGTCGTCATTAGTTAGCATCATTGCTAACTGTACTCTGTTGCTGTTTTTCCACTCTTATTTTGATGCAGAAAGTCCCACTGAACATGAAGGTTCGCCAGATTCTGCTTTTGACTGTCCAGTCCTCCCCGCTTCTGACCCTTCCCGACCACACCAGCTCCGAGTACATGCACGCCACCGGGCAACACGCAGCAGAGCGGCACCAAACAGCACCGGTTAGTAGGTAAGAAGCAACAATCGTGTTTAACATCACATTGATCATGTCGATATGAATGTTGTTTTGTTTTTGTTGTTAAACACCTTGCATGTATTCAAACTACTTGTTTATTCAGTTGTAATGGATAAATGTTAAATTTAGTTATTCATTTATTACTTAAACTTTCATTTATGAAGTTTATTATTGAAATTATACAGGGTGTAGTGATTTTTGTTCAGATTAACGATGCTCTGTTCTTTTTCTAAATTAGCACAAATGGTTGTAAATGACTACATGTAGTTTATTTATGCCCACCTGCTTACTATCATTAAAGTACTAGACTGCTTTATGAACAGAATCATTTCTGATCTTGTAAACAAACACCTTTTGAAATTAGCAGGAACTCAAAATTAGCAGTAACTTAAAAACTCTACCTGTACTTCATCATCTAACAGCCATTTTCTTGTGTGTTATTCCTAGGCAATAGAAAGCGCAGATCAACAAGTGCAGCAGAGAGCTTTGTTTCTGCACATACAGAACAAGAGGAGATGAACCGGAAGCAGAGAGAGGAACACTTCCATTTTATTTGTGAGGATGTCAAAAAAGCAAGGCAAGAAGAAGCTGCGGAGAGGCAACGCCAAGCTGCAGCAGCGAGGAAGCAGGAGAAGGCAATTAGGAGGGAGGAGATGGCCTTGAGGAGAGAGGAAGCAGATGTTCGCAGAGAGGAAGCAGCACAGCGAAGGCAGGAGGCTGAACAGAGTGCTGCTTTCAGTCAGGCACTCCTTGGGGTGCTGGAATCCATTGCCCGTTCCATGGCAAACAGACATGTTTAAAAATATTTAGAGTAGATCATAGTTGATCTATAGAAATGTAGATCCTGCAAGGTAAGCCCACAAATAGCCAAACGTAGCTTGTTAAGTTTGCATATATAATTAGTGTATAATTGTTTTTTTTTGTACAGGTCTTTATTTCTAATAAAAGAAACATTTTCAAGTCTTGAGCTTCCATCTGATCATCAAAAGTGAAGTGCTTACAGTGTTTTTTTACGTCAATAGTGTAGGATAAGTGAAGTAATTGTTTTTTTACCTGTAACAATGCTGGTGAAGATTCTCAGTTATCCTTGACACGACAAATCCCCCCCAAAAAATATAAAAACAAAACCACAGGACTTTTTTTAAAACTGAAGACGTTTCGCTAATCATCCGAGGAGCACTCACAATTCAATGAAAAAAGGAATCTGGGATTAAAGTTATAAAGCTGTGGTGTTCTGTAAGCTTGCTGGAGGTTTTCAGTCATTGCATGTCAAACACCTCAGCCATGATGTCCATCCTGTGGATCCAGCAGCTTCTGCATCTTTTTCGCCCAAGGTCAAAAATTCTCTCCACGACTTTCACTGTGGTACAAAGGAGCACTAACTTAATATTACTTAACAGCACTTCAATCATGAAGATAATTTGCGACAGCTTAATTTAAAGAGCTGCGTGGTAAGCATAAACTCTGAAAGAGTTGTTAAATATCAAATCAAATGTAGGTTATTATGTAATGTACGTAAT
>NC_056512.1:11402909-11468271 GCF_014905685.2 Nematolebias whitei
GGTAGATCTGAAATCTTAATATTATTGCATAAAGTTTGTTCTATGTCTATCCAAGTTTCATCTAATGTATTCGGATTTAACCACTTTGAGATATATTGTAACCTATTGGCTAAATAGTAGTGATAGAAGTTGGGAAGTTCTAATCCTCCGGTATCTTTAGATTTCTGTAATGCTTTTAAGCTAATACATGGAGTTTTGTTTTTCCAAAGGAATTTAGATATCAGAGTCCAGTGACTTAAACCATTCAGTTGAAGGTTTATTTGGAATCATTGAGAATAAATAGTTTATTCTCGGCAGGACCATCATTTTTACTGAGGCAACTCTTCCCATAAGTGATATGGGCAGAGATTTCCATCTAGTAAGATCATCTTCAATGTTCTTTAAAATTGGGATATGATTCAATTTTATTAAGTCTTCCAATCTAGGAGAAATATTAATGCCCAAGTATGTAATGTTACCTGATTGTAGTCGTTCATTGAGAGAAGTATTTAAACATGCAGTTTATTGGAAGAGCTGTAGATTTTGACCAATTTATAGAATAATCAGAAACTTTTGAGAACGAGTTTATTAATTTGATAACATTAGATATTGAGTTTTCTGTGTTCTGAAGAAAAAGTAAAACATCGTCAGCAAAAAGACTAATTTGATGTTCTATATTTCTACACAGTATACCTTTAATATCAGCAGTTTGTCTTATTGCTGCTGTTAAAGGTTCAATAAAAATAGCAAATAGCGCAGGTGAAAGTGGACATCCCTGCCTAGTCCCCCTCTGTAAACAGAAGCTTGAAGATATTTGATTATTTGTCCTGACACATGCTCTTGGTGAGTTATATAATATTTTTAACCAATTAATGAAATGTTCCCCAAAACCAAATTTACCCAAGGTAGCAAATAAAAATTTCCAGTTTACCCTATCAAATGCTTTTTCTGCATCCAAAGACAAAATAGCTGTTTCAATATTTTTACTATATGAATACTCTATTAAATTATATAATCTGCGTGTGTTTGTGATTGAGTGTCTTCCTTTTATGAATCCAGTTTGGTCAGGATGAATAATGAGAGGAATTATTTTCTCTAATCTTTTAGAGAGGACTTTACTAATTATTTTAACATCCACATTAATAAGAGAGATGGGGCAATAACTGGTAGGTAGTACTGGGTCTTTGTCTGGTTTTAATAGTAGACTAATGTTGGCTGAATTCATATGTGTTGGAAATCTGCCATTTTCTTCTGACTCATGTAGCATTCTGTGAAATATTGGTTCCAGGATGTTCCAGAACTCTTTATAAAATTCTGCTGGATATCCATCTGGGCCTGGAGATTTCTTATTAGGCATGTTTTTAATGGCTTCACGGAGCTCATCTGATGTTAATAGTGAGTCTAGTTCTGAAGATTGACTACTGTCTAGTTTTGGAAGTATTACTCTCTCCAAGAATTGATTAATATCTTCATCTGTTGGATTTATTTGTGGAGTGTATAGAGTTTTATAGAAATCTCTAAAAACACTATTTACTTTTTCTTCGTCATAAGTTATATTACCATTTGTGTCTTTAATACCATATATAGATGTTTTTTCTTTATTTAATTTGAGTTGATTAGCTAAAAAGCTACCTGATTTATTACTGTGTTCAAAATGTTCTAAGCGAAGTCTTTGTACCAAGAATTTGTTTTTTTTTGTCAATACATTCATTTAGTTCAAATTTTATCTTGCAAAGTTTTTTCTGTGTTTCCTCTCCTTGTAAACTTTCTAATAATTTGATAGATTTCTCTAATTCCTCAATACGTTTATTTTCTTTTTTCTTTTTGTTTGTTGCGTAGGATATTATTTTCCCTCTCATAACTGTTTTCCCAGCCTCCCAGAGTGTACATGCTGATGTACCTGGCAAGTCATTAAACTCTAAATACGATGTCCATTCATTTTTAAAGTATTGTATAAATTCTTCGTCCATAAGCAGTGAGGTATTTAATCTCCAGTTTATACTTTTGGGGATTTCTTTCTTATTATCTAAAATAAAGTAACTGGTGCATGATCGCTGACAGCAATAGGGTGTATCTTAGTGTCTGAAATGTTGGTCAGCAATGAGTTGCTGATTATAAAATAATCCAAACGAGAGTAACAGTGATGCACATGTGAAAAGAAAGAATACTCTTTACTATTAGGGTAAAGAGACCGCCATGCATCGCAGAGTCCATAATCACTCATGTACTGTTTAACTACATTTATGGATTGCCAACTGCGTTGAGCTCCTACTGCATTCAGCCTGTCTATTTTGTTATCTAGACCAAAGTTAAGATCACCTCCCAGCACCAGCGAGCAATCCATGTGATTTTTTTTTATTTTTTATAATACGATAGAAAGAAGGAAAAGACAAATTAAGACTCCAAAATATAAGAAATATACACAAAGAGAGCACACGGCAAAACACCCGGCCACTGTCTGTTCACCTGCAAAGAACATGACAAAACACAGCAACAAAATACATATGTATAAAGAACTTAAAATATTCATGGCTTTGCAGTAAGTTTCCATAAATATATATACCCATACCTACGCCTATATACATACATACGTACACATGAATATACATTCATATACATATCTATATATCTACATATAAAGCCTACATAAGCATCCCTGCATCTATTTGTGTGTGGTTGTGAGCATGCATAAGTGTATAAGCCTTCTCTAATAGAACATTTAATAGTAACTGTGAAGCAGCAGAGACCCAACCCCCAAGACCAGAGACAGACGAAAAAGGGGGGACCAGAGCCCAAGACCCCAGGAGGGACCCCGACCGCGGAGCCCCCAGGGCCACCCACACAGGACGAACCACTCACCCACCCCCCAGATCGGACCACAGGGGAGAACCGGAAGATCCCCACCAGCGACCACATACAGTGACCCCCCGGGGCCAACAGCGACAAACTCATAGGCCTCAGTCGGCACCCGCCGCACCGATGTAGGTCCAGGCCCGGGCACAGAGGCCCGGGCACCGTGGACTCACACCACCTAGGTCAAGGCCCGACAGGGCCAGAGGACCTGAGCCCCACCAGGCAGACACCAGGCCAAGCCGACACACGCCCAAGCGCCCAGCCCCTGACACCAAGGGCCCCAAGCGCGCCGGCAGGCAAGGGCATACCCCACCAGGGGGCCGCGCAATAGGGGCGCGATGCCAAGCACCCCCAGTTGTATCAAAGAGGGGTCAGTCCGAGTCTCGGCCTAACAAATACCCATTCATACACAGACACAATCACACAATCCCAACCTCATTCTCATATCTATATATCTACATATAAAGCCTACATAAGCATCCCTGCATCTATTTGTGCGTGGTTGTGAGCATGCATAAGTGTATAAGTCTTCTCTAATAGAACACTTAATAGTAACTATCTTAACAACTGTTCTTCTAATTTTTTAATTTCTTTGGGGTCAAAAGAACCATTTTTTTGAAAATTAAATTTAGAATGCCACTGTGAAATAAAACTGAGACATGGATCTCCATGTATTCTGCGCATCCAGTCAGCTTCTGGACTGCAAGGAATGTAATCCTCTGTTTTACTATTTCCTGCTTACGTTTTATCGCTCAGTCTCTTTCTATTGACTTACCTGGATTTGGATTCACAAATCTACCTCAGTTTTAAATGACTAAAACCTACTATTTTATTTCTCAGTCCTTTTAGAGGGACCTGCCTTGATTTTATACAAAATCTACCTCAGTTTTAAATGATTAAAACCTACTTTGTTATATATTAAAAAGTTTTTCAGTTTACCTTAAGTAGTTGTTTGTCTCAGCCAAAAGTTCTCAGTCTGTTTCGAATTCTGTCAAGGTCGAATCCTCCCGATGGAAAACCATAACGTCCCCTCGCTCTCAAAGACTAACAGAGGTTTAGAGGAAGAATCCTGTGATTCTTGGTGATCAGCCACCGTCCTGGGTCCCACCGAGTGGACGGACCAGCAAAGGACCCTTTTCGTGATGCCAAATTGTGGAGTTTTATCAAACTTTGTTGTTCAGTAAAATTTTGCAGACTGAGAACTTTGTTTAAAGAACACATCGCAAGGTTTATTTCTCTTCTGCAGAAGGAGAGAACACATGGAACGGAAATGCAGCTCAGTGAGTTCTGTGTGTTCTCTAAAAAACATGAGCAATGCAGCTTCATTTATATATCTTCACATGTAACAGATCTTGCTTTGACACAACAGCCATTACCTCATTTGCAATCTTATCAGAGAAAAAACAGACAGTACGTTTGTGGTCAGTGACTGGTTCTGGAGCTGGGTTTGAGAAACGGAAGTTACAGAGCTTCACACACTGATGCTGAAGGGATTTAGCTGATGAGCTTTAACAGAGTGTGATATAAAGAAAATGACTAATAAGTGTGATGATAAACTTGATGAGAAAAATAAACTGGTATCAATGTTTCCATTTCCAAAATGTACTGATCCTTTCTGAGACTCAGAGCTAAAACTGCAGGCAAACCTTTTAATTATCATTATAAAGTAAACTGTAAATTGAGTAAACATATCAAACTTTTATATTAACAACCCAGAAAATATCAACAATAATATACGCTCCCAATGTTTTGTTGGTCTTTTTTTTAGTAAATAATTACCTTTTTTTGCGGTTTTATTTATTTATTTTTGTATCTTGAGATCTATGACGTCATCAAATACTCGAGTTCTACTCGGGTTTTATTATGTTAATGTCGAGTTTTAAAATTATATACTCGTTCAACCCCTACTGCATATAAGAAAAAAAGTCCATGCTCAATTATCCAGGTATACAATCCAACAATTTTCAGTCAAGTCATCTGGACAGTTTCTATTTTTGCTGAACGTTTCACCTTCCATCTGGAACGAGGAAAAGGGCCAGCATCGGAGGAGGTGGCGTGCCAAAGACACCATCTTAGCACCAACATAGTTGGTTTGTTCCACTTTGGAGTAAGCTGTTTGGGGGAAGAATCAGTTTTGTGTTGTGTGTTTTCTTGACTGATGAAGCTTTCTGGATGGAAGGTGAAACGTTCAACAAAAAAAGAAATTTTCCAGATGACCTGACTGAAAATTGTTGGATTGTATACCTGGATTATTGAGCATGGACTTTTTTGGGTTTGAACCAGTTTGACATGACTGTCGATGAGGAAGAGGGCTGGCATCGGAGGAGGGGGCATGCCAAAGACACCATCTTAGCACCAATATAATTGGTTTGTTCCACTTTGGAGTAAGCTGTTTGGGGGAAGAATCAGTTTTGTGTTGTGTGTTTCCTTGACTGATGAAGCCTTCCGGATGGAAGGTGAAACGTTCAGCAATAAAAGAAACTGTCCAGATGACCTGACTGAAAATTGTTGGATCTGCCTATAAGGTTAATCTTCAAAACAAGGAGCTGATGCCTGTGACCTCTATAGAAAAAAAAAAAAATTGGACACTTTACCTTTTAAAATTTGTTTTAAAAATGTAAATACATTGGCATTTGGGTAACACAAGATCAGAACATTTATAAAACTAATTGTCTACTTCTCATGGCAAACCTTAAGCAGGACATTGCTAGATGACAATCCCTACCTCATTCTCTGAGGGGAAGAATAAACTCTGTAAAATTGAATGTTCTACCTAAATGTTTGTATTTGTTTCAGAACCTGACAATTTTCCTTTCTAAATCACTCTTCTGCAATCCGAACAGCCAGCTATCAGTGTTTATTTGGAATAAAAAGCATTCATGGATTTTCAAGAGGGTCTTACATCTGCCCCACAGGCTTGGAGGCATGCCACTTCCTAATTTCATGCACTATTACTGGGCAGCTAATATCAGAGCTCTGGTATTCTGGTTGAGTAAGGATACCCCTTCTCCCAGTTGGGTGGCTTTGCAGAGGACCTCAAATAGATCCAGCTCCAATCGCCAGGATTCGTCACTCTGCGCTGCCTAAGACATGAAAAAAAAACACGCACTGTACCTCTATTGTTCTCCACCGTGTAACTCCTACTCACTTGAATATCTTGCACCAAAAAATATGTTTACTTACATTCCCTGTTCATTTCCAGTCCAGAAAAACACTAATTACCAAAACTACAATTATTTACTATTAAAATCTGTCAGTGATGAGGGACATCAGTGTGTGTACCACTTGTTGATTAAGGAACACCATCCTGAACACAGCTCCTCCTTGCAGTCGTGTGTTATTCATGCTGTTTAAACAGCACCATCTGGAGCTGGTGCTCACTGTGAGAAAACAAATTCTTCTCACTCCGTTTCTTCTGTAGATGCTGTCCTGTGTCTGAAGGCCAATTTTAAGTGATGCGATAAGAACAATTGACCTCTAATGTAGAAAGAATGCAGAATGATCCAACACACTGAACTTGGTGTGCATGTTTGTTCCAGCAGATAAACAGGCCTCAGACTGTTGAGCATTTAAAGAACCAACACAAAGATCAGTGAAAATGTCCCCACTTTTTATTTAACATAATCCAGAAGTTTGAAGATTTGAGTTTCTTTAAAAGTATAACTTGTCAGGCATTAACAGTACACAAATATATCTGGGCATCACTTAAACCTTAAACTTTGTTTAAGGTTCCCGAGGATCAAAGATTAAGACAACACAGATCAGAAGTGTAATTCTTAGTTTGGCCACATGGTGGCAACATATGGTTGGCTTTAGTTGGCATCGTCGTCGTCAAAGACATCAGCTACAGTCCTGTGGGGGGAGAAAACGGCGCTTTACAAACTAGTTCAAACCTACTTCCACAGGATTTAGATGTGTGTAACTAAGACTTACTTGTAGATGGATCCAGTGACTTCGTCAACAAATCCTCCTGAAGAGAAATGATGAAAAGATGAAAAATGACAGAGTTGTAGGCGTTTTAAACATAATGTGAAGTGATATTACAACGTGTCACACTCGGGAGTTCGTTTTGACTTAAAAGTCAGCAACACCAAATTTGGTTCAACACACATTTATAAAATTGAAAATTGAAACCAGCCACTAGGGAGCACAAGCCAGTGTATCTCTTGTGCCAGTCCCAAGCCCGGGTAAATGGTGAGGGTTGTGTCAGGAATGGCATTTGATGTAAAACACTTTTGTCAAAACCATAATGCGAGTTCATCAAAGCGAAACCATACCGGATTGGTCGAGGCCCGGGTTAACAACGACTGCCACCGGTGCTGTTGACAAACAGAGTGCCAGCGGAAATTGTGCTACTGTTAGTCAAAGACCACGAGGAGGGAAATGGGTCAGGAGACAGAGGGAAAAGAGGAAAGTGAAGAATGTAGGACTGAGGGTTGCAACTCTAAATGTGGGGACAATGACAGGCAACAATAGAGAGCTGGCTGACATGATGCAGAGAAGGAAGGTAGATGTTCTATGTTTCCAAGAGACCAAGTGGAAGGGCAGCAAGGCTTGCAGCATTGGAGCAGGGTTCAAACTGTTTTACCATGGTGTGGATAGAAAGAGAAATGGAGTAGGGGTGGTCCTAAAGGAGGAGTTGGCAAAGTAGTAGAGGTGAAGAGAGTGTCAGATAGGGTGATGTGCCGCAAGGTAGAAGTAGAAGGTCTGATGCTAAACATCGTCAGTGGTTATGCTCCACCGGTTGGAAGTGATAGGGAGGCAAAACATACATTTTGGAAAGATCTGGATGATGTGATAGAGAGTATTCCCAGGGAGGAGAGAGTAGTGATCAGAGCAGACCTGAATTGACATGTTGGTGAAGGAAACAGAGGGGATGAGGAAGTGATGGGTAGGTTTGGTGTCAAGGTAAGAAACCAGGAAGGACAGATGGTGGTAGATTTTGCCAAGAGAATATAAATGGCTATAGACAATACCTATTTCCAAAAGAGGGAGGAACATAGAGTGACCTACAAGAGTGGAGGAAGGAGTACGCAGGTCAACTACATTCTGTGTAGAAGAGGAAACCTGAAGGAGATTGGAGACTGTAAGGTTGTGGCAGGGGAGAGTGTGGCCAGACAGCATTGGATGGTTGTGTGTAGAATGACTGTTGTTGTAAAGAAGAGAAATTGAGTAAAATCAGAGAAGAAGACCAAATGGTGGAAGCTGAAGAAGGAAGAATGTTGTGAGAAATTCAAAGAGGAGCTGTTAAAGGCTTTGGATGGTAAGAAAGAGCTTCCACATGACTGGACTACTACAGCAACAGTAATTAGAGAGACAGGTAGGAAGGTACTTGGTGTGTCATCTGGACAGAGAATGGATGATAAGGAAACCTGGTGGTGGAATAGTGAAGTGCAGGACGCCGTTCAAAGAAAGAGATTAGCCAAGAAGAAATATGACAGTGAGAGGACTGAAGAGAGGAAACAGGAATATAAGGAGATGGGACGTAGAACAAAGAGGGAAGTAGCTAAGGCAAAGCAGAGGGTGTAGGATGAGTTGAATGGGAGACTGGACACTAAAGAGGGCGAGATGGACTTGTACCAATTGGCAAGACAGAGGGATCAGGCTGGAAAGCATGTGCAGCAGGTTAGGCTTATTAAAGATAGGAATGGTAATGTTCTAACAAGTGAGGAGAGTGTGACTGAAAGTTGGAAGGAGTACGTTGAGGAGCTAATGAATGAAGAGAATGAAAGAGAAAGAAGAGTAGAGGTCATGGAGACTGTGGACCAGGAAGTAGAAAAGATTAGTGAGGGTGAAGTCCGGAAAGCTCTGAAAAGAATGAAGAAGGGGAAGGCAGTAGGACCGGATGACATACTAATGGAGGTTTGGAAATGTCTTGGAGAGATGGCAGTGAGGTTTTTGACTCAAATATTCCATGGTATATATTAGGGCGAGAAAATGCCTCAGGAGTGGAGAAGAAGTGTGCTGGTGCCCATTTTTAAGAACAAGGGTGATGTCGTAGCAACTACAGGGGAATTAAGTGTATGAGCCACATGGTGAAGATCTGGGAGAGAGTTGTAAAAGCAAGACTTAGACAAGAGGTGACTATCTGTGAGCAGCAGTATGGTTTCATGCCAAGAAAGACGAATATGTTCAATCTTTGTTTTGAGAATGCTGATGGAGAAGTACAGAGAGGGTCAGAAAGAACTCCATTGTGGCTTCGTGGATTTAGAAAAAGCATATGACAGAGTGCCAAGAAAGGAAGTGTGGTATTGCATGAGGAAATCTGGAGTGGCAGAAAAGTATGTTAGACTGGAACAGGACATGTATGAGGACAGCAGGACAGTGGTGAGATGTGCTGTAGGAGTGACAGATAGCTTCAAGTTGGAGGTGGAATTGCATCAAGGATCAGCTTTGAGCCCCTTCTTGTTTGCTCTGGTGATGGACCGTCTAACAGATGAGGTCAGGCAGGAATCCCTGTGGACTATGATGTTTGCAGATGACATTGTGATCTGTGGTGAGAACAGGGAACAGGTGGAAGAGAACTTGGAGAGGTGGAGGTATGCACTTGAAAGAACAAGAATGAAAGTCAGCTGTAGTAAGACAAAGTACATGTGTGTAAATGAGAGGGAGGCCAGTGGAACAGTGAGACTACAAGGAGCAGAAGTCACAAAGGTGCAGGACTTCAAGTACTTGGGATCCACTGTCCAGGAAAATGGGGAATGTGGTAAAGAAGTGAAAAAGAGAGTCCAGGCAGGATGGAATGGATGGAGAAAAGTTTCAGGGGTGATTTGTGACAAAAAGGTGTCAGCAAAAGTCAAAGGAAAAGTTTACAAGACAGTGGTGAGACCAGCTATAATGTATGGTCTGGAGACAGCATCACTGACAAAAAGACAGGAGAAAGAACTGGAAGTGGCAAAAATAAAGTTGAGGTTCTCCTTAGGAGTGACGAGGATGGATACGATTAGGAATGAGATCATCAGAGGTACAGCACATGTTGAACAACTGGGAAATAAAATTAGGGAGGCCAGACTGAGATGGTTTGGACATGTCAAGAGGAGGGACCGTGGGTATATTGGTAGAAGGATGTTAGAAATGCAGATGCCAGGAAAAAAGACAAAGAGGAAGGCCAAAGAGGAGATATATGGATGCAGTTAGAGAGGACATGAAGGTAGTTGAAGTGAGGACAGAGGATACAGAGGACAGAGTGAGGTGGAGGAGGATGACTCGCTGTGGCGACCCCTGAAGAGGGAAAAGCCGAAAGCAGAAGAAGAAGACATATTTGGAAAATTCACTGAGCTATATACATCTTTTAAGTTTAATTATTGTGGCAGCCATCTTGAACTGAACTGAACTGTCTGCAGCTGTCAGTCTGTTGATTGATAGATAGATGTACAGAAAATATCAGGTTCTCAATAGAAACCATCTTCTGGTTTATGAGATATTTTGCTAACAGATAAACAGGTTTAAATCCAAAACTTAAAGTAATGGGTTTAAACAATACTTTGCACTTAAAGTATGTGTTGGACATGATGCTCAACTTCTATCAAGGCAAGGCAAATTATTTATATTTATTTATACAGCACATTTCTTATCAGGGGGCAACTCAAGGTGCTTTACAAGTACAAAATATAGACAAAACAACAAGAACACGTCAAAAGGACACACAAACACACACATTGGCAAATACATTGTTGTTGCTTTGCCCACGGTGGTAGAAAATGCAGTCAGATTCACTACATTACCAAATGCCAATCAGTAAAAAAAAAAAAAAAAAAAATCTAAAGAGGCTAATGGACTAAACCAAGTTTTTCCTTTCAGTGTAATGTCTGACCTGAGTAAACATGGGGTAACAGTGGAAAGAAATGACTCCCAATTAACAGGGACCAGAATTAGAAGGCCAGGACCTGGATAGACAACCATCTACTGGCTCATTTATTTTTCTAACTTTGGCTTTGACCCCAATTTAAATTATATTATTACCAGATGACTGAGTAAAATGAGCAACAACAAAACTTTATTTTAGTGACTATTGAAGCTGCTGCTGTGATTAGCTTTAAATTAATGTACTCACCAGGCTTGCAAACTGTTTCACATACAGGACAAACATGGCAGAAACTGCACATCTGTGAAAAAGAAAGAGACAAAATAAATGTAGCATCTTTGTCTGTACCTCCACAGAGTAGACATATGTGATAGGCTGGATGTGTAGTGGGAAGGGCTGCCTCTCTCTAATGTTTAATAATGAATTAGTCCGAGACAGGTTGTCCAAAAAGTTACAACCCCACCATACTCTACCTTTATAAAAAATATATGATGGATCGATGGATTATATACAGACGTAACTTACTGTAGATAAATGTAGATAATAAGAAAAAAAATCCCCTTAAAGCAGGTCTCGAGTAATCAGTCTGAAGCACTGGGAAAGGTCCCAGTGGGATGGTTGGGTTTATTGACTGTAAGGGCCAGTGCTAAATGAATATCAACTTGTTAATAATGTATAATTGTCAATGATTAAAATAGAGAAGACTGGACTGCTGGCACATTCAGCTTGACTTATTTTTAAATAAAAACCTTGGGTTTGAGAGTGAAGATGCCAATATGAGAAAAGGAATCCATCTGCATATAACAATATAAGATGCAGACTGTGAAAAGATGCACTTTGAATAAAGGAAGTCATCTGCATACAACAATATATGAGCAAAGGAAGTCATCTGCATACAGTATAATAAGGCAGCTGGTGTGCTAAACTGAATATATTGGTAACTATCTGCAAACTAAAGGTCCATCAGTATGAGTTGTCTATAGCTGATTGTGATACTGATCTATATTAATCAGGGAAGGTGGTGACCAATATACAGGTGCTAGTCATACAATTAGAATATCATGAAAGAAAAAGTTGATTTATTTCAGTAATTGCATTCAAAAAGTGAAACTTGTATATTATATTCATTCATTACTCACAGACTGATATATTTCAAATGTTTATTTCTTTTAATGTTGATGATTATAACTGACAACTAATGAAAACCACAAATTCAGTATCTCAGAAAATTAGAATATTGTGAAAAGGTTCAATATTGAAGACACCTGGTGCCACACTCTAATCAGCTAATTAACTCTAAACACCTGCAAAGGACTTTAAATTGTCTCTCAGTCTAGTTCTGTAGGCTACACAACCATGGGGAAGACTGCTGACTTGACAGTTGTCCAAAAGATGACCATTGACACCTTGCACAAGGAAGGCAAGACACAAAAGGTCTTTTCTAAAGAGGCTGGCTGTTCACAGAGCTCTGTGTCCAAGCACATTAATAGAGAGGCGAAGGGAAGGAAAAGACATGGTAAAAAAAAATGTGTACAAGCAATAGGGATAACCGCACCCTGGACAGAATTGACAAACAAAACCCATTCCAAAATGTGGGGGAGATTCACAAAAAGTGGACTACAGCTGGAGTCAGTGCTTGAAGAACCACCATGCACAGACGTATGCAAGACATGGGTTTCAGCTGTCACATTCCTTGTGTCAAGCCACTCTTGAACAAGAGACAGTGTCAGAAGCGTCTCGCCTGGGACTGCTGCTGAGTGGTCCAAACTTACGTTTTCTGATGAAAGTAAATTTTGCATTTCCTTTGGAAATCAAGGTTCCAGAGTCTGGAGGAAGAGAGGAGAGGCACATAATCCATGTTGCTTGAGGTCCAGTGTCAAGTTTCCACAGTCAGTGATAGTTTGGGGTGCCATGTCATCTACTGATGTTGGTCCACTGTGTTTTCTGAGGTCCAAGGTCAATGCAGCCGTCTACTAGGAAGTTTTAGAGCACTTCATGCTTCCTGCTGCTGATCAACTTTATGGAGATTCACATTTCATTTTCCAACAGGACTTGGCACCTACACACAGTGCCAAAGCTACCAGTACCTGGTTTAAGGACCATGGTATCCCTGTTCTTAACTGGCCAGCAAACTCGCCTGACCTTAACCCCATTGAAAATCTATGGGGTTAATTGTGAAGAGGAAGATGTGATTCAATTCAATTCAAAAATACTTTATTAATCCCAGAGGGAAATTATTTTGTTGTTGTAACTCATTATCCTCATTTCATTAAGAGATGTTATAGACACTGATGGCTGTAGACAGGAAGGATCTCTTGTAAAGGTCCATCCCACAGTGGATCCTAAGAAACTGGCTGCAGATGCCGTCTGATCCATCCACCCAGACTCGGCTGGCCTCTCGGTTCCCCTCGGGCTGTAGGACTGCCCAAATGCTGGGCAGAACTCCTCCCAGAGCGATGGCCACGTCAGACCCAACAATTCAGAAGAGCTGAAGGCCACTATCAGAGCAACCTGGGCTCTCATAACACCTGAGCAGTGCCACAGACTGATCGACTCCATGCCATGCCAAATTGCTGCAGTAATCCAGGCAAAAGGAGCCCCAACTAAGTATTGAGTGCTGTACATGCTCATACTTTTCATGTTCATACTTTTCAGTTGACCAACATTTCTAAAAATCCTTTTTTTATTGGTCTTAATTAATATTCTAATTTTCTGAGATACTGAATTTGGGGTTTTTATTAGTCGTCAGTTATAATAATCAACATTAAAAGAAATAAACATTTGAAATATATCAGTCTGTGTGTAATGAATGAATATAATATGCAAGTTTCTCTTTTTGAATGAAATTACTGAAATAAATCAACTTTTTCATGATATTCTAATTTTATGACCAGCACCTGTACAACACCTATTTTTTTTTTTTTTTTACTTTTTTGACTGATATGTATTTTTCATTTCACAAAATATAGTTATGAACTAGGCTGTGTAAAAATAAATGGATGCTTTGCAAATAGTTTGTTGGCCTGCCACCTAAATGTGACACCTTTGTGGTCCTGTAGTCTCTAAGCAGCTGTAGACACCAGCCCAGTTTGCTGCTTCAGAGACAGAAGAATCAGAGCCAAAGTCATAAAGCCTCATTTTAAAAGGGACAAGTAGAATTGATCAATGAGTGAAATTGTGACAAAGTATATTATATTACAGAATAGTGCAAAAGTATTGCAGGTACTCACCAACTCACTTGTATATTTTTTAAATTAAATCTGAATTTGTAAAATAATATTACTTACAACCTAATAGTACACAACATATAGGTGGGAAGGAAGACTTTATCTTTATCTCTTTACCATAGTTTCAAAAACACTACTCAGATTAGAATCTGAATCATGCCTTTTACAGATAATGGACACCATTGAAAATTGTTTTTCTGTTGGTGTGGGAACTAAAAACCTCTTTTAATTTTACTTCACAAATATATAACTCATAAATCGTAAACATTTTGAAATTCAGTGTAGAAAAATTTAAAGAATTAGTCATTTTAATTTAGTCACTTTGTCATTTTAATTTAGTCATTTTAATGTAGTCATTTAATTCAGGCATTTTAATTTAATTTTGCTAGTTTTAAAATGTAAAAAAACCTTATCATTAATTTGTTAGTGTTTGTCAGTAACTAAATTTTTTGGTACTTTATAAAAAAAAAATCAAACCATTTAAAATATTTTAAGAGTGTTTTTGACCATTGGATAGAAAAGGTTGTATTTCAAAATTAATATTTGTAATTAAAAAGTATTTGGGAACAATAGCATCAGTTAGCAGCCATGATGGCTGTCACATGACAAAACTCATGAAGTTCAGACTTCGTCTTTGCTGCTTGAGGAGGACACAAAGGAGGACACACATGTCTCTTCTCACCTTACAATCATCACAGTGTTCAGAGTTATCTCCTTCTTTGCAGGGACATTTATCACAGATGTCACAGTGCTGGAAGAAAATATACAAGTTAGGAAAAAATACTGAATATATGTGTAGAGCCGCTCCTAAAACTTCTCCATACATTACAGTCATCCATACAATCACTTCACACTGGGTATTGTTATTAAATAAAAATTTACTGGCATGATCTTGGTGTGATGCTTCTATAATGGCATCAAATCTAATAAAATTTATTTTTATAGGAACTTTTTTTCATTCATTCAACCTTTCTTTAAACAGATAAATCACATTGAGCATCGAAGACCCATTTACAAGTGAGACCTGTTTAGACAGACAATAAAAGTAGTGAAAGTGATAACATAGGATTTGGAGACAAAAAAAAATCCTAACATGCTCTTAATCTTTGGTTGAAGGTGAGCATGATAATGAAAAAAAAAAACCTTGCACACAAGCACATAATGATGCTGACATTCCACAGTGGGGGGGGGGGGGGGGGGAAAGGGGGGGGGCCTGTAAAAAAAAAAAAAAAAAAAACAAAAAAAAAAAAAAAAAAAAAGACCAAAAAAAAGAGAAAAGGTGGGGGGGGGGGGGGGGGGGGGGGGGGGGGGGGGGGTGCAAGGACGGTGAGCCTGTACAGAGACAACACACAAAGGCACATAAAAAAAAAAAAACTAGTACTAGTATTGCATGCAATACAAATAGGAAAAAGACTAATAAACACAAGACACCACAAAAACAAACACAAATAGAAACAATTATAATGTTTCTAAAAAACAATAAAAACAAAAAACAGGACAACTAAAGAGCTGATAACCTCCATGACTACAACTAAACACAAATGATCATTAGACATCAAGGAAGGCACAGGATGTCAAACAGACAGTCCAGGAGCCCGTCTATTCAAGGTCTTGTAGGTCATCAGTAAAACTTTAAAAACAATACTAAAATAAACAGGATGTCAATTAAGGAAAACTAGCACCAGGGAGATTTGTTCAAGCTTTTGAGTTTGTGTTTAAACACGAGCTGAGGTGTTTTTTGCAGCAACAACTTGTTTTTTTGTTTGGCATCTACCATTCATACACCAAAATGTGCTGCATTTTAATTTTTGGGTTTAGTACCTTCTTTACTGTTATTTTTTTTTTATTTTTATTTTTTTTACTTTTACATTACAAACATACATTAAAATATTTTGAAATCCTTCAAAAACATTGTTCTCTTTGAACTACACTTGAGCATACTTTTCTAGTATTACAACTGCTAATACTAATTCTACTCTTGCTAATTATACTAATGATGAGACTACGGCACTGTTTGCACCTGAACAATCTCTGGACATGTTAGCATTTATCTGATGTTGACTGTGAAAAAAATTATTTCATGTTTACATGGGTAAACAGTTTTCATGGGTAAACATGTAACTCTATAGTTTTCATGTCCAGTCACTAGATGGCGGTGTCATTTTTGTATTTCATTAAACTCTTATACATAGAAAAGAGTGAGCAGCACAAACACTTTAATGCTATCTCCCATTGTTACGGTTGTTCATACTTGCACAGAAAATCTACTAACTGCTGCTGTTCTTAGTGTACATGCACAATTTCACATTGATGCCAGACATTTCCAAACACCTACACTCTGAGACCTCGATTTAAAACGCTTCAGTGTCAGAGAAAAATATTGCTGTTGTTTTGAAGACAAACATCTGAAATGCAGCAGAAATGCTACGGTCTTACTCAAAAAAGGGGGCTCAAAAAGGGCCTCTCAGAGTCAGAGATGCTTTATTGTCGTTCGCACCACATGTGGTACATGTGGTGGAACGAAATTATGTACACAGGGTCCCAGTTACATCCAACAATAAGATGTAAAATAAAAACAGTAATAACTTCTAAGATATGAACTAAGAAAAACATCAACTAAAAATATGCAAAGCACTAATAGCATAAAAACACTCCGCAGAACAGCAGCGAACGTGAGTCTGTGTGAGCAGATGAGCACAAACGAACACATCAACATGAAACAGATCAGCAGCAACATGATGTGATTTCTCACAGTGATTATTCTGGTTAGAGATTCATGAGTCTAACAGGTTCAGGGTAGAAGCTGTTCCTCAGTCTAGCGGTTCTACGCTTAATGCTCCTTAACCTCCTTCCTGAGGGAAGTGGGGCAAAAAGTGTGTGTGCTGGGTGAGTGGGGTCCTTCATGATGCAGGTGGCCTCTTCCTTCATCTGGAGATGTAAATGCCTGTGATGGTGGGGAGACTGACTCCAACAGAGTTCTGTGCAGCCTTCACCACTCTCTGCAAAGCTTTTCTTTCTGCAGCTGTGCAGCCTCCATGCCACACGTTGATGCTGGAGCACAGGATGCTCTCCACTGCACACCTGTAGAAGGAGGTGAGGACTGAGCTTCCCAGACCAGCTTGCCTCAGCCGCCTGAGAAAGTACAGTCTCTGATGAGCTTCCTTGATCAGGCTGGTAGTATTGTTGTCCCAGCTGAGGTTGTCATTCAGGTGCACACCCAAGTATTTGTAGCTGGAGACCACTTCCACCACAGATCCTCTTATTTTCGGGAGAGGTAGGGTAGGTGTGTTTGTTCCTTCTGAAGTCCACAATCATCTCCGTTGTCTTCTTCACATTGATGTGAAGGTTATTCTCCTTGCACCAGCTCTCCAGGTGTTCCACCTCCTGCTTGTAGCTGGACTCATCATTGTTTGTGATGCATCCCACCACCGCAGTATCATCTGCAAACTTTATATGACAGCCTGGATGAGTAGGTGCACAATCATACATGAGCAGAGTGAACAGGAGAGGGCTCAGCACATATCCCTGAGGGGAGCCAGTGCTGAGGGTTATGGTGGAGGAGGAGAAGTTGTGGCTCTTCACTGACTGTGGTCTGTTTGTTAACAAGTCTAGGACCCAGTTGCAAATGGAGGTGCTTAGTCCTAGTGTGAGTAGTTTGTCCATCAGTGTTTGGGGGATCATGGTGTTGAAGGCAGATGTGAAGTCCACAAAGAGCATACGGAGGTGGGTGAGAGCACTGTGGACCACAGAGGAGATGGCATCCTCTGTTGATCGGTTCTCGCCGTATGCATACTGATGAGGGTCCTTGTTGATGTTGATGGTTGTTTTGATGTGGGTCATGACCAGTTTTTTGAAGCATTTAGCGACTATCGGGGTGAAGGCCACTGACCAATAGTCATTCAGACCAGTCACTATAGAGCTCTTTGGGACTGGGATGATGGTGGCAGTCTTCAGGCAGGTGGGAACTGTTGCCAGGGTAAATGAGGAATTAAATATGTCAGCCAGCACCTCACAAAGCTTATTGGTACAGTCTTTCAACACCTTCCCGGGGATGTTGTCTGGGCCGATTGCTTTGTGAGGGTTAATCCTCCTGAAAGTACTCCTTACTTCTGCTGAGGTCACACTGAAAAGCTCTTCATCTGGTGGTGGGGTGAGTCTGGCGCTGGGTGGTCTGTTTGGGTTTTCAAAGTGTGCATAGAACTTGTTGAGAGCATCAGGCAATGATAGGTCTTTGGGGCATTGTTCACTCCTGCCTTTATAATCTGTTATACACTTAATACCCCTCCACATGCTCCATGGGTCTTTTCTATTCTACAACTAATATTAAATTCTAAATATATTCTACAAAATGATATTATTCTAAATTATTATAATTATATATTATTCTAATATTACTCTAATATTCTAAATAAATTCTACAACTAATAATGCAAATTCTGATACTGCTAATTCTACTTATACTAATTGTAACATTCTGAAACATTTTACTAGCTTTTTGTACTTGAATCATTCAACCAGATTTGTTTTTTTTTTTTAGAATTTATCTAGCTTTTAGCTAATTTTGGTTTAGCCAGCCTGCTACTTTTAGGAAGTAGTTGAGAATCGTTTCCATGGCTGACGTTGCACGTTCGTGGTGAGACGTATTGTGTCACTTCCTGTTTGTCTGTTGGTAGCTCGAGTGAATTGTTTGCTCGAGTCATCTCTGTTTTTTGGATTTATTTGTCTTTTGCAAAAATTTTCATTCTAGTTCACAAACACACTTAGTACAATTGTTTTTCTACTGTTGGATAGTGTTTAAAACACCTCTTATCTTTCAACACTTCTCGGTTTTTATTTGTGTATTTGGCTCTGCTAGCTCTTGCTATCATGGCTGCTGCTTCTCTCTCTGCTTCCTCTGTTTTCACTTGCTCCGTGTGTCAGATGTTTAGTTACTCCTCTGCCTCCTTTAGTGGTAATGATACATGTAACAAATGTAGTCTTATGGTAGCTTTGGAGGAGAGGCTGTCTGAACTGGAAGCTCGGCTCCGCGCTGTAGAAAAACCAGTAGCTAGCCAGGTCCCCTTAGACAGTGCGGAACCACAGAGGCTAGCTCCCATTAGCAGTCTTCCAGCAGACCCCGAGCAGCCGGGACCTCAGGCCGGCTGGGTGATGGTCCGGAGCAAGCGTGGTGCTAAGGCTAAGCCCCCAGTTCATCACTGACCCGTTCACGTTTCTAATCAATTTTCCTCGCTCAGTGACACACCCGCTGAGAAGCAGACCCTGGTTATTGGCAGCTCCATAGTCCGAAACGTAGCTTTAGGGACTCCAGCGGCCATAGTTAAATGCATTCCGGGGGCCAGAGCGGACGACATAGAATCTTATTTGAAACTGCTGACTAAGGCTAAAGCTAAATACAGTAAGATTGTTATTCACGTCGGCGGTAATGACACCCGGTTACGCCAATCTGAGGTCACTAAAATTAATGTTGCTTCGGTGTATGACTTTGCTAAAACCATGTCGGACTCCGTAGTTTTCTCCGGCCCCCTCCCCAACCTGACCAGCGATGACATGTTTAGCCGTATGTTGTTGTTTAACCGCTGGGTGTCCAGGTGGTGTTCTGACAACGACGTGGGCTACATAGATAACTGGAGTTCTTTCTGGGGAAAACCTGGTCTGATGTGGAGAGATGGCTTCCATCCCACTTTGGACGGAGCCGCTCTTCTTTCTAGAAATATGGCTGATTTTGTTTATCCCCCAAATTATTGACAACCCAGGGTCCAGTCCAGGAAGCAGAGTTGTAGTCCTCCACGCCTCTCTGCTGCTTCTCCTCTGTTACCCACCCACACTCACATTGAAACAGTGTCAACTCGCCCACGGCTCAAATTGAATAAACCAAAAAATCAGCTCTAAAAATATAAACCATAAAAATCTTATTCAAATAAACACAGTTACGTTACCAGAGCAAAATCATAAAATCATTAAATGTGGATTATTGAACATCAGATCTCTTTCCTCTAAATCCCTGTTAGTTAATGAACTGATAAATGATCATCATATTGATTTATTCTGTCGGACAGAAACTTGGCTACAACAGGAGGATTTTGTCGGTATAAATGAATCCACTCCTGTTAATTATTTTAATTTTCATGTTCCTAGAACAACTGGCCGAGGTGGAGGAGTAGCTTCTATTTTTCAGTCAGGATTATTGATTAATGCCAAACCAGTTATTAGTTATGATGCTTTTGAATCACTGTCCCTCAGTCTTTCTCATCCAAAATGGAAGTCAGAAAAGCCACTTTTACTAGTTGTTATATATTGTCCACCAGGCGTTTACTCTCAGTTTTTGGCTGAACTCTCAGAATTCTTAACTGACTTACTGTCAAATACTGATAAAATCATCATAATGGGTGATTTCAATATTCATGTGGATGTTGAGAGTGATAGCTTAAGCATAGCCTTTAATAATTTAATAGACTCATTTGGTTTTACCCAAAACGTCCGCACATCTACTCATTCTTATCATCACACTGTTGATTTAGTTCTGACCTATGGTGTAGAGATTAAGGACTTGGTAATAGTTCTTCAAAATCCTATTCTGTCCGACCATTTTTTAATAACATTTGAGTTTACATTAAATGACTACACAGTCACTGAGAGTAAATTTAATCTCAGCAGGTGCTTATCAGAAAATGCTGTAACCAAATTTAAACAATCTCTTCCATCATTGTTTTCCTCTGTCTTGCAGAGTAATGCATCAGAGAACGGTGACTTAGATCATCTAGTTGATCATCTTACAACTTCAATGCAAACTTAATAAAATTGCTCCACTGAAAAAGAAAGTAATCAATCAGAGGAAACTGGCTCCTTGGTTCAATTCTGAGTTACATACTTTAAAACAGGCAACTATAAACCAGGAGAGAAAATGGCGCTCTACTAATGTTGAAAATTTTTATTTAACTTGGAAAGATAGTCTGCTAACATATAAAAAAGCTCTCCGTAACGCTAGAACTTTATATTACTCATCTTTAATAGATGAGAATAAAAATAACCCTAGGTTTCTGTTTAGTACTATTGCTAGACTAATTAAAAGTCCCATTTCTGTTGATCCATGTATCCCTACAACTATATGTAGTGATGACTTCATGAGATTCTTTATAAATAAAATTATTTCAGAGAGAAAATTCAAACCATCCTTCCTTCTACTATCTCTAGTCCCCTATTAAATGAGGCAACTTTAAAAATTTCACGAGAGCCTGATTTATGTTTGGACAGTTTTTGTCCTGTTGAGCTCTCTGAATTGTCAAAAATAATAACCGCATCCAAACCATCCACATGCCTGCTAGATCCCATCCCAACCTGACTGTTTAAAGATGTACAGGTTCTTCTCAAAAAATTAGCATATTGTGATAAAGGTCATAATTTTCCATAATGTAATGATAAAAATGAAACTTTCATATATTTCAGATTCATTACACACCAACTGAAATATTTCAGGTCTTTAATTGTTTTAATACTGATGATTATGGCATACAGCTCATGAAAACCCAAAATGCCTGTCCCAAAAAATTAGCATATCATGAAAAGGTTCTCTAAACAAGCTATTAACCTAACCATCTGAATCAACGACGTAACTCTAAACACCTGCAAAAGATTCCTGAGGCTTTTAAAAACTCCCAGCCTTGTTCATTACTCAAAACCACAATCATGGGTAAGACTGCCGACCTGACTGCTGTCCAGAAGGCCATCATTGACACCCTCAAGCAAGAGGGTAAGACACAGAAAGAAATTGCTGAACGAATAGGCTGTTCCCAGAGTGCTGTATCAAGGCACCTCAGTGGGAAGTCTGTGGGAAGGGAAAAGTGTGGCAGAAAACGCTGCACAACGAGAAGAGGTGACCGGACCCTGAGGAGGATTGTGGAGAAGGGCCGATTCCAGACCTTGGGGGACCTGCGGAAGCAGTGGACTGAGTCTGGAGTAGAAACATCCAGAGCCACCGTGCACAGGCGTGTGCAGGAAATGGGCTACAGGTGCCGCATTCACCAGGTCAAGCCACTTTTGAACAAGAGACTGCGTCAGAAGCATCTCGCCTGGGACTGCTGCTGAGTGGTCCAAAGTTATGTTCTCTGATTACAGTAAATTTTGCATGTCATTCAGAAATCAAGGTCCCAGAGTCTGGAGGAAGAGAGGAGACACAGAATTCACATTGGTTGAGGTCCAGTGTCATGTTTCCACAGTCACTGGTGTGCCATGTGAGCTGCTGGTGTTGGTCCACTGTGTTTTATCAAGGGCATGGTCAATGCAGCTAGCTATCAGGAGATTTTGGAGCACTTCATGCTTCCATCTGCTGAAAAGCTTTATGGCGATGAAGATTTCATTTTTCAGCATGACCTGGCACCTGCTCACAGTGCCAAAACCACTGGTAAATGGTTTACTGACCATGGTATTACTGTGCTCAATTGGCCTGCCAACTCTCCTGACCAGAACCCCATAGAGAACCTGTGGGATATTGTGAAGAGAAAGTTGAGAGACGCAAGACCCAACACTCTGGATGAGCTTAAGGCCGCTATCGAAGCATCCTGGGCCTCCATAACACCTCCGCAGTTCCACAGGCTGATTGCCTCCATGCCACGCCGCATTGAAGCAGTCATTCATGCAAAAGGATTCCCGACCAAGTATTGAGTGCATAACTGAACATGATTATTTGAAGGTTGGCGTTTTTTGTATTAAAAACACTTGTCTTTCATTGGTGGGATGAAAAATGCTAATTTTTTGGGACAGGCATTTTGGGTTTTCATGAGCTGTATGCCATAATCATCAGTATTAAAACAATTAAAGACCTGAAATATTTTGGTTGGTGTGCAATGAATCTGAAATATATGAAAGTTTCATTTTTATCATTACATTATGGAAAATTATGACCTTTATCACAATATGCTAATTTTTTGAGAAGGACCTGTATTTCTCCTAACTGATGTCATAAGTTTGGACCTACTTAACTGGTCCTTAATGAATGATTATGCACCACAGCACTTTAAGGTTGCTGTAATTAAACCTTTACTTAAGAAGTCTGATCTTGATTCAGAAATTCTGGCCAACTACAGACCTATATCTAATCTAACTTTCATCTAAAAAATTCTAGAGAAAATAGTTGCAGGTCATTTGCATAAACATCTACAAAGAAATAATCTGAAGAGTTTCAGTCAGGGTTTTGAGCTCATCATAGTACAGAAACAGCACTAGTAAAAGTCACTAATGATATTCTCATGGCCTCAGACAATGGACTTGTGTCTATACTGGTCCTGTTAGACCTCAATGCTGCATTTGATACGGTTGATCACAATATTTTACTACAGAGGCTTGAATATGATATTGGGATTACAGGAACAATTCTAAAATGGTTCAAATCATATCTATCTGATAGATTCTAGTTTGTAAATTTAAATAATAAATCTTCTTCATACACCAAATCCAAGAAAGTTCAATCTGGTCCTCTGGACATTCAAAAAAACAAAAAAAAAAAACAAAACAAAAAAAAAACAAAGCAAAAAAAAAAAATGTAGAAACGTTTCTACATTTTTTATTTATTTATTTTTTTTTTTTTGAATGTCCAGAGGACCAGATTGAACTTTCTTGGATTTTTCTACCTGGATTATTGAGCATGCATCAGGATATTCATACACCAAAGTTAGTCATGGAGTTCCTCAGGGTTCAGTGCTTGGGCCAATACGCTTTACTTTATATATGCTTCCATTAGGTAAAGTTATTAAACAGCATGGGATAAATTTTCATTGTTATGCTGATGACACACAATTATATTTGTCCATTAAACCCAATGAATCCAATCAGCTACTCAGACTAAAAGCATGTCTTAAAGACATAAAAACCTGGATGACCCTGTAGATGAACATATATCTGTGATATATTATCCATAAATTAAACGGATTCTTTCATTTTTCTGGACTGAGTTCTATTGTGCATTGAATTATTAAATGTAACGTGAGACGTTAATTATCTTTGACCCATCAAATGAATGCGGTCATTTATTAACAGAATCAAAGTTTAACATCAAACATTTACATTAATTTGGCAAGATTGATTACAATAACAGCTTAATTAATTAGCTTTACAGTCAGGAAAACCACACGGCCATGATTTCCCTTGCAACTTTAAACCAACAGACATTTCTGAAAATATCTGGATTAATTACTGGCAAGATAGAAGAGTTTAAAAATGGGAATGAAGGAGTTAAAATTGAGAGAGAAGATGGATGAGGGGTTGTTATGTGTCGGTATAAGAACGGCACTCTCCATCCGAACCCAGTTTCGCCCCGGTACGCTTCGGTAGGAAATCGACTCGTTACCTCTCTGAAGATGAATCAGCTGGTACGGAGTTCCATTTAACGCTACCATTTCCAGCGTCTCCGTAGGATGGTTGGGAAACGTCCGGAGTAGTGACGGTACTTAGTGCAGCACACGTTCACCTCTCGGTTGGGCTCACATGAGTTGTGAGTCCGTCAGAGTTCCACTCAGATGTGGAAGATTGCATAATTCCCACAAGACTCGGAAGAACTTCGGATCATGTCTGGAACCTCCTGAACTCTCCAGCACTTTTCTGTTCGGTACTGCTCTCCGAACTGAACTGCTCTCCCACCGCACTGGCTGGAACTAGGAAGTGCCGACATTTAAAGAGTTCTATTTCCGGTTCATTTGGGAAGTCCTGATTGGCTGAAATAGCTAATCAGGGGTGTGTTTTTGTGACGTAAGAGGTCTCTAGAAGTCAGAAAAACAGAAAAATTGTTTTGGAACAGACAGAAGATGTTTTTGAGACAGACGAGAGAAATGTTTAGGCGAGTTGGGGGAAAACAGGTGCCAGCTTCTCTATTTACGTCTGAGAGGATTTAAAAACATGACAGTTCGTTCCAACAACTTGTTTGAGTTTGTCTCCAACCTTGGACCAACTTACACTTGCTCATTTCAGACAGAAAATCAGAAAATGCATAATTTGTTTGTAACACATTTTAACTTGATTTCTACTTTGAATGAGGATTAAAAAATCACTAATACTGTTTCACAGTTGATTTAAAATGAGTAGTTCACTTCAACATTTAAAAATGGTTTGAACTACACACACTTTGATAATCAAGAAAATAGTAATGATAATAAAAAGAGAGTGTTCTTTCAATTGATCAGTGCAGGACACTTAGAAAGTCTCTGGATGAACTTAATCTTGTGTTTCTGGACTCAAATCAATGAAATACAGTTCTTGTCCCAGGAAGGCCCTCAAGGCCAGATTTGACCTGAGGCTTAGTTCACTACAACCCTTAATTTTCTCCTGTTGAACACAGACAAGGCTAAGGTTTTGGTTTATGGACCTGAGCACCTTAGGAAGGAATTTTTCAGTCTTTCTCCCTCCTTAGATGGAATTAGTCTGTCCTCCAGTTCTAATGTTAAAAATCTTGGTGTTATTTTTGATCAGGACATGTCTTTTATCCCCCACATTAAAAATGTTACTGGAACTGCCTTCTTCCACCTGCTTAATATCGTTAAAATTAGAAATATCTTATCTAAAAATTATGCAGAAAAACTGGTCCATGCATTTGTCACATCTAGACTGGACTATTGCAATGGTTTATTATCTGGGTGCCCAAATACTTCCTTAAAACGTCTTCAGTTGATCCAAAATGCTGCTGCCAGAGTTTTAAATGGAGTTAGTGGGAGAGATCATATTTCTCCAGTTTTAGTTTCTCTCCATTGGCTCCCTGTCAAATCCAGAATAGAATTCAAAATCTTACTTCTAATCTACAAAGGTCTCAACAACCTGGCTCCATCTTATATTACAGATCTTATTGTTCCATATTTTCCTAACAGAGCACTTCGCTCTCAGGCTGCAGGTTTACTTGTGGTTCCTAGAATTTACAAAAACAGAATGGGAGGCAGATCCTTCAGTTATGAGGCTCCTCTCTTGTGGAACCAACTTCCAATCTCTGTCTGTGAGGCTGACACATAAGCCAGTTTTAAAACGAGGCTTAAGACTTTCCTTTTTGCTAAATCCTATAGTTTGGGTCGGCTTGGGTTTCCTAAGCTGTCCCTTAGTTATGCTGCTATAGGCTTAGACTGCTGGAGGACAAACTGACCACAATTTTCACTCTAATTCTGTCTTTACTTACTCTGCTCAACCTGTTTTGTATTTGTAATTATTTTTTCTATCCTTAACATGTGTATTTTTGTCGTTCAGGTACACCTGGATCTATACCTGGACCTACCATTCTGTGTTCGTCTGTCTCTCCTTCCTGTCCTCTCAAACCAGCCGGTCAAAGCAGATGGCCGCTTGTCCTGAGCCTGGTTCTGCTGGAGGTTTCTTCCTTTTAAAAGGGAGTTTTTCCTTTCCACTGTTGCCACTGTGCTTGCTCAGGATTGGAGACTGCAACGAAGCCAAGATTCAACTTGTCTGCTGGATTCCTTAGATAGAGAACTTTACTAATATGCTTTTATGTATGGGAATGTTTCTGTAAAGTGCCCTGAGACAACTTTGTTGTGATTTGGTGCTATATAAATAAACTGAATTGAATTGAAAATTTTGTTATATCTAACTAGAATTTTGCTAGTTTAGTTGGTATTTAAGTTTTAATGAAAAATTTACTACTTTTATGTTTTGATGGCATTTTGCTACTTGGAGCTTTTGCTAACATTTAGCAAATTTTTGTTTTGTTTTGCTTCACAGTGATTCCTCACTTATCGTGGAGGTTATATTTCAGAGATCCCATGATAGGTAAAAATCCACAAAGTATCAGTGTTATATTTATTTTATTATTTACATATATATTAAGGGTGCATTCACACCAGCCCTGTTTAGTCCGCTTTAACCGAACTCTAGCTCGTTTTACTAGAAAGTCCGGTTCATTTAGGGAGGTGTGAACGCACCATCGAACTCTGTCACGGAACAAAAAGGCGAACTCTGGCCCGGGCTAAAACCTAGGTCTCGGTCCGGTAGAAGCGAACTCCAGAGCGGTTCGAGTACAGTGTGAAAGCAACCAGACTGGGCCGCTCCGCAGTACAAACAAACACGCATTTCTCTGACCTTATATGGAGCCGTCAGCTGCCTTGTGTGAAAAACAATATTCTGCATGGTCTTCTGTCTCATCTTCTGCTCATGCTAAGTCCATTTTTGAAAAATGACAAAATATAACTCCTAAAACTGTTAAAACTTGATGCCACTTCGTTTTTATTTTTATTTCCAGAAGAAGAAGCATGTCTTCAGAGGTTTTTGTGTTGTTTCTTTCAGTAGTTCTTGGTGCAGCGCCCCCACAGGTGAGCAGGGGAATAGGTTGGTTCAACAGGTTGCCTCAACTGCACAGCGCAGTGTGAATGCACACGCACCAGCTCAAATGTAAACAAAATGTTATGAATATTGGTCCCGAACCGAACCGAGTCTACCGGACTATCAGGTGTGAAAACAACCTAAGGCTTTATAAACTCTTCCCACACTCCTACAAACCTTCCCCAATCTTAGGTTTACCCTTTGCACACAACTGAAATTTTCATTCCATTCCCACCTGTTGTGTGGGCCCCACCCCTATATAAATTACACTGAGACTGGGAATAGACTCCCAAATGACATTTTCCTCAACCATTTAGGAGCCAGTGAGGACCAGATCTTAAAGGGCTGCACCTATACTCAGAGAATTTGGGGTTACTGTAATGTAGCCAACGTTCTATTTTGTCTAGGCTTTGCCCTTTAAGGCCATCACTAGCGTGTTAAATGTGAAGCAGGATGTAGTCTATGTCTCACTGGGTCCATTCAGTACTGAATGGACCCAGTGAGACATAGACTACATCACACAGATATCTGCTTACTATCTTTGAAATAGTCCATATTTAGCCTTCAAATCATTCGTAATTATGCGCCACTGAATCTGTGCGCCTGAGATGCGGTGAGCAGCAGAGAGAAAAAATCTCTGCATCAGACTGAAGGCTGAAACATCAAACCCTGCTGCTGTGCGAACAGGCAGGATGGAGAGCTCACTCAAACATCTGCATCATCACTCTGACAAAAATCTGAGGACAGAGTGAGTCAGGGAGAAGCTGGAGACATCATGCAGATAAAAACAAATGAATGATCACAGAGAAGCTCAGGAAGCTGCTGTGCAGATGTCCTGCACTGACACTCCCCATACACTTCCAGAGCCATGGAGGATGAGATTTCTCTGGTGGAGTGAGCTCTGAGCCCCTCTGGAGGCTGAGATCCAGAGGAAATATACACCTGTGAAACAGCCTCACATAGCCAGAGTGACAGGTGCTGAGCAGACAGAGGAAGCCCTTCAGACTGATCTCTGAAGTGCACAGACTCTGAGAGTGGTATGATGCGGCTGTGCACGATGTAGCAGGAGAATGCATGCACAGTGCAGAGGAGATGAGAGATCGCTTCCTCCTCCACTTGCACAAGCAGTAGTGGCATACAATACATAAAATCCCGCGGTATATAGCAAAAACTCCGCTATAAAGAATTAGATTTTTTTTTTTTTAAACCCGTGATACAGTGAGGGATGACTATATTTAGCTAGCATTTGACTACTTTTGTTGCTAATACTTATATTATTATTATACTTTATTTTTTATATTATATTATACTTTTTATATTATATTATATTTTATTTTATACTTTAGTATATTTATATTACTTTAGGCAACTTTTCTTTTCTTTTTTGCTACTTTTTTCTTTCAGCACAGTTTTATTTTTTCCCAGCACATTTCAGCAGTCATTCAGAACAGAAGAAAAAAACAAACAAACAAAAAAAAACTTAGCATTCGCACCGGGTTTTTAAAATAATGATTTTCTCATGAAATAATGTTGCTTACCTCACAGAATTCACAGTATGAGCACAGAGAACCTTTGTGATAAGCACCATCATCATCATCATCATCATCATCATCGTCGTCGTCACCTGTACAAATTATAAATATATAACTTTAGATGGACTGTAATATAGCACCTTTCTATCTGATCGAGAGACTCAAAGCACTTTACAACACAGTCTGTGCTTCATTTACCCATTCATACAGCACTTTAATATTTCTGTGCAAAGAATAATCAGTGCTTTATAACATTCATACACCGATGGGAAATACATCGGAGGCAATGAGGGGTTCAGTGTCTTGCCCAGGCACACTTCAGCATGTGACTGCTTGGGGAATCGAACTCCCAGCTCTTGCATTGGAGGACGACTGCTCTAACCACTCAGCCACAACTGCCCCCAAGCTAACATAAATTGTGATTTCACCACTCAAAATTACATGGTTTACCTGCCAAATATAATTTGCTATCTCAAACATTAAAAATTTTCTAACGGTTCAAGTTGAAAATTTGCACTGTTACTCTTGATGGTTATTTGCTCAAATGTCTGTGAATATTTTCACTGAAGACCTGTCATGAGGAACACTGTCCATGCTTTGTTGCAGCACATTTTGTGTGAAACTTTGATATACTGTAAAAGTAATGTTATGTAAAAATCCATAGTGTTTTTTATATTCCTGTGAATGTTTTCAGGTTTGTGTTGTTTTGCATCATAAACTGGTTAAATACAAGGCAATTTTCCCAAAGAACAGTGAGGGGAAAAAAGTTACCCAACAAAGTTTGTTTGTAAAGGTAGTAATTCACTAGGCTGTTGGTGGTGAAACCAAATTGTTAGAAAACTTGGCAAATTTTCAGTTGCAGACTCATAAATTCTGAATGTTTGCAACCAAACCCACAGCAAGTTGTGCATCTGCATTTTGAGGGGCCAGTCTTTGAAAATCAAATCTAAATTTAGTGTTCAAAACAGTATTCAAAGTTGTGGACATTATTTTGTTGTTCACCCCTGCCTACATTAGGGGTTGAACGACTACATAATTTTAAAACTCGACATTAACATAATACAACTCGAGTAGAACTCAAGTAGTTGATGACGTCATAGGATCTCAAGATGAAAAAAATAAAAAATAATAAAACCGCAAAATAAAAGTCATTTATTATTTACCAAAAAAAAGTTCAACAAAACATTGGGAGAGTATATTATGCTCCTATCATTTATCATACTGCAAATAAGTCACAGGAAAACGAACACTATTATTTATTATTATTATTAAGCTGCAAAAGTGAAAGAAATAACATGCAGCATGTCAAAAACAAAACTAAAAACAGTGGGGCGGATGACCACCCCGCATCACCGCCAGCTGTGTTGCGCATTAGGTTTAGTTTTAGAGATTAATATATTTATAGGTTTTTATAGGTTTAGAGATGAATATTTTTTGCTTTTTGTTTGTGAAACAAGGTCAGAGGAAGCTGGTTCTGGTTTGGTCGATTGGACCCGGTGTTACACCATATTCTGTGATCTGCAACAGTGCATGCAACACCGCCCCCTATGGTCAAAATATACGGTATAACACCGGTTTGCAACGAGCTCCAAATAGTCAGGAAGTTGATTCATTTTCTGTTTCCTTATGGTAGTTGAACCGGAAGATTCATCTTTTGTGAAATATTTCCAGACTATTGATGCAATGTTTCTACCTGTTTGCCAAGACTGGGCCTTCTCCGCTCAGTCCATCTGCTGGAAGGAATCCATTTGGTTGCTTCTACTGGTAGCCGATTGCTTTGTGAGGGTTAATCCTCCTGAAAGTACTCCTTACTTCTGCTGAGGTCACACTGAAAAGCTCTTCATCTGGTGGTGGGGTGAGTCTGGCGCTGGGTGGTCTGTTTGGGTTTTCAAAGTGTGGATAGAACTTGTTGAGAGCATCAGGCAATGATGGGTCTTTGGGGCATTGTTCACTCCTGCCTTTATAATCTGTTATACACTTAATGCCCCTCCACATGCTCCATGGGTCTTTTCTATTCTACAACTAATATTAAATTCTAAATATATTCTACAAAATGATATTATTCTAAATTATTATAATTATATATTCTTTCTTCTCTGCTTTTAGGAAAGCCCAGTTAGGATATCCACATTGCTCTAGAGCCTGTCTTGTGTGGGATTTCTCCTTCTGCCTGGCTCCTGAGCTAGTGGGGACGCTGTCTGCTCTGTGATACAGAGTCCTGATAACTCCTAACTTGTGCTTCAAAGGGTGATGGGAGTCAAACTGCAAATACTGGTCTGTGTGGGTGGGTTTGCGGTACACCTCAGTTTGCAAATGTCCTCTATCAGAGACTGAGACCTCACAGTCCAAGAAAGCCAACTTGCCATTTTTTCCATCTTCTCGTGTGAACTTGATGTATTTATCCACAGAGTTGATGTGGTCAGTAAAATGTTGGACTTCCGGAGATTTAATTTTAACCCAGGTGTCGTCAACATACCTGAACCAATGACTTGGTGGTGTCCCTGAAAAGGACGTCAAGGCTCTCTTTTCTACCTCCTCCATGTACAGGTTGGCAACAATAGGAGAAACTGGAGACCCCATAGCACACCCATGTTTCTGCCTATAATATTGCTCCCCATATGTGAAGTAGGTTGACTGCAGGCACAGTTTCAAGAGTTGACACAGTTGTTCTGTGGAAAGCGTGGTCCTGCTGCTCAGAGTGGTGTCTGATTTTAATTTTAAACTGACCACCTCTACTGCATCATCAACAGGAATGCACGTAAAGAGTGATGTGACATCAAAAGAGACCATTATTCATCAGTCTCCATGATGACATCCCTCACCTTATCCACAAAGTCCATGGTGTTCTGTATGTGGTGTTCTGAGCTGCCAACTAAAGTGATGAGTACAGACGCCAGATATTTGGAAACATTGTAAGTGACAGAGTTAATCATGCTAACGATTGGTCTTAAAGGTACACCTTGTTTGTGGATTTTAGGTAAACCATACAGACTAGGTGTGGCCTCCCCTGGGTACAGTCTGTGGTACAGAAAACAGTCAATAGCCTTGTCCTGCTCCAAAATTTTCAGGCAATCTATCAATTTCTTCTTGTAACCACTTCCTGGATCTCTTTTCAGAGGTTCATAAGTGTTTAAGTCACTAAGGAGTGTCATAACTTTCTCATGATAGTCTTTCTGGTTCAAAATCACTGTGCACCTTCCTTTGTCTGCTGGGAGAATGATGATGTTTCATCCGTTTCGTCTCTCGGATGAGAGACGAAACATTTCTACATTTTTTTGTTGTTTTGCTTTGTTTTGTTTTTTTGAATTTGAGGACCAGATTTAACTGTTTTAGACCTGTCATTTACTCGAGTAGTCTGTTAAAGCCCTAGCCTACATCTTTCCTGCCTCAGCCTGCTTCTTACCTACCATGGCAGCCATTCCCACATTTAGGATTTAGGATTAATTCTCCTAGAGTACAGCCCCCAGAAACCATCTTATCTCCAGCAAACTGGTTGGTCCACTTAAGGAGTAAACTGCTTGGTTGGGAAACAGTTTACTTGGGACTCCTCAGATTGATGAAGCCCTCCGTATAGAGGGCGAAACATCTTTCTACAAAAGAAGAAACTGTCGAGATGACCTCACTGACCATTATTGGATTTGGTACCTGGATGTTTGAGCATGAACTTTGATGATCTCCTAGAGTACATTTTAGAATTTAAGCTAGGCAAATTTTGACCATTTTTAAAATAATTATTGTTTATCACTGTAGGGGCAGCATGGTGGCGCAGTTGGTAGAGTTACTGCCTCTCAGTGAGCAGGTTACCCTGGTGCAAACCCCAGTCAGGGGCCCTTTCTGGGTGAAGTCTGCATGTTCTCTCCGTGCGTGCGTGGGTTTCCTCCCACAGACCAAAAACATGCATGTTGGGCTAATTGGTAACTATAAATTGTCCCTAGGTGTGAGTGAGAGAGTGAATGTTTGTTTGTCTTGAATGAATTGAATGAATGAATGTTTGTTTGTTTGTCTCTGTGGCCCTGTGATGGACTTGCAACCTGTCCAGGGTGTCCCCCTGCCTCTCGCACAGTGATAGCTGGACATGGGCACTGGCAACCCCTGCGACCCAAAATGGAAGATGTGGGTAAAGATAAAGAATGGATGGATGTTTATCACAGTCATCCTTTTTTGTTAAGCGGGAAAAGCAGCACTTTACTGTGTATAGTGGAGGTGGGGGTGTGGGGTGGGGGGGCTGTTGACCTCAACCACTAATGGCATTGGGTGGTAAAAAGAATACTACTCAGACCATCTCAATCCCACCAGCATGTCTTCCAAGGAGGAAGCAGAGTCACGGTACTTGGGTTTGGTCTGTCCATAGCAGGGAATGAGGTTGACAAGGTAGTTAAAAAGCTCCACAGCAACAGGGTTTCGAGGGAGGATGAGATCCACCCTGAGTTCTTCAAGGCTCTGGATGTTGCTGGGATGCCTTGGCTGACATGTCTTGGCAACACTGCATCGACATTGGGGCAGTGTCCTTGAATTGGCAGACTGGGGTGGGAGTTCCTCTCTTCAAAAAGGGGTGGGGGTATCAGTGGATATGTTCCAATTACAGGGGCATCACTCTGTTTAGTCTATTCAGGGATGCTGGAGAAGAGAGGCCAATGGATGGTCAAACCTCAGCTTCAGGATGAGCAATGCAGGTTCCATCCTGGCCATGGAACACTGGACCAACTCTTTACCCTTACTAGGGTCCTCAAGGGATCAATGGGAGTTTGCCCAATGAGTCTACATGTGTTTAGTAGACTTGGAGAAGTCTTTCCTCAGGGAACCCTGTGAGTATGGAATTGGGAGTCAGTTGCTATGGGCCATTCAATCATTATGCAAGTTGTGTGAGAGTTTGATTCACATTGCAAGTACAGTAAGTTGAACCCCTTCAGGGTGATTGTTGAACTCTGTTGCAGGTTGTCATCGATTCTGTTCATAAGTTTTATGGTCAGAATTTTTTGGTCCGGCCAGGGGATAGAGCGAGTCTGGTTTGGTGGCCTCAGGTTTACATCTCTGATATTTACAGATGATGTGGTCCTGTTGGCATCATCATACCACAAACTCCAACTCTCAATGGATCCTGCTCACTGGTCGCCTCCCTAGTGAGAATTTACGGGCATGTCCAACAGGGAGGAGACCCCAGAGAAGACACAAGACACACATTACGTCTCTCAGCTGGCCTGGTGGTGGCTGAGGAAATATCTCTTGGCCTCCCTATTTAAGCTGCTGACTCCACGACCCAACTCCGAAACAAGCATAAGATAATGGATGGATGAATGCTTTTTTGTTTTTCTGTCAGAGGAGAGCTCCTGTGCAGGTGTCAAAATGCAGCTTTAGTGCTCGTGAGATTAGTTGAAGACACACAAAAACAAAGATGAAGTGGGAATCCATCAGGTTAGAGATGCCCATGATGACTGTCACACCTTCAAGGGAAAATTTGCCACACAATTTTTTGACCTTGTTCAAAACTCAAATGATGGGACTGCATTCTCTGCAAGTGATGCATCAAAATGAAGAGTACACAAAGCATTTCAATCACTTTAAATTCTCCTTCATAAATGCTGTTCACCAACCAGTCACAAAGCAGAGAGATACTACTTTAACCTGCTGTGAACTTCAAGTTTGTTTTGTTTTAGACAACTGAAATCTGCTCTTTAGTAGACTACTGTCTGGATAGACAGTAGTCTGACTCCTCCGTGAGAATATCTTTCTGTTTTTCCAAAATGAGCAGACTCAGCCTCATTCTGAATAATAACCCTGTAACTTCAAAAAGAAAGACAGAATAGGTGGGAACTGCAGGCTCTTGGCAGGTCTTCAGTTATGTATGCAGTGAACTCCACATTATGCATAAAGGAGTGTTAAATGCTTGTGAAACTGTTTAAGATTGCAGAAAACTTATATAGCAAGGTTGTGGTGATTCGTCTTGGTGATGGCAGTATACTGAATTTTCACAGTGCTCATAATTTTAAACAAGCAGGATAATACTTGTTGAATAAATTTATCATTCCTGTCTCCTGCTCCCCCACCACGTTATATACTCCTGCCTTGGAACAATGGTCATTGGCCACATCAGGTTGCAGCTCTGGGTATCAGATCTGCTCTAGGTGGTTTTCTCGATTGTATCACAATCACAGTCATTGCCTAGGCATGAGGCCACATCATGGATACACTGTAACCACAACAACGAACCGTCATGACTTTGCTACCAAAATTTGTGCATGCTCAGAAAGAAAACAAGCCTATTAGTAATAATGTGAAGCCCAACAAAACAGTCCATGTCTGCAGGATATTTTGACAGTGTGCAATGTTTATCTTTGGTTATAACGCAACTGCATGCGTGTTCATATTATTTCATTAGTAAATTAGCTAAATCACTTTTTATATCCTGACTGTTAATCTCTTTATATTGTTAGGTTCTTATTATGAAAATCAAACAATATTGTCACATCAATAATAGCCTAGTATGTTGCTAATTATTTGAAGTGTACATTTTAAATAAAAATATTTTACTGTTGTTAAATCTGTGTGACCTACTTATATTATAAATGCAGCAAGTTGCAACAAACAAGTTTCATACCAGTAAAAATGACATTTCGGTGTAAAAACAGCAGTAATACATTTTTCTATTTGCATTTTAATTAATAAAAAAAAATCAAAGCTACAATTACTGAAATCTCTGTTTCTCCCTTTGTTATTACATAAAAATGAAAAAAAAAAAAACTAACTAAAAAAACAAAAACAACAGCACTGTTTTGGGCTCTGACAGATTTTACAGAAACATTGTTCAAAAAAAGAAGCTGGCATTAAGTTTTTTTTTACTTCTACAGAGTGTACATAACCAAACTTTCAATATGATTGTAGTATTTTTGTTGTATTCCAATTATTATTGTTGTTTGTGTGTTTGTTTTAATGCTGCTGGCCCTGGGGACCAATTTTTTCTTCTGTGGAAAAACAGATGTGACAAATAAAAGCTTGAACTTTATTTCTGAATACAGTTTTTGCTGTTTTTAATGGGAGTTGATAGATTTGTTTAACTCAGGGCTATTCATTTAAATTACTCAGGGGGCCACAGTTACTGAGAGCCAGCAGCGCAGGGGCCAGACATCCAGCAGTTAAAGTCATTATGTCATTGAAAAACTAAGTATTTCAATGATCAGTTAATGTTTAAATTAGTTTATATTGTTGCACTGAATCATAAATACAATAAACAGATCCCAAGCCAACTCCAAAACTCAACCACAGACCCCCTACCAACGCAAAAAATAAAATAAAATAATGAACTCATCGGTGGATTGGACTGAAGTCACGTGCGGGCTGGAAGTGGCCCGCGGCCCACCAGTTGAAAAGTCCTGGTTGAACTCATCATGTCTCACACAGAAAAACTAACGTGATGACTAGACACTTCTGATGCTTAAAGAAAGTAATTTTTAAAAAAGATAACATAGTTTGAGTGTTTCCTTTTGCTTGTTTTATTAGGAGTGCCTGTCAGGGAGTGACAAACATGGTCTGTGGTTACCATGGTAGCATTAATGATGCTCTGGCAGCAACTTAAAATACTTTTAAGCTTGGTTCTCATTACACTTTTACAATTTATGTTTTTTTATGAAAGGGATAGCTGGTGATTTTTGAAGTGATGTACTGTGTAAATGTTATTAGTAGTCAGTACTCATAGAGTTAAAGACAACTAGACGGTGCATTGATCACATGATGATGTAACTCACTGGAGGGATGGGAGCCATAACCAGAGAGGGCAGACGTTGGTAAAATAGTCAACAGTAAGGGCTGATTATGTAAAAATTGTAAAAATTATTTATGATGATATTAATATAATATTATAATAAGCTAATGTATATAAATTGTTTAAATGCCACAAAGCTGTGTTTTACGGTTGTACCAAATGAAGAGGAAAAAGGAAAACATACCTCCCTTCACAAGTAAGCAGATTTTATTTTATTTACCTCGATGTGAATGTGATCTGACATAATTAAAGCTAATAATGTAACTATGCAATTAAAATTAACATAAAGCTGATGTAATCGCTGCTAAGTATTGAATTGGCTAGTAGATATTAGCTTCTTTTGCATATTGTAACACAGATTTATAAATTGTCAGTCATCTGCATCTGCCACCTGCATCATGAAGGACCCCACTCACCCAGCGCACACATCTTTTGCCCCGCTCCCCTCAGGAAGGAGGTTGAGGAGCATTAAGTGTAGAACCACTAGACTGATGAACAGCTTCTACCCTAAAGCTGTTAGACTCATGAATCTCTAATCAGGATAATCACTGTGAAAAATCACATCATGTTGCTGCTGATCTGTTTCATGCTGATGTGTTCATTCGTACTCATCTGCTCACACAGACTCATGTTTGTGCTGCTGTTCATTGTATTGTTTTTCTGTTACTAGTGCTTAATGTGGTTTTAGTTAATATTTTTCTTAGTTCATATCTTAGATCTTATTACTCTTTTTCTTTTACATTTTATACTTTTGTTGGATGTAACTGGGACCCTGTGTACACAATTTCGTTCCACCACATGTACCACATGTGGTGTGTATGACAATACAGAACATTGAATCCTTTCTAAAATTTAGCACAAATTATTAGATAGTACAATCTGGTATCACATCTGATTTCTGTAATATTTATATTGTGTAAAAGTGTTTTTTTTTCTTTCGGCTGCTTTCTTCTTCAGGGGTCGCCACAGCAAACTAACTCGCATGAAGACTTGGCAATTATTTTTATGCCGGATGTCCATCCTGACGCAACCACAAACCACCGAGCTACCACAGCCCTCTGTATGGAGCAGAGCGCTGCCATGTAGGGCACCAAGGGGGGGGGGGGGGGGCAGATGGTGGGGGTTAAGGGCCTTGCTCAAGGGCCCAGAGTGGGGCAAATGAGGGTGGAGTCAGGTGTGGGTGCTTCACCTTTCCCACACACATTTTGATGTTGTCAGTCCAGGGAGTTGAACCGGTGACCTTCTGACCACAGGCCCACCTACTCTAACATTTACGCCATCACTTCCCCATTTACATTGTGTATTATAATATATATTTGACTACTTCTAGGTTTCCATTAGATAGACATGACCTATTGAGAAGATAGTTAGCAAATAACAATATAGACAAGTTTCATCCTTCAGTGTCTGGGTATTTAGTCAACATTTTCCCAGTGTTGACTACAGAACAGGAAAATAACAATAAATATACATTATTCCAATACTTGTATCCAATACCTTTTATATGTGAGTTCTGAGTTGAGTGTGTTATAAACTGACTTCAGATCTACTTTAGATAATCAATACATATAAATGATGTGTTATCCTTACGAATCATCTAGCTGTTTTACATGGCTGTTGAATGAAATTAACATTAAATTTAAAGTCTATGAATTTATAGTAATGAGATTACAAATAATTTGTGACACAGATCCATTTGAGTTTGCTGTTAATCAAATAGTTTGTCGGCTGTGAACTGTTGTCCTCTTTGGTCGCCATCTTTGCTCCTCCATGATGTCACAGATCATCACAGTGGACGGGATAGGAAGTGTCCCTCTAGTTGTCTGATATAACTATATGTTAGTACTATATCAGTCCTGTCATCAGTCACAAAACATGGAGAAAAGACTTGGTTCAGGCTAGGCTAATGGCTAGGCTAATAGCTAGGCTAACGACTAACCAAATGAGGGGCATCCAACAAAGTTGAGTCAGGTCCTCTGGACGGTTTCTTTTTGTTGAAACGTTTTGTCTTTAATCGAAAAGACTTCATCAGTCCGAGGAGCCACAACAAACTCAGTCTTATAAACAGCACCTTCACATAGTGGGTCAACCAGTTTGATGGTGCTTGGGTGGTTTTTGTAGTCCGCCCTCTCCCCTGCTGACTCGTTTGAGGCAGTCATGGCCAAAGTGATTCAACATACTCTGTATGTAGGCTTATATTTTGAATCACTTTGGCCATGACTGCCTCAGATGAGTTGGCAGAGGAGAGGGCGGACTACAGAAACCATCTGCGCACCATCAAACTGGTTGACCCACTATGTGAAGATGCTATTTATAAAACTGAGTTTTTTGCAGCTCCTCGGACTGATGAAGTCTTTTGGATGAAAGATGAAACATTTCAACAAAAAGAAACCATCCAGAAGACCTGACTGAACTTTGTTGGGTGAAAAATGTACCATATTTTCCGCTGTACATGTCACACTGCACTATAAGTGGCATCAGTCCAAATATGTCTAATAAAGTGGAAAAATCCATAAATATTTCGCTTCGCTGTATACATCACATATATGTGTCACAGCTGATGCGTCGCATTTGTTATACGTCACCTCTGATAACCTGGAAATGTGGGCCGGTGTTGTGCCAAAAATCGATTGGCTGACAAATGGCGACTGCGGGAGCGTGCACGAGAGGTCTTAACAAAAATTTAACAAGATCAACACTTAAAAACAATTATTTGTTTGCTCAAAATTATAGTAAAGGTGTGTCTCAGTGTAACTTTTGCTTAAATGCACTTTGATGGTCAAATTAGTTGCATTTCAAAAGCTGATACGTGGAAGTAGGAACACGCAGAGGGACAAGTCACTGCACATTTCTTTGAAATTTAACAAGATAAATACCTAAAATCAATTTGTTTGCTTGACTTTACAGCAAAGGTGTGTCTCAGTTGAACTTTTACTTAATAAAAAGACTTTAACGGTCAAATCAGCTGCATTTTGCCGGGGAGGCGCAGTGAAATGTAGCTGAATTTGACGGTCGCTCCAAGCAGCAAGCAGAACGAAGGTGGCAGGCTATGGCAAGCCGATTGTGCCATTAATAGCCACTTGTATCTACTACACGACACAATGGCATACCATACTACTAAAGTGCCATTTAGTGGCTGAATATGATAGTGTCCAATATTTTCGGTCAGAATGAATGAAAACGGTCATATCTCAGCCAAAAATTGGCTTATAAATATGGGAAAAATCCATAAATATGTCGCTTAGGTGTATAAGTTGCAGGGCATGCAAATTATGCAAAAAACCCGAGACTTATACAGCGAAAAATACGGGTAGCAGTTTATTTTTAGCTAATGTAGCATTCTTCACACAGGTATGTCATTTTTGAAAAAGACACTTTATAAGCTTGACAAACCATTTAAAACGAGCCCTTGTCTGGCTTACCATCAGCCTAGCCTACACGAAGTCTTCTGTCCTTATCGCCAATAGTCTGTGCTCTATGACTGATGTCACTGCTGATAAGGTGTTAACTATTAATAACTATTAGAAAGAACATCACCTTAAAAAAGATAAGACTATGCTTTCAACAACTACTGCCCAAATGAAGAATTGATGGCACATTAAATGAAGAACAATGTCACAACAGATACTTACTCAGTCGAGTGTCAATCATCTACAGCATTGGTCCTCACGATCAAGTTTGTGCTCTGATCTGAGATGAATCATGCTCTTCATGCAGTTCTACACAGCTCAAATTTAAACCACCTGCCTTTGGTAACAAATGTTCATTCAGGCCGTTTGTGATCAAATGATGATTTATTTCATGAATGAGAGCTGGGTTAAAGATACAATGACAGTCACATTTTCCACACTGTAGTTCAAGAATCACAGTTTTAGTCAATCAGTAAGAGAAAAAGCAGACAACCCATTTCATCTCTTTATACTTTGATAAAATAAGACAAAAAGAGATGTTTCTCTCTTTTCCCAAACACTCTTTCTTTGAAGCTGTAAAATTATCTGAAAACCAACAAAGGTAATAACTCATAACAAATGAAAACTTATTAACTTTTATGATCACCTGATGCCATATTAACACTTGGATAGCACTAAACAAAAAAAAAAAAACATTATTAGTTAAAGTTACTGAAATGTGCATTGGAAGCCAATTTTAACATCCACTAATTTACAACATTAGCACTGTAGAAACTTAATGAGGTATGATGGTACATTGTACATAACTGAAAAATATCCTGTTTCCTGTGTTTTGCTGTTTTACAAGTACACACACCAGACTTACAAATACATTTCAGGGCCTCCTTAACAATGAGCAGCATAAATGCTCCACAGAGAAAGAAAGAGACTGAGCGATATGGGGAAAGAGAGAAACTTAACAAATCCGATGATAATTAAAGCTTTTAAATTAATGAATTTAGTTGATGGCCCTCCTGCACCTCCCTCGCGCTTTATTCTCCCTCCGTCTGTCTTTCGCAACGCCCCACCCCCCATACCCCAACTCACTCTCAATATCACTATCTCTCTTTCTTTCTCTGCAGGTTCACATAAAGACACAAATGCATGTCGGTCTGATCCAAAATAAAAGAGAAAGGAAGATCCAAGTGGTGGAACCGTGATTTCAAATGAAGCACAAATCAAAAGATCTCAGACTAATGACCCCAATGACTGACTTCCAAGTCGGGCTTGGCTTGTGTGGAATTGGTTTTTGGTTCTTTCTCTTTCTCTCTCTCTCTCTCAAATCAATTCTCCTGCAGTCCCCAAGTTCATATCTAGCGTATTGTACGAAGGACTTCGGACAGATGGACTTCAGATGGGCCAATTCAATTTTCCCAGAGCGCTCATAACTCTAGTTAAGCAAGGAAAAGAACACAGTGTCAGAGAGAGAGCAGGGCAAATGAACAGCTGAAAGGGGTGGAGGAGGGACTGATTACCAATTACATTAGCTTTGAGAAATTAGACCAAACACTGACAAAGAGATGATCAGGTTATAGGAATGTTATTGAGAGGGGAGTGGCTAAATTTGGTCTTAGCTCCTCCCCTTTTTGCACACTGCCCCATAGCAAATTCACATTATTTTTTTATCTAAGCACTGATGCCATCATCGATCATTGCTGACACTTTGAACACATTAACTCACGTATAATAAACAAAAATTGAATAGCCAATCAAAGCTCAACAGGAACTGTACCTAAAGTTCAAAGGTTAAAAATGTTTTGGACTGCACAGCTGAAAGTGTCTGCAAACGATCGAGAAAGATGAGAGCACAAAATCTACTGCATCTAAACTGACTGACCTTCATGATCATCGTCGTCGTCGTCGTCATCGTCATCATCATCATCATCATCATCGTCGTCGTCGTCGTCGTCGTCGTCGTCGTCATCATCGTCATCATCATCGTCGTCATCATCGTCGTCATCATCATCATCGTCATCATCATCGTCATCATCTTCATCATCGTCATCATCATCATCGTCGTCGTCGTCATCGTCATCATCATCGTCGTCGTCGTCATCATCATCGTCATCATCATCGTCATCATCATCGTCATCGTCATCATCATCGTCATCATCATCATCGTCATCTTCATCTTCATCGTCGTCGTCGTTATCATCGTCGTCGTCGTCCTCATCATCATCATCATCATCGTCGTCATCATTGCCATCATCATCATCATCATCGGCCATCAGCCCCTCCTCATTGCGGAATGGCAAGTCTTGGGCCTTTGCGGTGGGTGCCAGTGGGGTGTGGAAGGAGCAGAGCAGTGCCAGCAATAATGCAAGAATCAAACTTCTTAATGATGCCATGTTTACAGCCAAGACTTGGTCAACTAATGAGAAAACAACCTGGAATCACTGCAGGAGTCCAGCAATGCAGCTTTAGTTGTTTTTAACAACCCTTAGAGGTGCACGACCTTTGATAAAGCCTTACAGCAATAAATGGACCTCAGTTCTGAACGTCCAGTTGGCAGAGTCCTCTTTACAGAAGATATTCCAATACAAAATTCAGATACTTGCTCCCAAGTCCTGAAAAAAATGTCCTCAAGAAAGCAAATGTCCTAGCCTTGAGTCTGGGGCCACTTTCAGACAGGCTGTCTTATGGTCCGGTGGAGCCTTTGTCTGATCAGTTAAGAGTGCTGGAAGACGTTGAGAGGAGAGTTGTCAGTAACTGGTCAACGATGAAGGCACAGACAGGACTAATGCAAGAGCGAACAGAAAAAGAGGTAAGCTGAGAAGAAGGGGGGCACTCAGGCTGACGGACAGGGGCAAATGTTGGTGGGCAGGTCTACACCGTTCATAAGTGATGTTACCAAGAGGAAAGAGGAGTGGCTGAGGGGGGTTAAAGGAATAAGTGGGGCTGACTTAATTTTCCAGCATCATCAAAAGTTCAGGTTCTACTTTAGAGAGTCAGACTATAGAGTTAGGTTCAGGCAAAGATGGCCATATGAAGGAAAACATGACTAGGAACAGGTGTATGGACATGAACATGGAACATGACTAGAATACACCGCACAAACATGCTGCAACATTCTGGAGGCTTAGGTCAATAAATTTGCTATCCCTCCGGCAGCTCAGACAAGAGTAGGTTGGTGTCAGTAGATGAGTTTGGAAGGTGAGCGGCTGACCATTCTACTTGTTGTAGAGTTAGATGACACAACATTCTGGCCAAGGTTTTATGACTTCCAGTAAATATTTTTTACATTTCCAGCGGGTATATGGTGACAGTTGTGGTAAATATCTTATTTTGCTCAAGAACGCCATCATTGCTCTAAAACCAACTCCCACATTCAGTTGCTTTTGAAGGAACACAGTTAAAATCCAAAGTTTATAGAGTTTTGGATTTGAGGCATATTTTGAAATTCAATGGTCATAAAGAAAGATCATTATCTTGATGGTAGTTAACAAAGTTTAATGTTTGTGCAAGGCCTACATGGGTCGGATTAATATTTACAATTAAATTTTTACAAATCGGTCCTCAAAAATCTAGTCTCAAATTTGCTGATCAAGCCAAGTCCTATATGTCACCATGTTTCTGATTCAAGTGAAGGCGATGATCTGCAACCTGTCTACCCCACAAACATACTATCCCCAAAATAGCACGATTTGTAAAGGGAGGAGTTGAAACCCCACGCTATTTAAAACCACACAGTCGGAGTCAGTGTAATATGAGCCTCCTTGGCTCCGTTCATCTCACCAACAGTTTTACCCCCGCCCTCTGTCATTTCTCACCTCCACATGCATGAAAAAGTGGTTGATGACAGGAACATCTGAGACACTTTCTTTGACACTTATAATTTGTTTCAAATTTTTGAGCATATATACAACATGAGTTGATGAGAGTTTGGATGTTTGCACTCTGGTTTGAAGTCCCACAATTTATAAATTGTATAAAAATTGTAGAAATGTGAATCAGAATTTTCAAAGAGTTTTCAAAGATCTTGGAACGTTCAGACAGCCAAAAAATTTTTAAAATTGCAATCTGTTTTTAGACAGGCCTTTAAATAGTTTAAATGACTTTCTTCCAAATGTTTATAGAAGGAGGGAAGTATAATCTAAGTTTATACAGAAGTCCCTCAATTATCATGGGGGTTACGTTCCGGACACCCCTGCAACAAGTGAAAAATGGGGAAGTAGAAACGTTATATTTATTTTAGGATTTCTTTTATTTAACACTTAAGTTAAACTGACACAGATTTCTGAGTTGAAACAACAAACCAAAACAGTTCAGTCAACTAATAAATTTAAATCAACTATACTAAAGCAAACGTTTATTTAGCAATCATTTATAAATCAGGATAACTTGGTAATGTTTATTCGCTCAGCTTGAAATTTTAAGTTGAGTGAGTAGTGTACAGCAGCTCGGTTCCGGTTCTGCAGACCTACCCTGCAATGAAGCTCACAATGTTCGAAACTCTCAAACCTACGTCATTTTAACAACACGAGTATATGTACTGTGCATTACTGCAAAATTATATTCACCAGTGCTGCAGAACACAGGGGCTTGGTTCCGGTTCGGCTCGGTTCTGGTTTGACATACCTAACCTGCTGGACCTACCCTGCTGGATCTACCCTGCCGGTTCTGGTTGACTCTGCAGCCCTTGAGCACCAAAATGCTTTTGGAGGGAGCTGGACCTTAGGGTGGCCAGCACGGGACCACATGGTGGTCCCGATTGAGTCCAAATCCAGATGGGAGAAATCCCAGTGGGTTCTGGAGAGAACGCTGGACCTCCGGGTGGTGCCTCCCCGCTCAGAAGCCCTTGTGGGTCAGCACGCAGCCCTCAGATTGACTGATGAGTCTGGAGGTCCGGTTCTGGTTCGGTTCCATACGGCTCTCTGCATCCACTGGGCGCCAAAGTCACTTTGAATAAGGACCAAACATTTTCGGATCAGATCAGAACTATCCCTCCATTTCAGCAGAAAGCAACGACTGAAAGCACTGTTGGCTTCTGGGATATGTAGTCCCTTTGACTGGTGATACAGTATAGGCTTATTGAAAGAAAACTACAAAATGGTGGCGCCTGTACGAAAATTTTTTTGATTAACTTTTTACTATATCCCATACTGTCCCAATCACACAAAATTGACAATTTTGTGTTGTGTACAATTTTTTTCCTCTTGTACAATCTTACTTTTGAAAACTGTGAAAGAGCGAGTCCGCAAAAGTAGAACCATGAAGTAACGAGGAACTACAGTTTCAATAAGAAAGTATAACAGGAAAGACCCTCTGCAGTTCTTTAGCTTGTGGTTTTACCAAAAACCAGATTGAAGTTCAGAGGAGATCGGGCTTTTTCAGTCGCGGCCCCTAAACTTTGGAACAATCTGCCCCCCAACATTAGACAGGCACTTCACTTCCTGTTTTTTAATCTCTTCTAAAAACACATCTGTTCTCACTGACGCTTAACGCAGTGTGATTTGTTTAAGTATTTTATTATTTTGCGTTTGATGTTTTTCTTTTGTTGCTTTAAATTAATATTTGTTTTTCTTTAAATTACTGCCATTGTTTTTATTGTTCAGCACTTTGGTCACAGCTGCTGTTTTTAAATGTGCTTTATAAATAAATCTGACCTGACTTGTGGAATGTAATATCTCAACTCAAGTAGATTGTTGTTATCAAAGACAGTTTTATCCTAGTTTAAATTCTACCTGGCCAAAAGGACTTTTTACATTTACATATTATCTGACTTTTATGCAGTGGTGTAATCTAGATTTCTGTAGTGGGTATACTGTGCTTAGAAACCAAAATACACCGGTTAGTTCAATGTAATTTATTTTGCTTTTTAAGCTGAACATTTCCAAATTTCTCTGATGCTTAAATTTGAATAAATGCACAACAAACTTTGTACAACAATTGGTTTTGTATTAAAATATGTTATAGAATTTATAAAACAGTATCAAAGCAAAATATGTTCAAGTATTAATAAGTAGTAAGTACAGAATTACACAATAATTCGCTGGATGAGCAAATGTAATAAACAAGAGCTGCATACAGACAGATTGTTACGGAAGCATTTAACTTCTGTTTAACGTATCAATGACACGTGCCCAGTGATATGTTACATATCACTGGGCACTTTTAAATGGGTATACTGAAATTCTTAAGCTTTTCTAGTGGGTATACTCCTCATGCCCACGTATCGCGTAGACTACACCACTGCTTTTACGGTATCCAAGGTTTCATTATGGATTCACTGCCTTTTGTCTCCTGTCACAAAGTAAAATGGAGGAACTGGAAATACTCTCTGTCCATGCATCCATCAGCCTTTCCAGCTGTTTGTGTATGTTGTAAGCATGATAACTTAGAAAAAAATCAACATGCTGCCTTCCATTTTGGTGTGTGGCTGCATCTAGATGTACGAAAGGTCATTATCAAAAATTGGGTGGCCACACCAAAATTCAACATGGCCACCACCATACATATATGTAAACTAGCCACCCCAATCATTTCAAGAAACAATGCTTTCTAGTTTTTATATTGTTTAAAGGTATAGTTTCCTCAAGTGATTGGGTCAAAATTAGGCAATGTGCCAACTTCCATTTTGGTATGTGGCTGCATCTAGACATAATAAAGGTCACTATCAAAAATTGGGTTGCCACATCAAAATCCAAGATGGCCACCGCCACTTATACATAAATTGTCCACACCTATTATTTTAGAAAACTAAATGCTTTTTTCTTTCCTACTTTTGTAAAAGTATAGTTTCTTTAAATGATCGGGGTGGTATTTGGGGTGGCAAAGATTAATCTATGGTGCCCAAGGCCACCACTGACCACCCCCTAGCTTCTCCATTGCTCCTGGTGGTGGATAAAATTGCTCTCTCCACTCGCCAAGATCCATCACTCTGAGCTGCCTCAGACAAGCAAAATAAAAATAACCTCTCCTGTTCTTCTCCACAGTGAAACTCCTACCCACTTCAACACCTTGCACCAAGGACATTCAGGTTTACTTGCATTACCTGCAAGTAAAGTATCACAGTAATTCCGGTCCAGAAAAATACTCATCTAAATCTCAAACCTAAACCTCATCTGTCGGGTCTTGTGCTCTTGAGCTTGTTAAAAGCAGTTTGGTTAAGAAACCTGCTCTAGATCCCGCAGTTGTTAACTATAAACTCAAAATTACCTTTTCTTTCAAAGATCATTGAGAAGATAGTTTACAACAAATTGATGGCCTTCTTGATAGAGCAAAATATTTGTGAAAGGTTTTGCACTTTTGCTTTAAATCACTACACTGTATGAAATCAAGCCTTTTAAAAGATTTTAATGACATTTATACCCACTGACTTTTGGAGATTGTGTTGTTCTTGTGCTTTTACATTTAATTGCTGCTTTTGACACTGTGGACTTTCAGATTTACTCTCTCGTTTAAAGCAGTGGGTGGGCATAACGAGCACAGCACTGAAGTGAGTTAGTATTTATCAGAGTGAACTTTCCATGTCAGCTATGGTAATCATGTGCCCTTCTCTGCTCCTCTCTCCTGTGGAGTCCCACAGGGTTCAGTTTTAGGGACTCTTCACTTCTGTTTTTATTTACTTCCACTTTGGCCCATTTTTAGAAAGCACATAATTTACACACACTTCTACGAAGACGATTGTCAGGTTTATGTCCCACTTTAGAAAAAGAATCTTGAGGATTTAAAGACCTGAATGTCTGTAAACTTCTTACATTTTAATGAGAAGAAGATACAGTTTGTTTTATGGCACCTCCACTGGCACCACCACATATTAATGACCCTGTGTACATTCCTTGGCTCGGTCACCACAAACCTTTGGGTCGATGTTGGGTTCTGATCTTAAATTAGGTAATCAGGTCAGAACAGTGATTAATTAATTAATTTATTTTTTTTGTCAGTTAAGGCAGCTAGCTAAAAGTAAAGCCTATTTTTTCTAGGAGGAACTTTGAGACTCCAGCCCTTCCTAACCACTCAGTTGGATCACTGTAATGCCCTTTATAAAGGGGTCAATACTTCTTCTCCTATTCTCCTATTTCAACCTCACTGCCTGGCTGCCTGTACATTTTAGGATTAATTTTAAAGTCATTTTATTTGTTTTTAAAATCCTAAATGGTTTTGCCCCACCCTATCTCACTGAGCGGCTACACTCTTAAACACCATCCTGTTCTCTCAGGTCAGCAGACCAGCTGCTCCAGAACATCCCAAAATCTAAATGAAAGCTTTGAGAGGATCATGATTTCTGCTGCTCCTAAAACAGGGAATGACCTGCCTTTGAGCATCAGACAGGCTCCCTCTGGCTTCGTCTGTTTTTAAATCATCTTAAAACCATCTCTTCTCCTTGGCTTTTGACATCATCTGAGATGTTGACTTTTAGTTTAATTTTAGTTTATTTTAATTTTTTTAATGTGTTTTTGTTTTTAAGGCTATTTTAATTGACTCTTTAAAGTTTGTGTTAATTCCATATTGTGACTGCTTTAGTTTATAAATAAAGCTGTTATGGCATTGCATGGTATGCATTCTATTATGCAATGAAACTTCCATCCATCCATTATCTTTACCCGTTTATTCCATTTGGGTCACGGGGGTCGTCGGTGTCCAGCAATCACTGTGCAAGGGGCGGGGTACACCCTGGACAGGTCGCAAGTCCATCACAGGGCCACATAGAGACAAACGACACAAACAACCATTCACTCTCTCACTCACACCTAGGGACAATTTAGAGTTACCAATCAGCCTAACATGCATGCTTTTGGTCTGTGGGAGGAAACCGGAGTACTCGGAGCAAACCCACGCATGCACGGAGAGAACATGCAAACTCGACCCAGAAAGGCCCCTGGACCAGGGTTTGAACCAAGGACCTGCTCACTGAGAGGCAGCAGCTCTACCAGTTGCGCCACCATGCTACCCTGCAATGAAACTTAGTAAAATTAATTTATCTAAGTAAACCTGCAGTTTGCATCAAAGCTGTATTCTGCTCCTGTGGAGATTCTATATGTTTCTCCTGCTAACAATAGTCTTGCAACTCCTGAGTGTCAGGGCAGAACCAATCCTTCTCACCTGTCCCTGAATGCTGATGAGGACTACTGCTGTGAAGGTCCTGCAGGCTGCAGTTTAGTAGTTTGGCCCTGGAACAGTGAAACCTTTTGGAAACTGTGTGACAGACCCTAGTGACAGATTATCTCAATCTAGTGATTCTAACCTTTGGATCCTTTGTGTTTTCCAAGCCCTTGCATGTTGGTGTCCTCCAGTAGAGGGGAAGTCCAAGACAAAAGTTTCATTTGTTGTTCCACCACATGTGTCACATGTGGTGGAACAACACTGTGTACACAGGGTCCCAGTTACATCCAACAAAAGTATTAATTGTAAAGAAAAAAATGTACTAGGATCTAAGATATGAACTAAGAAATTTGCTGAACTAAGAATACACTAAGCGCTGATAGTAAAAAATCAATACGCCGAACAACAGCAGCACGAGTATGAGTCTATGTGAGCAAGTGAGTACGAATGAATACAGCAACGTGAAATAGATCAGCAGCATAAGATCAGTATCATGGATAGTCAGCAGCACATATCAACAATCAATTTTCATTACAGTGATTATTCTGATTAGAAATGCATGAGTCTAACAGCCTCAGGGTAGAAGCTGTTCCTCAGTCTAGTGGTTCTACACTTATTGCTCCTGAACCTCCTGCCTGAGGGAAGTGGGGCAAAAAGAGTGTGTGCTGGGTGAGTGGAGTCCTTCATGATGCAGGTGGCCCTCTTCCTACATCTGCAGGTGTAGATGTCTGTGATGGTGGGGAGACTGACTCCAACAGACTTCTGTGCAGCCTTCACCACTCTCTGCAAAGCTTTTCTTTCTGCAGCTGTGCAGCCTCCATGCCACACATTGATGCTGGAGCACAGGATGCTCTCCACTGAACACCTGTAGAAGGAGGTGAGGACTGAGCTTCCCAGACCATTTTGCCTCAGCCGCATGAGGAAGTAGTCTCTGATGAGCTTTCTTGATCAGCCTGGTAGTGTTGTTTCTCCAGCTGAGGTTGTCGTTCAGGTGCACCCCCAAGTACTTGTAGCTGGAGACCCCCTCCACCACAGATCCTTCTATATTAAGGGGTTTGGGGGGGGGGGGGGGGGGGGTAGGTGTATTTGTTCCATCTGAATTCCATGACCATCTCCTTCATCTTCTTCACATTGATGTGAAGGTTGTTCTTCCTGCACCAGCTCTCCAGGTGTTCCACCTCCTGCCTGTAGCTGGACTCATCATTGTTTGTAATGCATCCCACCACCGCTGTATCATCTGCAAACTTTACAATATGACAGCCTGGATGGGTACTAGGGGTGTAATAATACATTGATTTAAATCAACAAACAACAAAGTGGTGGAAGGTGAAATGTTTCAGCACAAAAAAAAAAAAAAAAAACTGTTCAGATGACCTGACTGAAAAATGTTGGATTGTATACCTGGATTATTGAGCATGGACTGTGTTGTTTTGAACCAGTTTGACATGACTGTCGACGAGGACGAGGGCCGGCAACGGAGGAGGGGGCATGCCAAAGAGACCATCTTAGCACCAACATAATTAGTTTGTTCCACTTTGGAGTAAGCTGTTTGGGGGAAGAATCAGTTTTGTGTTGTGTGTTTCCTTGACTGATGAAGCCTTTATGGATGGAAGGTGAAACATTCAGCCAAAAAAGAAACTGTCCAGATGACCTGACTGAAAAATGTTGGATTGTATACCTGGATTATTGAGCATGGACTTTGTTGTTATAACATAGATTCATATCGTCATCTTTAAAATACACTTTTATTTTGAAATTCCCAAGGCACATCTGTGTCACCATTTCCGTGCATGGCTGCGCTCTGCAGCCGCCTCAGCAACATGGCAGATGAGGCAGAAAACACAGATACTGAAATTCACTCTCCTGCTGGATTTAAATCAACACTGTGGAAATATTTTGATTCCAACAGAAGGACGGCTCAACAGACAAAACTCATGCCGTAGCAACAGGTGCCAGTGTAAGTTCAAATATTCAGGGAACAACAAATTTGTCAGTTCACCTGAAGAAGAAACACAGCACTGATAGTCATGTTATTTAAGCTCAATATCCATTTTTGTTTCTTTATAAATGAAAGGTAATCAGGGCACTTTTTAATTAACTGGTTTAAAAAATGTACTTAAACATGAGAAATGTGTGACTATACTGATGTAGCGTAGTTGATTCTGCGTTGTGTCTTGTGGGAAATAACAGCCAGACAACAGCTGATCTGAAGGCACTTTTAATGCTCCTGAATTCACATAGCAGAAAATAGTAGTCAAAAACAGACTTTTATCAGTGTTCCACAGCACCTTCTCCCACAGAATCCGAACAGAAAGAGAGAGAGCGCGTGTGACTTGTGTAAAATAACACGTAATGAAATAAAATTAATTACAACAATAATTAAGCCCAAACATGGACATAATATTCTTAAACAATACATGAATAACAAAAAAAAACCCAATAATTAAACTAAATAAACCCATACCAAAAATAACGAGACATCACATACCTGAATTCACATAGCAGAAAATAATAGTCAAAAACAGGCTTTTATCAGTGTTCCACAGCGCCTGTTTAACCATGAACAGTACTATTTTCAGCACATGGATATAGCATTTTCATTAGCAATGTTTCATGTAGCATAAGAGCAGCTAAATATCTGCTAACACAGTTCTATCACCGTTTAACAGTTTAAGTGCTACAAAGCACATTATTTTACAAGAACAGTAATTAAGCTAACACTTATTATACTTAAAATACACTTATTGAACACAGAAAGCAAAACTTCATACCTTCTCCCACGGAATCCGAACAGAAAGAGCGCGACGGAGAGCATGGGGAAACCTTTCACGGACTATAATGGTATGATCCGTTAATTTTTCTTTTTAAACCTCGAATTGACACTCAAAACAAAAATCCATGAACACAATATATTTAACAGTAGAGATAATAATTCACATGTTCATTCACAATACACTAAATTAAAATTAAAATAATAATTTCGAAACACGAAGTTACCCGCTGTTTTGCAATGGATCTGTCATCTTTTCAAAATAAAAGCTGCTAGTGCTCATATGAATACCTACCGGAATAATCACTTCACAATCTAGTGTAACAACATCACACTGCTACATTCACCCCCACTGTTTTACACTAGATTGCAGGCATCTTACCCAAATAACAAAGAAAAACAAAACAAAACAAACAAAACAAAACAACAAGGATAAACATACCAAGAAAAATTTACAAATCTGACCACGACAATACATTTTGCTCCACAAAATCTGCTTCCGACACGTCTACGATTGCTTGCACTTTATCAGGGTCTGTTGCAATTCCGTCTCTCGTAACAATGTGACCCAAGAACTTGACCGACTTTCTCAAAAACTGACACTTGGATGGAGACAGCTTTAGGTTATGTTCTCTTAACCTCCGGAACACCATCTCAAGCCTCTGCAGGCTTTCCTCCTCAGACTTGCCAAAAACCAACAGATCGTCCAAGTAACAAAGAAGGCTTAAAAAGTTCTGGTCACCAAAGATTGTGAGCATCATTCGCATGAAAGTAGCCGGGCTGTTACACAGACCCTGTGGCATGCGGTTATACTCATGTAATCCAAGAGGAGAGGAGAAAGAAGTGTATTTCTTATCATCTTCATGAAGGGGGACATTGTAATATCCTGAAGCCAAGTCCATTGAACTGAAAAATGCGTTACCTCCCAATGCTGCAAGGATGTCAGCTTGATGCGGTAAAGGGTGCGCATCTTTGACTGTACGGGCGTTCAACCACCTGAAGTCCGTACACAACCTCAAGTCACCATTTTTCTTCCAGCAAAGAACGAGTGGAGAAGCATACTCACTGCTCAACTTCCTGATAATTTCACGCTCTTCCATGTCATCTAAAGTCTCTCTCAATTTTTGGTAGTGAGCAGGAGAAAGCCTACGATAAGGCAAACGAAAAGGGCGTTCATCGGTAAGTCTGATTCGATGGCAGAATTCGGCAGCCTTGCCACAGTCCAAATGATGTCTTGAAAATACATCTTCATACTTTACGACCGTCAGTCAGCTTCTCTCTCCAATGTTCGGAAACTTCACAGTCACCAACAAACTGATCCTGCAGCCCCAAACTCAGCCAATTTGCCAAGTCGACCTGTTGTCTTAACACTGCAACATGACTCTGCCGTTAGGTTGCCATGAGAGCTGCCCGTCCTACCTGTATTCTGATGTACCTTCACCTCCATGCTACCATCAAAATCCTCCAGGGCAATGCATGGATACACATCAGCCACCTTAGCGTTCCTTCTCAACATAATCGGAGACATAGTAGGATTGATGATCTTCACAGGATGCCAACCCCCTCTCCAAAGTGGAGTAACTACTCTGCCAACCATCACGCTACGGTGCACACAGCGTGAAGTGCTCGGTTCAACCACAACAGTACTCCCCACAGAGAGTTCAGTATTAGGTGGAAGGCGGCCCCACACCACATGTTCACTCATAGGTTCAAGAGTCACGGCCTTCTTCAGTTTGACAGTCCCAACCTTCTCCGGGATTTCCTCCCCCCTCCACCTTTCAAGATTGGCCAAAAATCTGAAAAACTGGCTATTGTCATCCAGACGGGTAGAATCAGGTCTACTCAATACCCGCCAATAGGCCTCATCAGACTTAAACTGTTTGATGAGCGGTTTCATCACATTTGTGCCAACAATGAGCTCATCAGCCTGACCTTCAACCACCAAAACTGGAACAACATAGTTAAACCCGAACATTTTAAGTTTCAGTTCACAGATACCCACCGGAACAGTCTGTTTGCCACCACACCCAACAAGAACAATGTTAGTGGGAGGGATTACATCTCCCATCACCACTCCTGCCTCACGTAGCTGAGGGATCACGTCTGCACGTACAGATGTGGCCATAGATCCACTATCTAACATCCCCCGCAGCGCAATCTTGTTGCCAACTAGCACCGTAGTGAAAAACAGGCCATCACTGATAGGCAGTTTTGCCACATTTTGGAAAATGACAGTTTTATCAGTAGATACTGTGTTGCAAGCCACCGTGTACACAGTTTGAATGTCATCGTCAAAATTGGGGGAAACACTACAGAGGCCCACACCATCCCCCGCTAAATGAGGGCCATCTAGTTTTCCTGAGGCAAATCAGCCTGTCCCTGACCAATCGGATGCGTTTGAGGTTTCTGAGTTTGAGAACAGTGAACACTGATGTGCTCTGGAGAGAAGCATCGGAAGCATAATCTGTGCATCCTACAGTGTGACCTAGTGTCATGATGCAGATTGCCACAAATCTGACATTCCCGTGAGCGTCTGAAGATCTGCTTATTGGACCTGTTGCCTATAGCCTGAGTGTAACTGATCAGAGCTGTCTCCAGCAGGCTCAAGACCCTGTCCATTGTGGTGTTTTCAATGACTGTTTTAGAACTGTCTGGCTCTAGAACAGATCTAAACCTAGAAGTGGGCAACACAGTTTGTTCATTGACGGCCAGCCCCTCGTGTAAAAGCTCGGTAACCGCCACTTTCTGTTTCCCACGGCTCCGAACAATCACATGGTCTCTTAAATACTCATCCAAATGTTCTTGTACTTCACTAGCTGTCCAGTCGCGAGAAGGCTTGGTCTTAAAAACCAGTGCCAGCTCTCTGTCAGGACAATGGCGAATAAACATGAGCACCAGATGTGAACTCAGGGCAGTCATTGATTCCCCTTTACTAGCCACGCACCGTTCAGCAACCTCTGCAGCTTTGTTAAGTTGAATCCAATAATCAAGAGGTCCCTCATTTGTGTATGGTTTGCTAGCGTAGAAGTCAGCTAGAGGTAGATCTGAATAAACGGTGTCCCCAAAATGTTGCCTGAGAATACTAAAGATAACAGAAACATCTGTAGCCTTTGCGTTACTACGCATCCAAACTTTAATGACATCTCTTGCCCTCTCCATCAATCTGTTCATAACCACTTCAACCTGTTCAACATTAGTGGAAGGTTTCTGTCTAAGGTAGACCTGCATGAGATCCTCCCACTCAAAAACAGAACATTTATCAGATTTGTCACCCCTGAAATATGGTGGAACATAAACATCAGAGCGTAACACAAGATTAAGTTTTGATGCATCAATAACGGTAGTAGAACCTTGAAATGACTGTGAAGTGTTCTTGTTGGGATCCGGGGTTGGGTGGGGTTGAGGCTCTGAAGCAGCGTTCTGCATCAATGACTTCTTGATGGACTCTCCTATTTCTGACCCAATGGACCTGATTAGATCAGCTAATTGGGTGGAGGCCACTTCTCCATCAGGTGAAAACACAGGAGAGGATAAAGAGTCACTGGGCTCAAGCCCGGGGTGAAACTTAAAGGTTGACTAGTCAGGTCATCAAACCCCTTTGTCCTCCTTGACCCAGAAAATTTTGAACCCAAAACCCCTGGACTTTCTGGAGTAGGCTGCCTAGCAGCTGCTAACAGCAAAACCCCTCTCCCTCTACCCATGGATAATTCCCCATGACTAGGAGTTGACATTTCATTCACATTGCGACCCTCCATTCAGAGACTTTACTGTTACCCATTATGGGAATAAGACATGAACATGTCCAGAATAAAAAAATAGAAACGAGAAAATCCCAACCCAAAGTGTCCGAGGAACTCCACACTGACAGTGTCTCCAAGGTGCAGATGGAACCAGAAGACGTCGTCCAGCAACACCGGTGGTCTGCTTCAGCTGACCAGACGACAGGTCACAGCACCAGTTTTGTAGCGTAGTTGATTCTGCGTTGTTTCTTGTGGGAAATAACAGCCAGACAACAGCTGATCTGAAGGCACTTTTAATGCTCCTGAATTCACATAGCAGAAAATAGTAGTCAAAAACAGCCTTTTATCAGTGTTCCACAGCGCCTTCTCCCACGGAATCCGAACAGAAAGAGAGAGAGCGCGTGTGACTTGTGTAAAATAACACGTAATGAAATAAAATTAATTACAACAATAATTAAGCCCAAACATGGACATAATAATCTCAAACAATACACGAATAACAAAAAAAAAAAAACAATAATTAAACAAAATAAACCCATACCAAAAATAACAAGACATCACATACCTGAATTCACATAGCAGAAAATAGTAGTCAAAAACAGGCTTTTATCAGTGTTCCACAGCGCCTGTTTAACCATGAACAGTACTATTTTCAGCACATGGATATAGCATTTTCATTAGCAATGTTTCATGTAGCATAAGAGCAGCTAAATATCTGATAACACAGTTCTATCACCGTTTAACAGTTTAAGTGCTACAAAGCACATTATTTTACAACAACAGTAATTAAGCTAACACTTATTATACTTAAAATACACTTACTGAACACAGAAAGCAAAACTTCATACCTTCCCCCACGGAATCCGAACAGAAAGAGCGCGACGGAGAGCATGGGGAAACCTTTCACGGACTATAATGGTATGATCCATTAATTTTTCTTTTTAAACCTCGAATTGACACTCTAAACAAAAATCCATGAACACAATATATTTAACAGTAGAGATAATAATTCACATGTTCATTCACAATACACTAAATTAAAATTAAAATAATAATTTCGAAACACGAAGTTACCCGCTGTTTTGCAATGGATCTGTCATCTTTTCAAAATAAAAGCTGCTAGTGCTCATATGAATACCTACCGGAATAATCACTTCACAATCTAGTGTAACAACATCACACTGCTACACTGAGCAGGTCATTTATTTTTATTTTTTCATTAATTAAGAATTTTTTTTTTATTATTATTTAAATGTCTGGTGCCTGTAATAACAGAAATAAAATGGTTAAATCATATTTGAATTGGTCTAGTAAATGTATTTATATGTAAATGAGATGGGCATTTGATATTGCAATATATCGATCGCAGACTTGTGAATCGAATAGAATCAAAATTGTATCGTGACAGACTTTGTAATGTCGAGAAAAATCATATCATCATACAAACAAATCAATATAATATTGTATCGTCATAAAGCTGGTGATTTACACCCCCAGTAGGTGTGCAGTTGTACGTGAGCAGAGTGACACACCCCTGAGGGGAGCCAGTGCTGCAGGTTATGGTGGAGGAGGAGAAGCTGTGGATCCTCACAGACTGTGGTCTGTTTGTTAAGAAGTCTAGTACCCAGTTGCAAATGGAGGGGCTTAGTCCTAGTGTGAGTAGTTTGTCCATCAGGGTTTGAGGGATCATGGCGTTGAAGGCAGATGTGAAATCCACAAAGAGCATATGGACGTAAGAGTCCTTCTGCTCCAGGTGGGTGAGAGCAGATTGGACCACAGAGGAGATGGCATCTTCTCACTCTTTGTCCCTTGAGTTCCTTTGAGAGTTGCCCCTGTGAGATCACCACCTCCATGTTGTACAATTAACAGCACTGGGTCAATCTTCATAGCTTCCATCATGCCACTCCAACTAAGACCCACTCACCTTCATTCCTTTGCTCCTGGAAATCTCCACTCTCCTCTCTACACTTGCCACCACTTCACAATCTGTAAGAAGAGAGCATCTGCTCTTAAAATTCATGCTCAAAAATCCAGGTAAAAAAAAAACCCCAACAAAGTTAAGACTGGTCCTCTGGACAATTTCTTTCTTTCTTTCTTTCTTTTTTTTGTTGAAATATTTCATCTTTCATCCAAAAGACTTTGTCAGTCCGAGGAGCTGCATCAAACTCAGTCACATAAGTAGCATACTCACATAGTGGGCCAACCAGTTTGATGGTGATAAGAGTTGATGGGGGAGCGGGTGGAATCCAGAAACTCTTGAACAAGCATAAAGACAGCAGTGGAAAGGAAAAACTCAGTTTAACAGGAAAAAACATCCAGCAGAACTAGGCTCAGGACAAGCGGCCATTTGCTTTGACCAGCTGGGTTTGAGAGGAACAGGAAGGAGAGACAAACAAACACAGAATGGTAAGTCCAGGTGTAGGTGCAGGTGTACCTGAAAGACCAAAACACATGTTAAGGATAGAAAAAAAAATTACAAATAAAAAACAGGTTGAGCAGAGTAAGTCGACAGTAGTAAAGTGAAGAAATGTGGTCATTTTGTCCTCCAGCAGTCTAAGCCTATAGCAGCATAAGGGATAGCTCAGGAAACCCAAACTAACCCTAACTATAGGATTTATCAAAATGGAAAGTCTTAATCCCAGTCTTAAAACTGGACAATGTGTCAGCCTCACAGACAGAAACTGGAAGATGGTTCCACAAGAGAGGACCCTGATAACTGAAAGATCTTCCTCCCATTTTGCTTTTGGAAACTCTAGGAACCTTAAGCCTGTAGTGTGAGAGCAAAGTGCTCTGTTACGAAAATATGAAACAGTAAGATCTGTAATATAAGATGGAGCTAAGTTGTTGAGGACTTTGTAGGTTAGAAGTAAGATTTTGAATTCAATTCTGGATTTGACAGGGAGCCAATGAAGAGTACGGTAGCTAAAACTGGAGAGATATGATCTCTCCTACTAACTCATTAAGACTCTGGCAGCAGCATTTTGGATCAACTGAAGACTTTTTAAATAAGTTTTTGGACACCCAGATAATAAATCATTGCATTAGTCCAGTCTAAATGTGACAAATACATAAACCAGTTTTTCTGCATCATTTTTGGACAAGATGTTTCTAATCTTAGTGATATTATGCAGGTGGAGGAAAGCGATTTTGGTAACATTTTTAATATGGGGTTAAAAGACATGTCCTGATCAAAAATAACACCAACATTTTAACGTTAGAACTGGAGGCCACAATAATGCCATCCAGAGAAAGGGAAAGACTGCAAACTTAGAGGACCTGACTGTTGTCACAGCTGCTTCACAATCTTATAATGATTTCAATGTTTTAGTAATCAAAACAATGAACTGAGAAGGAACAGGACATGAGACTGAGATACAAATATAAAGTTTATTTACAGTGATTAGTAGGAGGATATGTACAGGGGCACTGGTAGGATGTGGAAGCGAAGAGTCACAGGTAAGTATGTCTCCAGAGAAATATGGATCCAGAGAACTCAGAGATGTTCCTTACAATAGTCTCCAAGTAAATCCACGGAAAGAGTAAGGCAGGGGATTCCAAGCAGGTAGGGGTTATGAATGGATCTGTAGGTAAGTTGAAGGCCGGCAGATGGCAACTGATTCCTTGGTTTCAACATAGTTTGCGTACACAGAGAATGCACAGGTAAATCCAGGGCCTTGGTTCTTAGGAAAAAGTAACAACTAGTAGGACACAAGAAAAACTGGTAAGTCAAAGATGCAACACAGAGAAATACCAGGGGCTGTTAACATACCAGTTGGTATGTAATGTTCCAGTGTCAGAAGGAACGCTTCAACAGACTTAAATACTCCTGGAGCTCAACAACTGGATTGGTCTTAGGTGTTGCCCATTGAAGCCTGCCTGTCACAGGGGGCGCTGCAGAGGAGAAAACACTGCAATCCCACACACAGAAAGCAACAAACCACCACAATGCACACTGAAGGTCATGGCTTAAAGACACTAACAGAACCACATCATCTAAAAAAAAAGCCGAGACAACACCCTGAGGTTCCTAAACAAGACACCCTCCTCTCCATGACTGTGCCTTAAGATCCAGTCCAAGAACACCACCACATCAGGATCAGAGAAAGGGACAGCCTTAGCAGAATCCAGTCTGCATTGGGTATAAGCTTATTTTTTGAGCTGAGGATGTAGAAACAGCTCTTGCTTCAGTTGTACAGGGACTGGATAGCTCTTAAAAGTAACATTGGCACCTCATAATCCTGCATCATCCCTCAGAGAATATCTCTTAACTTGATCATAAGCCTTCTCCACATCCACAAAACACAGGGGAACATTCATAGGTAAACTGGTAAAGATATCAAAATGCCAGTTCAGACATGTAAAAACCAACTCTCTGTGACCTGCTTAAACTTAAATAATCCTGTCGTTTTCCCTGGGGACATTTTTCACATTTTATTTTCATCATATAATTTGCTGCTGCGCAACATCAGAGCATGTTAAAACCAACTGAGCTGCATATTTTGATGTGCTTATCCAAAGTTGTGGGAGGAATAGCAAGTCTAAAACTATGACAGAAACAGAGGACCAATAGCCGAATAGTCAAAGGGCTTACGCAGTTGCTCTTTATGAATAAACTCTATTTTAATTTCATAATCATAATCATACATCAGTAACAAACCTGTGCACTGAAAGACTCCACAACTTAGCACAGTATTTGACAATTCACAGCATCACTCACCAGTATCAGTTATTATTTTAGCTTTATATTGCACAAAGTTAGCTTTGTAGACTGCATTCTTCAGCAGAGGCTGGAGGGTAGCACTTGCTTAAAGGTAATATGGTAGCAGAGAGAAACAGCTGAGTTAGACTGAGCAGAGGGCAGCATGAGAGAGGAGATCAGGTCGAGATGAAGACTGCAAAGTGGCTGAAAGTGGAGAAGCGTTCAGACATACCAAAGACATTTCTTCTCTCTTACTTTGGCCTATGACTGTGCTTGCGTTGACCCACAAAGCTTATTTAGTTAACTCCCTCTTCTGTCATATGTTCACTAAAAAAAATTGACAGTCATTATCCCACTGTAATAATTGAACCTATATCTTAACGTGAATGTTGAAAGAAGAGTAAAATAGGTAATCCTTAACACATAAGATGTATCTGGGTTTTTGAAACGGAGAGAAGGAGCTGGTGTGATATAAAGAGTTGACAGCAAGTAAGTTCATCGGCCCATTCATCATCCTGATCTGAAATTCCCAAGCAGGATTATTTTTCCTCTTCGAGCTAAGTTCCAAATGCATCCCGAGCTCTATCCTTGTAAGGACTGCCTAAAAAGGGAAATCACTTTTCAAGATACAGTTACCCAAGGGGAGTGGTGTTCCTGTGTGCACGTATGACAGTGGGGAGTTACATTTGCTTTAAATAATGTTGACCAAAAGTAAACAATCATTAGTTTTCCATTTGTATAAATTGATTTGTGTTGTGTTGACACTATCTATTAATTCTTACAGGAAATGAAATGCAATGAATTATACATTGTTTGTGACTTTTATATCTTACTCTAAAAAAGTTAAATCTGGTCCTCTGGACATTAAAAAAAAACCAAAACAAAGCAAAACAACAAAAAATGTAGAACTGTTTCGTCTCTCGTCCGAGAGACTTCTTCAGTCTGAGGTGCTGTTTTCAGCTCAGTCTCTTAAATAGCACCTTCTCAGAGTGGATCAACCAGTTTTGCTGCTGACAACCAAAACCAGCTGATCACATGCTCAAGAAGGACCATCAGCCCAACAATGGATCATTAGCACACTGATGGCTGTTTACTATTCACAGAGGGCTGAGTGATACTAGCAATCACAGCATTGTAAGAGGGGGACAATTGAACACGTAGGCCTCCACCCCTGTTTAATGATGGACGGTTTCTTTTCACAAAGATGGCCTCCTTTACTCCTCTCTCAAACCATCGTTCCTCTCTGTCCGGGATGTGAACATCTTCATCCCTGAAAGAGTGACCGCTGGCCTGGAGATGAGTGTAGACCGCAGAGTCCTGGCCTGATGATGTTGATCTTCTGTGCTGGGCCATCCTTTTGGCCAGTGGCTGTTTTGTTTCCCCGATGTAAGACTGATCACAGCCCTCCTGACACTGAACAGCATACACAACATTACTCTGTTTGTGCCGGGGGACTGGATCTTTGGGATGAACCAGTCTTTGCCGTAATGTATTTTGGGGTTTAAAAGCCACTGGGACGTTATGTTTAGAAAATAAACGTCTCAGTTTCTCTGATACTCCCTCAACATATGGAATGACCACTGGTCTGGGTCTGGGTTCCTCCTTTTCACCTGTTGGCTGACTGGAGTCCTGTTTGGGTTTCTTCTCTGCTTTCAGGAAGGCCCAGTTAGGATATCCACATTGCTCTAGAGCCTGTCTTGTGTGGGATTTCTCCTTCTGCCTGGCTCCTGAGCTAGTGGGGACGCTGTCTGCTCTGTGATACAGAGTCCTGATGACTCCTAACTTGTGCTCCAAAGGGTGATGGGAGTCAAACTGCAAATACTGGTCTGTGTGGGTGGGTTTGCGGTACACCTCAGTTTGCAAATGTCCTCTATCAGAGACTGAGACCTCACAGTCCAAGAAAGCCAACCTGCCATTTTTTACATCTTCTCGTGTGAACTTGATGTATTTATCCACAGAGTTGATGTGGTCAGTAAAATGTTGGACTTCCTGAGATTTGATTTTAACCCAGGTGTCGTCAACATACCTGAACCAATGACTTGGTGGTGTCCCTGAAAAGGACGTCAAGGCTCTCTTTTCTACCTCCTCCATGTACAGGTTGGCAACAATAGGAGAAACTGGAGACCCCATAGCACACCCATGTTTCTGCCTATAATATTGCTCCCCATATGTGAAGTAGGTTGACTGCAGGCACAGTTTCAAGAGTTGACACAGTTGTTCTGTGGAAAGCGTGGTCCTGCTGCTCAGAGTGGTGTCTGATTTTAATCTTAAACTGACCACCTCTACTGCATCATCAACAGGAATGCACGTAAAGAGTGATGTGACATCAAAAGAGACCATTGTTTCATCAGTCTCCATGATGACATCCCTCACCTTATCCACAAAGTCCATGGTGTTCTGTATGTGGTGTTCTGAGCTGCCAACTAAAGTGATGAGTACAGACGCCAGATATTTGGAAACATTGTAAGTGACAGAGTTAATCATGCTAACGATTGGTCTTAAAGGTACACCTTGTTTGTGGATTTTAGGTAAACCATACAGACTAGGTGTGGCCTCCCCTGGGTACAGTCTGTGGTACAGAAAACGGTCAATAGCCTTGTCCTGCTCCAAAATTTTCAGGCAATCTATCAATTTCTTCTTGTAACCACTTCCTGGATCTCTTTTCAGAGGTTCATAAGTGTTTTTTTTTTTCATTTCATTTAGCCTTTATTTATACAGGTTGTGTTTATGTCACTAAGGAGTGTCATAACTTTCTCATGATAGTCTTTCTGGTTCAAAATCACTGTGCACCTTCCTTTGTCTGCTGGGAGAATGATGATGTTTTTGTCCTTGCTAAGAGTGGTGAGTGCGTCCCTCTCCTCTCTACTGATGTTGGAAGGTGGTGGTTTGGCATTGCTGAGGCAGGCTGAAACTTTGATTCTGAGCTGTTCTGCTTCAGCCTCTTTAATTTTGTTGTTGCGGATGGCTGACTCAGTAGCTGTGATCATCTCCACCAGAGGAATTGTACTTGGTGCAACCGCAAAGTTCAGTCCCCTGGCAAGAATCTCTGTCTCTGGCTGGGTGAGCTGTCTGTCAGATAAATTCTTCACCCACTTTTCTGTCTCTCTGGCATGTAATTGACTACTGGAGTGTTGTCCTACACTGAATGTGTTGTTATTGGAATAGTGATGTTTTTGATGAGTTATTAGTAAGTTAAACTTGTTTTGTTGTCGAGTCTTGGACTTGACATGCTGTGCTATGCGTGCCTGATCTGTACAGTCCATCACTTGCTGAAATGTGGTCTGATCTAGACACATAGTTAGTTTCTGTTTAATGTGCTCTTCTTTGGCCTTCAAGGCCTCAATAGTAAAATTGGTCTGTCTCACCCGTTCATTCAGCAGCTGTGTCTGTGCCTTCTGAAGGATATTGCTGGCCCGGTGCCCGCTGACCGAAGATTTTAGTTCCAGGCTCTTGGGAATGATGCCACTTTGTCGACATCTGAGGTTGAATCGCAAATGGTTCCTGTAGTCTGCCCTCTTCCTTGCTGTTTTCTCAAACTCTCTAACTAGTTTGAGGCAATCCTGGCCAAAGTGGTTCAAAATATCCTGATGCATGCTCAATAATCCAGGTAGAAAAATCTAAAAAAGTTAAATCTGGTCCTCTGGACATTCAAAAAAAACCAAAACAAAGCAAAACAACAAAAAAACATCATCAGGCCAGGACTCTGCTGTCTACACTCATCTCCAGGCCAGCTGTCACTCTTTCAGGGATGAAGATGTTCACATCCTGGACAGAGAGGAACGATGGTTTGAGAGAGGAGTAAAGGAGGCCATCTTTGTGAAAAGAAACCGTCCATCATTAAACAGGGGTGGAGGCCTATGTGTTCAATTGTCCCCCTCTTACAATGCTGTGATTGCTAGTATCACTCAGCCCTCTGTGAATAGTACACAGCCATCAGTGTGCTAATGATCCATTGTTGGGCTGATGGTCCTTCTTGAGCATGTGATCAGCTGGTTTTGGTTGTCAGCAGCAAAACTGGTTGATCCACTCTGAGAAGGTGCTATTTAAGACACTGAGCTGAAAACAGCACCTCAGACTGAGGAAGTCTCTTGGATGAGAAACAAAACGTTTCTACATTTTTTGTTGTTTTGCTTTTTTTTTTTTTTTTGAATGTCCAGAGGACCAGATTTAACTTTTTTAGATGTTTCTACCTGGATTATTGAGCATGCATCAGGATACTTAAAAGTATAGTTTCTTCAAATGTTTCCGCATTGCTCCTCCTGGATCTGAGGTTCGACCAACGATCAGACTCGCTTCTCCAGTACCCCTGAATAGATCTTACCAGGGAGGCTAAGGAGAGTGATGGAGCACACCCTCCAGTCCCCCTTTTTGAAGAGGGGAACCACCGCTTCAGCCTGCCAATCCAGTGGCACTGCCCCAGATGTCCACACGATGTGCAAAGGCGTGTCAACCAAGACAGCCCCACAACATCCAGAGCCTTAAGGAAAACAAGGTGAACCTCATCCATCCCAGAGCTCCGCTGCCGCCGAGCTTTTTAACTACCTCGATGACCTCAGCCACAGTTACGGACAGACCAACTCCGAAGTCCCCTGGCTCACCTTCCTCCATGGGAGACGTGCCGGTGGGATTGAGAAGATCCAAGAAGTATATCTTCCACCTCCTGACGACATCAATTTCATCTCAACTTCAGTTCAGTGTAAACTGTAAAGTTCCGTATATTTTTGTCACATGTAGATGTAAACACATGTCAGTGAGTGAAGAGCAAAGACAGGTGAGGAGCATAAAAACAAAGTGAATTGTCTAAGAGAAACTTTATTATCACTGAAAAGAAAGTGTCAGATCAGCAAATTAATTCAGAACAACTCACATGTGAGGATTGCTCAGTTTGACAAGGTGCAGACAATTTTATCATTCAACCTTTATTTAGACCGGTTAGTCCCATTGAACCTCGGGGACTCATTTACAAGAGACACCTGATTCTAACAAAGAGTGATGACAACAGTAGACAATCATGAAGAACAAATGAAAGAAAATGGCATTAAAAATGAAATAAACATAAAAAAAGAGAAAAAAAACATCTATATTATAAGGCGATGTAGAGAACTATAAACAGGAACATGTCTGCATTGGTTTTTGCCAGGAACTTAACAGATGCTTGAAGCCACTGTTGGATTTCATATTTTTATACCTTTTTATATTTCCTATCAAGCAT
>NC_056512.1:11468371-11481849 GCF_014905685.2 Nematolebias whitei
CTGGTTCATCCCAAAGATCCAGTCCCCCGGCACAAACAGAGTAATGTTGTGTATGCTGTTCAGTGTCAGGAGGGCTGTGATCAGTCTTACATCGGGGAAACTAAACAGCCACTGGCCAAAAGGATGGCCCAGCACAGAAGATCAACATCATCAGGCCAGGATTCTGCGGTCTACACTCATCTCCAGGCCAGCAGTCACTCTTTCAGGGATGAAGATGTTCACATCCTGGACAGAGAGGAACGATGGTTTGAGAGAGGAGTAAAGGAGGCCATCTTTGTGAAAAGAAATCGTCCATCATTAAACAGGGGTGGAGGCCTCCGGGTTCAACTGTCCCCCTCTTACAATGCTGTGATTGCTAGTATCACTCAGCCCTCTGTGAGTAGTAAACAGCCATCAGTGTGCTAATGACCCATTGTTAGGCTGATGGTCCTTCTTGAGCATGTGATCAGCTGGTTTTGGTTGTCAGCATCAAACTGGTTGATCCACTCTAAGAAGGTGCTATTTAAGAGACTGAGCTGAAAACAGCACCTCAGACTGAGGAAGTCTCTTGGATGAGAGACGAAACGTTTCTAGAATTTTTTTTGCTTTGTTTTGCTTTTGTTTTTTTGAATGTCCAGAGGACCAGATTGAACTTTTTTAGAGGGTGAACAGTCTGAACGCAGACAAGAAATCAAGCTTCCATATCTTATCTCTGGAATGCAGTAAGGGGGAGCAGAGTAGCACCGTAACCATGGTAACCGGGTCTAAACCAATCAGAAAGCTAGCCTTCTCAAACTTTGATAGAAGCCGGAAATGACACACACCCAGCGAGCATTTCCTGGGAAGCACAGACCGAGACGGTTCGTTCTTTAATGCTCCAAATATATGCATATATTTTACAAATGTAATTGTTTGTCTCTGAATACCTGTAACTCCTGTTTGTCAAATAAATCTTTTGAACTAAGGTGACCGTCTCAGCTGTTTTGAACACGATCGTGACAGCAAGCCACAACAGATGGTGACCCCGACGTACAGCTGGCAGACACACGGATTGGGTCAAGTGGTGCTGGACACAAGCAGAGGAAAACTGGGCCCGATATAACAGGTAAGCGGATTTTACCTAAGTTGGCCGAAAGGCTCAAAAATTCCGCTATTCGGCCGTAAACCAAACTCTAGCTTCCTCTGTGCGTGTTTTGTACCATCTCCGGAAATAAAGATGGTTGTTAAGCTAATTTACGGTGATTAGTGGTACTTCTGACGAACGGATTACGTGTATTCAGACACTTTGGGTGTTACACGCCGCGTGAAGTGTGCGTGAGTGTCCTTTGCACGACTTAGTTTAACATTTAAGTGTATTTCGTAGTTAGTTTCACGAGTTTCACTCGTGCCGGAGGAAGGCAAGGGCCTGCCGGGTTTCGCATCGGACGTGAACGACATATTTCCCTTTTTTCAGCGGGAGTGGCGACCAAGCCGTAGATCTGACGGGAGATACGGATACTGAGTTGTGGACTCGCAGCCGTGGGGCGCGTCTTCCACGACGGTTGTCGACTGACCGTCAAATTAGACGCCATTAATAATTTAGTTCAAAGGGAATTTTTTTCTTTTTTCTGTGTGTGTGTGTCTGTTGGTGAGTGGAGCTTCCATATCCTGACCGAAAGGGGGCGCTGTTGTATAAGGCAAGGACAAGTCTGTACTCATAACACAGACTTGTGAATTGTTTTATCACAACGGGGCCAGCTGTGAATGAGAATAAAAAAGATTTGAAAGCCTGAGTGTGTGAACGTTGTCATCAGGTGTGGAACTCATAAATGAGAAACATGTGACTCCTGTGGAAAGTCTACAGGATCAATACATGAGTTAAGAGCATATTGGTGAACAATCTAAACGATATGGAACAATTTTGAATATGAAATAAGTATAAACGCGCACGAAATATGGGAATTATCAAAAAGAAACAGAGGCAATTAGCTAAAGACCAGCAGACCAATAGCTAAAACAAGCAGAAATAATCTTAAAGTACCAAAAGTAAGTGGGTAGAGCTTGGTTTTCCTGAATTGGGCTGTAAAAGTTGGATTAATTTAAAAGGAAAGGTGGAATTAGCTGATATTGGCATGAAACAGCTACATGGTATCTGAAATGTAAGCAGAAATATCTGAATCTTCCAAACATTAGCTGAAAGGAGCACAATGTTCAGAAATTAGCAGAAAGAAGTCAGTAGAGGTAAAAAACATTGAAGTAAGCTGAATACAGCTTAAAAGAGGGAGGTACACGGACTCTGTTGTAATACATTTCGCGTGAGAAGGAACGAGGTGATGGATGGACAGACTGTCAGACAGGTAGTTGTGGAAAACACCTAGTTAAGACCAAACGTGGGTGAGGTCAGAAAAAATTCAGTAGTCCGATAGGCAAACAAACCACACTGTTTATTAGGGTTCATTCACGGGAACTGTAGAGGAGACAGGAGGTGCTTGGAGGTGGTACATCATCATGCAGGCTAGGAAGCAGCCTGACAGGTGGTCAGAGGTTGGACCAGGTAAAATAAGGGTGAGCAGAGAGGAGGTCGTTGGCTGAACATTCTTAATGCTCTCATTTTAGGGGTGATCTTGGCAGGAGGAGATATCAACGCCATTTTCAGTCACTGAAGGTTGGGGGAGAAATGTAATACATCGTTTAAAATAGGAAGAATGATAAGCAGCTGATTAGACCACAGCTGTCGGAGGCCAGACATAAACGGGGATAAGAGAGTGAGGTCAAAAAACATTTGTGTGTTCAATCAGTGTCAGAGGTAAAGGAGGAGGCAGTGACCTCTGGAACAGTTGATCTGCAGCAATGGTTTGAAACTCAAGGCCAGAGGGCCAGAGGGGGACATCCCGTGTACGAGCGGTAATTAACCGAGAGATGTAGTCAGAGGGAGTCAGCTGGAGGTATTGTTGGAACAGCTCGCTGTGTGGGAAGATGAAGATGGCAGACAGCCACTCACTAAGCGGGCGAGGGACAGAGGTAACTTGATAACAAACGTACTGAACAGACAGGCAAAGGTGGAGAGCTGCTGACAGAGAGCTGCTGACATGATGCAGAGAAGGAAGGTGAATGGTTGAGGTGTCAAAGAGACCAAGTGGAAGAGTAGCAAGGCTCGCAGCAGTGGTGCTGGGCTCAAACTGTTTTATCAGGGTGTGGATAGAAAGAGAAATGGAGTAGGGGTGGTCTTGGAGGAAGTGAGGAGTAGGTCTGACGAAGGCCTAAGAGGAAATAAGGAGGATGATTCGTTGTGGTGACTTCTGAAAAGGGAAAAGCCGAAGGAAGCAAGACAAATAAACATCATAAACAGGTCAAATTAAGTTTATGACACATTGTAAACAAATTAGCCAAAATTTCTTCTTAGAATTGACAATAACATCAGTTAATAAATTTCAATTAAATTCAACTAAAAAACGACAGAACGTAAGATAAGGAATAAACAGAATCCTTGACACTTGTAAAATGAAGAAAAAATTTATTCTGCTCAAAGAAACTCTTAACTTAACACAAATTGAAATGCTTGGGTTAAATTAATCAATCTAAATGACTTTATAACATATTGAAAATGTTGTTTAGAGTTTAGGAGCTGTTCCCTTCTAAGAGCTACCTCAAGTAGGTTATTTATGGGAAAACAACAATTCTAGTGGGTAAATGAAATGACTCTAAACATCTTGAGATTTCACACAGGTCCTATGAGTGCATAAGGAGAACAGAGTTGAGTACATGGTGAGTTTAAGAAGTTGTGCCTTGTAAATAAAGGTGCATGTAGACGTTTTTGTGCAGTGCTATGGTCTCTGTGATGTCTTGAAGTGTAGACATAGTCTTAATTGAATTGAATTAGAAGTATTTTGTTTAGGATGCAGTGAACAAGAATGGTTATGAGATGGAAGAATTTGCAGATTTGTTATATAACAAGCAGTGATTACATATAATCATGCTGCCTAAACCTTTACAAGGTCTAAATGGATAATGTGGACCTGAGAGTGGTCCTCACAGGTGGTGAGTCAAAACACATATTCTAAAAGATTGAAGACATTATTTTGAATGGGATATTTTATGCAGTAGGCGTAATGAATTGGATTGTGCAGTGTTTAATGAAAGTTTTCACTCCTATGTAATTGAGCGTTTAAAAGATCTGTTGTGCAGTCCAGGACACCAGAATGACTCTGTTGAAGGTAAACGCTGTGGTCCCAGAATAGAACTTGCTAACAGATGATTAATGTTGATAACAGATGCTTAAGGTTGAATCAGACTTTTAATAATTGGATTGTTTATTTTTCCTTCTCAGCAGCCTGAGAAGACAGAGCTATGGATTGGGGAGGTGAGTCTGGCTAGGCCCACAAAACACAGACAGGTAGCCTTCAGATACATACAGCAGTGTTGATCGTGACCCTGTGGTGCTGGGTGCCGGATCGGATACCAGATGTGTTCAGGTGGATGCTGAAGTTGGGTCTAGGAAACTGACTAATGGGATGGTTCAAAGAAACTGTCAGTCGAGCACCACTGACACAACAACAAAGAAATTGTCAGCCAAACAATATGACTTTTCAAAGCAAAGATCTATCAGTCCAACAACAAACTGAATTAACTGTCCAGAGGGGGTCCTGGAGTTTGTCAACAGCAGGAACATCCAGTCAAGTCTCGCTGTATGCTGGGCTATGAACTGCTGCACAAAGCTGAACTGGTCTCCAGACCAAGGGAGACAAACTGAAGACAGAAAGGCTGAAAGAAAAGCTGGTGGTCCATCTGTCCAAGGTCACTAACATCAACTGCAGCCTGATGGATGTGTCAACCCCACATTTGGTCGGTGATGGTCATCCGAGCGCCTTGGGGTCTGGATCAAAACTGTAGTTGGCGTTGATAATAATCACTCACATAGGCTCGTTTTAAGACAGGTGACAAAACATGACACAGAAATACTACTATGGGGGTGCTAGATGATTCGCCCTTTTCCAATTGCTCTGAGATGAAAATTGTTTTATTACCTCTAAACCTAATAGGATGATGAATAATGCTCCCCACCCCTGAGCAAAATATTGACTTTTTAACTTTTCGTTTATACAGGTCACGAAGTCTCATTCCAGAGAAACCTGTACCTGAGACCTGATTTGGATTGAGTTCACTAATGTTTTCTAAAGTAATACTAAATGATTGTCTTTGCCTTGAATGAGCTCATTTGGTGGGTCTAGTTTGATACAAGGGATGAAATTTATTTAATGGTTAACTCTTTGGAAAATTATATGAGAGCTTGGGTTATATTTGGCTTTTTTTTTTGCAAAACATGGATTGAATAACAGTAGGGGGAAGATTAAAACTACGCCATATTTTATATTTCTGAAACTAATACTCAGACTGGGTGTTAGTAAATTATAGCCGGTAATACTTCAGATTTGAAACAGAAAACTGTTTCAAAAAGGGGGAAGGTGAAGGCTGCTCTTAGCAGGAAACAGTTCAAACAATGATTAGATCATTACAAAATATACAAAAATAACTTCTTAGGGTTTTATATTTAAATGAACAGCAAAAAGCCAGTAGTAAGTCTGAGGCGTTTAAAGGATCATTTAGGATAATCACATTGACATTTGAAAAGTGGAATAAATCAGAAGCCTACAAAACGACATTGCACTTGTATGTATCGGTTTAACAAAAGTATTTTTCTCTTTCTTTGTTGTAATGTGTACAGATTCCAGAAAAGGGGGACGCCCCTAGCATCAAAACACAGACTCCTGAAGTGGATTTGAGCAAAGGTTAAGGAGAAATGGGGTGATTCGGTATTTTTAAACACAGCTGACTTGACTGACTGGACTGGACTTAAATAGTTTAATTGGACTAATAAAAGGTTTCATGAACAAAGTATTTCAACCACATTTTTTTCTTTCTTTTTCTTCCTTGCTCCCCTCTTTCGCACAGACAGGTACCTGGAGGGAAGATTAAATTCTATTATTATTATTATTATTAAATTGAGGTTGTTGGCGCAAGCGTTTAATGAAGTTACTTCCACAGGCTCCAGGAGGAGAGAGGCCGGCGTGGGGGATTACTTATTGCAGGGTGTTGTTGTGTATGGGTGTTGTGCTATTATGTTTGACTTTGCTTATTGTAGGTAGATCCGTTGACTGCAAAGGCTTGGAAGACGGTACTACAGTACACAGGTATCCCTAGAGAAGTCCAGTATGTACCTCATTTCAGTTTCAAGGGTATAGATGAATGTAAGAATAGCATTTTATTTCAGTTTTACAAGCTCTGTTTTATTATAACCATTACAGTGTAAGAGTACACACTAGCAGTAGCAATAATGACCATCAGGGTGTCCAATAATTAAGAAACAGGTTTTACTCACTAGGAAGTAACCACAGTCAGTTTTATTTTCCAGGCCCACAAATGGGTCATGGATCCCACAGATAAAATAATCTAAAGGCCATACAGGGTGTTTAACAATTTGCAAGCTTTGGTGTCCAGCTTTTCTCATCAGGAGGGAGAATCTCTGACCGAGGAGACTGACTACGGACCACCACACCAGACTGGGTCCTGCTGAAAAGAGGGATAGGACCCCACCAGGTGGTGGAGAGAACATCACACGCCATCGGTCTCCAGAAGGAGAGTGACACCTGTTACGACCACAACCAGTGCGCCCCTGCAGAGGAGCTGAATCGATCGCTGGACCAGATTGAGGCTGATCTGCTGCTGGAACATCAGGAGTACAGCTCCCCACTACACCTGGAGGAGGTGACAGGACCTTCGTGGGAGCTCACTCTTTGCCCATTTGTTCTGGTAGGAAAAGGCCGTAGCAAACATTGGAGAAAGAAGTCTCCGCTCTGCCTAAGTCGGTCAGTCAGGTGGAACGGGGAAGGATGGAAGGAAGATTCCCAGCCCTGACCGTGAAGAACAGAAGACGCGTCAAACTGATTTTAGTTTTGTCCCAATGCACACACACGTCATTTAGAATGTCTAATCAGACTGATAAAGGTTCTGAGGACTTTACATGAAGATATCTCCGCGGGCCGAATCCCGCCGAGCACCAAAAGGACCCTTGTGGACGAACAAGGCCTACCACCGCAAGCTCAAGAACCAAAGACCTGCTAGATAGTCCTGTTTAAATTGAGTGTTTTGTCTTTTCTTGTTTAGCATGAGTGTCTTGTCTTTCCTTTCAGTCATTCTGAAAAACAACTAGAGAAGGGTCGTGGATTCAATTGGAAACTCTTAACTATTCAAAATTTTACTCCATTCAATTGGGCATTTCATCATTCTAAAATCCACGAGGTATTTTAAAGGTGGTTTAACAGGAGGTCAATTTTGGTATTAGGGTAGAGTTTTACTTATTTTGGTATGTTGGGCATTTATCTTTTACTAGGAGTGTTGTTGCGTTTTTTGTATTTTTATAAAGGTTTATGCATTTGGTATTTTTTACAGGTTTTGAAGGGTTTGAACCAGGGGTCTGGTCCAGGACCCCTGGAGGGTTGCAGTAAGTTTGGGTCACATCCATCTGGACAAATCCAAAAGGGTGTGATCTCCCATGAATATGGGGAGATCAAAAGAGGGATTGTTGGATTTCATATTTTTATACCTTTTTATATTTCCTATCAAGCATTCAAATGTCATGTTATACAAAGTGTGTGCGTGCCTTTCTTCAAGGGTTGAACTATATTTATAGAAAATGTTTACTAATTCTAACTATTTTACCTTTACATATAATCTTATATTAGGTAATGATAATTTTACAAGTTCACATACACACTGATTAACATAAATAAAGCTAGAACACATTTCTTTAATTTAGACTTAATATAGTTTGACTAAATAAAATCCCTCAGGTTCTCTCTTAATAATAACAATTAGCATTTAATCATTTAATCATTGTTGGATACAGGGTCGACACAGGTTTAATAGAGTTTTGCTAGATGTGGGGGCAGGGTGACTTTAGATGAACTGATACACAAGTATAAGCCAGAGGGATCAATTAAAAACACATAAACATGAGTTAGTTAATAATTAATAGTTATTAATTATTCCTAGAAAGAAACAATTTTAACTCAAATATCAATAAGGTATAATGAAGCTAAACTGAAACTAGAGGGTGAACAGTCTGAACGCAGACAAGAAATCAAGCTTCCATATCTTATCTCTGGAATGCAGTAAGGGAGAGCAGAGTAGCACCGTAACCATAGTAACCGGGTCTAAACCAATCAGAAAGCTAGCCTTCTCAAACTTTGATAGAAGCCGGAAATGACACACACCCAGCGAGCATTTCCGGGGAAGCGCAGACCGAGACGGTTCGTTCTTTAATGCTCCAAATATATGCATATATTTTACAAATGTAATTGTTTGTCTCTGAATACCTGTAACTCCTGTTTGTCAAATAAATCTTTTGAACTAAGGTGACCGTCTCAGCTGTTTTGAACACGATCGTGGCAGCAAGCCACAACACCACTTAGAGAGGTCAATGACATATGTTCATAAAAAGCTGTGTAAAGTTGTGTGTAATTAATGGCAGCTTTGATGCAGCAGGAGGACATCACACATAGAAGGACTGGAAGGAGGCAATGTGTTTTCAGGGACCACACGATCAAATACTGATCAGGTATTTCACAGTCGTTCCTGAGCCATGCCAGCTGTATTGGACCGCCTCATCCATATGATGCACAGATATAACAAGTTTCCCTACAGTGCAGCTAAAACACTCTTTTAATGTGTAGCAACTGTTTCCTTCACATCAATTATGTAATCAAAAAGCCTCTAAAAGTTCTATGAAGCTCCTTAGCACCTCTGTGTTTACAATAATCAGTCCAGATTGTACTCCACACAGTGGCTGCTGATATGGACACCAGTGAATCTCACAACCCAGAAAGGATGAAGCAGGTAAAGATAATGAATGGATGAATGTTTTTAAACATGAGTAAAGTTGGAAATGTGCCGCCAGCAGTTCAGTTAATTCAATAACCGCAGCTTCACACACTCGCTCCTCTTTGCCCACGTTTTTACACCCCACTACTTATTTAGGAGCATCTCTAACTCACATTCTACAAAGGTCCCATATTCCTGCATCTAGACATCATTACTGATCAGGTAAAGAGGAAAATTACACATGCAGGATATTTCTGCAGCATTTATTTAGTTAAATAGCAGCAGTAAATCTGATGTTGTTTCTCATTTTATCCAAATGCCAACTTTCAGTCTGAAACCCGCACACTGATATAAAAGGCTCCAGGTTTTGATTTGGGATTTCTGAACAATAATAGACCTATGTCCAATTTCGTAGTGATCAAATTAATTTTTTTAGCAAATAGTTGCAATTCAATTGTGTGAACATCTGGACAGAAATAATCAGTTTGAGGAGTTTCAGTCATGGTTTAGAGCTCATCATTGCACAAAACAGCTCTGATGAAAGTTACTACTGATATTCTCATGGCCTCTGACAATGGACAGGTGGAAATGTGGCTTCCTAATTTTGAAAGGTGTTATTGACATTTCATAATGTACTGCATGTGAATGGATGGCCTGTTGTCACCGATTCTGTTCAGAACTTTTATGAACAGAGTTTGTCGGTGCATCCGGGGGGCGGAGGGAGTCCGATTCGGTGACCTCAGGATTGTGTCTTTGAAAATGGCAGACGATGTGGTCCTGTTGGATTCACTGTGCTGTGATCTTTAGCTCTCATTGGAGCAGTTCACAGCTGAGTGTAAAGTGGCTGGGATGAGTTCCAGCACCTCCAAATCTGAGGCCATGGTCCTAAGTTAGAAAAGGGTGGACTTTCCTTTCTGAGTTGGGAGTGAGGTTAGCCTCAAGTCGAGGAGTTCAAGTATCTTAAGGTTTTGTTCACAAATGAAGGAAGAATTGAATGTGAGATTGACAGACAGTGCAGCTTCTACAGATACTGTGCTGCTCTGTTGTGGTGAGAGGGAGCTGAGCTGCAAGGAGAAGCTCTCTCTATTGGCCAGACTACGTTGCTACCCTCATCTGTGGTCATGAACTCTGAGTAGAGACTGAAAGAATGATATTATGGTTACAGGTTGTAAATGGTAAATGGACTGTACTTATATATCACCTTTATATCTTACCAAAACACTCAAATCTCTTTACAACACAATGTGTTTCCTCATGTACCCATTCATACAGCACTCTACTAAATATCTACAAAGCTAATTGAACAAATCATTCTAAAGAGACTAATCAGTGCTTTATCACATTCATACACTGATGGGACACACATTGGAGGCAATGAGGGGTTCAGTGTCTTGCCCAGGGACACTTCGGCATGTGACTGCTGGTGGAATCGAACCCCTGACTTTTGCATTGAAGGACAACTGTTCTAACCACTCAGCCACAGCCGCCTTGGTCAAAATGAGTTTTCACTGCAGGGTAGTAGAACTCCCAGAAGGATGAACTGAACTATCTGCAGCCTTTCATGTGAGTTTTATTCTCTTGTTTTAAAATAAGAATGACTGGAGATATGGCCATTTTGGACAAACATAGCATGTGAAATCAAATGAAACACTGCAATATATTGCATGATGTTAGTTCTTAGAGGATGTGTTGTGAATGACTGTCAGCTACTATACACACCAAACTGTAGCTCAACATTATTAAAACTGACTGAGGTATAGACTTTTTTGTCTGGGCTAATGTCACTTAGCTGTAGTGGCCATTTTGAACTGGGGGTGATTCCAAAAGCTAGTCAGTTGTGGATCCAATGATTACTTTCTAAGAATTTCATTCAGTGTTTCATGAGATATTTTGCACACACAGATATATTATCACATGCTTAAAGATAACACCATTGGTGGAATCATCAATAAATCAGTCAGTGAATGGATTTAGGGTTAAAGCACCAAGAGGTCTACCTTTGAGGAGAGGAGCATGTCTCACTCTGAGACAGAGCCTCAGTCATCCAGGAGAGGGCACTGCAGCAGAACTCCAGCTGGACAGACAGACAGAGACAGTTAAGCAATGAACAGGCAGGACCCACAACTGCGTGGAAACCAGAAAAATCATGTAGCCCCACCACCATCTAACACATCTTAAGCCCCAACACACACACACACACGGCATACACTGACGTTGAAACAGCTTCTGATAATAACCCGATATGACAGTTTAACAGCATGACTCCATGGTCCAAACCTCAAATGGTCCAGTGCTGTAAAGCTAAAAAGTAAAAATAACAGACAAACACATGTCTGAGGCCCAGCTAGCAATGAAAGTTACACAACAATGAAAAATTTTGATTCAAGTTGATGAAATCTGTTGTGAACACTCGTGATTCACACTGTTTTCTTAGTCATAGTTTCTTCCATGTTTTTCCAAAATTAAAATACACTGGCTGGCCAAAGAGCAGGTTCCTGGTTCAAACCCCGGTCCAGGGGCCTTTCTGGGTGGAGTTTGCATGTTCTCTCCGTGCATGCGTGGGTTTTCTCCGGGTGCTCCGGTTTCCTCCCACAGACCAAAAACATGCATGTTAGGCTGATTGGTAACTCTAAATTGTCCCTAGGTGTGAGTGAGAGAGTGAATGGTTGTTTGTCTCGTTTGTCTCTATGTGGCCCTGTGATGGACTTGCGACCCGTCCAGGGTGTACCCCGCCCCTCGCACAGTGATTGCTGAACATGGGCACCAGCGACCCCCGTGACCCAAAATGGAATAAACGGGTAAAGATAATGGATGGATGGATGGATGGATGGATGGATGGATGGCTGGCTGGCCAAAAAAAAGTTGCCACATGGATTTTACTAAGCAAATAGATACGAGCCTCCTATTGGATAATTACTGCATGGGCAATTATCTTTCAGCAGGCAACAAGTTATTTAACCCCAACTGATGAGATGCTTCTCGTTTCTTAAACAACCATTGTAGTGGACTAGGCCTCCGACCAAAACCTGCCTCTGAAGACCTTCATGGGACAGGAACTGTTATTTCATTGATTTGAGTCCAGAAAAACCAATTAGCTCATCCAGAGTCTGTCTAATTGTATCCTGCAGTAATCAATTGAAAGAACACTCTTGTTTTATATTATCATTACTATTTTATAATATCTTGAAAATCAAAAGTGTGTTTAGTTTATACAATTTCTAAATGTTGAAGTGAACCACTTATTTTAAAACTCTCAGACAGTAAATAAGAAATCTGGCACCTTCAGTGTTTCTCACTTCGCCAAAACATTTCTCCGTCTGTTCCTAAAACATTCTTGCTGTTTTCTTGACTTGTAAAAACCCTTTGACATCACTAGAACCACACCCCTGTTGGTTGCTTCAACCAATCAGGACTTACTAAAGTGACTGGAAGCAGAACTCTTTAAAAGTTGACACTTCCTGGAACTATAGTCTTCTGAGTCTTCTGGGTCTTCTGAGGTTCTGGGAGAGTTCTAGCTGTTCTGGAGTTTCTCACGACTTCTGCCGAGTCGCAGCTGCCCTGAGGAGATGCTGAAAGGTACCGTGCCAGGGACCTCTTGACTGTAGCGGACCCATCCTCTGCCAAGGTAAAGAGTCATCACGAGCTTCACGCGAAGTGTACCCCGGGCGAACTGCGCTTGAAAGGAGCGTGTTGTTCTGGTCTACAGACATACATCTTCTTTCACATCTCCCTTTAAACTCCTCCATATTTCCCATCTTTAAAACTCTTCTATCTTGCCAGTAATTAATCTAGAAGCCTTCAGAAATGTCTGTTGTTTTTATTAAGTAAAACGTGCCAAGTTTTATTAATCAGAACCAGATCAGTCTAATCAAGTGTACAATGTTTTGATGTCAAATTTTGATTCTGTTAATAAATGACCACATTTATTTTGATGGGTCAAAGAAAATTAACGTCTCATGTCACTGATTAAACCATCCACGCACAGTACCTCTGTCACATGGCTGTAATTAGCTCGAAAAAGAGAGAACCCGTTATTTTAAATATGACTGTAGTGAAGCTCTGAAGCTAACCTAGCCTTTAGAACACTATATCTGGTGGCCCCGTACCGGTCTCTAAAGAGCTTCTAGTGGCCGCGCACGGTCCCTAAAAGAGATAATTTAGGACCCATCCTCCTCTTTAAACATTTTGTGGCCATACGGATGTTTAAAGAGGTATGGATTATATGTGACAGAGTCTGTGTTATTGTGGCATAACGCTCATGTTGGCATGAAAAGGTCAGAGTTTTGAACTTGGTACAGGCATAATTTATGCTTGTGGTGTTCAGAGAGCTGAAACCAATGTCAATGTGTCCGTGTTAAAGCTGTAGAGTGTACATCTGTGTGTGTAACATGTAACTAAGCTGATGCTGTGGAAAAAACGCTGTATTCTGTTTAAACTGTAGCAGAGAGGACAAAAAAGGTTGAATCATGTCATCTGGACTTCGTTTTTTTTTTGTTAAAAAGAAACGTTTCGCCCCTCGTCCAAGAGGCTTCGTCAGTCTGAGGCCTAGCCATCTGGTATTACCCAGAAGCCACCCTGACTCTTGTGTTTCAAGCCTGCCTCAGATACCCCTGAGGTCTGGCCTTTTCACTAATGGTTTCAAA
>NC_056512.1:11481949-11502913 GCF_014905685.2 Nematolebias whitei
AAAAAAAAAACGAAGTCCAGATGACATGATTCAACCTTTTTTGTTGTTATATACCTGGATGACTGAGAAAACAAACTTTGTGTAGCAGAGAGGGTTCTGCTGTCTGACCCGGTTTCTGTTTACTGGACTCGTTGAACGAGTGGTGTTTTAAATGGATAAAACGCTAATTTAAAGCTGAGCGCCGACTCAGACCACTGTTAAATGCTGATCCATTACATTTTTAACAGTAAATTGTGCATTTTGGAGGTTTAATGGGCAATTGTTTGACCAGAATTTTCAGGCTAACTGCTAACTGAGAGCTAGTATTCACGAGCTGTGATTGGTTGAAAACCGCTGTTTGGGTCGCTCTGATTTGCTGAGTAGCTGGTGAAGTGTACGTCCACTCCCTCTGATGTCAGATTGTAAAGCCCACCCCGTTGCTCACGTGTCTGTAAAGTCACGTGACCCCGGAGATGTATCTCGGTCAAAACGAAGCTTCCTCTGTGTTTAAAATCACTAAATGAAGCCTGCCACTGTTCCCAAAAAAATGTTTTCATGCAGATAGACGTGCTTGTTAAAGCGACGCCACGTTTAAGCTTTAAATCCGTTCTGGAAGTGCTGATTTGACCGTGCTCGACCGTGTGCTACGTCTAGCTAACGGCTAACAACCGGATGTCAACAGAACGATCCACAGGAAGTTGTCATAGACTTCCGCTGGTAAAAATAAGCTTACACCGCCACCTGCTGTTGAAAGAGGGGTATAACAGTTTTCTTAAAAGGAGGCTGCTCACTGCCTTTAATTAATTTTTTTGTTAATCCAGCCTAGTTTATGAGTTACTGTCAATAGCGAATTTCTGGTACATAGAACTGCTTAAAAAGCATTTGAAAACTAAAGTTGCTGTGAGACTTTTAGAAAAATTGCAGGTTTATTTAATTTTAAGTGCTTTAGAGTAAATGAACACTGAAATTGCCTGGCTCTTGTATCTGTTAGAAATAAGCACATTAAGTAACTAGCTAAGAAAGCATTTACTTAGAATATTCATGCATTGGGGTAAAACTTACAAATAGATGCCCATTCATTTGAAGAAGTTGGCTTATAACAGTACTGTTGAGTGATCCCAGAGCTAAAAAAGTGTGTGAAACTCACTGCTCACTTGAATACAAATATTTACCTGTTAAAAAACTCTAAAGTTGGCAACTGTTTAACCAGATAAGTGCTGAACAGTGAATAACCATGGCAGATGTGACAGAAAAGGATATTACTCCTTGTGAGGAAGGATATTACTCCCTGTGAGGAGAAGGACTGGTTGGAGAGGGCGTTAACGCTGCTTACAGAATCCTTATATCCATATGGTGAACAAGTGGACGGCATGAACTCAAAAGAGTTATTGGACGAGCTGAAGGAAGTTGCAGAGAGTGTGACCTCTACAGCCAGAACAAAGTCAAGCTATGACCAGCTGGCTAAATTGGCACTCTGGTTGAAAGCTACATTCTATGCTGTAGTAAACAAAGCTGACAACCTTGCAATAAGGTTAAACAGCGAAACAGAGAAACAGAAACACCTCAAACTCGAGGCACAGTCTAAATTTGATAAGGGGAACTGGGCGAATGAGTTACAATGTGACAGAGAGCTCTCACAAGCTCAGCTGTCATTACAAGCTCACTCATATGAGGAGAAGCTGAGGGAAAGAGAGATTAAGCACTAAGCACTGTCTTCGGAAAATGATGTCCTACAGCGAAAGTTGTAGCTCACATCAAAAGATCTGAACGAGTGCAGATTGGAAAAGGCGGCATTAGTCCAAAAAGGCGTGCATTTGCAAAGTGAATGTCATACATCACAGGAACGCTTTAAAGCCTGTGAGGCGAAACTAGCCGCTGCAACACATGAGATTTCTGACGTGGGGCAAGGTTGTCTAGAACTTAAAGATGAGCAAGGTCAGAGTCCAGGTCACCTACCTCCACCTCAGAAGGATTTTGCTGCACCTCCTGCTCTTAATCCCATTCCGTCACCTCCACATGTGTACAGCGACACACCTCCACGTGCCATTTTGGTTCCTACGATACCGATAATACAGCCTTTGCTCCCAATTTCGGATTTGTACAAAATAGCAGAATATGTCCACCGCTTTGAGCCAGGGCCGTTGGGTTCAACTGACACTAAGGCCTATCTGAACAACATTGACTTCCAATTAAGAAGCTATCCCAACGCTACAGTTGAGGATAAAGTAGGTTTGATCCGGCTCACTTCATCCAGGACGGTGTTTTCCTTCATAGAGCGTCAAACTGATGCCACAAGAAAGGATTACCGCCTCTTATGTGCTGCTCTTATGAAAGAGTATTCCCCTTGCACGGGACCTAGCGGTTATCCAGCCGCCGACAAGGTCATGCAAGGTAAGAATGAGCACCCCAGGGCATATTATTCCAGGATTTTGCAGGCTTATTTTGGTTACAGGAACGAGGCCAACATGGAGGAAGAGGAACCGTTTAAGTACGTGTTCAGCAAAAATCTCCACCCTGACATAAGGATGTCAGTGCAAATGATGGCTAATTTCAAAGAGAAATCCATCAGTGAGATAAAAAGTTGTGCTGTGAATGTTTTTGAAGCACGTTCACAGGCCAAAACACCCATTGAGGTGTACCCAGGTGAGAGGATTCCTGCCCAGTCATTAGAATTGGAAGGGATGAGAGCTTCGACTCCCCCTCCCAGAAAAGGCAAGGGGAAACGAGGTTTCCCAGCAGCCAAACCACAACAGGTGAGTGCCCCCTGGTCTAGACGAGATCCTAAATGGTTTCCCAAGAAACCAGAGGATGAACGATCGTACCAGAAGGGGGGCGAATGCCCTAAGGGTAAAAAGTATGGCACCAAAAGTGACCAATACAAACAGGGATCCTGCCGGGAACCCCAAAGGGGGGTACTGTTTCCCCACCACGTCGGGCTGAACAGCCTGAGATGAAAAAGAAACAGTAGCAGGTCCAGAAGGAGAACCGCAGTCCTCTGAGCTCGGACGAGACAGACAGGGTGCGTCGGTTATTGGACTTGTTGGAAGGTGTTACCACGGACAAACAACCTAACGCTTTGTTTGGCGATATCATTGCTGATAAGTCAGAGCACACAGAAAACACCGTTACTGCTGTCACAGACAGTCACCTGACGCTGTTGTTGTAAACTCTGACACGCCCTCACCTGAGATAGGGGGGGTACAATCACACGTCACCGACGGTGACCCGTCACAAACTGAAACCTCAGAAACAGCAACAGCTGTGCTAACGGTTCAGTCAAATCAGGGTGACACAAACAACAACGTTGCCACTGTCATGGACAGCCACCAGAACTTTGTTGTTACAAACAATGAGAGCCCCTCAACACACAGTGAGCGGGTGATCTCATACATCAATGACGGACGCCCGTCAAGAGCCGAACTCCCAGGAGGAGCAGCAACTGCACCAACGGTTCGGAAAAAACAGGATTACACAGTTAAAGGTAGACGTGAGAAGAAACGTCGGCCAAAACCTACAAGGTTCCTGTGTAACCTGATCAGAAAGGGGGTCGCTAAGAAAGCTTACCTGTCGATCACACTTGAAGGGGTCGTCACACATGAAACCCTACTGGATGGTGGAGCCGACATAACTATTATGTCAGCTAAACTGTTCGAGGAGCTTAGGACTACCGCTAACGGTGTTCACAGGGAAATACCTCTCATAGAATGTGCTATAGGACTGCAGGGCCTCACAGAGACGAGGACAACCCTGACAACTAGAGCTATGGTTCACATGCAGGTTGGCGAGATGACACTTGGTCGTCAAGGATTTTATAAATTGCTTTGATGCGATTATAGATTATGGTACACAGACAATGTGGGCTAGAGTGAACAAACCCCTGCCAATACTCATGCTTCCTGAGACAGTCACAGACTGCCCAACAGCAGGCACTGCAGAAGGCACCAAGTAACTCTCAGCAGAGAACACAGTCCCGGTAAGTAATCCTTCAAAAGCATGTGGAACCGAAAACACCCAACCGGTGAACCCGACTCTGACTGAATTACAAAGCCTCCTCTGCGAGCTGACAGTCAGGGCCCACTGGGTACTACCTATCATTGGTAGTTCAAGGTGTAGAGATCCAAGGATCCCACACCAAAGATGCTGTACTGTCGTCGGGGACAGATAAACCAGCTATCAAGGACGGAGCCGTGGACGGCCCTCAGAGGTCCTTTGACCCCTCCTGGCTGCTCGCAACCCTGTCAGTACAACCTACAGCTGAGGTAATGGCAGTCTCACGTGCACAGGCTACAGCCAAGCCGGCTGACAACACAGTCTCTGTACAACCCATGCTGACTGACCCAGACATCATCTAACTTCAGAAGTTGGATCCTGCAATAAACTCGATGATGCTGTCTTTGACTGACCCAGAGAAAGACACTCCATCCAAAGCCAACCTGGATTCTAATCCAGACCATAAAGCCCTCTTTCAGCTGCACAAACAGCTAAAACTACTCAAGGGCATCCTAACTTTAGCTCATGGAGCGACGTCCTCACCCATGTTCGTGGTCCCCCATGACCAAAGGGGGGTGACGTTAGTTAGGGTAATGTTACCAGACGCGATAACATGATCAAATCTGACATTCAGAGTGAGTGACGCACCGAAACGTCGTTTTCTAGTTGCTTAATCACTACTTTTGTCTATGTTGAAACGTTTTTCTGGTTGCTTAGTCACTATTTTTGTCGATGTTGAGACATCGTTTAACTGGTTTTTGGTATTGTTTCTGAACACCCCCAGCAAAAATGAATTTTGTGTGCATTTTAGTTAGAGACTAAGAGGACTTTACCTATGCCAACATGCAGTTCATTTGTTAAAATTCATTCTTTGAGGAGTCAATGTAGGTTAATGCTACCTTAAGTACCATAATCTACATTGGTCTCACAATGCTTAAGCCGAACCTACTCGAGCAATCCTATTCGGGGGGGGGGGGGGGGGGGGCGGGGGCTAGCTAATCCTTCAGTTGAGTCTCGCCATAGACTCCAAAAACATTTAGGGGAAAACCAAAAAACCCAAACCTCAAGTCGTTCGTCTAAAAGGACAACAGACAATTGAACCAAACTATATTTTGCCATGTAAATATAACTTAAACCGTTAGGGATGGAAAAATAGTTTGGAATGCCCTTCTATAGGTATAAATCCCTATATGAAAAATTTTCAGCATGACCCACCCTTTAAACTGGTAACTTTAGCTGATCTAAACCATGATAGCTTACACACCAGGTGCATATAGGTTAAGGTCTTATGTAAAATCCCACTCATAAGCCCAACTAAAACCACATAAATGCATGACACATAGAACCAGAATGGCACCCACTGGGAACCATCAGCAGCAACCTTCGCTGAAGGGACCTACAACTCCAACGTGGGTCTCCAATCTTCATCCAGTGGTCGCCTCTGCAGTTCAATCGAGGGAACCCCTCTGCATGCTGATCAATCAACACCTCCAATCGTTGTGGATTTATCGTTGTGGATTATATGACTTTTTCCAATGGATTACAGACTTTTGCCCCTTTTCCACCGTCACGGCGCGGGTCGGATATTTCCGGGTTGAAGCGCGTTTGAGGTCTTTCCACTGTTCCAGAAACCGGCTCGCCTCGCTAAATTCTGGCCCGGCTTCTCAAGGGTTCCGAGCGAGCCGCGCCGTGACGTCAGAAACACTGTCGGTCACTGATTGGTCGGGGGGAGGAGTCTGTGGAGTCTTTCCAAACAACCCGATCCACCATTTTTTCTCTACCGCTTGCCATTAGTGATAACACGAGGAGCGTATCTTTTAGTATTTTGAAGCTATACAACAACAATAATATCAAAGCCGTGGTCAAATGCAGAAGTGCAGGTGTTGTTGTGCTTGGTGGCCGACGAAAAAAGTCAAAGCGAGCTAGATTGAGGATTGGAGGGTGGTTTGGACACGACTACTGCTCTACTTGAACCATTTATAGAAGATGGTGAGTGTTTTCTAACTTTAAACATATTTTAAATTACTCATCCCATCGGTTCTGAACATATTTTTAACTAACAAAAGAGGCTGACGCCATAATAGGACAACGTCGGTGCTACGATGCTAAGCTAATTTGCATAAATGCTAACTGTCCTCCGGTCCCGTTTCTCACTGTATTTTATCCAGAACGTATTTCAGCGTGTGACAGTTCATCTCTAAACTCCACATTAAACCCTCCCAGCTCCTGCTCCTGCTCCATCAGAGGAGTCTACACCTGACAGGTCTCCATCACAGCCCAGCTGCACCTCACAGAGCAGCACAACGCTGCAGCTTCTGTGCTCGGTAAGAACAGATGCAACTGTTCCACATCCCTTTATTTGTGCCGATAAGGACTTGATTTATTTTATTTTTAAAGTAAAAAACTAAAATGTTGAATAAATACTGAATTTGGATGGAATTATGTACACAGGGTCCCAGTTACAGACAACAAAATGTAAAATAAAAACAGTAATAAGATCTAAGATATGAATTAAGAAAAATATCAACTAAAAAACATCTACTAATAAAACACTAAGCACTAATAGCAGTAAACAATCAAAACAATACGTCAAACAGCAACATGAACTTGAGTTTGTGCAGCCTTATGAATATATAACACTGTGAAGAATCACATCATGTAGCTGCTGATCAGTTTCATGTTGCTGCTGATCTGTTTCATGTTGCTGCTGATCATTTTCATGTTGCTGTGTTCATTCGTGCTCATCTGTTCACACAGACTCATGTCCGTGCTGCTGTTCTGCGTATTGTGTTTAATGTTTTTATGCTATTAGAGCTTATCATATTTTTAGTTGATGTTTTTATTAGTTCATATCTTTAGATCTTATTACTGTTTTTCTTTTACATTTTATTGTTGGATGTAACTGGGACCCTGAGAACATAATTTTGATCCACCACATGTACCACATGTGGTGCGAATGACAAAGAATATCTGCATCTGTATAATACTTTCTGCTTCATATATCCATTATTATCATTTTCATTATTTTTAAATCAATTTATTTATCATTTTCTTATTTGATCAGTTTATTATTATTAATATATCTATTATAGCTGTTAGCAGCACCTTTCTTTGTTTCATGCATTTATTCAAAAACTGTATGTAGCTTGAATTAACCACTTTTTCTTCTTTCTAGTGAAGAGAAAGAGAAAAGAGTCCAGTAAAGAAAAGTCTTATTTCATCACTGAATGAACATGAAGAACTGAACCGGACACAGCAGGAACAACACTTGTGTCTTCTTCTGGATGAAGCCCGTGAGACGAGGGACAGACACAATCATTGGACGCAGTAGTTTTTATTTTTGTACATTTTTCACTTCTTACTTTTCATATTAAACAATTTTTTTCTTAAGTGGTGTCCTTGAACATTAAATTTCCTAAACAAATTTTACAATGTTAAGTGCAGATAGTGTTTGTTTAAATTCATACTGGAAGTTGAGAAGAATTTCCAATTGCATTTGATCTTTAATAAAACCTAAGAAAAGATTACTAGAATCTGCTCAACTGTTATTATGTTATAATTTTTTGGTTCTAGGATGAAGTGACACAAAAACAGTAAAAAATTCAGAAAGGACAGTTATCAATTATCAGTCATCAGTTATCTTTTAGCAGTTATCGTTTATCGTCCGTACAACTGTGGCCTGAGAGATTCAGCTGAAAGTCCTGGTGCACCTTTTATTTGAACCTGCAGAGATTTGAACAGCTGATCTGAAGCAAACAGGCAGGAGTTCACCTGAACTGACCACTCCTGCTGTTTGATGGTCTCCTCCTTCACCATCCGTCCATCCATCCATCCATCCATCCATCCATCCATCCATCCATCCATCCATCCATCCATCATCTTCAGGGTTGTGGGAGCAGCATCTTCACCAGGGAGGCACAGACATCAACAGCCTCCTCTTCAACTCTTCTAGGACCCCATGGTGTTCACAGACCAACTGACTTTTTATTAATTAATATCCTGATGCTGCTCAATAATCCAGGTAGAAAAATCTAAAAAGTTAAGTCTGGTCCTCTGGACATTCACAAAACCAACAATACAGTTTATAATAAATAAACTAAATGTTTTTTGTTAGTTTTGTTTTTTGAATGTCCAGAGGACCAGACTTAACTTTTTTAGATTAATAAGTAATAAATTTATGTTTTAATTTAATGAAAGACAAATCTTTAAAATTCAAGGATAAAATTTAATCTAATTGTTTTCAAGTCTTTATCTTATTGTAAAAGCAGTTTCAAAGCACAGTGTGAAGTTTTGCAATTTTAACATGAACCTTGTGCATATCTGCAAATAATAAAAGTGAAGATATTTTTAATACATCTTTATTGTAAAAATCTATACTAAAATGAAAAACATGGGTTTAAAGCAGCAGGAAGGCAGTAAGGTAGGATTATGAATCAGGTTTAAAAGTTACAGCTCATGAGGTACTCCATTAGAGCATGACATCTCTTCCACAACACCTTGTGACAAAACCTTCAGGGTGTTCTTCTTCTAATACGTTTAGTGGTGGCTAGTAAGTAGCTTAAGGGAGCACTACCGCCACCAGGTGGTAAGAGAGTTGGATTCTAGTCCCCGCCTACAGAGCTGGTCCAGAAATGTACATGGAAACACAACAGACCCGAACCGATCTGAACCAACCCGAACTGATCTGATCTGCTCTGTGACGGTGGAAAAGGGGCATATGTTTCCAAGTGGGTTAAAGCATTGCTACAATGGAATTACTAACAACATTATGGAATTACCAACAACATTGTGGAATTACCTAAACCGTTGTGGGAACCGTTCTTTGACTTTTGTTTTCCTCTTGCTGGATTACATCAAGCTCAAGGACATTTGGAGGTGTAAGTTCATGTTGGAATTCATCCCCATGGACAGGCAATGATTTCCAAAGGGGGGACTGTAGTGGACTAGGCCTCTGACCAAAACCTGCCTCTGAAGACCTTCATGGGACAGGAACTGTTATTTCATTGATTTGAATCCAGAAATACAAATTAGCTCATCCAGAGACTGTCTAATTGTATCCTGAAGTAATCAATTGAAAGAACACTCTTTTTTTATATTATTATTACTATTTTACAATATCTTGATAATCAAGTGTGTTTAGTTCATACCATTTCTAAATGTTGAAGTGAACCACTCATTTTAAATCAACTGTGAAACAGCATTAATGATTTTTTAATCCTCATTTAAATTAGAAATCAAGTTAAATGTCTATTTTACAAAGTAATTATGCATTTTGATCTTCTGTCTGAAATGAGAATAAGTGATGTCGGTCAAAAGTCGGAGACAGTCAAAAACAAGTTGTTAGAAAGGGCTGTCGTGTTTTTAAAACTCTCAGACAGTAAATAAGAAATCTGGCACCTGCAGTGATTCTCACTTCGCCAAAACATTTCTTTGTCTGTTCCTAAAACATTCTTGCTGTTTTATTGACTTGTAAAAACCCTTTGACATCACTAGAACCACACCCCTGTTGGTTGCTTCAACCAATCAGGACTTACTAAAGTGACCGGAAGTAGAACTCTTTAAGAGTCAGCACTTCCTGGAACTATAGTCTTCTGAGTCTTCTGGGTCTTCTGAGGTTCTGGGAGAGTTCTAGCTGTTCTGGAGTTCTGGAGTTTTTCCACTTCTGAGTGGAACTTCGGACTCAGTTTTCCAGTCTGATGGAGTTATCCATCTCTGCAGTGATCACGGCGCCTCACTGTGACTATCACCAGGCGAATGCCCTACAACTTCTGAGGAAGTTTGTTCTGTAGAATGGAGTATCTCACAACTTCTGCCGAGTCACAGCTGCCCTGAGGAGACGCTGAAAGGTAGTGTGCCAGGGACCTCTTGACCGTAGCGGACTCATCCTCTGCCAAGGTAAAGAGTCATCACGAGCTTCACGCGAAGTGTACCGCGGGCGAACTGCGCTTGAAAGGAGCGTGTTGTTCTGGTCTACAGACATACATCTTCCTCCACATCTCCCTTTAAACTCCTCCATATTTCCCATCTTTAAAACTCTTCTATCTTGCCATTAACAATCTAGAAGCCTTCAGAAATGTCTGTTGTTTTTATTAAGTAAAACGTGCCAAGTTTTATTAATCAGAACCTGATCAGTCTAATCAAGTGTACGTTTTGATGTTAAATTTTGATTATGTTAATAACTGGCCTCATTTATTTTGATGGGTCAAAGAAAATTAACGTCTCATGTCACTGATTAAACCATCCACACACAGTACCTCTGTCACATGGCTGTAATTAGCTCGAAAAAGAGAGAACCCATTATTTTAAATATGACTGTAGTGAAGCTCTGAAGCTAACCTAGCCTTTAGAACACTACACCATGTTGAAAGACACATTGCGTGGTCGTGGAAAAGATGTCAGTTTGTTTGAGAAGGGTCAAATCATTGGAATCAAGCAGAGAAAACATCTAAGGAGATTGTAGAAACTACTAAAAGTGGGTTAAGAACTGTCCAACGCATTATTAAAAACTGGAAGGATAGTGGGGACCCATCGTCTTCGAGGAAGAAATGTAGCCAGAAAAAAGTCCCGAATGGTCGTGATCGGCGATCATTTAAACGTTTGGTGAAATCAAATGGAAGAAAAACAACAGTAGCACTCAGGGCTATGTTTAATAGTGTTTTGCTATCCGAGTGAGGTAGGCACAGGACACGTGCCACGCCCTCACCGCAGCCTCTCCTCCAACGGGTCTCAAAACTAATCCTAGGGCTCAGGTATTACCCGCAGCTGTTTTCCTAAGATGGTTTTAGTTTTAGGTTGTGTTAAGATGATTCACCCAGACTGTTAACTACCTTCGTTCCTTGTACCACACCCAACTTTCACCTCGTGCCTCGCCCGACCTAGCAGCCAGAGTGGGGACGTTTTTACAGACGAGGTAGTGCAAGTTAACGGTAGCTCATCCCCTGATTTAGCGTTACAATTGTTAATAGATCTGGCGATTTTTAGAGCCTAGGAAAAAAAACTCATGGGTGTTGTTTTATAATCAAAAGCAAATAAAACCGTTTAAAACCTCCCACATACTTCTGATGTTTCATTGAACCAAGTTTTCCACTTCCAAGAAAAAAAGGTGTGTTTGAAATAAGAATCCAGAATTTTACGTTTTGCTTTGCTTTTAATCAATAACTTTTGCAGGGGAACAGCGGCATAGCACAATAATGATTACACTGGATTACACAAAGATCACATGATGAATGATTCTCACTACTTAGTTCATTTTTAGTTGTTGACCTTACCTGGATGAGGTAGGTGGATGGGTTTGAAACAGGCGCTTGGACTCCTCTCTGCCCGGCGTCGGACTTCCCTCAGTCCAGCCGGCCACGCCCGGTCTACCTCAGGAACACAAATACCCACACAGCTTACCTACTCTTTCCACCTGCCCTAACAGATTATTCCTCACCACAAAGAAGACCCTTCTACAACTCTGAGCAACCAGGTTTTTAATATAATATATTTTTCTGTTTGTCAATTCATACACCACTGCTAAAATTTGGTAAAATATGGTTTTAGTAAGGATCAATTCTGCGGAGCGTCCCCTTACCATGCTTTCTGAATCCGGTAAGAGGCAGATTTCCCAATCCCTTATCGATCGGATTTGGGCCACTCCTAGTCCTTGTGCTGGTTCAATTTGAACAAAAAGGGTTTCAGGTTTAATCCGGGCTGTTGAGTTTTGAAGAAATAGTTCCAAAAAAGAAGCTTATTCCATTGGATTCCACCCAGTTCTCCTCCAGCTAAAACCATCCAAAATTGCCCTATTAATCCACAATTCGTCCAAACGTTCCTTGGATCTTGTCCTTGGTCCTTCGCCTGTGAAGAGGGTCCTCAAACAACAGAGATTCCACTGAAAACCCTGTTTATAAAGCCTCAGATTTTGACTGACACTTCTCGGCTGGTCACCCCATCCGGAATGATCCACCTCTTATGGGCCAAACCTTGATCCGACTTTCACTGGCTTCTTATGAGACTTTGCAAGTCATTCCTAATGCATATTAAAATCTGGGTGTATGTTTTATAACATTTGCACCGTCATCCTGTGCTGTCTTATGCTAATTGGCTCAAAGCTGTGTTCTAGGGCCTCTCTTGCGTGACTTCAGCTTCTTTCTAGAACATTCACGAAGCTACAGGTTATTTCCATTCAACATTCATCATGAATCAGCTTAAACACAGATTACATTGTAAAATCATAAGATTACATTTTTAAATCACAAAGTTTATAATATCACTTGATTATCTACTTTGTTTATTGATTTTTCATAAACACATACTTCTCCTTCATCCAAAACTGGTACTTTATTTAAGAAGAGAAGACATTTCCTCTGTTCTGCTCTACTCTGCTTTCCTCTCTTCTGCTTGTGTGTGTGTGTGTGTGTAAGGCCTCAGACGGGCCCGTGTGCGTGTGTGTAAGTGAGCCTGCGTGTTATACACATTTGTGTTTATGTGAGTGTGTACTTGTACGTGTCGATCAACACATGGCTCTGTTTATCCAAGGTTTTGAAGCCTTCAGCAGAGGACAAAGCATACAGAATATTACATAATAACATGTTCTGACTTGTTCCCCATAAGATCAGTCTGAGCTCCGTACACTTTTTTGACAATAGTGAAAGTAAGAACATTTCCACATGCACAATGTGAAGGGAACTCAAGGGATTGGGACTGAACAGCTGTGTAACCTTAAGAAAACCACTAATCAGTGAGGCTAATTGGAAAAAATGTTTCAATTTGCTAGGGAGCATAAAGATTGGACTCTGGAGCAATGGAAGACGGTCATGTGGTATGATGAGTCCAGATTTACCCTGTTCCAGAGTGATGGGTGCATCAGGGTAAGAAGAGAGGCAGGTGAAGTGATACATCCATCATGCCTAGTGCCTACTGTACAAGCCTGTGGGAGCAGTCTATGATGTGGGGTTGCTGCAGTTGGTCAGGTCTAGGTTCAGCAACAGTATGTGCTCCAAGAATGAGGTCACCTGAATATACTGAAGGACCACATTGTTACATCAATGGATTTTTTTATTCTCTGATGGCAAAGGCATTTCCAAGATGACAATGCCAGGATTCATCGGGCTCGAATTGTGAAAGAGTGGTTCTGGGAGCATGCAACATCATTTTCACACATGGATTGGCCACCACAGAGTCCAGACCTTAATCCCATTGAGAATCGTTGGGATGTGTTGGAGAAGGCTTTGTACAGTGGTCACAATCTGCCATCATCAATGCAAGATCTTGGTGAAAAATTAATGCACACTGGATGGAAATAGATCTTGTGACATTGCAGAAAATTATTGAAACAACGCCACAGTGAATGCATGTCGTAATCAAAGCTAAAGGCAGCCCAACGAAATGTTAGTGTGTTGCCTTTTTTTTTGGTGGCGACTGTTTTCTTTTGACCAGGTAGTGTATTTTCATATATTTTCTGCATAATAACCATTGATCTATGAAAACATATAGATTGATCAATAATAAAGTTCTTTTTCGTATAAGCTTCGCCCTTTAAGAGCTGTCGCTTAGTGGGTTTATCCCGTCATGCAAAGCATCACACTGAAAAAATTTAGTCCACGCCCACCTGTTGTGTGGGCCCCACCCGGTCTGTATAAGCTATGTTAAGAGCGGGTAATCGGCTCCCATTTTTCTTCAGCAAGCTAATAGCACTGTCAGAAGAATGAAGAAGGGAAGTTGTCTAGCTTGACCAGCTCAACCTTTGTTGGGGCTGCCTGTGGCCCCGCCATGCCAACCTCTTGCCGCCCCGGTGAGTTTTCCTCCCTGAGGAGAAGCAGACGAGCAGTCTTGTTTCAAGGTAAGCGCCGAGGAATATTTCTCAGTGGCGGGTCACTACATGCTGGACTACGCCATTTTGTAATTTTCCTTTTATCGCAACACTCGGAGCGAATTGGATGGCTCCTCCGGGACGGGCGACGTCAGCAGCAGCCCCGCTGCTCCCTCCCTCCTGGAGAACGTAGTGTCGGAACGAGGGGGGCTGAGCGAATGCTAACCCCTCCCCAGAACTTTTTCGCATCGGCGACCACACCGCTCCCAGCCTTCGGTGCCCTCCTCTGGAGCTGCCCGGCATAATCCAGGAGGCAGCTGACATGAAGGGACTTTTTCCGTCCCTCTCCTTTCCCCGTCCAGATCAGATGATCTAGCGTGAAGGTTTTTTTGGGCTCCACCCCGGCTCGCCGTCCTGATCCCATCTGGCCTCGTTTTCCCAGCAGTGACGTCCTACTGGAACAAGGCCGCAGCCGGTTCTGGTAGACTGAGGGCACCGGTTCCCACATTCGCACCCATCACCAGAGTGGAGGGGTTTCACCGAGCAGAAATTCCCTCGGTAACCCCCTGGAGCCGAGCCTGGCGGAGGCTTTCGGAGCAAAGATGTCCAGGTTGGACCAGCGTCCTGCGCCTCCGAGTAAGCATGACCAGATGGTGATGTCGCTCTCCAACCAAGCTCACCAGTGTGCGTTCCAGGCGGCCGCAGCGAACAATACGTTACGCTGCTGGCGTACAGCATTCAAGAGGCTGGAGGGGACGTAGAGCTCCCTCTGCAAGGCAGCTGACGTCATCCTCAACCTGTGCGCCTCTTCTGCTTTCTGCCGGTCTCGCATCGCAGCCCAGAGGACGAGGTTTTCCAGAGGTCCACCTGGCTCGTCACTCCACCTCCCTCTCGGAGAAGCTGCAGAAGGCTTTTGTTGGAGGGCCCTATCAGCGACGGACGTGCTGTTCGGGACCAATTTCAAGACAACAACACATTCCATGGCTGCAGCAGTGTCTCCCCGCTCCGCTACACCAGCCCCGCCCATCAGACACCAGACCTTTTCATCCCGGCAACCGGAGGTTCAGCATTTTCTCTGAGATCGCCAACAGGCAGCTCCCTGGGACAACAAACCGCAGAGTTCACGGGGGAGAGGATTCAAAATGACGGTTTGCGGAGGATGTGTGTAAAGATGACACGAGTTTTTGAAATAAAACATCATTCAATGATTAAAGTGCCTGATTTTAGCCAGTCTGTCAGCTCGGATGACCTCACAGCGGCTCCTTCACACATCCTCCACACAAAATGAGCCGGTGGCCTTAAATAAAAGGTTTTTCAGAATCACCGCTGCTCCAAAATAAACACGAGATGCTCGCATGACACAACAGTCGAAAGCGAATGTGGTCCGCAGAACGAGTCCAGTGGAATAACTCGTTTTCAGACCGAGCTGCACGCTTCTCACCACAGCAGTGTCAAACGCGTGCTCCCGCGTTGCCAGCAGCCTTCACTCAAACGGCGCTGCATTGATGAAGGCGCACACACCGCTCCCTAGCGCTCGCCGGCTCGCATCAGCATAAATGTGAGACCGCAGAACGAGTCCAGTGAGACACCTCGCTCTCAGCAGGAGTGGCACGTGTCTCACCGCAGCAGTGTCAAATGCGCACTCCCGCGGCTCCAGTAGCTTTCACTCAAACAGCGCCGCGTGATGAGGGTGCACACGCATCTCCTCAATACACGCCGTTCCACATAGACATGAATGTGAACCCACAGCCTGAGCACGGCACAGAGGCGCACTCAGAGCCCTTTCGAGGAAGCCTCGCCATGGGTCACGCGGAACACACTTCCGCGGCGCAGGACGGCGGTCAAGGCGGTAGACTGGATGATGGCCGTAAGAAACATGACGCACCACCTAAACGCACGCCCACTCCACGAACATCGCGCAGAGTGGCTATGAACATGCTTGCCAGACAGATGGCCAAGCTGCAAGCTGATAAGCAGGGCTTACATGCTGCAATTTGCAGCTCGACCCCCTCCATTCAGAGGAGTTTTAGAGACGGTCTTGTCATCAACAGACCAGGTCTCATCCCTAAATGCAGAAGTCTAGGAACTTCTGGTAAAAGAGGTAATTTTCCAGAGTTCCCAATAGAGAGGAAAACGCAGGTTTTTACTCATGTTACTTCCTGGTTCCAAAACGGACCAGAGGAACAAGACCGATTTTGGACCTGTCAGTTTTCAACAAGGCGATCGTGGACAGACCGTTTCACATGTTGACAACCAGACAACTGTTGGACATCATCCAGAGAAACGACTGGCTTAGTTCCGTTGATCTGAAAGACGCCTTGTACGTTCTCAAAGTGTGTGGAGACGGCCCTGCAACCATTACACAGAGCAGGGATGAGAGTTTTGTTTTACCTAGATGATTGTTTATCTGGGAGTGGAGCTAAACTCTACCACCATGAGGGCTCATTTATCACAGACGAGAATTGACACTCTAAGAGTCCAGCTCCGCCACATAAGACCTGGCAGAGTGGTAACAGCCATTTCCACCATGAAGCTGTTAGGAACGATGTCGTCAGCTCACACAGTGGTCCCGCTGGGCTTACTCCACATGTGACGCCTCCAGAGATGGTTTGCTCGTCTGCGCGTGGATCCGGTAAAGCAAAAAGACAGATGATCACTGTTTCTCCTTCCGTGAGAACAGACCTCCGGCACTGGGAAAAACCCCTGGTTCTGTCAGAGGGAGTCCCCGTCAGCAGACCTACGTCACACGTATCAGTCTTCACAGACGCATCATTGTCAGGTTGGGGGGAGATATGCCTATCTCGAGCTGTAGGGTGCTGTAGCCTCCTCACACAACAGCTCATATAAACATTCTGGAATGTCGCACGGTTCTGATTCAACACTTTGCTCCTGTGTTGCAGAATCAACACGTATCGATTCACACAGACATCAAGGTTAATGCTGCTTACATAAACAGGCAGGGGTGTGTGCGCTCAGCCCAAATGTTACACATTGCGAGAAAACTACTGTGTTGGACACACCAAAATCTGCTCTCCATCAGAGCAGTGTACATCCCCGGTGTTCTGAACATAGGGGCAGATGTAATGTCCAGGGGCGGTCCGCGTCACGGGGACTGGACCCCCCACCCCTATCTGATGGCTCAGACGTGGCAGAAATTTGGCAAAGCGGCCATAGACCTGTTTGCGACACGAGAAAACGCTCAGTGTCAACTATGGTTTTCACTGAGCCCGCGAGACGAACCACCGCTGGGGGTAGACGCGTTTGCTCACAGCCCATGGCCCAAAACGCTTCTTTACGCATTCCCCCCACCTCCTCTGATATTACGGTTTTTGAACCGAGTTCAGGAAGAGGGATTGACAGCTCTCCTGGTGGCTCCCGAGTGCGTGAACGCACCATGGTTCCCGGTTTTACAACACCTGCTATCGGGGCGCCCGTGGAAACTTCCGTGAAGGGAGGATGCTCTCCTCCAGGCGGGAGGAACGATCAGGAGTTACCCAGAAATAGGCCAGCACCTGTGGGTCTGGCCGCTGAACGGATCCGCTTAGAAAGGATGGGTCTCCCGCAAGATTTAGTGCGCACAATCCAGGATTCACATGCTGCATATACCACAGCGCTGTACAGATCAAAGTAGACAGCTTTTCAGTGCTGGTGTACAGAGAAAGGTGTAGAGGTCACCTCATGTCCACTAGGAGGCGTGCTGTCCTTTCTGCAGCAGCTGATGGACAGAAATCTGGCATTCAGCACAATTAAAACGTACGCTGCAGCCATCTCTTCCTGTCACGAAGGTTTCAGGGACAGAACAGCTTTTAATCATCTGCTGATGAAGCGTTTTTTAAAAGGTTTACAGAGACGCAGGCCTGTTTCATGCCCACTTGCTCCTCAGTGGGATTTAACGCTGGTCCTGCAAGCCCTGATCAAAGCTCCATTTGAGCCACTGTATCAGGTTCCAATTAAATTCTTGTCTCTTAAATCAGCCCTGCTGCTGGCTTTAACATCCACTAAGAGGGTGAGTGATTTATCTGCCCTCTCTGTCGCTCCGTCGTGTCTTAGAATTCAAGCTGACGGCAGCTCAGCTGATCTAAGGCCGAATCCAGCCTTTATGCCTAAAAACATCATGAGCTCTTTTAAATCAAGAGCGATATCGTTGGAGGGGTTTCTCCCCCCCACCCACCCACACACACAAATCAGAAGAAGAAGCATCTTTCCATCTTCTCTGTCCTGTGCGGGTGTTGACGTGTTATATAGCGTGCACAGCCGCAATGTGTTAAACTCAACACTTGTCATCTGTAGGTCGCCCGTTATCCACCCAGCGCCTGTCACACTGGCTATGTGAGGCCATTTCTGAAGCCTACAGAGCATCAGATTTAGAGCCTCCTGTCAACCTCAGGGTGCACTAGACCAAAGGTATCGCATCTTCGACTGCTTGCATAATGGTATGACCATGCAGGATATTTGCACTGTGGTCGTGTGGGCAACACCCTGCTCATTTATTTGCTTTTATCTACGTGATGTGACGGCTCGTTCCATGACACATTCTGTCCTTAGTGTTTTAACAGAATGAATATTGTTATTTCATGGAACCCCGTTTAAACTCACATCTGACTGCATGCATTTACAGTGTGAGATGTTGTTATCAGTCACAAGTTGTGACTGTTATTTTGGTTCTATTGTCACTAATCAGTTCATGACTATTGTTACCAATCAGTTCATTTGATTAATAATCAGTTCACTTGTTATTATTAATCTGTTCATATTGATCAGCCGTGAATCTGTTGGTTCATGGCCCGTTTTTCAGCATCTTCCTTTCTTCGTTGAAAGTTTTTCGGGGCGTTCATGCACTCAGAACGCATAACTACACAGCATGCGTCTGTGCATGGTACGCATAATTACACAACGCGTAATTACGCACATGGAGAGCTGAGTGACAAAATGTTTTTTGGGCAAGCTGCCGCTTCATACGTTGTTCGAATGGACCCAGTGAGGCGAGGACCACATCTGCTTCGCCCTTAACCCACTAAGCGACAGCTCTTAAAGGGCGAAGCCTATACGAAATAGAATGTCGGTTACGTACTGTAACCCCAGATTCTATGAGTATAGGCGTAGCCCTTTAAGCGTCGGGCCTCACTGGCTCCTAAAGGGCTGAAGAAAAAGCTATTTGGGAGCCGATTACCCGCTCTTAACATAACTTATACGGACCAGGTGGGGCCCACACAACAGGTGGGCGTGGACTAAATTTTTTCAGTGCGATGCTTTGCGTGACAGGATAAACCCACTAAGCAACAGCTCTTAAAGGGCTACGCCTATACTCATAGAATCTGAGGTTACAGTACGTAACCAACGTTTATATTATAGTTGTAAGGGTTTTTCTTGTTTAGAAAACCAGCACCTATTAAAAAATAATTACCTACAACAGAAAACAGAGATGAGTTATAATAGACGCAAATTCTTTGCAAAGAGAGACATCATCCGACCAAGTTGCTTCTGTGTGCGTCCGTTTTTATTAGAGCATGTAGGAGGGGTTAACAGATAAAAACAAATAATACAGATGCAGCAGTATTAGAAAACAGAAGCTACAAGCTCAGGTCAGAGTGTTCTCTGGATGCGTTCAGACCGCACTGCTCTCAGCGTGTCCAGCATACATGTCCAAAGTACACTTCTACACACAGAAACTTTGTTGAAACAAGCATACTGATAAGAAAAACAGTTTCAAATGATCAATAGCACAAAACTCTCCAACATTCCTTCCTGTTTATCATTTAAACTGAGATTATAAACATAATTAAATAATTATTATTAAGTATTTTCTAGGAATTCAGTGTGAATGATGCGGAAACCCCCCCCCCCCCCAGGGCAGATGTTAAAGTAGTGGGAGGAAAAACACCGTCATCGCTCCAGGCCCTGGATGGCTACGACCTTTTGCAGGCTCACTCTGTATTCCCTAAAAAGCAACTCAAATAATAAAACATAAAATCAAAAACCAATTAAAACATAATTAGTGTGAACTCATAAAATAAAAAACAGTAGAAACAAAAAACAACAAGCTCTTTATGAGCATTAATTCTTCATGAACTGCATGAATAGAAATCTGTAAAAGCATAGAACAAATAATATTTGGCTAAAGCAATTGAGCTTGGAGTCAAAGCATAAAATCATCAGGGGATGAAGTTCTCGTAGTCTGTTTCATGGCCAAGTAAAGCTGATACATCATCTCGGTACCAGTTATGTCAGGATAATTTCAGCACCGGAATCACTCTGCATTTTCTCTTGGCAAGTTATCATAGTCATGACGTCTCACTGGGTGCACAGAAGCATATCCATCAGTCATCACCTTCGTTATTCATACGAGTCTGGTATAGATTAATGAGTCCTCCAGTAAAACTCTTCATCATCATCTTTTTCAAACATGGCACAATACAAGAGAAGAAAAGACAAAACAGAATGAGGATCACAATTACTGGGGTACAGATTTTTAACACTAGCTGCCACCACGGTCCAGAAGTGAACCATGACCACAGGTCCCAGTCGGGACTTGGGTGGTGGTCTGCATCCATTGCTCCCTTCAGGTTCCGTAGGGAGCGGAGTGCTTCTTCAGCGTGGGTGTCGTTTTCTCCTGGGATATAAGTACAGCATGATGTTCCAATAATTTGACATACACCACCTTGTGAGGCTGTCAGTAAGTCCAAAACCATATGGTTCTGCAGCACCATCAGGCGAAGTGCTGCTATTTCTCTGCTCCGAGCCTCTGCTAAATCAAGAGAGATGTTCACAAAGGCATGAAAGCGGTAATTCAGTGTCTCAATCATAAGTGCATTTTTCCCTACACCAATCCAAGGAAACAGTGCGTGACTAACTTTACTTCCTGTTGACCAAAATTTATGATCTCCTGGCACATCGGATCCCCAGATTGAGTCATGTGGTATGAAATTTATTACCTCTCGTCTGCTGCGTTGTTTCATATTTGGTGGGTGAATAAGGAAAGTGTGGTCTGTCACCCATGTGGGAGTGCATATTCCAGTCCAGTTCACAGGCAGGGTCGAGTATAGTTTGTGTCCGCAGAGCCACCAGCCATTTTGAATGAAATACGTACCATTTGAAGGGGCATTCATGTTCACAGGCACCCCTTCTCCTTGGGTGTATGCGCATCTATTGCGACATTGAGTTGCTTTGTCAAGTGCTCCCAACCAGTTGCCTCCTTTTTCACA
>NC_056512.1:11503013-11506292 GCF_014905685.2 Nematolebias whitei
TAGGTTTTTTCTGACGTTTCTTCACACGTTCAGCCTTGTCTGTGTAATCTTGGTTTGTCTGAACCGTCAGCACAGCAGTAGCTGTTTCTGAGTGTTCAGCTTGCGTTGACTCGTCATCGTTTGTGTGTGAGTTCACCCCCCCCTTCTTCCGATGAGGGGTTGTTGGAGGCCACAACAACAATGTCTTGGTGTATTCCACCGACATCTGTGACGTTGTCATTCGCGCCCTCAGATTTAATAGCGATTACATCATTACATAGTGCTCCAGGTTGGTTTCCCGTGTCTGTGTGTTTCAAAGTGTCTAACAACCTGCGTAGTTTCTCTGTCTCTTCCGAGCTCAGAGGTGTAGGGCCTTGTTTCTGGAACCTTTGTGATTTTTTCACCTCGGGTCGTTTTGTCCGAGTTGGAGGAAGGATAGGTACGTCATTTGGGGGTTCCTTTTCGGACTTCCCCTGATAATATGGGTCACCTTGGTTCCCATATCTCTTCGTCCTACGCACACCCCACTAACGATAATCACGTTCATCCTCTGGGATTAAATTCAATCCCTTGAGATCTTTTTTGTCCCAGCGTGCACCTTCATGACGCGGTTTGTTAGTTGGAAAAGACTGCTTTTTCTCGCCTTTTTTAGGAGGGGGAGGCGACACGCACCGTCCTTCCATTTCTAGCGAATGGGGTTTAACCTTTACACCAGGAAACACCTCTATGGGCGTCTTAACATGAGAACAGGCCTCAAACACATTCACAGCACACTGTTTAATCTCATTGATGGATTTTTCTTTGAAATTAGCCATCATTTGTACTGAGGTTTTAATGTCAGTGTGGAGGTTTTTGCTGAAAACAAATTTAAAACCCTCTTCCTCCTCCATGCCGGTTTCATTCCTGTAACCAAAATAAGCTTGGAAGATTCTTTTGTAATAAACCTTTGGATGTTCATGCTTCCCTTGCGTGACCTTGTCTGCAGCTGGGAAGCCACCAGGCCCTGTGTAGGGGTCGTATTCTCTGATCAAAGCTTCACACAGAAGGTTGTAATCCCTTCTCGTGGCATCAGGTTGACGCTCAATGAAGGTGAACACCTCTCTGTCCGAAGTGAGCCTTATCAGACTGATTCTATCCTCAACCGTAGCATTAGGATAACCACTCAGTCTGAAATCTAGGTCATTGAGATACGCCTTCGTACCAGTAGAACCCATAGGCCCAGGAATAAAGCGTTGAACATATTTTGAGATTTTTTGCAAATCCGAAATTTGGATCAAAGGCTGTATTATCGGTATCGTAGGAACCAAAATGTCACGTGGAGGTGTGTCGCTAGACACATGTGGAGGTGATGGAATGGGATTAAGAGCAGGAGGTGCACCAAAATCCTTCTGAGGTGATGGTGGGTGAACTGGACTCTGACTTTGTTCGTCTTTGAGTTCCAGACAAGCTCGCCCCACGTCAGAAATCTTATTTGTTGCTACGGCTAGTTTCTCCTCACAGGCTTTTAAGCGTTCCTGTGATGTTTGACATTCACTTTGTAAACGCACGCCTTGTTGTACTAACGCCTCCTTTTCCAATCTGCATTCGTTCAGAGCTCTTGATGTGAGCTGCAACTGTTGTTGTAGCGTATCGTTGTCTGAACACAGTGCTTGGTACTTAACCGCTCTATCCCTAATCTTCTCCTCATATGAGTGAGCTTGTAATGACAGCTGAGCTAGTGAGAGCTCTCTGTCACGTTGTAACTTATCTTTTTCGCTGTTTAACCTTATTGCAAGGTCATCAGCCTTGTTTACCACAGCATAGAATGTTGCTTTCAATAAGAGCGCAAATTTAGCCAGCTGATCATAGCTTGACTTTGTTCTGTCTGTAGGGGTCACACTCTCTGCAACCTCCTTCAGCTCGTCCACTAACTCTCTTGAGTTCATGCTGTCCACCTGTTCACCATATGGATGTAAGGATTCTGTGAGCAGCGTCAACGCTCCCTCTAACCAGTCCTTCATCTCACAAGGATCAATATCCTTTTCTGTCACACCTGCCATGGTTATTCACTGTTCAGCACTTATCTGGTTAAACAGTTGCCAACTTCAGATATTTTAACAGGTAAATATTTGTATTCAAGTGCCATGTGAGTTTCACACACTATTATAGCTCTGGGTTCACTCAACAGTACTGTTAAAGCCACTTCTTCAAATGAATGGGCACCTTAGGTTTTACCCCAATGCATGAATATTTTAAGTAAATGCCTCTTTCTGGCAGTGTTACTTAATGAGCTTAAATCTAACAGATACAGGAACCAGGCCTTTTTCAGTGTTCATTTACTCTAAAGCACTAAAATTAAACAAACCTGCAATTTTTCTAAAAGTCTCACGGCAACTTTAGTTTTTAAACGCTTTTTAAGCAGTTTTATTTACCAGAATTTGCTATCTAAAACAGTTACTCATAAACCAGGCTGTATTAACAAAAAGAAAAGAAAAAAAATGAGAGGAATTATCAGTCTCCCTTTAAGGAAAACTGTTATACTCCTCTTTCAACAGCAGGTGGCGGTGTAAGCTTATTTATACCAGCAAGAGTCTATGACAACTTCCTGTGGACCGTTCCGTTGACATCCGGTTGTTAGCCTTTAGCTAGAATTAGCATCGGCCGAACATGGTCACATCAGCGTTTCTGAACGGGTTTAAAGCTAAAACGTGGCGTCACTTTAATAAGCACATCTATCTGCATGAACACATGAGTTTTTGGGAATAGTGGCAGCTCCATTTAGCGATTTTAAACACAGAGGAGGCTTCGGTTGAACCGAGATTCATTTCTGGGGTCACGTGATTGAATCAACCAATAAGCAACGGGGTGGGTTTTACAATCTGACATCAGAGGGAGTGAACGCAGACACGTCACCCATTTCTCAGCGAATCAGAGCGACCCAAACAGCGGTTTTCGACCAATCACTGCTCGTTATTCTAGCTATCATGTTAGCATTAGCCTGAAAAAGTCCAGTCAACTTTCGTCCATTAACCTTCAACAATGTACGTTTTCTGCAACAAATATAACAAAGCCGTTTTAACAGTGGCCTGAGACGGCGCTCAGCATCAAAACAGCATTTTATCCATTCAAAACACGACTCGTTCAAAGAATCTGAACCGAGTCCGACAGCCGAAACGGGTCAGAACCCCCTCTCTGCACCACAGTTTAAACAGAATAAAGCGTTTTACCACAAACCCAGCTGCAGTTACACAACAGATGTACAAATTCCAGCTTCAAGCTATCAAGCTCAAAACTTGGACTTTTCATGCCAACATTCAGCGT
>NC_056512.1:11506392-11532805 GCF_014905685.2 Nematolebias whitei
CTCTCGGGGGACGTCTGGCAGGGGCACTAGGGGGACTTCCTGGTTCATAATTACCTCCGTAATCAGCTGAGCCCATGTTGTTAATTCCCAGGGCCCTGTCCAGCCTCTCTGTCCAGCCTCGCCGGTTTCTTCGTCAGGTAACATACCTGCCTCTTCTTTTTTGCTCCCTGCGCTTGTTTGGTTTCGAAGTACTCTAAAAACTAAGGGAAACTGCTGAGTACCGAGGGGGGCATTCCTTTTCTTACCCCTCGAAGAATCATAAGGCCAGGCTCGTTGTACAGCCTGCTCGAGCAATTCTCCGGGATTTAACTTCTTCCTGTGCTGCTGCTTCTCTTTTCTTTCATCTAGTTCTCCTAGTTCCGGATATAGTAGTGGGGCTGAAGGAGTTACTTTTAGAGAGCTGTAGACGAGTTCTTGGTCATACTGCTGTTCGGTCAGGGATCCTTCCGAGGTCCTGGTTTCATCTTCATCAAGTTGAGCTCTGAAAGATTTGAGGGGACTGTGATACCTCCTTACTTGCCAGCCCATTGCCCTCTCAGAGTGCAGCAGTTGGCCTTCCTCCATCTGTGTATCACAGGCTGAACAGTATTTTACTTCGGTGCCATCCCACTCGCATGCACAGTCTTGTGGGCCTTTGCCGCTTATGTCCCATTGTGTGATGATAGTTGCTCGAGGTAATGTGGTAATCCTGCATTCTCCACAAATGAATGCGTCCATTACCTTTACAGGTTTTATCTGCAGCTGACGTGCGTCCATCTTGTTTGTTTTAGGCTTGATGGGCTTCTCCGTCCCTGGTCCTTCCCAGAGAAGGGGTAATCCACTTGGTTTCAGGCAGAGCGTACAATTGTTCTCCTGCAAGCTCCACCTGAAGGTTTCTCCTTCTTTTGACAGGTATCCTTTCTTTGCATATTCCAATGTGCTCAAGGCCCTACCCGTCCAAAGCCCTGAGACTGTTCTTCTTAGTATCACTCCCCCGCATATAGTGGCCAGTCTAATATAGGGGAGCATGGTGCTTGGTTCTGTGGCCATACTCTGGTTTCTGGTTTCAACTAGCTAGGAATTGGCTTCAGTTGCTCTATTCCTTGGATCCCTTTCTTCTCCAGCTCAACTGTGTTTTTATCTAACACTTTTCTCACTCTGTCTGTGGTGTTATATTTAGGCTTCACTGCAACTGCTGATGGGTGATCCTGTGCTCTGACCCACACCTTCTGTCCTACCCTGAATGGGGCCTCAGAGTCTGACTGTTCCTCTTTATCTTCAGAGCTCCGCCCAACTTCAGGCGTGCTAAACCATCGTTGGTTGAGCTCTTCTGAGGGGGAGGGTCTACCAGCTCTTCTCCTGTCATTCAAGGCCTGACCTATCTCCACAGTTTTAGTACTCCATTCTTTGGTGTTAGCATTTTTAGCTATCCAATTTTTGACTAAACCTATGGTTCTTTCTGCTACTCCATTGGCTTGAGGTGTGTAAGGAGGCGAATAAACGCGCATGACCCCAAAAGTCTGACACCAGTGATCCACCTGTGCATTGCGGAAGTGCGTCCCATTATCGGTTCTCAACTCTTTTGGAACTCCTAACGACCCACAGACTTGTTCCAGCATACTAACAACACTGTTGCCATTAGCTTTTCTAGCTGGTTTCACCACCACGTACCCCGACATCGAGTCTACCAGCACTAGAAGGTATTTCTCTCCCTTCTTGCCTGTAACTCCCATAGGTCCAGCTACATCCATGCATACTGAACCCCATGGTGTGGTACTCTTGATGGTTTGTCCATCCACTCGGTGCCCTCGCCTTCCTGCGTTGTATTGACCACATACATCACAGTTTTGCAACACCTTGCGGACCTGTTTCAACGGGATCCTGAGCTCCTGACACTCCAACTCCTTACGTGTGGGTTGTACGCCTGCATGACCTAGACCCTCATGCACGCTCCATACAACCTGCTCCACGTACTTCTCTGGGACCCTCCGACCTTCGGAGGTTCTGTCCCACTCCTCGATCCCGACAAAGACTATTTTTCTCTGCTGTACATAGCGGTCAACTTCTTCGTTGCCTTGCCAGTATTTTCCCTCTCTAGTGTGGGCTTTCTGGTGCTCTACTTCTAACTTCAGATTTAGCCTGATCTCAGCTATTTTCTTCCACAAGTCATGGTGAGCTACCACTTTGCCCTTCGCACTTTCGAATCCATTTTCTTCCCAGATAGCTAAATCCTCATTTAGAGCTTGTGCACAATAGTGGCTGTCTGTCACTATTTTAGCTGTTCTTATTCTCTTGTGAGTTAATTCTAGCAGCCCTTCGAGTACTGCCGTAACTTCGCCTGTTTGTGCACTACCCTGTACTCTCCCCCTTCTACGGCAGCACTCGTTCCCCTGATATTTGAGGATAAATCCCCAATGTGCTACCTGATCTGACCCTTTTTTGGATCCATCTGTGTAGAGAGTCCAGTCGTGCTGCTTCGATTCTTCGGGCACTTCTTTGGCTGCTTTTTTACTCACTGGTTGTGCAGGGCCTATCTCCAAATCTGGGTCTAATAGAATATCTTCCCATCTACCCCACCTTGTGTTGGTAGCTTTGGTACTTTCTATTGTCCCTTTTCTGAGATACTTGTGCACTTGGCTTTGTGTCACTACTCTAATAGGCTGCCCCTGGGCCAAATCTTTTAATGTCCCCTAGTATCTAGCAAGCACTGCTAGCTCTTTTTCTTCCTGAGGAAATTTTTTCTCTACTGAGGTCAAGGTGTAACTCCATAGGGTGACTAATCCACCGTTTTCGTTCTTCACGGCTATCATGGCATCATCACTGTCGCAGCTGACTTCAGCTATGATTTTTGTCATTAGGCTTCTTGGTTCTAGCCTTACTGCTTCCTGAATCTTTTTTTCTAAGTTCTTCTAAGTTCTGTTGGTTTTCTGCTGTCCAGACCCATAATTTCTTGCTACTCGATTGACTGTCATTTTCTTTTTTCTTTAGACAGGCATACAGTGGTTTGGCATATCTCTGATAGTTAGGGACATGATCTCTCACATAGTTACACAGTCCTAAGATCTTCTGTAAGTCGTTCTCTGACTCAGGAGGCTGAATTTGCTCGAGTTTCTCCCTATACCCTTCCGAGAGTCCTAGGTCTGCAGTCACTTGGAACCCTAAATAATTAACTTGGAACTGTCCAAGCTGGCATTTTTTCAAATTCAGTTTCAATCCTGCCTCTGTGACTCGCTGCACCACTTTAGCTAACCTCTCCAGGTGCTCTTCCTCCGTGTCATCTGCGATAAACACATCGTCGATGTAAATTGTGGCGCCTAAGTCTTTGAGCACGTCCATCACGACCGACTGAAATACATTAGGAGAGTTTTTATATCCCTGCGGTAGCCGCTGCCAAACATAGCTTTTTCCCTGGTGGGTAAAAGCTGTCTTTCCCTGTGATTGTTTTTCCAGCCTAAGAGAGAAAAATCCGTTTGCTAAATCAATGCAAGATTTGTACTTTTTCACTTGTAGAGTTTTTAGGGTGCCCTGCGGGTTGATTAGACTCGCTCTGTTGGCTACTGTTCGTCTGTTAAGGGCTTTGAAATTAATCACTGGTCGCCACCCTCCTCCTGCTGATTCGGGCTTCTTAACTGCTTGGATTGGGCTGTTAGTTATGGGGTTTGTTTCTTCCCTAATAATTCCTAACGCTCCTAATTCTTTCACAATTTTGTTCATTTCCTCCACTGCTCCTGGATTCAGGGGATATTGTCTTACGGGTGGGTGTACTCCTCCTTCGATTATATGTACAAACTTTGGGCCTAGGTCTCCACAATCATTTTTAAATCTGGCTATTGAGGCTTTCTCTAATATTTGTTTTAACTTCTCTTTCCCAGCCGGGAAGAAGTCACTCTCATCTATTTTTTGTTTTGTCACTTCAGGGATATTTACAGGTTTATACCAGTCTTCGGACTCACCTTGTTTGTGTGTGAACCCTATTTTTACTAGCCTAGATTTTAACTTCTCTAACCTTCTGTTTAAGGCTCTTCGGTTCTTTTTTGGTTTCTTTAGTTCTTTCAGATCTGTAATTGTCATAAGGTTATAAGGCCCTTTTATCCACACAATTCCTCGCCATAACCCGTAAGGCATTGTTTCAATTTTTCCGTTTGCTAACTGAACTGTCAGGTGTCCTACTGTTTTTAGGTTTTTGCGGGTCATAGACACCTCAGCTCCGGAATCTATTAGGTAAGGTTCTCCCTCTACTTTAGTGTAGATTTCGTCCCCCTCCCAATAGGCATCTTCCAGAGTGACCCGCAACCTATCTGCCATTATTTAGCTGGCCCTCCACTCCCTTTCTCATGGGATTCATGGAGGGCTCTTTTTTCTTCTGGGGTCAGTTTTGCATATTCTTCCGGGGGTAGGTATTTACCTCCTTTCTGTGGTGTGGAGTTTGAAGCTGGAGCTGAAAATCGCTTTGGTTGTTGGTCCCTATATTGAGGTTCTGACTGCCTCGGTGGTCTTTCCCTGTATTGTGTCCCTTGCTGTCTCGGGAACTGTTCTCTGTATTGTGGCTGTTGAGGGGCCTTTTGTGTGGGCTTTGGTGGTTTTTGGCTTTGCCTGCTCTCACTTTTCTTCTTTTCTTCCCAGAACAGCTGTTCTAGGTCATACGATTTTACTGCCTGGTCTATCTGGGCGTCATTAGTTTCATGAGGCATTCTGGCAAAGGTGAGCTCTCCCCTTCTTCCCTTGGATACGATCCTTAAGGCTTTAACATACCTTTTAGGGGGAATTACTTGTTTAAGTTGATACCAAACTGGGGTGAGGCGTTGGCCTTGATCCATGCGCATCCTTGCCCGCTGAATGTGAGAGTCTTCGTCGTCCATGACTTCTAGGACTAGTTTCTCATACTGGCTTTGAGCTGATTCCCCTTTGCTCATTGGGTTTGTGGTGACATTACCTAGCCACAACTTTTTTGCTGCATCACACTCAGTGGAGCTAACTACCATGGGCCACACATCTTTGATGTATTCTTCGGTGGTCTCCTGGGGTTGTTTTTCTCTCACTAAGGTTTTCAGCTTTTTGTACTCACGATAACTGTCAGTTTCTGGGCCTGGGGCCTGGTTTTGTCTAGCCTGCCTGGGCTCATGGGTTGATTCAGGCATTTGATACTGTGGGCTTGTCTCGGCCGGGTATGTATCATCTTCCTCATCGGCCGATATTTCATTTCGCATTTTCTTCTCTGTTTCTTGGGCATACTTGTAGGCCGTCTTTTTCATTCTTCTCAACATCACATCATGTACTATCCCTAAATAAGCGGTCCTAAATTTACTAGTTAGGGGTTTGTGGGCTGCCAATGTGGGGTATGAGGGCATCATTAAAATGTTGGCCCACTCTCCCAAAGTAGCTTTAACAGTCAGTTCCACTGTCTCTTCTGACCTGTCTGCCCATACTGGTGGAATGTCATAGTGATTTTGGCCAGGTTCAGGGATGTAAGTTCGACGCCCATCACTCGCCTGCACCGGGCCCCAACTCAAGTCCCTGGCTAACCTTTCTGATACTCTATGTACGTCCAGTATTTCTACTTCCTTCTTTTGTCCTTTTCTTTGTCCTATTCTTAATGGCTTAACTGGACCGTCGTATTGGCCTGCTATTGATTCTAGACTGGCACTACCTTCGTCATCGGTTTCTTCCTGACTCGGGTCTACGTCTGGTTCTCCCTGAGAGCTCTCGTCGTTATCCTCCTGATATAGGAATGATTATTTTGATGCTTTTATGTCAATTTACACTCATTTACATGTAGTTTGGAAACACACTTATACAACGTGTTATTCACATATTAGGGATTGTACTTTGTTTAACATGTCACAAAGACAAAGGGGGGAATGATTTATGTTGCCTTTGTTAATATTTGGGACATTCTTTGATGGTTTGCAGAGGGATGGAGGGGTGTGTGTTCCCTCTTTAGGAATGCTTTGTAAAAGTTTAAGGAGTATTTCTGGCTTCAGGGTTTTGGCCCGCCTTGAGGTCACCGTGCTCCTTATTTGTAATAAATCACCAGCTCCTCATCCGTTGTTCTGGTAACCATCAAACTTGTTTTTTCACTGCTCTCACGCGATCCGGTCAGGGAAAGGTATATAAGAAATGTATCAAACACAGAGAGTCGGAAGTCTTGGTGTGGACCAGCGCACTGGTGCCATGCGCAATTTTGATGTGATTCTTCTTTACCTGGGTCGAAAACGACTTCCCGGCCAGTGTCACGGTGAGAAGTTCTTTCATATCATTTTGTGTGTTAAGAGTGTACGAGTGTACATGTTTTCTGCTTGGCTGTTTTCTGTGGCAGGTTAATAAATGACACTTATTTATCCTAGCAGTAACAGTCTCTGGTGTTGTTTTCTGCTTGGCTGTTTTCTGTGGCAGGTTAATAAATGACACTTATTATTTCTAGCAGTAACAGCCTCTGTGTTTTATTTTTTTTCCATCTTGTCTGAATATCTGTGCCGACCGTTCACGAGCCCTTTTGATAAAGAATTTCATAATACACCTCCTCACTCTCTATGTTTAAGGGTTGTATTTTTGTTACTGTCTCTCTCTTTGGCTGTCCCTCTCGTGAGTCTGCTCCGCTTCTGCGTCGTCTTGTGGTTGAACTTATCAGGTCATGTTCTGAGGATGAGGTCAGGGGCATCTTCAACCCCTGAGGACTGATCCTTAATGGGTCTTCACTTTTCTTGGCTCCCGGTGACGATCCCGGTGTCGATGATTTTTCTGTGTGTTCTCTCCCTAACTTTAGGGGTTCTTTAATTGGTTTCTCTTCTCGTTTTGTCATTGCGGCTACGACTCTGGATTTTCGGTCTTCATCTAGATGAGTGGGGGTCACTATAATCATTTCTTTTAAGTGGGCTCCCGCTGGCATGTCTTTGGCCAGATACGTCATTGAATTGACCGCTATTCTCTCAGCCGTTTCCCACTGCAAATGATGGGACCGGAGCCCATCTATTCCTATCACTATGCGCCTGAAGCCAAACTCTATGGCTCGGAACACTCCTTTCTGCAGAGCTTCTAACATTTCCTTGAGATACCTGGTCTCATCGGTTGCTTCTTTATAGCTTCGAATTGGGATGTGTATTATCGCATAGTACGGAGCATCGGCTCCACTGGTCATTCTTGCTTCTGGCTCTTTGCTGTTTGGTTCACCAACAAGTTGTTTTATTTCAGCTTGGTACTCCCTACCGGCTACTTTCTTTAAAGCTTTTCTGTAGGTCGAGTTATGGATTTTGTACTTATGATTTGTGAACACCAGTAATGCATCTGCTTCTATAGACCATGGTGTCCCAATCATTTGGTATACCCGGGTACCATTTTGAAACTTCACGCATTGAGTTTCCTTCGGGAGTGGTTCTAATGGGAGACCAGAGTGGGACAGATCCTGTTTGAGCCCCGCTGTTTGCCTAATTTTTTGTTTCTTTTGTGAATTTTCTTTTTCCCCTTCCTCTTGACTGTAATCTGACTCAGGTTCTGGTTTTAAGTGTTTTTCTTTAGCCTTCTTTTTCCCATAAGTTTTTGGGGTTTCTCCTGAGGGGTTCTGTTTAGGATTCTCTTGTTTAATCGGCTGGTTTTTTAGTGGTTCTGTCTGTCTCTGCTCTCGCATTCCTCGTAACCCCCTTTCTACCCACCCAGTCTCATTGGTTTCGAGTCTCCCCATCCTTTCCACTATACTTTGGGCAAGCAGATCTAAGTTCTTGTCAACCTGTTTAAGATAGTCCTTACACCCTGTGCTCTCATTATTACTTTCTTCAGGTTCGTTTTCTCTTTTGATCATACTTGCTAATAATCTTAGTTGCTCTGCTCTGGCTTCCTCGTCTGTATCGGAATGATATTTGGGAGTTTCTCTGTACGCACTCAAGTTTGGAGTGGAGCTCACGAACGTGGGGGGGTGATGAGAGGCTGGAGGGTAAACTCCCTGCTTTAGCCTCGTGCGTCCTGGGTTTTCTCCTTCCCTTTTAATATTGAGGGGGGGTATATTCTTTAAAACCACGTCCTCTGGTTCGCTTTGGTCTTCTTCATTCTCCGACGCTTCGGGGGTTTGTGCAACGGAGCTGTGCTCACTTTCAGGATCCATCTGTGATTTTTTCTCTTTTCTATACTCCCTCATTCTTGCCAATTCTTCTTCACACTCTTTATATTTTGCTGTTGCCCTGCATAGAGGGTTTGTAATGTACCCATCTAATCCTGTCACTTTGGATATCATTTTTACTATGGGGTCATACTCGATTGAGGGGCTAATTACTGTCACTATTGTCGTCTCTTTTCGTGCCTCTATCTGTTGCACCCACCATTGTAACCATTTTTTTACTTCTTTTTTTGATTTTGCTTCGCCTGGGTCTCTTACCACCACTGTTTGGACTCCCTTCCGGGCTGTCGTACAGCAAAACTTTCCTTTTTCTCTTATAAATTTTTCCAGTCCTTCCTCCAGAACTTTTCCATCTAGCTGGGGATTACTTTCTCTTAGTATTCCCTTCACTGCTGGATTCCAGGTATGATACCCTTTTCCATATAGGATGACTTCCACCCTGGTTACTCCTACTGGTTTTCCTCCTGTACTTTGTACCATTATCTTTTGGCCATCTGTCTTTCCTTCTTCTGGCTTCTGTTCTTCTTGGCTCTCCTGAGCCGGCTCGGGTCTGTCTGGCTCTACACTCGTAGATGCCTCTCCTGAGGCCATCGTTATGTCTTTTCTTGTCGGGTCAAGTTTGTCGGTCCTCAAAGTCTCCAGACTTTATCCTAACGTTTTGGACTAGGACAGACCAGCTGCTTACCTACGATTCTGGATTATGGTCAGTAACCCTCGTAAGCCTTCTACCCCTCCTCACTAGCCTCTAGTGATCTATTGGGGGTACTAACTGGGGGGTCTCCCAGTCACTGACAGCTCCTTACTCTCTAGAGCTGCTCTATCGACGCCTATCAGTCCTCTGTAGCGCGTCTTCACTTCTGGGACCGTGTGGGTCCCATCTGGGGTGCCATGTCTGCTTTCCGATAGGCAAAGGTAACCGCTGGAAGTAGCGATAAGCACCTTTACTTGCAGCTTCTCCTCCAAGGGGTCCGGAAGTTTACTTCAGCGCCGTGGTATTACCTGTAGCTGTCTAAAGTAGCCTCATTAAGGCTGCGGCGAGGTGATTCATCCAGAATATTAACGACCTTAAATCCGTGAGTCACACCCTAATCTCACTCTGTTACCTCGAACCTCCAAGCAGCAGGGAATGGATCTTCTGGTCCAGAGAAACTCGCGTTGTGGCCGCTCACCTCTCACTTTAGCGTTGCAATTGTTAACTGTTCTGGTAATTTTTAGGGCCCTGGAAATGGGCACAAGGGTGTTTGTTACTCTGTAGCTAATAAACCTGTCAAAACCTCCTTTATTGATGTTTTTTAAGTGAACCAAGCATTACCATGTATTTAGTTGATAAGAATGAAATAATAGTCCAGATTTGTACGTTTTGCTTTGCTTTTAATCAATGATTTGCGCAGGGGTACAGCAACAGGCACAATTTTATAATGATTAAATTTTCATGAGTACATAGGATACACTTTCTTCCCTAAACTAGGCGGTGACTACTATCTGTGGAACTCTAAACCTCAAGAGCCCTTGAGGGTTTACAGATACTGCCTTCACATAGACCTTTCACAACTCAAGCCAAAAGATGTTCTCCCTCAACTCCCTCATGAACCAGAAACACCTTCGAGCAAATCTCACCAGTAACCAATTCAGTACTCCCAAATTTATTCTGTATGCTGTTCTTCCAATTTGTTGAAACAATTTAATTAGAGCAGAGTAAGAATGAGGTTGTCCGCTTACCATGATTTTGAGGTGACCCTTAGTGAGTCACTGTGGGGGTAAGGGCAAATTTCCGGTTCTCTAGGAGAGAGATACAGGCCAACCTCGAAGGCAAGTACAACTATTCCAAATTAGAGAATCAGTTTTTGGACGGGCCCAGGTCAAGCAATTAATAGAAGTTGGAAGCTCATCCAGTTTAAGTATTGACGGAAGAAAGCTTAAATCCAATCCCATGTTGGTGAAGAAAAGAGTTAACTTCCAACATCGTCCCAAAACTGATAAAATCCAACTCCTTTATGGGCTCCCTCTGATCCGATGAGCTGCCTTTGCCTATAATCCCCTCTGCTCGGCTCTTCAGTCCAGCTTCGACTCTGCATTGACCAAGTTCAATCCGGTCAGTCTGTATTTAAAGACTTCTTTTTCTCTCCTCCTCTTAAGGAGGGGTTTTGGAAAATTACATCATTTCTTTTCCAGTAACTTCTCTGCTGTTTTGCACCTCAACCGGTTTAGACCAGTTTTCTGGTACTTTCCAGAACTTGTTTTGCTCAAAGATGCGTCATCAGGAGATGAGCTGTGTTTGAACTCTATGACTTTTTGTTTTCCTCTATTGCTCGAGGCAAGCCCAGACTTGTCCTTTGGTGGGCATGTTCAGACATGTTTCACTGTTACATGAGGCCTCTTTACTTTACCATTTCATAAGTAAAAGTAATCACACAATCATACAAAAGATTATACAATTTCTTAAAGATTAATACTTCCATTAATTGATTATTTGTTGATTATTAGTAAAACAGTAAAACCGCCTAGTTACACGTTATCAAAACAGTAAAACACTTTTGGTTACACATTATCATTTTCAGCTTGATTTAAAGCAGGAGTTCAGTCCTACTGCTGCTGAGGAGAACTTTGATCAGGCTTCATCTTTAGTAAAGCTGGTCGTCTGTTCATGCATCATCACTACAGACACCTGGTTTATTGACACACCATATTCTGTGACCACCATATATTGTGACTGTGGCAACAGGCTGCTGTGTTTAGAGTTGGAGGTAACCAGGAAAACCTGGAGTGGAGTTTTAGTGGTTTGAGTATTCTCCTATTAATCAAGTGGAATGGATTTGTTCACGAAGAAAGAAACTGCACCGACTGAACTGTTTCATAATAAAAGTGTGTGGGGGGGTGTCCAAATGAACGTTTTTTTTAATGTGGGGGAGGGACTTGTCCCCTTCACATATAATGGTTGCGACGCCTATGGGCAGACTTCAATGATGTTTTGAGTTATGCTGGTGAAGATTCTCAGTCATCCAGGACATGATGAATTCAAAAAGCGTTCAATACAAAAACAACTGGACTTTATTTGTAACAGAAGACGTTTCGCTCCTCATCCGAGGAGCTTTCTCAATTAAAAGAGCAGAGAGTGAGAGATACAGGTTATAAGGCTGAGTGAGATAAGACACACACACACACATAAGACACACACACACATATGTAGATTGGCAGTTCACACCTAAACACCTAAACAGTAGGTCTTTGTTCCTCTAATTCACTGACGAGGCCCCTCTGTTCCCATCAGGTGTGAAAACTGGCTGGGAATCTGTTTTAAAGTTGCATTATATGTTTTTGAAAGTGGAAATCTGAGGCCTCCTCCTCTGTTAAGAGATGGCTTTTCTCTTTTTACATAAATTGCTTCCTTCACCCCCTTCTCAAACCATCTGTGTTCTCGGTCCAAAATGTGCACATTTTGGTCCTCAAAAGAGTGTCCCTCATCTGTGAGGTGGAGGTGAACTGCGGAATTTTGTCCAGAGGAGGTGGCTCTCCTGTGTTGAGCCATGCGTCTGTGAAGAGGCTGTTTAGTTTCTCCAATGTAGAGGTCTGGACAGTCCTCGCTGCACTGGACCGCATACACTACACCACTCTGTTTGTGTATGGGTGTTTTATCCTTAGGGTGGACCAGCCTAAATCTGAGAGTCCTGCTGGGTTTGAAATGTACTGGGATCTTGTGTTTGTTGAAGATCCTTCTGAATTTCTCTGATACTCCAGCAACATAAGGGATGACAATGTTTTTCCGTCTGTTGTTCTCCTTTTTCTGTTTATTGGTGTGTTTTGTAGATTTCCTCGCTGACTTGACAAAAGCCCAGTTAGGATATCCACGTTTTGAAGAGCTTCTTGAATGTGTTTCTGTTCCTTTTCCTTCCCTTCTGTCTTCGTGGGGATGCATTCGGCCCAATGTTGTAAAGTCCTGATGACAGAGAGTTTGTGTTCCAGTGGATGGTGGGAGTCAAACAGAAGATACTGATCTGTGTGGGTTGGTTTTCTGTAAACTTCAATGTTGAGGCTGTCCTCTCTCTCCAGCTGAACCAAACAGTCCAAAAAAGGCAGCTTGTTGTTGTTTGCATCCTCTCTGGTGAACTTGATGTTGTTATCGACCGAGTTAATGTGTCTGGTGAACGCTTCTATTTCCTTAGCTTGGATTTTGACCCAGGTGTCATCCACATAACGGAACCAATGGCTTGGCGTTGTTCCCTCATAGGAGTGTAGGGCTCTCTGTTCCACTTCCTCCATGTAGAGATTGGCAACAATGGGTGACACTGGAGATCCCATGGCACAGCCGTGCTTCTGTCTGTAAAAACTGTCATTGAACTTGAAATAAGTGGTGGAGAGGCAGAGATCCAACAGGGTGCAGATCTGGTCTGGAGTGAAGTTGGTCCTGTTGATTACTTTTACAAGACAAGGACTTAATCACCGGTTTTCACACCTGATGGGAACAGAGGGGCCTCGTCAGTGAATTAGAGGAACAAAGACCTACTGTTTAAGTGTTTAGGTGTGAACTGCCAATCTACATATGTGTGTGTGTGTCTTATGTGTGTGTGTGTGTGTGTCTTATCTCACTCAGCCTTATAATCTGTATCTCTCACTCTCTGCTCTTTGAATTGAGAAAGCTCCTCGGATGAGGAGCGAAACGTCTTCTGTTACAAATAAAGTCCAGTTGTTTTTGTATTGAACGCTTTTTGAGTTGATTTGAGTTCTTTTTATACCTCTCTCTCTCCTCTATTCCTATCTCCTTCTTTCCCTTTTAACCCTTCTCTCACTTTTCTGCTTTGTTTTTTCTTTGTTTTTCATCCCCATGTTCATTACAACTGAAACAAGCCCAAAGCAAATTCTAATAAAGTTTTATTTATATATCAAGTGGAGCATTAAGGCCAGCCATAAGGCTCTGCTTGTGAAAGTAAATGTGTTGGGCATTATTTTGACACTCGGACAATAATTCTAAGTGTCACAATGCCGGACAGGGGGGAAAAAAATCCCCCAAATAAACACACTGAAATCTTTGTTCTTTTTGAAATTTGCTTTAATCTACCTGTTCTATTTTTGTCATCCTATACTGATTTGAACTTTTAGCTCTCGTTTAGCTTTTTATTAGCTCCAATTTTCAATTTTTATTCTGTTTTATACATTTTAGACCAATCAAATAATTTGATGCCTTTAGCTACTGTTTTGTTTAATGTGACATCTTTTTTAAAAACTAATTTGATTCATTTCATTGTGATTAAATTTACCTGAAGTTATAAATAAAGCTGCAAAGCTTTTCTTTCTGCAGCTGTGCAACCTCCATGCCACATCTTGATACTGGAGCACAGGATGCTCTCCACTGCACACCTGTAGAAGGAGGTGAGGACTGAGCTTTCCAGTCCAGCTTGTCTCAGCTACCTGAGGAAGTAGAGTCTCTGGTGAGTCTAAAAAAGTTAAATCTGGTCCTCTGGCCCTTCAAAAAAACAAAACAAAGCAAAACAATAAAAAAAAAAGTAGATACGTTTCATCTTTCATCCGAAAGACTTTCTCAGTCTGAGGTGCTGTATTCAGCTCAGTCTTATAAATAGCACCTTCTCAGAGTGGATCAACCAGTTTTGCTGCTGACAACCAAAACCAGCTGCTCCCATGATCAAGAAGGACCACCAACCTAACGATGGATCATTAGCACACTGATGACTGTTTATTATTCACAGAGGGCTGAGTGATACTAGCAATAACAGCATTGTAAGAGGGGGACAGTTGAACCAGGAGTCCTCCACCCCTGTTTAATGATGGACTTTTTTTTCACAAAGATGGCCTCCTTTACTCCTCTCTCAAACCATCATTCCTCTCTATCCAGGATGTGAACATCTTCATCCCTGAAAGAGTGACCGCTGGCCTGGAGATGAGTGTAGACCGCAGAGTCCTGGCCTGATGTTGTTGCTATTCTGTGCTGGGCCATCCTTTTGGCCAGTGGCTGATTAGTTTCCCCGATGTAAGACTGATCACAGCCCTCCTGACACTGAACAGCATACACAATATAACTCTGTTTGTGCCGGGGGACTGGATCTTTGGGATGAACCAGTCTTTGCCGTAATGTATTTTGGGGTTTAAAAGCCACTGGGACATTGTGTTTAGAAAATAAACGTCTCACTTTCTCTGATACTCCCTCAACATACGGAATAACCACTGGTCTGGGTCTGGGTTCCTCCTTTTCACTTGATGGCTGACTGGAGTCCTGTTTGGGTTTCTTCTCTGCTGTCAGGAAGGCCCAGTTAGGACAGCCACATTGCTCTAGAGCCTGTTTTGTGTGGGATTTCTCCTTCTGCCTGGCTCCTGAGTTAGTGGGGACACTGTCTGCTCTGTGGTACAGAGTCCCGATGACTCCTAACTTGTTCTGCAAAGGGTGATGGGAGGTAAACTGCAAATACTGGTCTGTGTGGGTGGGTTTGCGGTACACCTCAGTTTGCAAATGTCCTCTATCAGAGACTGAGACCTCACAGTCCAAGAAAGCCAACCTGCCATTTTTTACATCTTCTCATGTGAACTTGATATATTTATCCAGAGTTGATGTGGTCAGTAAAATTTTGAACTTCCTGGACTTTAATTTTAACCCAGGTGTCATCAACATACCTGAACCAATGACTTGGTGGTTTCCCTGAAAAGGACGCCAAAGCTCTCTTTTCTACCTCCTCCATGTACAAGTTGGCCACAATAGGAGAAACTGGAGACCCCATAGCACACCCATGTGTCTGCCTATAATATTGCTCCCTATGTGTGAAGTAGGTTGACTGCATGCACAGTTTCAAGACTTGACACAGTTGTTCTGTGGAAAGCGTGGTCCTGCTGCTCAGAGTGGTGTCTGATTTTAATCTTAAACTGACCACCTCTACTGCATCATCAACAGGAATGCACGTAAAGAGTGATGTGACATCAAAAGAGACCATTGTTTCATCAGTCTCCATGATGACATCCCTCACCTTATCCACAAAGTTCATGGTGTTCTGTATGTGATGTTCTGAGCTGCCAACTAAAGGGATGAGTACAGATGCCAGATATTTGGAAACATTGTAAGTGACAGAGTTAATCATGCTAACAATTGGTCTTAAAGGTACACCTTGTTGTGGATTTTAGGTAAATCATACAGACTAGGTGTGGCCTCCCCTGGGTACAGTCTGTGGTACAGAAAACAGTCAATAGCTTTGTCCTGTTCCAAAATTTTCAGGCAATTTATCAAATTCTTCTTGTAACCACTTCCTGGATCTCTTTTCAGAGGTTCATAAGTGGTTAAGTCACTAAGGAGTGTCATAACTTTCTCATGATAGTCTTTCTGGTTCAAAATCACTGTGCACCTTCCTTTGTCTGCTGGGAGAATGATGATGTTTTTGTCCTTGCTAAGAGTGGTGAGTGCATCCCTCTCCTCTCTACTGATGTTTGAAGGTGGTGGTTTGGCATTGCTGAGGCAGGCTGAAACTTTGATTCTGAGCTGTTCTGCTTCACCCTCTTTCATTTTGTTGTTGCGGATGGCTGATTCTGTGGCTGTGATCATCTCCACCAGAGGAATTCTACTTGGTGCAACAGCAAAGTTCAGTCCACTGGCAAGAATCTCTGTCTCTGGCTGGGTGAGCTGTCTGTCAGATAAATTCTTCACCCACTTTTCTGTCTCCCTGGCATGTAATTGTATACTGGAGTGTTGTCTTACACCGAATGTGTTGTTATTGGAATAGTGATGTTGTTGATGAGTTATTAGTAAGTTAAACTCGTTTTGTTGTCGAGTCTTGGACTTAACATGCTGTGCTAAGCGTGCCTGATCTGTACAGTCCATCACTTGCTGAAGTGTGGTCTGATCTATGCACTTTAATTGTTGCTGTTTAATGTGCTCTTCTTTGGCCTTCAAGGCCTCAATAGTAAAATTGGTCTGTCTCACTCATTCATTCAGCAGCTGGGTCTGTGCCTTCTGAAGGATCTTGCTTGCTCGGTGCCTGCTGACCGATGATTTTAGTTCCAGGCTCTTGGGAATGATGCCACTTTGTCGACATCTGAGGTTGAATCGCAAGTGGTTCCTGTAGTCTGCCCTCTTCCTTGCTGTTTTCTCAAACTCTCTTACTAGTTTGAGGCAATCCTGGCCAAAGTGATTCAAAATATCCTGATGCATGCTCAATAATCCAGGTAGAAAAATCTAAAAAAGTTAATTCTGACACTGTCTCATATTTCCTAACACGTCATAACCACATAAGTTCCACTGAGATCACACTTAGTCATGTCCCCTCATACACTGACAGGTTGAGCTCCCCTTCTGCGAAGATGGAGTCTTAGGACCCTATAAATGATTAATGACACAGGACATCGGGGCTCTTCTTCCGGGTCTGTGAAAGTGTCACAAACTGGAGAGTCCAGCGCTGTAAATTGTAACCTTTTCCTGCCTTTTTTAATATAACTGATAAAACTTAATTCACGTTTCCTTGATTTATTGATTAGTATGAGTTGCCACTTCTGAGGGAGGTTCGAGCCGGGGGGGGAAGACGTGGGCTGGAGGGGGTTTCCAGGTCTGGTGGTCCACAGCCAGCTCCCGTCTTTAACTCATGTTAGCAAGAGGTTGATGGGCAGGACCTCCAAATTTACATGGGTAGGTATCAAAAGTCACAGCATTGATTAAGCAGCTATTAGCAACATGCACTAATAACCTGAAAGCACATAAAAAATTAGCGCCCAAAATAGGTACAGACACAGAAGCTATTAAAAAGTCCCACTGGAACTGACGTCCGTTGATACACAGTCACCGACCTCGATCCAAAAGTTTGAATGGGGGCATCATTAGCCGCGTCCAGCGGGGGTCAGTTACTTTGACACAAGGCATCTGTAGATGAAGTTGGCATAATGCTCCGCTGTGCACCCGAGTCCACCAGGAAACAGCATCCAGAAACCTCATCCATGATTGAAAAGCAGCTTATCTGAGTTGCCAGCACACACAGCTGCTAGCAAGCACCGGCCCTCTCGGTCCCCTGAAGCATGGAATGAACAGAGGAATGCAGCGCTTCGCTTTTACTCCAAACTGGCGGTGGTAGAAGAAAAGCACGTCATCCTTTCGCCACTCTGTCACCGCAGCCACGGCATCAACAGCCTCCGCCCACCTTTGAGTCACACCTGGTAAAAGTGCCTGCACACTGGAGTGCCTGGAAGCTAACAAAAGTTGGTCCGATTCTTCAGTGAAAATCTTTTGTCTGGATCAGCGGGGAGCTGGCCAGCGGGGTGTGAACAGGTGGAGGAAGCTGGCGAAGAAACAGGTGTGTAAAAAGGAAGGAAACATCCCCTGAGCCAAGTAACGCCAGAATGTTCTCCATCAGCTCGGAGGGCTTGCGATCCCCCAAGCCACTCAGGGACAACAAACTGTCAGCCCGCTCCACATCTGACAGGTGGTAAAGCCACAGCAGGTTCTCCTTGAGCGCACTATATTTGTTAGTGCTTGGTGGGTCCCACAGCAGACCCATCAGATGGTGGGTGGAACCAGAATCCAAAGCAGCAACGACGTGAAAGTACTAGGTCTTGTCTGTGGTTATCCCACGGAGATGAAATTGGGCTTCCACATGCTGGAACAATGGTTCCAGATTGTGTTGCCAGAACTCTGGAAGCTTAAAAATGGCCGCAAACACAGCAGATGAAGCGGCGGCAGGAGACGAGACCACTGCGGTTAGAGCAATGTCTGCCCAGCAAAAAACTTGGTACGAAAACACGGCTGATGGAGAAGCAGCGTCAGCATATGGTGAGTTCTCATTCGAAAACATGTTCGGGGTCACCAATGTGGAAGTTGGCAGAAAGAGACGAAAAATATTTTGAGTCTTGATTTATTCTATACGTCTTCCAACACCAAGCTCAGAAAAAACAAATGAATTACAACCGTTGATCCACTCCATTTATATTGTCCCTTTCACAATAAGAGCACATTCTGACATGAGATTAATATCGATTAATCTCATTATTATGCACAAAATTTGACTCAGAGACATTTAGGGTATTTTAAGATATTGTTTTATATAAAAAAAGCTTTGCAACATTTTCAAAAAAAGGCACTTTTTAACAGCAGTGTTCCCCTAGCAATTAAAGTATTTCTAGTAACATAAACATGAACATCATATCAAATAAGAAACCAGGGCAATAGTGGTTTTAGTTTATTTTAGAGAAAAAACAAAGATGCCTTCAAACCCAAAGCCACAATAATAACAGAATAACAACAAATTCAAAAATATACGGTTGTTGTTTTTTTTCCTGAAAAGTTACAAGAAGAAACATTTTTAAATCAGGGAGCATCATGGAACAGTCTCAAAGTCAGGGTTTCTTTATTTGTCATTCGCACCACATGTGGTACATGTGGTACATGTGGTGGAACAAAACTGTGTACACAGGGTCTCTTGTTAAATCCAACAAAAGTGTAAATTGTAAAGAAAAACAATAATAAGAGCTAATATATGAACTAAGAAATATGCTAAACTAAGAATATACTAAATACAAAAACAATACGCCGAACAACAGCAGCATGAACATGAGTCAGTGTGAGCAGATGAGTATGAATGAACACAGCAGAACAAAATAATCAACAGCATGAGATCAGCATCATGGATAGTCAGCAGCACATATCAACAATCAAGTGGCATTACAGTGATTTTTTTTTCACAGTGATAATCCAGATTAAGGATTCATGAGTCTAACAGCTTCAGAGTAGAAGCTGTTCCTATTGCTCCTCCTGAGAAGGGTACTAGAGTCAGAACATTTTATTCGTAAGCGGAGTAGTGAGAAAGTTGCAGGTTCATTCATTCAACTTTTATTTAAACAGATAAGTCACATTGAGCCTCAGTGACTCATTTACAAGTGAGACCTGTTTGGACAGACAATAAAAGTGATAAACTGGACACGTAGGTATTTGGAGGCAAAAAAATTCCCATCAGACTTTTTTTGTTCCTGCCTGAGAAGAAAAAACTGATATTAAAAAACACCTCGCGCAAACAAGCACATAGTGACGTAGACATTCTGCAGGAGGGGGGAGGCGAGAGCGGTGAGCATGATCATAGATGCTCTCGAGGTCACTGTAAGCATTCTGATAAAGATGTAATAATCAGTCAATGTCCTTCGGTAAGATCCATAAACATTCTCGAGGTATGTCGAGGAATGGCCAAGAATAACGACAATGAGAATCCAAGAGTCCTGAAATGACGACACAAAGTTTATTCAGCTGGTTTCATCTGGTTATCTGTTGGAAATTCCTCAGGGAGGGGGTGGTGAGCGTCAGATCACATTTTCCAGTCAAATTCAGATAAGATGACCTTTAAGGCCAGCCAAGGGAGACAAATTCAGATAAACACACAGTTGTTTTGGGGACAGGCAGAACTTAATGACATTAACCTTGAGTCTGTGTTGGTGCACTCAGTTCCAAAATGTCCAAATTACATGGCCACACAGATGGAACGTGACTGAATAAAATCCCCAAGATCTGATCCATTCTGCCCAAAGCATTTAAGTCCGGGTACTCGAGACATGAACCAAGCCATCATAAAGGCAAGCAGCATGATCAGGTCCAAAATTTGCTGCCGACAACTTCCTTGATTGTAGATAAAACCAGCAACCAGCCAAATCCAAAAAGCAGGAACTAGTTATCGTAAATCCAATTAAATATGCATACTTAAAATCCACAAATGGCAGCAGAGACGCATATCATCAAGTCGATGAGATATCCAGCTGCATGCATGCCAACAGGGCAAATCGGCTCGCCTAAAGCCTGTCGTCTCTTTGAAGAAATGTTGTAAATTGAGTTGAGGGACCAACTGATCAAAACAAGTCCATAATTATGGTTCATCTCCTGGCCTCTTTGTGTGGAATTTGATTGTTCCCCCTGTGTGTGAGTTTTCTTCAGACATTTCGGTTTCTTCTCATTGACTTGTGCGTGCTTCATGACATGTGACATGTCTGGTTCTCCTCCATGTCTCCTTGAGATTTTTTTGTTGCTGCCATGTCAGCCTTTTATTTTGTTAAAAAAAAACTTTGGTTTTTGTTTTCTCATGTTTTTCTAAAGCTCCTCCTGTCAGTCTGCAATCTTAAGTCCTACCTCTACAATCCGTGACAGTAGCAGAGACTTGTTAACTGATTGATGGCAGATGCCCTGGCGGCAAATAGTGCTAGTGTTATCAGCATCTGGCGGCAGCAGCAGCTGTACAGGCCATTGATGGCATAGCTGCAACTTGTCTTGGAAGTGTAATGAGTGTTGGATCACCTTAACTCTTAGCATCTGACTTGATTCACAAAAGTTCAGTCACTGCCCCATCACCTCTGCAATGTAGACTGAGCAAACGAAGGCTGGTTTGCTGCCATATTTATTTGCTCAATGCATGCCAAATCACATAATTTTCCACTCTCCTGTACAAGGTGTACTAACACAATCAATAGATGAGGTTAGAATCTATTGGTGGTTTAGATTGTAGAGTATGGTGCGTTCTATTTATTGGAGACTGTCAAACAAACTGAGTCACCGAGCAGCTGAGTAGGGGAAATTGTTGACACGCCCACGTTTAAGACATAAATCCAAGCTGCAGTTAAGATTCCTTTATTGGCGTTTTCATATTCCAAGACAAAACATCCGTGAATCATATCCCAGAGCAGCGTACAAATCCAGTTTCCAGCATAAAAGGCAAGAATTAAAAGGCTGTCAGCAAAAAATGTAAACTTCCCCCATCACCCACTCATTAACAACATCACTAGGTGAGCAAACAGGTGATCTTAACATCACTACAGAAACCACGTGATCCAAAAACTACGCCCATCCACCACACTGTTGATGACCAACTTCTCAAAGTTGTCAGCTCCCAGGAGTTAGGGATTACATTGGAAAGTAGCTCAATCGATCAGCTTCCCTGTGGGATACAAATTATTTTTATGTTGTGTCTAAAATGCTCTTCCTAGTCTACTAGTTTGGATGGCATGATGGATTGGTGGCTCAGAGCTGTTGCCTCTCAGCAAGAAGATCAAATCTCAGTCAGGGAATTTTCTGGGTGGAGTTTGCATGTTCTCTCCATGCATGTGTGGGTTTTCTCCGGGTACTCCAGTTTCCTCCCGCAGACCAAAAACATGCACTGATTGGTAACTAAATTGTCCCTAGGTGAGAGTGAGAGAGTGAATGGTTGTTTGTCTCATTTGTCTCTATGTGTCCCTGTGATGGACTGGAGACCTGTCCACGGTGTCCCCCGCCTCTCGCTCAGTGATTGCTGGATATGGACATCAGTGACCCCCGCGACCCAAAAAGGAAGAAGCAGGTAAAGATAATGAATGTATAGATACATTATAGTATATGACACGAAGGTGATGTTCGACATGCACACGCATCTCTCACTTTTAGCCCACCAGAGTTCTGCTCAGCCTCTTTTGGTTCTGCTCAAAGCTCACACCTGAGTGGATGTGGATGCCTCACCTGTGATTTATGAACCGTTAGAGGAAGAACTGGTCTGTGCAATCGTTTCATTGTAAATGAGAACTGGTTCTTAATGGACCCACCTGGAACTGCAGCAACATGTTGGTCAAAAACGGTTAGCGTGTTTTTTTATTTTGAAAGCGTAGAGATTTGACAAGTCAGAGATGGTAGAATAGTATTTACGTTAAATAGGAGGTATAGTGTGTCATTTTGGTTTCTAATATTATTTCACATTATATCATCACTACTTTTACTGCAAGGAAATAAATCTTGACATGAAATTTCTTTGAATTACACTTTTGGGTTTTGTTTATTGCATTTATGATTCAATGCAGCAAAATAATAAAAAAAAAGGTAACAGAACATTGTAAAACTTGTTTTATTTACATAATGACTTTAATTGCTGGATGTCCGGCCCCTGAGCTGCTGGTTTTCAGAAACTGTGCCCCCCTGAGCAGTTTATTTGAATAGACCTGGTGTAGGGTTAAATTTTGACAGGGAATGGGTTAGGGTTAGGTTTAAATGACCTGAGTAAACAACTTGTTCTCTATGTTGCTGAGCTTCATCCTGGAGTTAAGTTAGTCAGCTTGAAGACAGAGGAGCAGGATCTACAAGAAAAAAACAAACATATTTAGAATTCTCCCCAAAATAAAAAATTGGTTATTTTGGTCCTTTCGAAGGGCTGGTTGTGTAAAGGATAGAACAATTATTAGAAAGTTCCTGGAGAAACTATGACAGGGACTGCCACGTGGCTGTCATTTAAAATAATTGTTTTTACAGTACTACAGGTCCTTCTCAAAAAATTAGCATATTGTGATAAAGGTCATTGTTTTCCATAATGTAATGATAAAAATTAAACTTTCATATATTTCAGATTCATTGTACACCAACTGAAATATTTCAGGTCTTTAATTGTTTTAATACTGATGATTATGGCATACAGCTCATGAAAACCCAAAATGCCTGTCCCAAAAAATTAGCATATCATGAAAAGGTTCTCTAAACAAGCTATTAACCTAACCACCTGAATCAACGACGTAACTCTAAACACCTGCAAAAGATTCCTGAGGCTTTTAAAAACTCCCAGCCTTGTTCAATTCTCAAAACCACAATCATGGGTAAGACTGCCAACCTGACTGCTGTCCAGAAGGCCATCATTGACACCCTCAAGCAAGAGGGTAAGACACAGAAAGAAATTGCTGAACGAATAGGCTGTTCCCAGAGTGCTGTGTCAAGGCACCTCAGTGGGAAGTCTGTGGGAAGGGAAAAGTGTGGCAGAAAACAAGAGAAGAGGTGACCGGACCCTGAGGAGGATTGTGGAGAAGGGCCGATTCCAGACCTTGGGGGACCTGCGGAAGCAGTGGACTGAGTCTGGAGTAGAAACATCCAGAGCCACCGTGCACAGGCGTGTGCAGGAAATGGGCTACAGGTGCCGCATTCCCCAGGTCAAGCCACTTTTGAACCAGAAACAGCGGCAGAAGCATCTCGCCTGGGACTGCTGCTGAGTGGACCAAAGTTATGTTCTCTGATTACAGTAAATTTTGCATTTGCTTTGGAAATCAAGGTCCCAGAGTCTGGAGGAAGAGAGGAGACACGGAATTCACATTGCTTGAGGTCCAGTGTCAAGTTTCCACAGTCACTGGGGTGTCATGTCATCTGCTGGTGTTGGTCCACTGTGTTTTATCAAGGGCAGGGTCAATGCAGCTAGCTATCAGGAGATTTTGGAGCACTTCATGCTTCCATCTGCTGAAAAGCTTTATGGAGATGAAGATTTCATTTTTCAGCACGACCTGGCACCTGCTCACAGTGCCAAAACCACTGGTAAATGGTTTACTGACCATGGTATTACTGTGCTCAATTGGCCTGCCAACTCTCCTGACCTGAACCCCATAGAGAACCTGTGGGATATTGTGAAGAGAAAGTTGAGAGACGCAAGACCCAAAACTCTGGATGAGTTTAAGGCCGCTATCGAAGCATCCTGGGTGTAGTGAACTAAGCCTCAGGTCAAAACCTGACCCTGAGGACCTTCATGGGACAGGAACTGTTATTTCATTGATTTGAGTCCAGAAATACAAATTAAGCTCATCCAGAGACTTTCTAATTGTATCCTGCACTAATCAATTGAAAGAACACTCTTTTTTTATTACTATTTTTACAATGTCTTGATAATCAAAAGGTGTTTAGTTCAAACCATTTTAAATGTTGAAGTGAACTACTCATTTTAAATCAACTGTGAAACAGTATTAATGATTTTTTAATCCTCATTCAAAGTAGAAATCAAGTTAATGTCTGTTACAGAGTAATCATGCATTTTTTGATCTTCCGTCTGAAATGAGAAGTAATGATGTCGGTCAAAAGTCAGAAAGAAGTTATTGGAATGAACTGTGTAGTGAGTCACGTGAGGTACGTGTCACTTGTTGTATGACAAATATATGGATATATATTTATGCATACTTTTCACGAGTTCTTCATTTTTCTGACTGTAAATGCCGTGCATTGAATTTAACACAAAATGTAACGAGAGACGTTATTTATCTTTGACCCATCAAATGAATGGAATCATTTATTTTCAAAATCAAAGTTTAACATCAAACATTTACATTAATTTGGCAAAATATGAAAATAATAACAGACAGTTTCACAGAAAATGAACTTCAAATCACTCGGCGGTGATTTGAGGACTTTGCTTCAGACATTTCTAAAAATATCTGTACTGATTTATGAGAGAGAAGAGTTTAAGATTAAATTGAGATTTATCTTACAGAGGAAATATGTGAGGGAATTTAATCTGTTTGACCAGAAGTTGCACGCTCCGTCCGATCTCAGCTTCTCACGGTACACTTGGTCAAAATAGAACCATCTACCTGTTGATGATGAATCAGCCTTGGAGTAGTTCCTTTCTGACTCGTTTCAGCGTCTCCGTCGAGAGCTACCAAACCTTCAGAGAGTCGTGCGTGGTTAGCTCAAAACAGAATTATAATCCCCAAAAAACCTCTGGATTCTTCATTGCTCTGAAGCTTTCAGAACCGACTGCACTCTCAATCTTGGAACTCTCACGTTCTCCAGAACTCTCAATCTAACATGAACTGAGAAGTTGCCACATTTTATTTGGGTCGACTTCCTGTTTAATTTAGAGCTTTCTGATTCGTGGAAGGACCAGAAAGAGGAGTGGTTTTGACGTAAGGTGTTTATCAACAGTCGAGGTCAGAGAATGAAATTTGTTTTCACATACAGAAAAGATTATTGCAGCAACAGCAGACTTCGTGGAGTCAACTCTTGGTAATCTTCTGAAAAAGTTTAAACATGACATTTTTCTCGGTAAACATTTTAGTTGACCGAAAACCAACCTTTCACATACTTACGACTTGACTCATTTCAGACAGAAAATCAAGGAATGCTTATTCAGGTGATTTCTTCTTGGAATGAGGAATAAAAATCATTACTTACTGTTTATGTAAAATAAAGATGAGTAGTTCTTTTCAACCTATAAGCATTGAGTGAACTAACACAATTTGATTATCAAAACATTTGTAAGACAGTAATGATTATAAAGAATTGTCTTTTCTGCTTGATTAATTCAAGAAAGAAAGTCATCAGATGGCCCAGACTTATTCAGATCAATGAAAATAACAGTCTCTGTCCATCTGGTAGATTTGAGGTCATCTGGTTCACTACAACTGTCATGTTTTTAAAACCTCTCAGACAGAAACAGAGAAGCTGGCACCTGGGGTCTGTCATTTCACCTAAACATTTCTCTGTCTGCTCCAAAACATTTCTCTGTCTGTTCTTAAACATCTCCGCTGTTTTTCTGACTTGTAGTAACCTCTTACGTCACTAAAACCCCACCCCTGTTGGTTCTTTCAACCAATCAGGACTCCCAGAAGGGACCGGAAACAGAACTCTTTAAATGTCGACACTTCCTAGTTCCAGTCAGTTCTGAGACATGAACCGGAGTTCTGAGAGCAGAACCGAACAGAAAAGTTCTGGGAAGTGAAGTGATCCGAAGTTCTGGAGGATGAACAGAAGTTCCATGGAGAACAGAGAGTTCTGCTGAGAAGGAGTTCAGCATGTTTCCACTTAACTTTCGGGGAAGTTTATTTTGGAAGCTGGGCCAGTCAGCTTCGTTATCCTAAGTTGATGAGACGCGGATAAATCCCTGGAGGTAAAAAGACTCAGCCTTGTTGGACGCCAGGAGAAGACCTCTCTGAAACCCCACCAAGGTAAAGGGTCGACGCTCGGGTACATCTAGCCGAAATCACTGGGAAACGTGCTATCTGGTTTCAAACAAGATAACTCCCCATCTTTTCTTTATTATCTTAGTTAACCCTAAGTATCCACTTTCCCTCCTTAAACTTTACTCCATCTCTTCTATCTCGCCAGTAAAAGATAAGCTAAAAGTCTGCAGATATTGATTTAAGATCTAAGGATATGTCTGTTGTAATAAGTTGCAAGTGAGAAGTCATGGCCGTATGATTTCTCATTGTAAAGCTCATTAATTAAGCTGTGTTATTGCGTTCAATCAGAATAATCACGTGTACAATGTTTGATGTTAAATTTTGATTCTGTTAATAAATGACCACATTCATTTTGATGGGTCAAAGAAAATTAACGTCTCACGTCACTGATTAGACCTTCTCCACACAGTGCGTCTAAACACAATATCTCTCTCACATATCTGTCAAGTAGCTCGAAAAAGAGAGAACCCGTCATTAAATATTGATTGTAGTGGAGCTCCTACGCTAACTAACCCTACATCACTACATTCTGGTGGCCCAGTACAGGTCTCTAAAGAGCTTCTCGTGACCCGATCCGCCTCACTACATTTCGTGGCCGTACGAATGTTTAAAGAGGTGTGAATTAAATGTGACGGAGTCTGTGTTATTGTACGCTGAATG
>NC_056512.1:11532905-11533560 GCF_014905685.2 Nematolebias whitei
GCTTTATTCTGTTTAAACTGTGGTGCAGAGAGGGGGTTCTGACCCGTTTCGGCTGTCGGACTCGGTTCAGATTCTTTGAACGAGTCGTGTTTTGAATGGATAAAATGCTGTTTTGATGCTGAGCGCCGTCTCAGGCCACTGTTAAAACGGCTTTGTTATATTTGTTGCAGAAAACGTACATTGTTGAAGGTTAATGGACGAAAGTTGACTGGACTTTTTCAGGCTAATGCTAACATGATAGCTAGAATAACGAGCAGTGATTGGTCGAAAACCGCTGTTTGGGTCGCTCTGATTCGCTGAGAAATGGGTGACGTGTCTGCGTTCACTCCCTCTGATGTCAGATTGTAAAACCCACCCCGTTGCTTATTGGTTGATTCAATCACGTGACCCCAGAAATGAATCTCGGTTCAACCGAAGCCTCCTCTGTGTTTAAAATCGCTAAATGGAGCTGCCACTATTCCCAAAAACTCATGTGTTCATGCAGATAGATGTGCTTATTAAAGTGACGCCACGTTTTAGCTTTAAACCCGTTCAGAAACGCTGATGTGACCATGTTCGGCCGATGCTAATTCTAGCTAAAGGCTAACAACCGGATGTCAACGGAACGGTCCACAGGAAGTTGTCATAGACTCTTGCTGGTATAAATAAGCTTACA
>NC_056512.1:11533660-11535900 GCF_014905685.2 Nematolebias whitei
GAGCCAATTGTTAAATGGGTACATCGAAACCAGGTTAAACCACACAAGGTGTGCAAAGAAACAGCTCCAACGGGACAGCGGGATTGAATCTGACAACCAGGGTGAGGTGAAGCAGTGAAACGATGTTTCTAGTTGCTTAGTCACTACTCTTGTCGATGTTGAAACGTTGTTTAATTGGTTTTTGGTATTGTTTCTGAACACCCCAAGCAAGAATGAGTTTTGTATGTATTTTAGTTGGAGACTGTAAAGGACTTTGACTATGCCAACATGCAGTTCACTCGTTAAAACCTAATCTTTGCGGAGTCAATGTAGATTAATACTACCTTAAGTACCATGATCTACATTGGTCTCACAATGCTTAAGCCGAACCTACTCGAACAATTCTATTCGGGGGGATAGCTAATTCTTTTTGATGAGTCTCGCCATAGACTCCAAAAACATTTATGGGGAAACCAAACACCCAATCTCAAGTTGTTCGTCTAAAAGGCAACAGACAAGTAAACCAACTATAGTGGCCATGTAAGTCTAACATAGACAAAGTTAGCGATGGTGGTATAGTTGGAACACCCTTCTATAGATATAGACCCCTATAACTACCCTTTTCAGCATGTTCCACCCCTTAACTGGTAGCTGTAGCTGTTCCAAATCATAATAGCTTACACACCAGGTGCATATAGGTTAAGGCCTTATGTAAAGTCCCCTTCATAAGCCCACCTTAAACCACATAATTGCATGACACATAGAACCAGAACGGCACCGACTGGACGTCACCCAGCGACGACCTTCGCTGGAGGAGACCTGCAATCCTGACGTTGGTCTCCAACCTGCATCCAGTGGCCGCATCTTCAGTTCAATCGAAGGGAATCTTCTGTATGCTGATCAATCAACACAATCAATCGTTGTGGATTATATGACTTTTTCCAATGGATTACAGACTTTGTTTCCAAGGGGTTAAAGCATTGCTACAATGGAATTACCAACAACATTATGTGATTACCTTCTTTGACTTTTGTTTTCCTCTTGCTGGATTACATCAAGCTCAAGGACATTCGGAGGCGTACGTTCATGTTGGAATTCATCCCCATGGACAGGCGATGATTTCCAAAGGGGGGACTGTAGTGAACTAAGCCTCAGGTCAAAACCTGACCCTGAGGACCTTCATGGGACAGGAACTGTTATTTCATTGATTTGAGTCCAGAAATATAAATTAAGCTCATCCAGAGACTTTTAATTGTATCCTGCACTAATCAATTGAAAGAACACTCTCTTTTTTATTACTATTTTTACAATGTCTTGATAATCAAAAGGTGTTTAGTTCAAACCATTTTAAATGTTGAAGTGAACTACTCATTTTAAATCAACTGTGAAACAGTATTAATGATTTTTTAATCCTCATTCAAAGTAGAAATCAAGTTAATGTCTGTTACAGAGTAATCATGCATTTTTTGATCTTCCGTCTGAAATGAGAAGTAGTGATGTCGGTCAACAGTCAGAAAGAAGTTATTGGAACGAACTGTCATGTTTTTAAAACCTCTCAGACAGAAACAGAGAAGCTGGCACCTGGGGTCTGTCATTTCGCCTAAACATTTCTCTGTCTGCTCCAAAACATTTCTCTGTCTGTTCTTAAACATCTCCGCTGTTTTTCTGACTTGTAGTAACCTCTTACGTCACTAAAACCACACCCGTTGGTTCTTTCAACCAATCAGGACTCCCAGAAGGGACCGGAAACAGAACTCTTTAAATGTCGACACTTCCTAGTTCCAGTCAGTTCTGAGACATGAACCGGAGTTCTGAGAGCAGAACCGAACAGAAAAGTTCTGGGAAGTGAAGTGATCCGAAGTTCTGGAGGATGAACAGAAGTTCCATGGAGAACAGAGAGTTCTGCTGAGAAGGAGTTCAGCATGTTTCCACTTAACTTTCGGGGAAGTTTATTTTGGAAGCTGGGCCAGTCAGCTTCGTTATCCTAAGTTGATGAGACGCGGATAAATCCCTGGAGGTAAAAAGACTCAGCCTTGTTGGACGCCAGGAGAAGACCTCTCTGAAACCCCACCAAGGTAAAGGGTCGACGCTCGGGTACATCTAGCCGAAATCACTGGGAAACGTGCTATCTGGTTTCAAACAAGATAACTCCCCATCTTTTCTTTATTATCTTAGTTAACCCTAAGTATCCACTTTCCCTCCTTAAACTTTACTCCATCTCTTCTATCTCGCCAGTAAAAGATAAGCTAAAAGTCTGCAGA
>NC_056512.1:11536000-11537927 GCF_014905685.2 Nematolebias whitei
AAAACAATTAAAGACCTGAAATATTTCAGTTGGTGTGCAATGAATCTGAAATATATGAAAGTTTCATTTTTATCATTACATTATGGAAAATAATGACCTTTATCACAATATGCTAATTTTTTTAGAAGGACCTGTATGTGTCAGGGTTCACTCTCAGCTACCACCAGACCAAATTTCAGATCAATATGGCAAAAAAAAAAAAAAAAAAAAAAAAAATCAACAAGTCATAGTCAGTTTTTCTTGTAAGCTATGGTGGCCATCTTGGATTTTAGATGTGGATTCAGTATGTGATGGGGACCGTTCTAAGCTAGGACCAAACCAAATTTCAGCTCAATATCTCTAAGAATGACTGAGTTATAGTCCATTAGGCAATCTTGAACCAAAACGGTTCCAAAAGTTAGTGTTTTTTTTTTTTTCAGATACCTTTTACATGTAGGTCATGTGACCTGACTGTGGTAGTTAGAGACTGTTAAAAGTTCCATCAGGTATTTTGAATGAGAAAAATGGCTCCTTTGGTTGCAAATTGCATCGCCATGGTTAATGGTAAATGGACTGTACTTATATCGCACCTTTCTATCTAATCAAGATACTCAAAGCGCTTTACACTACAATCTGTGCCTCATTTACCCATTCATACTGCACTCTACTAGATCTCTACAAAGCTCAGTGAACAAATCATTCTAAAGAGACTAATCAGAGCTTTAGATCACATTCATTCACCGATGGGACACACATCGGAGGCGATGAAGGGTTTTGCCCATGGACACTTCGGCATGTCACTGCTGGTGGATTCGAATCCCCAACTCTTGCATTGGAGGACGACTGCTCTAACCACTCAGCCACAGCCGCCCCAACTCGAAATGCCAAGAAAAGTAATAGCGCACATGACGGTGCTGAGCCGGTCCTTTGGATATAACATTTGTGGGGTACACATTGTGGTTTGGGCTGCATTAAAGTTGATAGAAGAGCAAGACCCTTTTCAGGTGGATAATAATGGGTGCTGCTTTTCTAGGGAGTCCCCAGTAATGTCTCACCTGTTGTGGATAACTCTTTAAACAACCTCCATTTGAAAACAGTTTGGTCTGAACACAGATAAAATCAGAGGACTGCTGCCATTCTAAAATAACTTAATCTCTAAAGATTAATGGACGTTTTAAACCACCATCATTTTTTTGTCACACATGGACTTCTCTGTTTATTTGCAGCAGTAATAGCAGCAGCAGCTAGCTGTAGCATGTTTTTGATGCAGTCTAGGCTCAAATCCAGCATTTTTTCATAAAATGCAATCAAAATAACTGTAATGTTAAACTGACAGAAGTGTAAAAGTCCTCTTCTTCAGTCTCTCTGACCTCTGGCGTACCCCATTCTGGGGCCTGTTCTCTTCTCACTTTACATGCTACCATTAGGACCCATCATTGCACGCCATAATCTGTCTTTTCATCTGTGTGCAGATTATCTACAAATCTATCTGCCGGTCATTCCCAGTTCCTCACTCAGTTTAAACTCTGTTGCCAGCTGCTTAAACGACATTAAGCACTGGCTCTCTCAGAATTTTCTCCACCTAAATAACGATAAAACTGAATGAATATTATTTGGTGCTTCCAGTAATTCATGCAACATCTCTCCCAGTCTAGGTTTTCTGCTCCCCCACTCCAACCAGGTGGTAAAAAATCTAGGAGTGGAGCTTGACTGTAACTTAAAGCTAGATAAACAGATCAGTTCTGTTGTAAAAACCAGCTTCTTTCAGGTCCGTCTGCTTTCTAAAGTAAATCCTCAGCCGTAATGATCTCGAGAAGGTCATCCATGCCTTTGTGAGCTCTAGGCTTGATTACTGTAACGCCTTATATGTGGGATCTAAAAAAGTTAAATCTGGTCCTCTGGACATTCAAAAAAACAAAACAAAGCAAATCAACAAAAAAATGTAGAA
>NC_056512.1:11538027-11548925 GCF_014905685.2 Nematolebias whitei
ACTGAACTTTGCGGTTGCACCAAGTAGAATTCCTCTGGTGGAGATGATCACAGCTACTGAGTCAGCCATCCGCAACAACAAAATTAAAGAGGCTGAAGCAGAACAGCTCAGAATCAAAGTTTCAGCCTGCCTCAGCAATGCCAAACCACCACCTTCCAACATCAGTAGAGAGGAGAGGGATGCACTCACCACTCTTAGCAAGGACAAAAACATCATCATTCTCCCAGCAGACAAAGGAAGGTGCACAGTGATTTTGAACCAGAAAGACTATCATGAGAAAGTTATGACACTCCTTAGTGACTTAAACACTTATGAACCTCTGAAAAGAGATCCAGGAAGTGGTTACAAGAAAAAGTTAATAGATTGCCTGAAAATTTTGGAGCAGGACAAAGCTATTGACCGTTTTCTGTACCACAGACTGTACCCAGGGGAGGCCACACCTAGTCTGTATGGTTTACCTAAAATCCACAAACAAGGTGTACCTTTAAGACCTATTGTTAGCATGACAAACTTTGTCACTTACAATGTTTCCAAATATCTGGTGTCTGTACTCATCCCTTTAGTTGGCAGCTCAGAACACCACATACAGAACACCATGGACTTTGTGGACAAGGTGAGGGATGTCATCATGGAGACTGATGAAACAATGGTCTCTTTTGATGTCACATCACTCTTTACGTGCATTCCTGTTGATGATGCAGTAGAGGTGGTCAGTTTAAAATTAAAATCAGACACCACTCTGAGCAGCAGGACCACGCTTTCCACAGAACAACTGTGTCAACTCTTGAAACTGTGCCTGCAGTCAACCTACTTCACATATGGGGAGCAATATTATAGGCAGAAACATGGGTGTGCTATGGGGTCTCCAGTTTCTCCTATTGTTGCCAACCTGTACATGGAGGAGGTAGAAAAGAGAGCCTTGACGTCCTTTTCAGGGACACCACCAAGTCATTGGTTCAGGTATGTTGACGACACCTGGGTTAAAATCAAATCTCAGGAAGTCCAACATTTTACTGACCACATCAACTCTGTGGATAAATACATCAAGTTCACACGAGAAGATGTAAAAAATGGCAGGTTGGCTTTCTTGGACTGTGAGGTCTCAGTCTCTGATAGAGGACATTTGCAAACTGAGGTGTACCGCAAACCCACCCACACAGACCAGTATTTGCAGTTTGACTCCCATCACCCTTTGGAGCACAAGTTAGGAGTCATCAGGACTCTGTACCACAGAGCAGACAGCGTCCCCACTAGCTCAGGAGCCAGGCAGAAGGAGAAATCCTACACAAGACAGGCTCTAGAGCAATGTGGATATCCTAACTGGGCCTTCCTGAAAGCAGAGAAGAAACCCAAACAGGACTCCAGTCAGCCAACAGGTGAAAAGGAGGAACCCAGACCCAGACCAGTGGTCATTCCATATGTTGAGGGAGTATCAGAGAAACTGAGACGTTTATTTTCTAAACATAACGTCCCAGTGGCTTTTAAACCCCAAAATACATTACGGCAAAGACTGGTTCATCCCAAAGATCCAGTCCCCCGGCACAAACAGAGCAATGTTGTGTATGCTGTTCAGTGTAAGGAGGGCTGTGATCAGTCTTACATCGGGGAAACAAAACAGCCACTGGCCAAAAGGATGGCCCAGTACAGAAGATCAACATTATCAGGCCAGGACTCTGCGGTCTACACTCATCTCCAGGCCAGCGGTCACTCTTTCAGGGATGAAGATGTTCACATCCTGGACAGAGAGGAATGATGGTTTGAGAGAGGAGTAAAGGAGTCCATCTTTGTGAAAAGAAATCGTCCATCGTTAAACAGGGGTGGAGGCCTCCGGGTTCAACTGTCCCCCTCTTACAATGCTGTGATTGCTAGTATCACTCAGCCCCCTGTGAACAGTAAACAGCCATCAGTGTGCTAATGATCCATTGTTAGGCTGATGGTCCTTCTTGAGCATGTGATCAGCTGGTTTTGGTTGTCAGCAGCAAAACTGGTTGATCCACTCTGAGACGGTGCTATTTAAGAGACTGAGCTGAATACAGCTCCTCAGACTGAGGAAGTCTCTCGGATGAGAGACGAAACGTTTCTACATTTTTTTGTTGATTTGCTTTGTTTTGTTTTTTTGAATGTCTAGAGGACCAGATTTAACTTTTTTAGATTTTTCTACCTGGATTATTGAGCTTGCATCAGGATACTTATATGTGGGAATTAATCAGTCTTCTATCTCCCGTCTACAGCTTGTACAAAACTCTGCTGCTCGCTTGTTGACTAACACACGTAAACATGAACACATCACTCCTGTCCTTTCTTCTTTGCACTGGCTCCCGGTTCAGTTTAGGACACAGTTCAAGCTGCTGCTGTTTGTTTTTAAAGCTTTGAATGGCCTTGCACCATTCTATATTTCAGAACTTTTGAAAGTCCACCAGCCCAGCAGAGCTTTATGGTCTGCTGGTCAATATCTGCTGTAGGTGCCTCGTTCAATGTGCAAACAATGGGGGGGACCGGTCCTTTTCTGTTGCAGGCCCAACAGCCTGGAATACTCTTCCCCATGAGCTGCGTGCCATCTCTGATCTGGTTCTGTTCAAAGCCAAACTGAAAACCTACTTATTTAAAAGTGCTTTTAATGTTTAACTTTTAGTATTTTAGTATTTAGCATTTTTTTTATCTCTTTTACCTTCTTTTATTCTGGCTGTGTTTTTAATTTGAATTGATTTATTGTGCCCCGTTTTTATTTGTTTTATCTTGTAAAGCACCTTGGAAAATGCAAGGCGTTGTTGGAAGGTGCTATAGAAATAACGTTTATTATTATTATTATTATTAAAAGTTATGGTAACACTGATGGAAAGGACAAAGTTTATGGAATATTTTTTGCATGAATCTCTATGAGATTATGAAGACTGGCATTGTTTCATGATTTTTTGATTCTAGCTGTGTTCAGACTAGTTTTTAGCTCATCATTCCTTAACTGTTTTTCCAAACCAAGGAAAGGTACAATCTACAGCAGGTAAGATATTTGCAGTCCCTAAAAAAACCATAAGGACACATAGAAGGGACGTTAATAAAATCCCACAATTCCACTGCTAAACCCCACTGCAACAAAACATTTTGAGCTCCATCAGGCAAGCTGAACAATGACATGTTTTGGGGATTATTTTAAAATAAATGTGCATGAACACAGAGTATTTATTTATTTATTTTTTTACGAGAAATTTAAATTTCAATAATCATCAGATTTTTCTTCCTGTTTGAACATGAGGGAAGTAAAGAGAAAATGCTCATTGTTAAATAGATGAAGGTCTTGTTTTCTTGTATGACCTATTAGTGCTCAGGATACGTGTTGGGGAGCAGTCTCAGCTACTGCCACACCAATACTTGTAAAAATGACTGTCATTTTCATGTTTTTAAGATCAGTTGGCTGTGGTACCCTTTCTAAATGATCCTGACTCTTAATTAGGGGGAGATATACATCCAGTATTTACTTTCTGAAATTTTCATTAATCCATCCAGTTGTGCATAAGATGTTTTACACAAACACCACACAAACAACGTTATTGTCTGATTCCGCCTTTCAGCAGTGAGCAATAATAACTTTAAATGTGTTAGAGCACCAAGAGGTGTACCTTTGAGGAGTGGAGCTGGTCTCCTGGCTTTAACCACCTCACTCTGAGACAGAGCCTCAGTCATCCAGGAGAGGGCGCTGCAGCAGAACTCCAGCTGGGGGCGAGATGGACAGAGATGAGGGATGAACTAAAAGTTGCACCCCCATTTTTATCTGTTTTATTCTGTGTTCTCTTTTGGTGTGTTTTGGATGTGGGCACCACAACACAACACATTTCACTGCATATTCTATGACGCACGACTGAGCATGCAACAAATAAGCTTTATCTTATCTTTGTGGTAAAAGTGCTGCCTTTTAAAAATTATTCTGTTTTTAAATCCAGAGCAATCAGAAAACATCCATAACTCCAACCCGCAATATCCAGACATACTCGTGTTAGATAATAATAACAATATTAATAATTCAATTCAATTCAGTTTATTTATATAGCATCAAGTCACAACAGAAATCATCTCAGGGACTAAACAGAAACATCCATACATAAAAAAATAATTTAACATTATTTATCTGAAGAGCAGACTGCTTTGAGTTTAACTTCATCTCAGAACTTTCATATTGAGCAAGCATGAAGGTGACAGTGGAAAAAAAAAAAAAACTCCCTCATGAGGAAGAAACCTTTAGCAGAAACAGGCTCAGGACAAGCGGCCATCTGCTTCAACCGGCTGGGTTTGGTAGGAACAGATACACAATGGCAGGTCAAGAATCACATGTTAAGATAGAAATAATAATAATAATAATAATAATAATAATAATAATAATGCTTCAAATAAGTTAATCTTTATTTAAAAATTGTGCTCTAGTAGATTAGCTTTGGGGAGTGGTGGTGAAGAGGTTAGAGAAGGTGGGCCTATGATCAGAAGGTCACCAGTTCAACTCCCCAGACCAACAAAATCAAAATGTGGGTGGGAAAGGTGAAACACCCACAACTGCCTCCACCCTCATTTGCCGCACTCTGGGTCCTTGAGCAAGCCCCTTAACCCCCACCTTCTACTCCTCTGGGAGCCCTAAATAACAGCTCTCTGCTCCACACAGAGGGCTGTGGTAGCTTGGTGGTCTGTGGTTGAGTCAGGAAGGACATCCAGCATAAAAACAATTGCCAAGTCTTTGTGAGAATTAGTTTGCTGTGGCGACCCCTGAAGAAGGAAGCAGCCGAAAGAAGAAGAACCCCCCCTCCCAGTATTTTAGCTGCCAACGTGGATATGAAGCAGGCTGAGGCAGGAAAGTGAAGAAAGACTTGTGGTAAAAAGTTTCTTTTTGTACCCAAAAGCAGGGGTGCATGTAGACCAAACCTTCAAAACTATGAATTGCTTCAAGGGTTTTTGTGTGTCTTTTGTGTCCCATTTGAAATGTACTGTACAAGGCAATGCCAACCTTTAGATTCCTAAGATAAAAAAGCACAGAGAGGAGCTCAGTGGCTCATTCCAGCCAACTGATGCTCTGCCTTGAACACAGATGTAAATTCAAAGGTGAAAAGGAAGCTGTGACACCATCTTTGTGCCATGTTGAGCACAGCTCATTAAGATCCCAGAAACTGCCAGCATTTTGAGGGAAAATGATTTAAAGGTATTTTACTCACCTGTGTCTCTAGTAAATGCAATCTTCGTTCATGGTCTCTGATTTCTGCCATCTGCTTCAGAACACTGTCCACCCTGCAGAAACAAATTAGATCATATTTTCAGATCATTTACCAAGAAGTTCATATTTGGACTCATTTTTTTCCCTTCCTGTCTGAATAAGTTTATCCATATGAAAAAATGTGTTTACAGTTTGTTTAGATAAAAACATTTTGATTTAATGCAACCTATGAAGCGCTCTTAACTATACATACATGTACAGTATTGTTTTTGTACTACTAGGGCTTAACATATTCTTAGTTTAGCGTATTTCTTAGTTCGTATCTTATATATTTATTTTTATTTATTTAACCTTTATTTAACCAGGCAAATCCCATTGAGATCAAAGATCTCTTTTGCAAAGGAGGCCTAGGCCTGAAGGCAGACTAACATGCATGTTATTGCTCTGTGGGACGAAACCGGAGTACCCGGAGAAAACTCACGCAAGCATGAGAAGAACATACAAACTCCACACAGAAAGACCCCAGGTCCAACTGGGGACTGAACCTAGGACCTTCTTGTTGTGAGGCAACAGTGCTAACCATTGAGTCACCGTGCTGATAAAAGGTCAAAGCTCAACTGTTTTCCTACCTTGAGAACTGACTGTAATATAATTGGCTTTTCCCCATGTAAAAGCCAAACATGCATTGGACAAGGTACAGAAGGTTTTTATTGACCCACTGACAATTCATGCAGATGCCGCTGGAATTGTAGAAAGAAACTTTAACCGGATGGATCTCAGGACACTCTTATCTAAATTTGATTTTGGGAGAAAATAAAACTTTCCAACAAGGGAAAACAACATAATGGATGATGTCTACACAAACAAATTAAGGCAACACCATCTGAACATATGACTTTTTTTTTTTCCTGATGTCATTTTACAAACCATTAATTTGCAGGATGAGACTGGCCACCAAAACTGTACAGGTATGAGAGAAGACTCTACATCAATGCCACAGGACCATTTTAAAAATGTGGATTGGGACTTATTGGTAGAAAACATTGACCTGGAAGAATATACAACAGCTCACCTTGATTTAATATTTTTGCACTGAAAATGTGCTCTCTCAAGACTTTTAATGCATTTTTTTAACCAAAAGCAATATATAAACAACAACGCAAGGATGTGGCTCAGAGAACAAGATATAGCTCTTGAGACAATAAATGCTATACTGTACAAAAACAACACAAGTAAACTTGAGTAAGCCATAAAAGATGTAAAGTACAAATACAAGCAGCACACTGAGGAGCACTTTGTGAACAAAAACAAATAGAAAAGGAATGAAAACAAAGCGAATGTAACACCACCATGTTGCTCACCGTACCCATCTCCAACGTTCCATATATCCTGAACAAGTTTTTTGCTTGCTTTAACAATGAAGACCGCAAAACTGTTCCTCACATCATTCAGTCAATTGGGGAACAGACATTGGGTCTTCCAGTGCCATCAGGTAAGTTCCACCCTCCAAAGAGTCAGCGTTAGCAAAGCCCTTGACCCAGATGGTGATTATGAAAGGTTACTAAAAAAACATCTTCAAACCTCATCAAAGCAGGCAGTGGTCACAGTATGCCTCAAATCTTTCACCATTTTACCAGTTCCTGAGAACATTGTGGAAAAGTGCCTGAATTCAATTCAATTCAGTTTATTTATACAGCACCAAGTCACAAAAAGTGGGAATGATCACTATTCAGTTACCAAAATACTGTGGCAACAAGAAGGGTGTGAGATGGAGGAAGAAGTGTGACACCTTCTCCACTCCCCTTCACTACATTTATTTTATTTATTTAGCTCTCGTTAAAGTGGGGCACCAGCTGGTCAGTTTACTGACCAACAAAAACTTCATTAATACTTTGTATATTCACCCTTTAATGATCAGAATCAGTCACTGAAGTGGAATCCATTAATTACAGGGAGTTCTATACCAGAACAAATGAATATTCATCCGAATGAAGAGACCAAAGTTGTCTTTGAAGTTTTATTACAAAAATAATCAAACTAAAAATCAACAAGAATAATAAACAAACAATAATAATGAATCAATCAAGGCTTAATTCTCTTATCTAAGATTAAATTGACTCTTTGAGCAGGAATTATTTCAGTTTTATACGCACATGAATTTAGACAAAGTTTGGCTATTTTAATAAATAGTTTACTTTGGATTTGGGTTGAAAAAAGTGATTTAATCTGATCAGATAAAGTCATTTATCGTCACTGCAAGCCAGGAAATGATTTACCAAGTTGCATCAGCTTAAAATAGCATAACCAGACCAAGGCATCATGTCACCAGGTTTCTGCTCCTTAACGGGTCAGTCTTGAAAGCACCAGGTCACTCGTCTTTCTGGGGTTCTCTGGTAGATCAGACCAGGATTACACCATGAGGAGGACTCGCCAGGAACTGCCCAAGGTAGCTGACCGTCACTGTGACAGCTTCAGGGGTCTGTGAGGGCAACAGCTGATGAGAAGGTGCCATGCATCGCAACCTTCAGCTGAGAACGTGAGTCTTGCAGTAAGAAAAGGATTCATCTTCTGTGGTTATTTAAACTTCTAACAATTGTAATTTGAGCGACATGTTTATCTGCTCAGGAACTGAACAATTGGACCTTGGCACGACCTCTAGGATTGGGTCCAAGGACGAACCGCTCTTCGGCCAATGGGGTTTAGGTTTAGGTCCGGCGAGTGGGCTTGCCAGTCAAGCACTGTGACATGGGCATCAAAACAGGTTATGGTTGCAGCATGGGCAGGGGCCAGGTCCTGCTGGAAGATGAAATCTACAGATCCATACAAATCATCTATTAAAGATTAATTTTTTGAATGAAATTATGGAAGTTAAACAACTTTTCCATGATATTCTAATTTTTTGGAAAGGGTCTGTAAGTACAGTCCATTTACCATTTACTTTACAGACACACATAAAATATGTCATCACTTCATATCTGGACAAACCAGTTTATGTAGGGTTTTCAGCTTCTTCCAGGTTCCTGAGTTCCAGGGTGGTGCCAAAGAGTAGCAGCTGGAGGTCATTCCACTAATTGGCTCCAGGGGTATAAAAGTCTACAGAAGAGCTCCATTTCCTGCTGGAGCATTACCTACTAAATGGTACTTGTTCCGCCAGCCTTCTAGTGATTATATTATCAAGAAATACTTACCTGTGTTCTCTTCGTGCTTTTCAGAGACTTGCCTCCTGAGTCTATTCCCTTGTACTGCTCTCCTATTGACCCAAGCTCTTTATACTGGTACCTACCTGTGGATTTCCTGCTGACTCAACTTCAGCTGCTCCTTCGCCAACCAGTCACTAGCCACCTGCCTTCTCTTGTCTCCACTGGATCTTGCAAGCCTGGACTACACTTGCTGGAGATCATCTGCCTTTTCCTCAACACCTCAACTGGCCCTCTATACTGTAAGATACCAGGAACTAAATAATCACCATCTCTCCTCCTCCAAGATATTAACCATTCTCCTCCAACCCCAGGTTTCCCTGATCCCTGTGCTGTACATAGTATCTAATTTCACTGAAAATAAATCACTTTAATTATTCAAGAGTTTGCGGTCTGTTCTTCCCTCAGTCAATTGGCTTATTTGCACTGCTCCTAATCAGCCCCAACTCTGCACACCCCTGCTCAGACTGGCTCAGCTCAGCCTGGATTTGCACCACACTTTAGGACCGATTCTGGAGGCATGTCCAGAATCCAAAATCCTGCTAATGAGAGTTCTGCAATGAGTTAAACTCAAAGCAGACTGTTCTTCAGATAAATAATGTAAAATTACGGTATTATTTTTTTTATATATGAATGTGTCAGTTAACTTATTTTATATATGAATGTTTCTGTTCAGTGCCCTGAGATGACTTCTGTTGTGACTTGGTGCTATATAAACTGAATTAAATCTGATGAACCAGATCTTACAAAAACATCCATCCATCCATTATCTTTACCCGCTTATTCCATTTTGGGTCACGGGGGACGCCGGTGGACGGGTCGCAAGTCCATCACAGGGCCACATAGAGACAAACAACCATTCACTCTCTCACTCACACCTAGGGACAATTTAGAGTTACCAATCAGCCTAACATGCATGTTTTTGATCTGTGGGAGGAAACTGGAGCACCCGGAGAAAACCCACGCATGCACGGAGAGAACATGCAAACTCCACCCAGAAAGGCCCCTGGACCGGGGTTTGAACCAAGGACCTGCTCACTGAGAGGCAGCAGCTCTACCAGTTGCGCCACCATGCTGCCCCCTAAAAAAACATCAATATTTAAAATTCCATATTTTTCTTCATCATTTGATGTATTTGCACTCACTGTGGTTTTGGTTCTTGTCTACAGATTATTTTTTCTTGTATACAGATTATTTTTTCTTGTATACATATTATTTTTAGCTTTGATTTAAAGCTTTTATTTAAAGTGTAATTCTTGTTTTGTGGTTTGTACATCTGTGGGTTAGAATAAAGTTGAACTAAAGGCTGTATCTCTTCTTTAACCATATTTGAGGGAAATATTCATGAGAGATCCAGTAATTTTGTCTTTTTATGATTTTTCAGCTGAGTTAACTTTAATTAACAGATTATTTAATAAAGTCAAAGTGAAAACAGGATTTCAGAGTCAGAGTCAGAGTCAGAGTTTCTTTATTGTCATTCGCACCTCATGTGGTACATGTGGTGGAGCGAAATTATGTACACAGGGTCCCAGTTACATCCAACAATAAAATGTATAAGAAAAACAGTAATAACATCTAAGATATGAACTAAGAAAAACATCAACTAAATATACACTAAGCACTCATAACATAAAACATTGAACATCACCACAAACATGAACATGAGTCTGTGAGCAGATGTGCACGCATGAACACATCAACATTGAAACAGATCAGCAGCAACATGAAACAGATCAGCAGCAACATGATATGGTTTTTCACAGTGATTATTCTAGTTAGAGATTCATGAGTCTAACAGCCTCAGGGTAGAAGCTGTTCCTCAGTCTAGTGGTTCTACACTTAATGCTCCTTAACCTCCTTCCTGAGGGGAGTGGGGCAAAAAGTGTGTGTGCTGGGTGAGTGGGGTCCTTCATGATGCAGGTGGCCCTCTTCCTGCATCTGGAGGTGTAGATGTCTGTGATGGTGGGGAGACTGACTCCAACAGATTTCTGTGCAGCCTTCACCACTCTCTGCAAAGCTTTTCTTTCTGCAGCTGTGCAGCCTCCATGCCACACATTGATGCTCGAGCACAGGATGCTCTCCACTGCACACCTGTAGAAGGAGGTGAGGACTGAGCTTCCCAGACCAGCTCGCCTCAGCCGTCTGAGGAAGTAGAGTCTCTGATGAGCTTTCTTGATCAGGCTGGTGGTGTTGTTGCTCCAGCTGAGGTTGTCATTCATGTGTACACCCAAGTACTTGTAGCTGGAGACCACTTCCACCGCAGATCCTCTTATGTTCAGGGGGGTGTAGGTGTTTTTGTTCCTTCTGAAGTCCACAATCATCTCCTTTGTCTTCTTCACATTGATGTGAAGGTTATTCTCTCTGCACCAGCTCTCCAGGTGTTCCACCTCTTGCCTGTAGCTGGACTCATCATTGTTTGTGATGCATCCCACCACCGCTGTATCATCTGCAAACTTTACAATGTGACAGCCTGGATGGGTAGCTGCACAATCATATGTGAGCAGAGTAAACAG
>NC_056512.1:11549025-11552096 GCF_014905685.2 Nematolebias whitei
TGCATATGTGGCCTTGGCCCTCTTAATACCAGCAACCAGCTCTTTTCTTGTCCTACTCAGCTCCTCTGAGTTTCCAGACCTGAATTTCATGATAAAGCCGGCACTGTTTATTTATTTTTATTCTTCACTGAAAAAAAAATGTATATCCACCCTCCATCCCAGACTCCTGGTCCTCCCGCCTGCCAGGGCTCAGAATCCGGCCTTTGTGAGCACGTGAGACCGGGGCTCGGGGTCCGGCCTCATGTGCTTCAACAGATCGGCAGCTCGTATGATCCTTCGCGGTGACTCCGCTCACTCGAATTTTGTCATCGGTCACCAAATACAAAAAACGCCTGGACTTCAGAATTAAACACGGTGTTGTCATTATTGTTTTTAAAATCTTAAAAATAGATCCAGTTGCTGCTCCGCATCCAGAGAAATTGCAAATGGCGGGTCAGTGAAAAGTCTCTGAGATCCAGTGACTCCTCCCCCTGACCAATCAGGTCAGCATTCATGTTTGGTTCGGACTCAGCTCAACTGAGCTCGCTTGGTCCCACCAGAGAAGCAGGGACGAAAAGAGGTCCTGAATCAGCCTCAAATCAGCTAAAAATACTAGCTAAAGTGCTGGTGCAAAAGAGTTCTTTCTGTGGCGGGATTCCCAGAATTGGGGCTTATTGGGGCGGTGCACATGGGGCATTGGTGGCCTATGCGCCTTGTAGCCTCACTGTTCCACCAGCCTCCCTCTCATTCACACACATGTACTCTGTCTTACTACAGCTGACTTTCATTCCCCTTCTTTCAAGAACATACCTCCAAGTTCTCTTCCAACTGTTCCCTGTTCTCATCACATATCATGTCATCTGCAAAGCTCATAGTCCACGGGGATTCCTGCCTGATTCATCTGTTAGTCAGTCCATCACAAGAGCAAATAAGAAGGGGCTCAGAGCTGATCCTTGATGCAATCCCACCTCCATCTTGAAGCTGTCACTCCTACAGCACATGTCTCCACTGTCCTGCTGTTCTCATACATGTCCTGTACCAGCCTAACATACTTCTCTGCCACTCCAGATTTCCTCATGCAATAGAGACCAAGTGGAAAGGCAGCTAGGCTCACAGCATTGGACCAAACCTCTTCCCTCAGCACCCTGTCGCATGCTTTTTCTAAATCCACAAAGACACAATGGAGTTCTTTCTGACATTCTGTACTTCTCCATCAGCATTCTCAAAGCAAAGATGGCATATGTGGTGCTCTTTCTTGGCATGAAACCATACTGCTGCTCACAGATAGTCACCTCTCATTTAAGTATTGTTTCCACAACTCTCTCCCAGATCTTCATTGTTTGGCTCATAAACTTAACTCCCATGTAGTTGCTACAACTCTGTACATCACCCTTGTTCTTAAAAATGGGCAGCAGCACACTTTTTCTCCATTCCTCAGGCATTTCCTCACCCTTAAATATGCCATTGAATATTTGAGTCAAATACCTCACTGCCATTTCTCCAAGACATTTACAAACCTCCACTGGTATGTCATCAGGTCCTACTGCCTTCCCCTTCTTCATTCTTTTCAGAGCTTTCCAGACTTCACCTTCACCAATCTTTCCCACTTCCTAGTTCACAATTTCTATGATCTCTACTCTTCTTTCTTTCATTCTCATCACTCATTAACACGTCAAAGTACTCCTTCAATCTTCCCATCGCAGTCTCCTCACTTGTTAGAACATTACAATTCATATCTTTAACAAGCCTAACTTGCTGCACATCCTTTCCAGCTTGATCCCTCTGTATCGCCAATCAATACAAGTCCTTCTCGCCCTCTTTAGTGTCCAGCCTCCCATAAAATTCATCATATGCCTTCTGGTTTGCATTAGATTCCTCCCTCTTTGCTTTATGTTCCATCTCTTTATGTTCCTGTCTCCTCTCTTCAGTCCTCTCACTGTCATATTTATTCTTGGCTAACTTCCTTCTTTAAACAGCTTCCTGCACTTCACTATTCCACCACCAGGTTTCTTTATCATCCATGCTCTGTCCAGATGATACACCAAGTACTTTCCTACCCGTCTCTTTAATTACTGTTACTCTAGTAGCCCAGTCATTTGGAAGCTCTTTCTTACTACACAGAGCCTTTAACAGCTCCTCTCTGAATTTCTCACAACATTCTTCATATCTCAGCTTCCACCATTTGGTCTTCTTCTCTGATTTTACTCTTTTTCTCTTCTTCACAACAACAGTCATTCTACTCACAACCATCCAATGCTGTCTGACCATGCTGTCCCCTGCCATAATGTTAAAATCTCCAATCTCCCTCAGGTTTTCTCTTCTACACATCATATGATCTACCTGTGTACTCCTGCCTCCACTCTTAGAGGTCACTCTATGTTCTTCCCTCTTTTGGAAAGAAGTGGTGACAACAGCCATTTCCATTCTCTTGGCAAAATCCACCACCATCTGTCTTTCCTGGTTTCTTTTCTTGACACCAAACATACCCATCACTTCCTCATCTCATCTGTTTCTTTCACCAACATGTCTATTAAGGTCTGCTCTGATCACCACTCTTTCCTCCCTGAGAATACTCTCTGTCACTTCATCCAGATCTTTCCAAAATGTACCTTTCTCTTCCACATCACATCCAACCTGTGGAGCATAACCACTGATAAGATTTAGCATCAGACCTTCTACTTCTACCTTCAGACACATCACCCTATCTGACACTCTCTTCAACATTCAATTCAAGATTTAATTTTAACCCAGGTGTCGTCAACATACCTGAACCAATGACTTGGTGGTGTCCCTGAAAAGGACGTCAAGGCTCTCTTTTCTACCTCCTCCATGTACAGGTTGGCAACAATAGGAGAAACTGGAGACCCCATAGCACACCCATGTTTCTGCCTATAATATTGCTCCCCATATCTGAAGTACGTTGACTGCAGGCACAGTTTCAAGAGTTACAGTTGTTCTGTGGAAAGCGTGGTCCTGCTGCTCAGAGTGGTGTCTGATTTTAATTTTAAACTGACCACCTCTACTGCATCATCAACAGGAATGCATGTAAAGAGTGATGTGACATCAAAAGAGACCATTGTTTCATCAGTCTC
>NC_056512.1:11552196-11555296 GCF_014905685.2 Nematolebias whitei
AGTAGGAATAGTAGTACAAGTAGTAGTTTATTTTAGTATTTATATATTTACATATATATATATAGGCATTTTAAACCCTTCCCACATTCTTGCAATGTTCTAAACAATGTTTCTAAACTCTAAAAGCTCTAAAAGAGCACAGAATGTCATGATTCTTTCTGCCTGGAGAGAATCATTTTCCCTCTCTGGAGCTCTTTGCCTCCTCTCAGCCACATTCACTTCTCTGCAGTAGAACAGAGAAGGAGCAGGGAGGAGAAGCTGCAGGAGGACGTTTCTTCTGCAGCGTGGGCTGCACAAAGGTGCAGCAGGTGCTAAATAATTTTAAATAATTCATTTTAAATAAAAATGTCATGCTGCTCGTGTGGCTCATTCATCATTCAACCAATTGTGTCATGTCCAATCTTATTTTGAAAAACCACAATAGGGCGAGTTCACAAAAAATAAACCTTGAAATAGCGAGGGACTACTGTTTTTTTGTTGTTGTTGTTGTTTTGTTTGTTTCTTTTTTTATTGTAGGTGATTTTGTGATGTACTTAATAGTCCTGAGAATAGAAATTATTATTCTGTCAGCAAGGTTTGGTAAAAATCAGGGAGGTTTTCTGGAAGCCAAGTTAACAGATGTTCAGCTCAGGGTCATCCCTGGAGTTACTCATGCCCTCATGTTAAAAAAAAAAAAAAATCTCATCCCTCATTTTGAGGGTTCCATGCCTCGTCCCGAGGGTTCCACGCAACTTGAGGGTTCAACACCAGTCCCTGAGTGTTGCACAGCATCCATAGACCCAGCTCCTGACCTGACAGCTGCATCACCTTAAGTGACTACACCTCCAGCTGCAACACCTAGGATGGTTACGTCCCCTGCTGCAGCACCTGAAGCGCCCAAGTCTCCAGCCTTGGTTCCCACGACTTCTTCAGCTGCACCGGTTCTTACAACAACTGCAGCTGCCCTGGTCCCACCTGAACTTTTTCCCTGCCCTGGGTGGTCATGGTCCCTCTGCATGTCCATCACCATCCGCTGCCCACAGGACCTGCTGCCATGTGATGGACGCACAGATGGCCTGGCCGCCCATCTGAATTCTGTCCCAACCATGGACAGTTGCCAGGCCATTCCCCTAAACTACGGTCCTGTGCTGGACGGCCTCCCGTCCACCCACCTTGAACTCTGTCCTGATGGACGGTCGACTGACCGTCTGGACGTTTTTATGTTCCTTATGTGCGTTTAATGTAGATCCCAGGTTTCATCCTGCCAGTTTTTTGGTCTGTCCTTGTGTTTTCCTTGGTGCCCTCCATCCTCATGGTTCCCCGCTCCTCCCACCCAAGTTTTTGGTGGTGGTTTTTTTAGACATCAGGGGACGTTTTTAGGGGGGAGGTACTGTGGGGATGGTACCCTGTTGTTGTGTTTTTGTCCTGCTCACCCTGTCTATCACTCCCTGTCTCCCCACACCTGTGACGCTCCACACGTGTTGACACTTGTTTGACCTTGTCCTGTTCCTTGTGTTTCCCTGAGTCTGACCTGTCCTGTAAGTTTCAGCTGAGTAGAACATAGAGACAGAAAATCATTTAGGTAATGTTGCATGTGTGGGTGTTGTAGTATGTGAGCTCATTTTTAATGTATTTATGTGAATTTTACATTGAATGTGTCTTCTGTCCATCAGACATTTTTATTCAAAGTACTTTGTAAAATTTTCCCAAGAGAGACTACTAAAGGCACTTTAGACATTGAGCATTGCTGTACATGTGAAGTAGAGTTTTATGCAACAAGAAAGCTACTCTTTAAATCAGGTCACATGTGTACTTCTGTTTATTTGTTTTTCCTCTAGCTGATAAATTAAGAGAAATGGCGTGCACTACCAATACTACAGAAATTGAGGCAGGAGCAGAACCCTGTGTGAGCATCTATGCCAACTGGCTTGTCGTCCTTCTCCTGGTCATCTACTTGCTGTTCACCAACATTGTACTGGTCAATCTACTCATTGCCATGTTCAGGTACTCTCCTTTTGTGACTGATTTACAAAGAAAAACGGATATTGTTGCGAGCACAATAACTTGAAATTCCCCATGTTTAGTGTTAGGTTAGTTTTTATACTGCTTAAAAGTATAGTATTCTCAAATGATTGGGGTGGCCCTTTGGGGGACCAAAGATTAATCTATGGTGGTCAAAGTCCCCATTGGCCACCACTGGCTCTGCCTTTGTGCCTGGTTGTGGATACAACTGCTCCCTTCACTGGCCAAGGATTCATCACTCTGTGTTGCTTCAGAGAAGCAAAAACAACAACAACAACAAACCTACCATTGTTCTTCTGCACAGTGAAACTCCTACCAATTTAATATCCAAAAAAGTTCAATCTGGTCCTCTGGACATTCAAAAAAAAACAAAAAACAAAACAAAGCAAAATAATCTAGAAATGTTTCGTCTCTCATCCAAGAGACTTCCTCACAGTCTGAGGTGCTGTTTTCAGCTCAGTCTCTTAAATAGCACCTTCTCAGAGTGGATCAACCAGTTTGCTGCTGACAACCAAAACCAGCTGATCACATGCTCAAGAAGGACCATCAGCCTAACAATGGGTCATTAGCACACTGATGGCTGTTTACTACTCACAGAGGGTTGAGTGATACTAGCAATCACAGCATTGTAAGAGGGGGACAGTTGAACCCGGAGGCCTCCACCCCTGTTTAATGATGGACAATTTATTTTCACAAAGATGGCCTCCTTTACTCCTCTCTCAAACCATCGTTCCTCTCTGTCCAGCATGTGAACATCTTCATCCTTGAAAGAGTGACCGCTGGCCTGGAGATGTTGATCTTCTGTGCTGGGCCATCCTTTTGGCCAGTGGCTGTTTTGTTTCCCCGATGTAAGACTGATCACAGCCCTCCTGACACTGAACAGCATACACAACATTACTCTGTTTGTGCCGGGGGACTGTTTGGGTTTCTTCTCTGCTTTCAGGAAGGCCCAGTTAGGATATCCACATTGCTCTAGAGCCTGTTTTGTGTAGGATTTCTCCTTCTGCCTGGCTCCCGAGCTAGTGGGGATGCTGTCTGCTCTGTGATACAGTGTCCTGATGACTCCTAACTTGTGCTCCAAAGGGTGATGGGAGTCAAA
>NC_056512.1:11555396-11593870 GCF_014905685.2 Nematolebias whitei
TGTTAAAATTGAGTACTTGGTTTGTTACGGTACAAATTGACATCAGTTCAGCATGTATCTAAAGGGTTAGAATTAATTAAGGGTTACTATTTATTCTAAAACCTGTTCACCAAATCTTAGTCCAATCGTGCGATTTACTGTACAATCAAATTTGATCTGCAGAGGTCACACTTTACAACTTGTCAAGGATCTTAACACAGATCTTCAAAGAGCCATCACATTTCCTTATTTTCTCTTGTACATAGAATTTACAGTGGCTTACACATACACAAAAGATGCAACATATTGCTGGACAGTAAGCCAAATAAATAATAACTTGGCCACTAAAAGTCATTAATTGTAATTTATTTGATGAAATACAAACATAAGTTTTTTTGTTTTGTTTTGTTTGCTTAGATGAAAAAAAAAAGTACTCACAATCCATTTCATCAATAGGAATTTGTCCAAAAATGTGAAGAAATGGTCGATACAAGACTCGTCGAAAAATCCAGTTAGGTCGAGGATCATATGGGAAAAGTAATGCTTGATTGGCAACTCCATAGGCCATGAGCCAAACACCAAGGAAGAAAAGGAAGAAGAAGACATCTTTCATCTGAAGGAAACAAAAATACAGCAGCAATAAAAACTGATGAAAGATGGAAAGACATAGTTTCTGAAATAAACACATGTATTTAAAATATCCTTGAATATCAAAAACAATAAACTGATTTATTTGTGCTAATGAGCTATTGACATTCTGTAAACACTCTTTAAGATATAAATTTCTTGAAAGAATTCATATTAGTAGCTGCCGTTAATGCCAGAGTTTAAAACTAAAACCATTTTATGTCCTCCAGATTATTTGTCTTAAAGAAAATCCATCCATTATCTTCCGCTTGTTCCGAAGTCTGGTCACAGGGGCAGCAGCTTGAGCAGGGAGGTCCTGACATCTCTCTCCACAGCCACCTCTTCCAGCTCTTCTGGGAGGACTCCAAGGTGTTCCCAGGTCAACAGAGAGACATAGTATCTCCAGCGTGTCCTGGGTCTTCCCCAGGTCCTCCTCCAAGCTAGTGTGGGTCTACTTTTAGCCCCCCGACTTGGTGCCTGTGCGTTGGAGTTTTCCCCAGTAGATAAGAGGGTGGCTTCCCTGGGCCTTTGGGTGGGGGGACGGGCCCTGACTGTAGTTTGTGCCTACGCTCCAAACGGCAGTTCAGAGTATTTGTCGTTCTTGGTGTCCTTGGCGGGGGTGCTGGAAAGCGTGCCAGCTGGGGACAACTTTATTCTGACGGGGGACTTCAATGCCCACATGTGTAACACCAGTGTGTCCTGGAGGGGTGTGGCTGGGAGGAACGACCTCTGTGATCTGAAATTGAGTAATGTTCTGTTGTTGGACTTCTTTGCTAGTCATAGTTTGTCCATCACAAACACCATGTTCGAACATAAAGGTGTCCATAAGTGAACTTGGCACCAGGATGCCATAAGTCATAGATCGATGATTTACTTTGTTGACGTGTCATCTGATTTGCGGTTGTTTGTTTTGAACACTCAGGTGAAGAGAGGAACTGAACTGTCAACTGATCACCACCTGGTACTAGTGAGTTGGATTGGATGCCATCTTGACTATCAGTTGCTATCTCTTCCACCATCATTTGCTAGGGTAATAGCACCAGAGCAAGTGACTTATAAAAGCTCAACAAGCTCATAAAGAAGGCTGGATCAGTTCTGGGGACGCCTCTAGAACCTTTGGAGATGATTGTACAAAGAAGGATTCTTCATAAAATGAAGAACATTATAGACAACCCTCAGCATCCTCTTCATCAGACTGTCATACAACAACAGTGTCTTCTGTCAGAGGCTTCTTCAGATCCATTGTAAGACAGACCGCTACAAGAGATCCTTCCTGCCCGCAGCCATCAGCATCTAGAACAACTCTTTAATGAAACCAGGATGATGAGTTACAACAACATTTAATTTCCCTCTGGGATTAATAAAGTATTTTTTAATTGAATTTGAAGTCCTTGATTACTGTGTGCTGGGAATGACTCTGAGCTCCTATCACACATTTCAGCTCAATATCTACATATTTCGTTGAGTTATATCCATTTTTGTGTTTGTTAAGGTTGCCTAACAGAGTGTCAGGGTTTTTTCGTGGCAGATCAGGACAGAAGAACCCAGTTGCGCAGGCAGGACTCAGGAGGCAAATGTATAAAATAAAAATACTTTTAATAATAATAATAATAAATCAAAAAGGCTGACATGGCAGCAAAACTTACATGGCCTCAAGAAACACGATCAACTCAGGCAGGACAAGACAGGACATACCTAACGACGAACCGACAATGACAGAACTGACAGACAGACTTTATATACACACAACCAGGACATGACACAGGTGACGATAATCAGAACAATCAATTCAGACACAAGGGAGAACAGACAGGGGGAAGGCCCACTAGATGGTGCCATCCTGACACAGAGGCAGCAATCAAATTTGATTGACTTTAAAGAGTAACCAATTGATGATATACTAACACAAACACTTGACTTTTTTTCTTCCCAAAATCAAAATTTTAGTTTATATTTTTGCATGCAAACATTTTTCACAACACAAGTGTATCAACTTCAAGATCACATTTTAATTAGCATTCATATAGGACCAGGACAAACTTTTTCTCTAAAGAATATGTACAAAATTATCATTTCACTTCAGCTATATCACTTTAAGAAACCAGCGGTTTTGAATGCAACATGGACGGCTTTGAGGAGCAGATTGCTGAGACAGTCAGAAAATATTCAACTGTTTGACTTTCCAAGACACACACATAAAAATTATTAAATGGCCAAAAACTCCTGGACGGGGATAGCACAGACATTGTGCATGGAAAGCACAGCAGCTCTGTCTGCTGAAAAGTGTGGCACTCTCTTCATGACAGATTTGTGGCCAAACAGTGGATGCAGGGATGGAGTGGAGACCCTGGCGGTAAGAAACTTGTGACATATACTGCACTGAGATGGGTTTCTCAGGAGCTCTGCCTTGTGTGTCTTGTGGACTAGAGGTTGTTTCATTCTACATCCGAAGCTGAATAGTCAGTTTTTGGTCATGTGGTTGCTGGACATTTGTCTTTGTACACACCTTTCATATTCCACTAGACCATATGTGTCAAACTCAAGGCCCGGGGACCGAATGTGGCCCTCGTTGACATCTTATCTGGCCCCCAAGATGTTATTTTAGATGTAAAATACTTTTATCACTGTAATTTTTTTCAGAAATCTTTGATTATGATGTCAAAAATGCAACAGAGAATGTCAAATGAGACCAATCAAACTCTTGTTGGGGAACGTGCAACCAAGAAACGATGTTGGGTATCTAACTTGAGTTAATGTAGATTCTGAAACCGGTCCTTAGTTTGAAAACGGTTTTAATTTTGGCCCCCGTTTGTAAGTGAGTTTGACACCCCTGCACTAGACACACGGCACAGAGCTCCTGGGAAACCCCTCCCACTGCAGTATATGTCATGGCACTGTTTTTTTCTCGCAAGGGAAGTCCACTGTTTGGCCACAAATACAGTATATCACAGAAACAGAGCCCCACTTTTTTTGACAGCGCCGTCAGACAACTGTTCCTTAAATCTGTCCATGTTGTTTGCACACACAACAGCCAGCTTCTGGAAGCGGAATTGTTAAGTGCAATTACAGCATTCCTGTTGGAGTAGTTTTCTGCATAAACAAGCACGCCTACAAACGTCTGACAAATCACACAACACTTAGAGCATACTCCTGTGAGAAATAATTTGGCTCAGGCCTTTTATAGAAAAGGGTCAGACGAAGCTACTACCAGAACAAAATGACGCGATTTTCATCAGCTTCATATGGTGTATGCAGGACCCTTACAAAAGCAGTGTCATAACCAAACGTCCACAACCATATGACTGTGAGTGGACTAATCAGCTTTGGATGTAGTATGAAATGATCTTCACTCATCGAGGTGGCTGATGTTTCTGTTCCACACTGGATCTGACCTTTCAGGTTGTTTTGTTAGTTCTGTGTTCTTACCATTTTTCCAACAATGATGATTTTGGGTCCAAGCTGTTTGTGGACGGCAAAGATGTGGATCAGGCGCAGAGTAAAAACCATGTAATCAATGGCCATAACAGCACGCCCAAATTGATATGACCAGGAGAACATTCTGGAAGAGAACAACAATCAATTAATGATGATACTTCCTGAGTATAAGGAGACATACTGTACATCGAGGGAAATATCTGAGCTCTAGAGAGGGAGGCAGGAGGCAGCAGGAGGAGGTCCAGTACAGTCAGTCTGTAGAGCGTTTAAAACATGAGGATTATGACGGTTTGACAAAATAATACCAGAAAAGTGTTTTCTTTTTATTGTGTTGTCATACATACAGTCATCCCTCGCTATATCGTGGTTCACTTATTGCGCCTTCACTGTATTGCGTTTTTTTAAGATATCTAATTCTGTATCGCAGTTTTCGCTATATTGCAGGATTTTGCAGTCCATACTGTACTGTACTGTTTGCGCAAGTGGAGGAGGAAGCCACCTCTCATCTCCTCTGCCCCGCGTGTGAGCTCTCCTGTTACGCCGCATGAACAATCCTATGTTTATCTTATCATATATCATCCATCCATCCATCCATCCATCCATTATATTTTACCCACTTCTTCCATTTTCGATCATGGGGGGCCGCCGGTGCCCATGTCCAACAATCACTGTGAGAGGGGCGGGGTACACCCTGGACAGGTCGCAAGTCCATCACAGGGCCATCATCATTTCATATATCATTTGATTATATATCATAGATCGTATATCTTATATTTTATTGACTTTCCCCCTATATAAACTACAGCTGGACCAGTTATTCTGTGTATGTCTGTATTGCTTTCCTTTTCTCTCTAGCCCTAGTCAATGGAAGCAGATGGGTGCCTATCCTGAGCCTAGTTCTGCTGGAGCTTTCTTCCTGTTAAATGGGAGTTTTTTCCTTTTTCACTATTGCCAGGGTGCTGCTCAACAAAGTTTTAACCCACTTTGCTGGCCTCCTTAGAACATTTTGAATGTTTATTTTATTTTTTTTAAACAACGTGTTTTTATTTACTTTTTTTATTTTTAAACAAACAACAACCAAGAACATAGAACAACCCCCCGACCCCTTCCATCCCACTCCGGATCAGTCAAACATACGCAAACATATTAAACAGGCACTGACATACTTTCCACATAAAAGGCTGCCACATGTCCCAAAATCTTTTGACAGACCCCATCAGAGTGTATCTTATTTTTTCCTAAATGGATATGATACATTACCTCCCTTACCCAATGTACATATGCTGGCAGGTGTGGGTCCTTCCAGTTGCACAGAATTAGCCTCCTGGCCAGAAGAGAACCAAAGGCAATCACATCCCTCTCGCATTTGTTGAGGGACGTGCCGACATCAACCATCCCGAACAATGAGATGAGTGGTGACGGGTGTACAGTTTTGCCACATATTTCAGAGAAGGTGTCAAAAATAAATTGCCAAAATGTCTGCAGTTTGGGACAGGTCCAGAATGTATGCAAGAGTGTAGCTGGAGTTTGTTTGCAACGATTGCAAGTGGGTTCCATGTTGGCTTTGATCTTGAACAACTTGTCTTTGGACCAGTGCAGCCGGTGACCACCTTGAATTGAATTACAGCATGTCTCAGGCAGATTGAAGATGAGTAAAAGTTCTTAATAATCCTTCTCCAGATTGAGTCTGATATGGGTTCCGCCAAGTCTGCTTCCCATTTCAGTTTAAGGGAGTCCAAACTGGACTCATGGTATGAACTGAGCAGTGCATAAATTTTGCTAAGGGCTCCAATAGTATTAGACGTGCATTCAAAAATCTTAGCCACAAAATGTTTAGAAGGGTACAAAGGAAAAGAAAATTATATCTCACAAAATCTCTTAGCTGCAGATATCTAAAAACATATGACTTGTGAATATTAAACTTCTGTACCAGCTGTTCAAAAGAGGCAAATCTACTGTCAACAAAGAGATCACACAGTGAATGCACTCCCTTCAACACCCAGGTGTCAAAAGCTGTATCAGCTACTGAGGGAGTAAACATGATTATTTGACACAGGTCCCAAAAAACAGTAGGCCTGTAGCATTAAATGCCCTCCTGAACTGATTCCAAATCTTAACCGCCCATATCACAATTGGGTTAGAAGTGTAGGTTGATACTGTAGTGAACTAGACCTCTGACCTCAATCTGTCTCTGAAGACCTTCAGGGGACAGGAACTGTTATTTCATTTATTTGAATCCAGAAATACAAATTATCTCATCAAGAGACTATTTAATTGTATCCTGAATTAATCAATTGAAAGAACACTCTTCTTTTTTATATTATCATTACTATTTTACAATATCTTGATAATCAAAAGTGTGTTTAGTTCATACCATTTCTAACTTTGAAGAAACCACTCATTTAAATCAACTGGGAAACAGTGTTAATGATTTTTAAACCTCATAAGACTTAGATCATACAAGTTAAATGTCTATTTACAAAGTAATTATGCATTTTATTCTTCTGTCTGAATGAGGAGTGGATTTATTGTCGGTCAAAAGTCAGAGTACAAGTTATGAGAACGAAGTGCCTTGTTTTTAAAACTCTCAGACAGTAAGTAAGAAACTGGCACCTGCAAAGTCTGTCATTTCTTCAAAATATTTTCCCGTCTGTTCTAACCGTTCTTAAAACATTTCTGCTGTCTGTTGACTTCTAATAACACTCTGACATCATTAAAACTCCACCCCTGCTGGTTGTGTCAACCAATCAGGAAGTACCAAGTGATAGGAAGTGGATACACTTTAAAAGTTAACACTTCTTGGAACTATTCAGTCTTCCTAGTCTTCCTGGAACTTTAAGTCTTACAAGTCTTACTAGAAGACTCAGTCTGATGGCGAGTCGTACAGGAACTTTCAGTTCTTACTGAAAGTCTGTTTGGAGTTCTGGCTGGGACTGCAGTCTTGCTGGAGTCTTACAGCTGAACTAAATAGCTGATGAATTGGACCATGTGCCAAGGGTCCCTCCATTTCAGCGGAGTCACAGCCTGCCTTGCTGTGAACTCATCCGGGCGTAATGCCCTACAACTTCTAATGAAGATTCCTTCTAAGGAAGCTTATTCTGTTGAATGGAGTACTTCGTCACGACTTCTGACGATGCCCAGCCACTCTGACCGGAGACGCTGAAAGAAGCGTGAAATGGACCTCTGTACCGGAGCTGATTTATCTTCTGCCAAGGTAACAAGTCGTCACACGCTGAGTGTACCGAGGGCTGAGCTGGGGTCGAAAGAAGGGTGCCATTTCTGGTCAACACATCTTACCTTCATCCATCTAAACCTCCTCTTTAAATCTTTAAACTTCTTTACTCCTTCTCTTTAAACTTCTATTCGCCAGTAAATCAAGTTAAGTGCCTTCAGAGATTAATCATTCTCCATCAGTAATCTTCTGTTGTCTTGTTATTTGAACTTGCTAAGTTTATTAATCAGAAACAGATCCGCAAATCAAGTGTACATGTTGTGATGTTAAATTTTGATTCTTTTAAATAAATGACCGCATTTATTCTGATGGGTCAAAGATAAATGGCGTCTCATGTCACTAATTATACACTCCATTCTCAAGTTATCTTGGTCACATGGCAGAAATTTAACTCGAAAAAGAAAGAATCCGTTGTTAATTAAACAATTAATATTCTTTGTGCTTGAACTAGCTTTAAGAATAATTAATTAGTAGTGTGTCCACAGTTCAGCTGTCCCAACATCACTACAATACTGATTGTTTAAAGGGCAGCTGAGAGCAGAGCAATGCAGAAAGAGAGCTGGATCTAATTGAGGCCCTTTCCAAGGCCACCCAACTAGGAAAAGGGGTGTCCTTACCCAACCAAAATAGAAGAGCTCTGACATTAGCTGCCCAATAATAGTGCATGAAGTTAGGAAGTGACATACCTCCAAGTCTACGAGGCAGATGCAAGACCCTTCTGGCATTTTGTAGACGCTTTTTATTCCAAATAATGCATATATCTGGCTGTTCAGATTGGTAAAGAAGGATTTAGTAAACAAGATTGACAGATTCTGAAACAGGTATAGGAATTTAGGTAGGATATTCATTTTTAGAGTTTATCCTGCCCCCTAGAGTGTGAGGCAGGGATTGCCATCTAGTGATGTCCTGTTTAAGGGTCGCCATGAGAGGTACTGTAGATAATTGGTTTTATAGAGGCTCTTATGGTCTCGAGTTACCCAGATCCCAGGGTACTGAAATTTTTAAAACACATTTTAAAGGGAACAGTATCCAAGATTTTCTTGGAGGTCACAGGCACCAGCCCGCTCTTTTGAAGGTTAACCTTATAGCCAGATATTTTCCTAAAATTTTTTAAGCTAAGTTAGTAATTCAGGGATACTGGTAAGGGGGTCTGATATATACAAATGCATGTCATCCGTATATAAAGAAACTTTGTGCTCTGTACCTAGTCGATTTGTCAACTCTGACATCATGTGCGCCACAGAATGATAGCACTGACGTGAGCTCCGCTTCGACTCGATCTTTTTATGTTCCTGTTACTTTTGTTTTAACTTTTTTTGTGCCTACACTGCACATCCACGGTATGGGTATGACCGCGACACACTTGTGGAGTTTTCTGTGTCGCTGCCTTGCCATCATGCCATCCTGCCATCATGGTTCTGTCCTTCCAGCCTTGGGCTCAGGCCTGTCATGGCGGCCATCTCCATGATCCTCCATCTGCCTGCACAGACCGAACTCTACGTATTCATTTGGTTCCGTGGGTAAACCTTGGATGTTCTCTGTCTGCCAGACCCGGTTCTGGAGGGCAGTCTGGGAGGGCAGCTGCTGGGGTCCTTGTCATCATCATGCTGCTGATGAGACCTGCTGATAGGACCTGCTAACAAGACCTGCTAATGCTGCTAACAAGACCACGCCGCTAACCAAATCACACCGCTAACAGTACCATGGTGCCAATGGGACCATGTTGAGAAACCTCACTGCTAATCAAACACACTGCTAACAGTATTATGCTGCTAAGTGGACCATGTTGCTAATGCCCCTTTTCCATTAGTACCTTTAGTACCAGTACAGCACGGTTCAACTCAGCTCAGCATGGTATGAGATGTGTTTCCATTATACTTTCAGTAATGCTTATAGTGGGTGGGGTTCAGAGTTCAAAAATTGACGTCATGCGCCTTACCAGCTGGTGGAGGTAAATGCTGGTGGTAAGACCCTGAAACAGGTTTCAGTACAGGAAGATAATTTATTTTGAAGTTTCGGGTCATTTAAAAAGAATACAGATTATTAAAATGATCAAATTACACTATGTATATATATATATATATATATATATATGTATACATACACACGCATTTTTTGTAAATTTTGTCTACATCATACAGTGTACTTCTACCAAAGGTTAAAGTACATTTTTCTGACCGAGCGCTGCACATTTTAATGTATAACTTGCACATTTTATTCAGTCTCACAACAAGATCCAGGACAAAGATACAGGAATTTGTGTAAAAAGAAAAATTACCTGCAGCCCAGACCCAAGAGGAACAGAAGAATAGCTGTGAGGTCACACTTGTTCCAAACATCTTGGATGTAGTTTTTCATTCCTTGTTGGACCAATAAACCGCTTACAAAGAAGGTCTGTGACTGTACAACAGAAGAGAAATGTTTAGCAAGAACATTTGTTTGTCCAAATTCAGCATGCACAGTTAGGAACAACGTTAAACATAAACATGTAAATTAAACAGGCAGTCCAGTCACTGAGAGATGTAGTTTAGGAGATGACCGTTTTTCTGGTCTGGAAGTGAACTGGCAATAAAGTAAACTTTGATGTTTTTGGAGCAAGATATTCAAGTGGGTAGGAGTTATACTGTGTAGAAGAACAGAGGGAGATTTTTTTGGTTCTTGGGACTGTGCAAAGTGACTGATCCTGGTGAAATAGGTTGCCACATCAAAATCCAAAATGGCTACTGCATGAATTTTGATGTGGCAACCTATTTCAATACGGACTTTACTTACCACTAAATGCAGCCACACACCAAAATGTAAGTTGGCATGTTGCTTATTTTTCAAGTTATCCTACTCATAAGGTTTACAAATAAACATATATGGTGGCAGCCACCTTGGATTTTGAACTGGTAACCCAATTTTCGATAGGAACCAAATTGCAAATTGGCACTATTTTTCCCCCAAGTCATCATGTTCACAACATGCAGGGATGGATGAATTGATGGAGGATATTCTATATTTCCCCTCTTCACTCCGTGGTGGTGGGGAAAAAAAAGTCATCTTGATAACTGATAACCAAAAGATAGTGATACATGTGACAAGTAAGCAGTTATTGTTAGTTTGTTTATCCAGGTATTAAAACCACCAACCTGTCGAATCTCCTCACACACTAAGGTGAAAACCCAAATGTAAAGCACAATCTCTATCCAGGATGGGCCATCAGGGGGCGGGGGCTTGAAGTCCACCAACAGAACATAGGCAAACAGGCAAAGGAAGAGGAAGTACATCAGCACGTTTCCCAGGAACGAGGTGACGGGCGCAAACCAGAACTGCCTCCATCTCGACACAATTAATGGGCTTTTTGATGTGGTTGGCAATGAGACTGGTTCTAAAAGAAGAAAGAGTCAAACCACCAGAACTGAGTAAAAGCTGTTATCAGCCGGTCACACAAAGACAGTTTACAACAGAACCCCCACCCCTATATATTATCACCATCATCTTTAGATTGTACAGTTTATTATAGTATATATAGTGACACAAATAGTATACACCCATGACAGCAAGCCATAAACACTTGTTTCCAGCACTGTTGGTGAAGCTTAGATCACTTCCAAGAAATGTTACTTTTTTGAATATTCATCTTAAACAATAAAGGCACATTTACACTATAGGACACAGAATCCTGCTGATAATATGGTTAAGCCTGCTGCCTCACTGTAAAAAGGTCACTGGTTCTCAGTGGTGGAGAAAGTACTCAAACACTGTACTTAAGTAAAAGTAAAAATAAACAGACAAAAATGTACTCTAGTAAAAGTAGAAGTACCACATTAACATTTTTACTTAAGTAAAAGTAAATAAGTACTTGCTTTTAAAATACTTAAAGTATCAAAAGTAAAAGTACTTGCTGAATGTATTACATAATGCAATGGTCTACATATCTTTAAGTGTGACTACCGTATGTATATTTTCTGTAATACATTAATAGTGTTGTGTCATTTTAATGAACAATGCTGCAGATAATACATGTTTTATTGTGTTTACTCTGTGACACAGTTCACACTTGGACTTGTGATTCTGTGCATCAGAATTTCAGGGATGACATGCAGAGTTAAATGCCATTGATCAAAATAAGAAAGAGGAATGATGTTACCTTTGAAAGTTTTTATTTAACACAAAGCAAAAACAATGTATCATTTAACTGCAGTAAACACATTTAAGTAAAAGTTGTCTGCCTGAACAAAATGGGCATTACACACAACTAACAAAGGAATAGGCTCTGAGCATTTCCACTGATATTTCAACTCCAGTTTGTCATCAACTCTAGTTAAAAAACTGTCTATTCAACCTTGTAATGGGTCGTATTGATCGATATTTTAACTTCCTGACACCATTTTTAAAACTTGGACCTGAGTGTCGAGCCATTTCGAGACATCTCTTGTCTCCTAACATCCATGAACTGACACATTTTAATATTGCAGCAAGCATTTCTTGTTCAAGTTCAGAAGAAGTTGGTTTTCAAAGATTTTTGAGTCCAGTCTGGCTCTTTTGGGAGAGAGAAGCTGTCCTGTTGTACTGAGTAGTCTTTCAATAATCTTTCAATAAGGCCATGGGTGGAGCGTATCTTCTGGCTGACTCACTTGCGGTGGAATACATTTTGGGTGTGTTAGCGGTGCTGCGGGTGCACCCAGCTCAGTGACATATATACTAGAATATATGTCATTGGCCCAGCTCTTCTTGAAGGTGGGCCTAACGTTACCTGCCCACTTTGCAGTGATTCAATGGACCAGCTCTCCTCTCACCATTGGTTACTTTCAAAGTAACAAACAAATCAAAAAGCTGCAACATGAATGTAACTTGTAATGCAATGCATTATAGAAATGTAGTGTAGTAGAAAGTACAGATTATTGATGTAAAACGTAGTGGAGTAAAAGTATAAAGTACCCACATTTAACTCTACTTAAGTAAAGTACAGATACATGAAAAATGTACTTTAGTACAGTAACAAAGTATTTGTACTTAGTTACATCCCACCACTGCTGGTTCTTCTCCTAGCCTTTCTGGGTGGAATTTGCAAGTTCTCTCCATGTATGTGTGGGTTTTCTCCGGGTACTCCAGTTTCCTCCCACAAACCAAAAACATGCATGTTAGACTGACTGGTAACTCTAAATTGTCTCTAGGTGAGAGAGAGAGAGTGAATTTTGTTTGTCTCTTTTGTCTCTATGTGGCCTTGTGATGGACTAGAGATCTGTCCAGGGTGTCCCCTGCCTCTCGCACAGTGATGGCTGGACATGGGCACCGACGACCCCTATGACCCAAAATGGAATAAGCAGGTAAAGATAATGGATGGATGGATGGATGGATGAATGGAAGCATTTCCTTGAATAAACTCTCCAAACTGTTTTTCAAGAATGATTTTGTCTAGAACACTGGAAAAAATGCCACTAATACAATGATATGTTGTCACAGTTAAAACCTCAGTTTATAGAAGTGATGTGGACCCTTTAAAGTAAAGTATTACCCTCAATCACATACCAACATAGAACACAGATCCAAACCTACCCGGTACGTTTTCCTTAAGAGCTTTTAATTCTTCTGCATCTTCCTCACTGCAATTACAAACAACTATAAATTTCTGCTAAAAGTAGGAACAAAATGACCAAACATGATGATCTAATCCATTAAGTGATGCTTGTTTTTACTTTGGTATGATGTCAGACAATGAAAAGGCATCAATTCCCTCCACACTGTCACTGTCGATGTTTTTGGGGTGGTTTGCCAAAGAATTAACCGCCTCCTCTGGTTTTCTGTAATGTCAACACACATAATATGTCATAATTTTGGTTTCAGAGAATATTGGGACCAGTATTTACTAAAGCCAACTCTACAGTTGTGATCGGCACTCCTCACCACAGTTTCATACCCACACTAACAAGCAGATAGGAAAAAACCCACATGATTACAGAACAATAAGACAATACTGACCTGAAGTTGATCAGGTTTGTGTAGATGAGAGGGGGTAAGAAGAAGGAAAGGACCAGCTTCCAGACATCTGTAGTCCTCTTCATGTCCCCCCACCAGATTTGAGACAACAGAGACTACAGCAGAGAGAAGCAAAGAGGACATTTAGTTTCACTGCCTAAAGACACCTGAGTTTAATGTATAGAGCATGTTTTTAGTTGTTATTTTCAAACTGAAACAGATTTTTTTTTACATCATTCTTACTTTACTTCTTTACAATAGAATATATTTTTTCTAATAAGTTTGGCTTTTATTTGTTCTTTCATGCTTGAAAGAAAGATTATGTTAAACCATGATTGTAGGCAGAGGAACAAGATTACACAAGCAGTAAGTATCTTGATGTCTACAACCATTGAGCATAGGCGTTGCAACCATTAAATGTGAAGGGGACATGTCCCCCCCACATTAAAAAAAAAACGTTCATTTGGACAAACCCCCACACACACACACTTTTACTATAAAACATTAGTTCAGTCGGCGCAGTTTCTCTTTCTTCGTGAACGAATCCATTCCACTTGATTAATAGGAGAATACTCAAGCCACTAAAACTACACTCCAGGTTTTCCTGGTTACCGCCAACTCTGAGTCTCCTGCCTTGGCAGAAAATGCACACAGGTGGAGGAGACGGAGACACTTCTGTGTTGCTCGTTCGCTAGTTTAGCGAGCTTAGTGCGGGCAGTTGTTGACTGGGTGGGGGGGTGGGGTTGAACATAAACATATACATGGTTAGGAGGAGAGAAGTGGAGTACTACATCTGTAGCATCTTAGCTTAGCAGTAACCGTGACGCTGTAAGATGCCGCAGGTGTAAGAGACGCTGTGTGTTCAGGTGCATTAAAGTTGAAATGTCAAAACCTCGCACCTTATTGTCCTCAAGCTTCATGAGAAACATCATTTAGATGAGTAGTGTTGAACACAAGTAAAAAAGTCCAGTGGTGATGTTTTTTATTTCTCTATAAACACAAATAGTGCAGATCTGAGGCTCTGTATTAAAGTGTATTAAAGTTAAAATGTCTTTAAAACCCACAGTTGAATTTACACAAACTTGATGAGAAACATGCTTTAAATGTGTGGAATTAAAGGAAATCTAGGCGAAATGTTGCTTTTTTGTTCACTAGTGTACAAGTTTTAGCGCGCACACGCACTTGAGCACACACACACCTACACACATCATTGTGTCCCCCCCCACATTACGGATGCTTCTGACGCCCTTGCTACTGAGGAATATATGTAATGTACAGTATATATCCGTATCTGGTTCGTCCATCCATCCCTCCCTCCCTCCCTCCCTCCGTCCGTCCACCCATCATCTTCCACTTAATTCGAAGTCCGGTTGCAGGGGCAGCAGCTTGAGCAGGGTGGCCCAGATATCTCTTTCCACAGACACCTTTTCCAGCACTTCTGGGAAGTTTTCAAGGTGTTCCCAGGCAAAACAAGAGCCATAGTCTTTCCAGTGTGTCCTGGGTCTTCCCCGGGGTCTCTTCTTAGTCGGACATGCCCGAACACCTCCTTAGGAGGCGCCCAGGAATAATCCTTACCAGATGCCTGAACCACCTCAACTGGTTCCTTTTGACGTGGAGGAGCAGTGGTTCTATTCCATGTCTCTCCCAGATAATTGAACTTCTCACCTTATCTCTAAGAGAGAGTCGAACTACCGTGTGGAGGAAACTCATTTCAACTGCCTGTATTAGTGATCGCATTCTTTTAGTCAATACCCCAGGTTCATGACCATAGGTAAAGGTGAAAACGTAGACTGATGGTAAATAGCACAGTTCCCACTTCACCACAACCGACTGGCACAGAGTCCACAATACTGCAGACACTGCACCAATTTGTCTGTCAATCTCACGCCCCATTCTTCCCTCATTCATGAAAAAAAATCACGAGATACTAGAACTCCTCTACTTGAGGCAGAACCTCAGCCTCGACCAGAAGAGAGCAATCCACCCTTCCGGCCTCAGACTTGGAAGTGCTGACTCTCATCCCAGCCACTTCACACTCGGCTGCGAACCATTCATGTGAATGCTGAAGATCATCCGCAAATAGCAGAGAAGGAATCCTGAAGCTACCAAACCAGACTCCCTCCACACTCTGGCTGCACAGAGAAATTATGTCCATAAAAGTTATGAATCAAATCGGTGACCAAGGGCAATCCTGGTTGAGTCCAACTCCCACTCTGAAGGGGTCTGACTTACTAACGGAAATGTGAACCTAATTCTTACACCACTTGTATAGAGGCTGAACAGCCCATAGCAACGGGCCCCCAATCCCATACTCACGGAACACCCCCACAGTGTAACCCAAGGAACACAGTCAAAAGTCTGCTCTAAGTCCACAAAACACATGAAGACTGGATGGGCAAAGTCCCATGACCCCTCGATGACCCTAGTGTGGGCAAAGAGTTGATCCAGTGATCCATGGCCAGAAAGGAACACCCCTTTATTCCTCCTGGATCTGAGATTTGACCAACGATCGAACTTGCTTCTCCAGTACCCCTGAATAGACCTTACCAGGGAGGTTAAAGAGAAAGATGCTCCTATAACTGGAGCACACCATCCAATCCCCCTTTCTGAAGAGGAGAATCACCAGTTCATACTACAAATCCAGTGGCACTGCCCCTTATATCCACTAGGGGTTGAACGACTACATAATTTTTAAACTCGCCATTAACATAATAAAACTCGAGTAGAACTTGAGTACTTGATGACATCATAGGATCTAAAGATACAAAAATAAATAAATAAATAAAACCGCAAAAAAGGTCATTATTTACAAAAAAAAGACCAACAAAAAATTGGGAGCATATATTATCAGAACCAGAATAAACTTTATTGGAATTGCACCGAGGTACAACGCAAATATGTACGTATAGTCGTCCAAAAGATGGGCGGAGTGCATGAAGCTGCAACTGCAGAAAGCGCGGCCATTTTTATCCTTATCAGATAATAATCTTAGATAGGAAAAGGGGTAGAAACATGAGGGTAGATAGTGGTGTAGTGAACTAGGCCTGAGGTCAAATCCTGACCTTAAGGACCTTATGGGACAGAAACTGTCATTTCATTGATTTGAATCCAGAAATACAGGTTGACCCATCCTGAGACTTTCTTTCTTGAATTAATCAAGTGAAAGAACACTACTTTCGATTATCATTACTATTTTACAAATGTTTGATAATCAAATTGTGTTAGTTCAAACCATTTTTGAATGTTGAAGTGAACTACTCATTTTTAAATCAACTGTGAAACAGTAATAACGATTTGTAATCCTCATTCAAAGTGGAAATCAAGTTGGAATATGTTACAGAGTAATGATTCCATTTCTTGATCGTCTGTTTGAAATGAGCAAGTGTGTAAGTTGGTCAAAGTTCAAGTTTCGGTCAACTGCAAGTTTACTAAAAAAGAAATGTCATGTTTAACTTTTACAGCAAGATACTAGAGAATTGACTCCACGAAGTCTGAGTTCTTCATAATATCTTTTGTCTGTTCTTAAACAATCTTAATCTTTTTCCTTGACTCTTAATAACCTCTTACATCACAAAACACACCTCTGTTTTGGTCCATCGACCAATCAGAAAGTCCTCAAATGAACCGGAAGTGACCCTTTTTAAAAGGTGCAACACTTCCTAGTTCACAGTAGTTCTGCGAGAGGTTCCAGCTCCAGTCGAAGTTCTGGAGAGCTCAGTAGTTCTGAGAAGTTCTCGGCAGTTCTGGGAAGAACGCTGAGGAGAACGCTGAGAGAATGCTGTGAGTTGGTTCCGTCAGTTCCAGAGTTCAGAAGGCTGGAATTCAGGATGCTGGAGGAAGAAAACAAGCTGAACGAGAGAAGATCAGGGAATTATGAAATGTCTGTTCTGGATGATCTCACGACTCCTGAGGTTTAGCTGTTCTTACGGAGACGCTGGAAGAGTTGAAAGGAAAGCTCTACACCAACGCTGAAACTATCATCTGCAAAGGTAAAGAGTCTATCTCAACCAAAGTGTACCGTTGGGTTAAGCTGGTCCAAAGGAGCGTGCTGTTCTGGTTAAAACAGACAAATTCCCTCACCCATCTCTCTCAAGATAAACTTCATTTTCCATCTTTAAGCTCTTCTTTTTGCTAGAAATTAATCCAGATAATTTTAGAAATGTCTGTGGTGAAGCAACGGAAAATCATGGCCGTATGGTTTTCCTGGTTGTAAAGCTGATTAATTATGTTGTTATTTTCAATTTTTGCCAATTAATGTAAATGTGTGATGTGTTAAACTTGATTCTGAAAATAAATGACCATGTTCATTTTGATGGGTCAAAGATAATTAACGTCTCACGTTACATTTTTAATTATTCAATGCACGATATTATCCAGTCCAGAAAAATGAAAGAATCCGTTTAATTTATGAATATATACAGCATATGTTCCTCTACAGTGGTATTACAAAAAAAGATCTTTCACATCTTGTCTATCAGGACACGATTTGAGACATCAAAAAACTCTACCAGCAAGCACAATTAAAACATGATTACATATGCATTTGACATCAAGGTGTTGAGATTTGTCCATGAGCGTTTTTTCAGATCAGCCACAGTTTCTCAAGATGTTGTTTCAGCGGACAGTTCTGATAAGCTTGCACAGAAAGTTCTGGGTTGGGGGATGGGGGGTGCGATAGATGAAGCTTTTGTCCTTGGGTACTCATGTCCCAGGAGAAAATGATAGTCGGCCTGTCTCCGAGGCCGTCGGGAGTCTGATTCAGATAAGCTTGATTCTTGTTTTTTCTTCAGGCAGACAGATTACTTTTTTCTTCAGCCTTGAGTCCATCTGGGCATTCTGGTTCCGAAAATGCCTAATTGTGGGATTCCATTCCACTGATCCATGCTATGAGTCTCCTTCAAGGTCGAACCCACGACGCTGACGAGTCCTAGAAGCCGCAGGTGGCCTGTGATTCTCAATCGCCTCCACCTTACGGTTAAGCTGACGATTTAAAGTTCCTACAGCGAGGACCAGTCCTTCACACTGACTCGGAAGCTTTTCCGTGGCCGAAACTGCTCCCGCCGTCTTCTTCAAAAGTCGATAAAACAGAGCCCCGCCGATGCCAAAAAGCAGAGTCCCTGCTATCATAATTCCAAATATATAAACGTCTTCATTATCCTCTTGAGACAGGACTGAGAGACACATCATCTGCCGCACTCCCCACAAATCCACGACGTACCCCACAGCGTGAGTCTCAGCTGGACACGCCGGTTCTCCAGGACCTTGTCGCTTTGATAAAAAAAATCTTGTCAATAGAGTTGAACGCCCACGATACCAAATCCATAATCTTTTTAATTTATGTTCGGGAGATGAGTCCCAGGTGCTTCAGACAGACAGAGAGCAGAGCAGGAAGAAGGAAAAACGGGGGAGGAAAAAACAGAAGCTGCCACCTCGAGCAGAGCCTGGAAGGGAAAAAAATGCTCCTACCATTTATCATACAGCAAATAAGTCACAGGAAAAATGAAACTATTAGTTTTTATTATTAAGCTGCAAACGTGAAGAAACGTGCGGCACGTCAAAAACAAAACTAAAAACAGTGGGGGAGACGACCACCCCGTACCACCTCCAGCTGTGGTGCGCATTAAGTTTAGTTTTAGTGTTTAATATGTTTATAGATTTTTTTTATAGGTTTAGAGATTAATATTTTTTGCTTTTTGTTTGTGAAACGAGGTCAGAGGAAGCTGGTTCTGGTTCTGTCCATTGGACCGGGTGTTACACCATATTCTGTGACCTGCAACAGTGCATGCAACACTGCCCCCTACGGTCACAAAATATGGTGTAACACCGGTTTGCAACGAGCTTCAAACAGTCAGGACGTTTATTCATTTTCTGTTTCCTTACAGTAGTTGAACCAGAAGATTCATCTTTTGTGAAATATCTCTAGACTATTGATGCATTTCTACCTGTTTGTCAAGACTGGGTCTGCTCTGCTCCATCCGTCTGCTTGGAGGAATCCATTTTGTAACCCGCGCTCGGTGCGGATCACGAGACACGTGACGCGATGACGTAATGGTGGCGTAATGTCGTCACCACAAATACTCGACATGAAATTAAAAACCTCAATACGTGTCCTAGGAATCCATGTGTAGATTACTCGAGTAGTCTGTTAAAGCCCTAATGTCCACGCGACATCGCAAAGGCATGTCAACCAAGACAGCCCCACAACATCCAGAGCCTTGAGGAAATGAAAATCTTATACAACCCTGGAGCCCTGCTGCCGTGGAACTTTTTAACTACTTCAGTGACCTCAGCCACGGTTACGGACAGATCAAACCTGAAGTCTCTCGACTCAACTTCCTCCATGGAAGATGTGCATGTGGGATTGAGAAGGTCTGAGAAGTATTCCTTCCACCTCCTGACGACATCAATGGTTGAAGTCAACAGCACCCCACCTTCACTGAACATAGTTTTAGTAAAGCACTGCTTTCCACATCTCAGCCATCTGATGGTTAGCCAGAATATCCTTGCAACTGACCGAGAGTCTCTATCCAAGGCCTCATAGAAATCCTCCACATCCAAACTTTGCCTCTGCAACAGTTTGGACGTTTCGGAACCGAGCGGACCGACATAGACTCAAGGTAGATGTCAGTAGAGTTCTGCCTATCCCCAAAACAATTGGGCTTATCTAAATTCGTCTCCCTGACTGGCATTGACAGACTATTTTATCTTAATTTGCCTGACAGTTTTGTAAAGGTTTGATGCTCTGCCCCTTCCACCGAGGAAGTCTCTGGATCAATCAGAAGGGCCCAGCTGAATCTGCCATCATTTCAGGACTCTTTGGATTCTATCTGACGTGTCCTTGGCCATTCCTTGGTTTCCCCCCATGAGTGTACGGATCTCTCCAGAGGGAACTATTTGATCTGAGTGATTTTATCTGAACTCTGCAGTGCCTCTGTGTGTTGAAAAATACTATGGTTTCTTGCATTCTCTGTTCAATTCCAGGCAAGAAAAACACTCTAACTAAACAAGAAAAATTCACTCCTCAAATTCCTCAGTGATGGGAGACATTGGTGCACCACTTGTTCAAATCAGATTCTTAATCTATTTTTCCAACTACAACAATGTTGCTCTGTAGCTTAAAGAAAATAAAAATATTGTAAGATTTTCCCATATCGGCCCTGTGATGGACTTGCGACCTGTCCAGGATGTACCCCGCCCCTCGCACAGTGATTGCTGGACATGGGCATTGGCGACCCCCGTGACCCAAAATGGAAGAAGCGGGTAAAAGATAATGGATGGATGGATTTTCCCATATCTGTTTAAACTTAAAAAAATTAAGTAAATAATAAATAAACTAACAACAGATCTAGAATCTTTACATCTCTTTCTTCTTAAGTATTCACTTTTTCAATGTGTAAATGTCTACTTTGGGCAAAATGAACTAATTACTACTTTATTTATTCCTGAGGGAAATTCACTAAAAGGAGTAGTATTTGTACCTGAACACCATCATGGCTGAAGAAGAGGCGGGCGTCAGCTGCTGTGGCCATCTGTAAACACGTAGCTCCGCCCCACACAGGTGATTTCCTGATGAGGAGGGTGAAGGAACGACTCTCACTGCTCTGGTAGCACACACCAAACACATCTAACACACGCGAACGCATGCACACACACACACACACACACACAAAACATAAGACAGATGCAGGGGTCAATAAGTGAAGTGGATTAAAGTCCCAGCTTCAAAAAGAAAAAAAAAAGATTTGCCCTAAATAATAAGTACTTCCTCTTATTTTTAAAATGGTTTTATTTTTTCTTTCAGCTGATCTCTACTTCAGGGGTCACCACAGCAAATTATCTCGCATGAAGACCTGGCAATTATTTTTATGTTTTCCCTTCCTGATGCAACCACAGACCACCAAGCTACCACAGCTCTCTGTGTGGAGCAGAGAACTGCTATCTGCGGCTCCCGGGGGAGTAGATGGTCGGGGTTAAGGGCCTTGCTGAAGGTCCCAGAGTGGGGAAAATGAGGGTGGAGGCAGGTGTGGATGCTTCACCTATCCCACCCACATTTTTGATGTTGTCAGTCCTGGGAGTTGAACCGGCAACCTTACGATCACAAGCCCACCTTGTGTAACCTCTGCGCCACCACTCTCTCTAAATTCCTCCTAATAAATGTTGTAAATGACTTATTACTTAGCTTGCTTCCTGAACTGCATTCTTGGAATATTTTTCAACTATTTGAACAGTTCTGAGTGGAGGTTAAATTGTCTTACAGTGATTCAGTTTCAATTGTTGACTTATTTGCAGTCATGGACAGTAAGTTTAGCACCTGCGCTGGATTGCAGATTTATAAAATTGCTCGGCCAATAGTGAGTAGAACTGCAGGAAGCTTCGACATGATCTCATTGGGGCAGTAATAGGTGCAACATTATGGAGATAAATTAGTCTCAAAAGTAGTCTCATGAGCATACAATTAGCTTTGTATGTGTACAAAAAGATCCACAAGCGTACTACAAAATTAAAAAAAATATAAAACAGTTCATGGACCAGTGACGGACAGGTCAGTCAACATGAGCGCATGGATCAGCTTGCATGAATGTGACTTTGGAGACTTTATAACCACTTCAGATCCACAAAGGTAATTCTGCATTCAAGGCTGCTGCACATCTTGGACATCTGAGCCATCAACAGCAGATGATTTGTGTGCATGTATTTGACAGTTTATATGTGCAGAATATTCCTACTTGCAATTTACAATGTGTACATTTGAAAAACTGTTCATGCATTTTTGCATCTTGTGGATGTCTCTTGTCTGAGCGAGAAGAGGTGTTTGAATGATGCTTCATTGTGGATGACACAGGCGTCAGATTCAGCAGTCAGATTTCATGTATAATGTAATATGTGCTTATGAGGAAGCAGAGATGGACTATCTCATAAGAATATAATATTAATAAGAATGATGCAGATACTGAAAATTGTGATTGAATGTAAACTGATGGTTCACATTTTAATGTTTTCCAACTCACCGTTTGCCAGGTTTTCAAACTTCTGTGCCAGTTCTTTCATTGCCAGCTTGCTCTCTGTCTCAATCTCAAGCTTTGAAAGTTCTCTCAATATCTTACATCCACCAAGAGCGCTCAGTACTGACTCCCCTGCCTGTCAAAGAAACACAAAATGCCAAGAATTACCTACTGAAACAAGTGGTACGCTGATGTCCCCCTCGCTGAGGGATTTGAACAGTGTGTTTTTCTGGACAAGAATTGAATAGAAAACGCAAGTAAACCTAAATGTTTTTGGTGTATGATACTCAAGTGGGTAGGAGTTACACTGTGGAGAACGGAGGGAGTTTTGTTATTTATTTTTGCTTGTTTGAGTCGGTGAAGAGTGACAGATCCTAGTGAGTGGAGGAAGCAATTTTATCCACCACCAGGTGCAAAGGTGGAGCCAGGGGGTGGTCATTGGTGACCTTGGCCCCCTTAGATTAATCTTCAGCCACCCCCAATCATTTGAGAAAACTATACTTATAAGCAATATAAAAATTAGAAAGCATATTTTCCTCAAATGTTTGGGGTGGTGGCTTTACAGATAATGTAAACCCATATATATAAATATATATTCCCATTTCTTATGGGAATATATATGCAGTAGTCCCTCGCTAATTTGGGGTTCGACTTTTGCAGACTTGCTCTTCACGGTTTTTCAAATTAAGATTGGATATCACACACAATTAGCTGATTGATGGATGAGCCGCACGATCGGCATGGATTGTTTATTTAAAATAATTTATTTTTAATGATTTAGCACCTGCAGCATGGTGGTGCAACTGGTAGAGCTGCTGCCTCTCAGCAAGCAGGTCCTTGGTTCAAACCCCAGTCCAGGAACCATTCTGGGTGGAGTTTGCATGTTCTCTCCGTGCATGCGTGGGTTTTCTCCGGGTGCTCCGGTTTCCTCCCACAGACCAAAAACATGCACGTTAGGCTGATTAGTAACTCTAAATTGTCCCTAGGTGTAAGTGAAGAGTGAATGGTTGTTTGTCTTGTTTGTCTCTATGTGGCCCTGTGATGGACTTGCGACCCGACCAGGGTGTACCCCGCCCCTCGCACAGTGATTGCTGGACATGGGCCCCAGCGACCCCCGTGACCCAAAATGGAATAAGCGGGTAAAGATAATGGATGGATGGATTTAGCACAGTAGCACGGTGGCGCAACTGGTAGAGCTGCTGCCTCTCAACGAGCAGGTTACCCTGGATCAAATCCTGGTCCGGGGGCCTTTCTGGGTGGAGTTTGCATGTTCTCTCCATGTACAGGTCTTTCTCAAAAAATTAGCATATTGTGATAAAGGTCATTATTTTCCATAATGTAATGATAAAAATGAAACTTTCATATATTTCAGATTCATTGCACACCAACTGAAATATTTCAGGTCTTTAATTGTTTTAATACTGATGATTATGGCATACAGCTCATGAAAACCCAAAATGCCTGTCCCAAAAAATTAGCATATTTCATCCCACCAATGAAAGACAAGTGTTTTTAATGCAAAAAATGCCAACCTTCAAATAATCATGTTCAGTTATGCACTCAATACTTGGTCGGGAATAATTTTGCATGAATGACTGCTTCAATGCGGCGTGGCATGGAGGCAATCAGCCTGTGGCACTGCTGAGGTGTTATGGAAGCCCAGGATGCTTCGATAGCGGCCTTAAACTCATCCAGAGTGTTGGGTCTTGCGTCTCTCAACTTTCTCTTCCCAATATCCCACAGGTTCTCTATGGGGTTCAGGTCAGGAGAGTTGGCAGGCCAATTGAGCACAGTAATGCCATGGTCAGTAAACCATTTACCAGTGGTTTTGGCACTGTGAGCAGGTGCCAGGTCGTGCTGAAAAATGAAATCTTCATCTCCATAAAGCTTTTCAGCAGATGGAAGCATGAAGTGCTCCAAAATCTCCTGATAGCTAGCTGCATTGACCCTGCCCTTGGTAAAACACAGTGGACAAACACCAGCAAATGACATGACACCCCAGTGACTGTGGAAACTTGACACTGGACCTCAAGCAATGTGAATTATGTGTCTCCTCTCTTCCTCCAGACTCTGGCACCTTGATTTCCAAAGGAAATGCAAAATTTACTGTAATCAGAGAACATAACTTTGGACCACTCAGCAACAGTCCCAGGCGAGATGCTTCTGATGCAGTCTCTTGTTCAAAAGTGGCTTGACCTGGGGAATGCAGCACCTGTAGCCCATTTCCTGCACACGCCTGTGCACAGTGGCTCTGGATGTTTCTACTCCAGACTCAGTCCACTGCTTTCGCAGGTCCCCCAAGGTCTGGAATTGGCCCTTCTCCACAATCCTTCTCAGGGTCCGGTCACCTCTTCTCGTTGTGCAGCGTTTTCTGCCACACTTTTCCCTTCCCACAGACTTCCCACTGAGGTGCCTTGATACAGCACTCTGGGAACAGCCTATTCGTTCAGCAATTTCTTTCTGTGTCTTACCCTCTTGCTTGAGGGTGTCAATGATGGCCTGCTGGACAGCAGTCAAGTCGGCAGTCTTACCCATGATTGTGGTTTTGAGTAATGAACAAGGCTGGGAGTTTTTAAAAGCCTCAGGAATCTTTTGCAGGTGTTTAGAGTTTCGTCGTTGATTCAGATGGTTAGGTTAATAGCTTGTTTAGAGAACCTTTTCATGATATGCTAATTTTTTGGGACAGGCATTTTGGGTTTTCATGAGCTGTATGCCATAATCATCAGTATTAAAACAATTAAAGACCTGAAATATTTCAGTTCATTACATTACGGAAAATAATGACCTTTATCACAATATGCTAATTTTTTTAGAAGGACCTGTATATGGCGCCGTCAGCTGCCTTGTGTGAAAAGCAATATTCTTCATGGTCTTCTGTTTCATCTTCTGCTCATGCTAAGTCCATTTTTGAAAAATGACAAAATATAACTCCTAAAACTTGATGCCACTTCGTTTTTATTTTTATTTACAGAAGAAGAAGAAGACGTGTCTTCAGAGATTTTGATGTCGTTTCTTTCAGTAGTTCTAGGTGCAGCGCCCCCACAGGTGAGCGGGGGAATAGGTTGGTTCAACAGGTTGACTCGACTGCACAGTGCAGTGTGAATGCAAACGCACCAGCTCAAATGTAAACAAAAGCTCATGAATATTGGTTCCAAACCGAACGGAGTCTACCGGACTATCTGGTGTGAAAACGACCTAAAATCAAGCTGGATGCCAGCCTATAACAATGATCACAGCAAAGTTTGTTGTAATGTGTTCATGAATTTGGCAATGAATGTGTTAACCGGTTTCTAAAGAGAGTATTTTCTTTTTTCAAGAATGTATAATAAAATGCACACAACTCACCATCTCCCAGAAGTAAATAGCCATTTCCTTGCGGTTCTGTAGGACAGCCCAGATGAAGAGGGCTGCCCAGGGTGTGAGGCAGTACTGGTCCCGATACGAGCATTCCCCCTGCAGCAGCTTATTCACTTGCTGAGGTTGAGAACATGGAGGAAAATAACAATGAGAGTTTGGTCCAATCAAACCTTTTCAGTGCCAGCAGACATGCTCTGTGATTTAAGGGTAGAAGAAAACATTATTTTGTTGTTTGAATATTCCACCCAATGTTTTACGATTGCAGGGGCCGATTCACTGGATTTCTAATGCAAAAGTCACTGCTGAATTCTGTAGACATATTCTGATGGGAATTTTTTGCTCGGGTGAATTTTTTGAGTTTTGAATTAAAAAAATTCAAACAAAATAAAATAAATAAATAAACTTTATAGATGTAACTGGCCATGACAATAATTATATTATAGTTAGGTTTTGATATTTTCAAGCGGAAATTCTCTAGCCACTGCTGTAACCCTCCCTTCCTGATTTAAAAACTTACTGTACTTTCCTGATGCATGCTCAATAATCCAGGTAGAAATATCTAAAAAAGTTAAATCTGGTCCTCTGGACATTCAAAAAAACAAAACAAAGCAAAACAACAAAAAAAATGTAGAAACGTTTCGTCTCTCATCCGAGAGACTTCCTCAGTCTGAGGTGCTGTATTCAGCTCAGTCTCTTAAATAGCACCTTCTCAGAGTGGATCAACCAGCTTTGGGAAGGAGAAAGGAGGAGCAGAAGGAGAAATCCCACACAAGACAGGCTCTAGAGCAATGTGGATATCCTAACTGGGCCTTCCTAAAAGCAGAGAAGAAACCCAAACAGGACTCCAGTCAGCCAACAGGTGAAAAGGAGGAACCCAGACCCAGACCAGTGGTCATTCCATATGTTGAGGGAGTATCAGAGAAACTGAGACGTTTATTTTCTAAACATAACGTCCCAGTGGCTTTTAAACCCCAAAATACATTACGGCAAAGACTGGTTCATCCCAAAGATCCAGTCCCCCGGCACAAACAGAGTAATGTTGTGTATGCTGTTCAGTGTCAGGAGGGCTGTGATCAGTCTTACATCGGGGAAACAAAACAGCCACTGGCCAAAAGGATGGCCCAGCACAGAAGATCAACATCATCAGGCCAGGACACTGCGGTCTACACTCATCTCCAGGCCAGCGATCACTCTTTCAGGGATGAAGATGTTCACATCCTGGACAGAGAGGAATGATGGTTTGAGAGAGGAGTAAAGGAGGCCATCTTTGTGAAAAGAACGTCCATCGTTAAACAGGGGTGGAGGCCTACGTGTTCAATTGTCCCCCTCTTACAATGCTGTGATTGCTAGTATCACTCAGCCCTCTGTGAATAGTAAATAGCCATCAGTGTGCTAATGATCCATTGTTAGGCTGATGGTCCTTCTTGAGCATGTGATCAGCTGGTTTTGGTTGTCAGCAGCAAAACTGGTTGATCCACTCTGAGAAGGTGCTATTTAAGAGACTGAGCTGAATACAGCACCTCAGACTGAGGAAGTCTCTCGGATGAGAGACGAAACGTTTCTACATGTTTTTGTTGTTTTGCTTTGTTTTGTTTTTTTGAATGTCCATAGGACCAGATTTAACTTTTTTAGTTACTGTACTTTCCAGTCTAGAAGCTGCTACTTTTTTCACACATTTTGAACCCTGCAGCGTATACAATGCTGTGACTAATTTATTAACTTTTTTTTGGACGTGCTAACGAGTTTCCTGCCACCAAAAACATTTAGCCTCATGACACCCAGGCGCTCACATAGCTGCCCAATACACGTCTCTCTTGGGGGGTGGGTCCTCGTGACTTACTGAGACTACCTCATTGCTTCATTGCGGTTGACTGTTGGTCACATGACCTCAGGGAGGGATTATGGGTAAAAGTTATGTTCATTGTTAATCATTTCAGTTATCTGTTCAGCATTGTTCTTTTAGTGGTTAGTCTGTTCTTGTTAGCCTAGTTTATGTTCATTATGTGCTAGTTTGTGTTAGACCATTCAGTACGGAGGGAGGTAGTTGTTATGAAGACCTGTGTTTTGTCTGTTTGTACTGAACAGTAAAATAAAGTCTATAAAACACCATCTGGTGGTTGATTCTAATCTACAACAAGAGCTGCACATCTCTCTCAGTAGGTGTGTGCTGCCACTCATGTTACAACGTGAACACCCATGACTTATATATGTACAAAATTGTTTGTTAAATTATATTTAGCGTGTGCAGCTTATATTCTAACGTGCTCTATAGACCGGAGATTATGGTAATTTGCCCAGCTGAGAATCTGTACAAGCTGAACTCACTGACCTTTATGGCCCTCCTAGTGCTGACGCTGTGGTCAAGGCCAAAAGGTCCATAATGGAATGGCTGACAGATATCACCTAAAAGATCTGACAGCAGTCGAGATACCTGCAGTGCAATCACAAACTTTAATAAAGTCAGTTAACAAGCAAACATTCAATATGTTTAAATACAAACCGGATTCCAAAAAAGTTGGGACACTAAACAAATTGTGAATAAAAACTGAATGCAATGATGTGGAGATGGCAAATGTCAATATTTTATTCGTAATATAACATAGATGACAGATCAAAAGTTTAATGTGAGTAAATGTAACATTTTAAAGGAAAAATATGTTGATTCAAAATTTCACAGTGTCAACAAATCCCAAAAAAGTTGGGACAAGTAGCAATAAGTGGCTGGAAAAAGGAAATTGATCATATAACGAACAGCTGGAAGACCAATTAACACTAATTAGGTCAATTGACAACATGATTGGGTATAAAAAGAGCTTCTCAGAGTGTCAGTGTCTCTCAGAAGCCAAGAATTATTGCCACCGAACTGTCTGTATTTTAACGCCCTGCGGCCATCAGGCTGGCGCGGTGGTGGATTATTAACAATATTCAAATCAACTTTTGACTGTAAACAACTGCCCATCCCAATTTCCCGTGCCAGCTTTGAGCTGAGCGTCTTTGAACTCGGACATTCACCTCAGACTTTATTTGCACTCCTCTATCGCCCACCTCGATCTAAGGATTTCATAAAGAGTTTTCTGACTTCTTAGCTGAAATCACACCAAAATATGAGCATGTTTTCATTATTGGGGACTTTAATTTGCACGTGTGAGGTCCTGAGAAGCCCTTAGTTAAGGACTTTTTTGATTTATTGGACTCATTTAATCTAACGCAGCATGTAAACGGTCCCGCCCAAGAGCGTGGACATACACTGGACCTTGTTTTAACTCATGATGTGACTGTTAATAATCTTGTTATTGGTGCATAGGCGTCACAACCATTGTATGTGAAGGGGACAAGTCCCCCCCACATTAAAAAAACGTTCATTTGGACCCCCCACTTTTATTATAAAACATTAGTTCAGGCGGCGTAGTTTCTCTTTCTTCGTGAACGAATCCATTCCACTTGATTAATAGGAGAATACTCAAGCCATTAAAACTCCACTCCAGGTGTTCCTGGTTACCTCCATCTCTCCACCGTCCCTTCCTGCATCTTGCCTCGGCAGAAAACGCGCACAGGTGAAGGTACCTGTGTTACTCGCTCGCCAGTTTAGCAGCTTAGTGTGGGCAGTGGTTGACCAGGGGGTTGATCATAAACATATATTCATGTTAGGAGGATGCTTGAGAGCAGCACTACGTCTGTAGCATATTAGCTTAGCAGTAAGTGTGTACAGCAGGTGTAAGAGACGCTGTGTGTTCAGGTGCATTAAAGTTTAAATGTCTTTAAAACCCCACACCTTTTTGTCCTCAAGCTTCATGAGAAACATCATTTAGATGAGTAGTGTTGAACACAAGTAAAAAAGTCTAGTGGTGATGTTTTTTATTTCTCTATAAAGACAAATAGGGCCGATCTGAGGCTCTGTATTAAAGTGTATTAAAGTTAAAATGTCTTTAAAACTCAGCTGAATTTACACAAACTTGGTGAGAAACACGTTTTAAATGTGTGGAATTAAAGGACATCTAGGTGAAATGCTGCTTTTTTGTTCACTAGTGAACACCTTATTTTACGTGTGCACGCGCGCACACACACACACCTACACACATTTATTGTGTCCCCCCCACATTATGGATGCTTCTGACGCCCTTGTATTGGTGATAATGTTTTTTCAGACCACATGCTAGTCCAGTTTGAGTTCACCCTCCCCCATCTAACTCCTAAGCCGTGTGTTCCTGCACGTCGCAGCCGGACCATTAACCACTTCACTGCCGCACGTTCCACAGATGTTTATAACTCTGAAATGATAATTCAGCCCCTGGTGTTTCTCTCCACCACTGAGGAGCTGACAGCCCAGTTCAACTCTGTCTGCTTAAAGAATATGGATCATGTTGCACCTATTAAAACCAAAAAATCAAAACTCAGAGCAGAACGTTGGCTGAGTGACGTCACCAAGGCCGTTAGGCAGCAATGTACTAGATGATCTCTCCTGCACAGGAGAGATCATCTTTGGGCCACAGCGAGAAAATCTGACTCAGACACTGATTGGTTGAGTTTTCGACAGATGAGGAATAAATGTACAACTGCTGTCAAAAGCAGCAAAATGCAACTATTTCTTATCTCAGACCTCCAAAAATCTAAATGACCCTAACAGATTCTGGAAAACCATCAAATCTCTCTCAGGCACCCCCCCCCAATCATCTGACCTCCCAGCACAACTTCTCGTTAACTCTGTTCCTGTGTCAAATAAGCACAAGATCCTGAACTGTTTCAACAAACATTTTGTTGCTTCTAGTTCTTTATTTGACACAGTTACTAATGGAAAATCAGCCACTTCACTTAATAACCAAACTTCTACAAATCAAATCCCTCCTACAAGTCAATCCTCAGTTAATCACACCTTCTCTTTTTCTCCATTCTCAGTCAGTGAGGTCAATAAACTGTTAAAAGATCTTGACCCTAAAAAATCTGCAGGTCCAGATGAACTTCCACCTTATTTCTTAAGGCTGGCTGCTCATATCATCACAGTCCCTGTGACCCACATCTTCAATCTCTCCATAAGACAAAACTCCATCCCAGACGCTTGGAAAACAGCCTTTGTTCTTCCTTTGCTGAAGGAAGGTGACCCCACCTCACTGAACAACTATCGACCAATCTCTAAACTCTGCATTTTAGCCAAGGTTCTAGAAAAACTGATAAACTCTCAAATCAAAAATTACCTGGACTCATTTAACATCTTACCTCCACATCAATCTGGTTTCAGGAAACAACACAGCACAACCACTGCTTCACTGAAGGTTCTTAATGACGTTGTTGAAGCACTGGATGCTAAGGATTACTGTGCTGCACTTTTCTTAGACCTGTCTAAAGCTTTTGACACTGTGGATCATAAAATCTTGTGTCATAAACTCTCAGAAATCGGTTTCTCAGAACACACCATTGGTTGGTTCTCTAACTATCTTTCAGACCGGAGGCAATGTGTTCAACATAATGGTACTTCCTCCAGTTATTTAACAGTCAACAATGGTGTACCACAAGGCTCAGTCTTAGGACCGACCCTCTTTACAATCTACATACATAATGTAGGTAAAAACATCCCTAATGCATCCATACATTTCTATGCTGATGACACAGTTGTTTATTGCCGAGCTAAAACTGTTGCTAAGGCTTTCCAGCTTTTGAAATCTACATTCAACATCATCCAGACAGATTTGTTCCGCCTCAAACTTGTCCTAAATGCCGACAAAACCAAAGGGATGCTTTTTTTCAAATAGGAAGTTGGTCCCAGCAGTTCTTCCTCCGATTTTATCCTCAAATGGTGTCCCCATTGAGTTTGTTGATTCCTATAAATATTTAGGTATCTTGGTCGACTCACATCTCTCTTTTAAGCTCCATGTGGAAAACTTGGTAAAGAAACTGAAAGTTAAACTGGGTTTCTTTTTCAGAAACAGATCCTGTCTAACCCTCAATGCTAGAAAACGCCTTGTATCTGTGACTTTCCTTCCCTCCATTGATTACGGTGACATTATTTACATGAACGCTCCTACAAGAACCCTGCAGATGTTGGATGCTGTCTATCATGGTGCACTAAGATTCATAACTGGCTGTGATTATCGTACCCACCACTGCACCCTGTATTCACTGGTTAACTGGACATCATTAACTACACGCAGACTCTCTCACTGGTACATTTTCATCTTTAAATCACTTCTTGGTCTGCTGCCTTCATACATCTCCTCCTACATGTCTCTGCGTGAGTGCAGCTACGGAGTACGCTCTCAGGACATTATTACCTGCAGTGTTCCCTCAATGAGGACTGAACTGGGCAAAAGGGCCTTCTCCTACTCCGCTCCTGTTTCCTGGAATATCTTACAAAAAGATTTGAAGCTCTCGACCTTGACCTCTCTAAGTGGCTTTAAGAATCTTTGGACTCCTGGCAGGGACCAATGCAGACATGTTCCTGTTTTTAGTTTTCTACATTCGCCTTAGAATCTAGCTGTTTTTTTTGTTACCTTTTTCTTTAGCCATCCTATTTGTAAAAAAAACAAACAAAAAAAAAACTGCAGTATTACTTTTTTTAATTGTTTATTGTTGTTGCAGTTGTCCATTGTTGTCATCTTTCTTTGTTGAAATCAGGTCTCTCTTGTAAATGAGTCCTCGAGGCTCAATGGGATTTACCTGTCTAAATAAAGGTTGAATGAATGAATGAAAAAAATGTAGGAGGGCGGAACGAAAGTGGAGGAAAGACAGGCTGCAGGTCTCTTTTCAAATACTTAAAGAGAGTTGGCGCCGTTATCAGAAAGCAGTGAAAGCTGCTAAATCTAAATACTTCTCTGATATAATTACCTCAAACTCTCGCAATCCACGTGTCCTCTTCTCCACCCTAAACTCTGTTCTCCACCTCACTGAACCATCACCTCTGGAAGCCTCGACTGAGCTGTGCGAGAACTTCTTACATTTCTTTTTGAAAAAAATTGCGACCACCCGGGCTCTCATTTCCCCTCCAACTCATGACCCATCCATCCCACCTCAAGCTGTAGCTCTATTTGACCATTTTGAACCCATCACTCTATCTTCTCTAGAGCAGGTCATGTGCAGCTTGAAACCTTCTGGCTCCCGCTTTGATGTGGTCCCCCCTCGAGTACTAAAGGAGGTTTTTCCAACTCTAGGTCCGTCCATTCTTGATATAATAAAAAGTAGTTTATCCACTGGCGTGGTGCCAAAATCCTTTAAACATGCAGCTGTCCAGCTTCTCCTGAGAAAAAAACAAACCTTGACCCCTCAGTCGTTTCCAATTATCGGCCTGTCTCCAAACTCCAATTTGTTTCTAAACTACTGGAGAAAATAGTCGAGTCCCATTTGAAGTGCTTCCTGGAGGATCATGCCATCTTAGAGCTATTCCAATCTGGCTTTAAACCTCTCCACAGCACTGAAACTGCCCTGCTGAAGGTCTTTAACGACGTCTTCAGATCCACAGATACTGGTGATTCTGTGCTGCTTGTCCTGTTGGACCTCACAGCCGCCTTTAACACCATCGACCATGAGATCCTCATTGCTAGGTTGGAGCAGTGGGTGGACATCACAGGATCAGCCCTCAATTGGTTCAGATCTTACCTCACTGACAGATCCTTTTGTGTCTCCATCAAGGATTTTAGTTCCGCAGAGGCAGACCTTAAATGGGGGGTTTCGCAGGGGTCCATCCTGGGTCCCCTCCTATTCTCTTTATACCTGCTGCCGCTTGGTGCTATTTTCCGGAAACACAACATGCCCTTCCACTTCTATGCCAATGACTGTCAAATTTACTTCCCCCTAAGACACAATGGTACATGCTCTATTCAACCGCTGCTCAACTGCCTGGCTGACATCAGGGACTGGATGGCTTTAAACTTCTTAAGTTTCAATGAAAAGAAGTCTGAAGTCATGCTGTTCCCTCCCAATGACACGATCACAAACCACTGCATCGACCTTTCCACACTATCCCTGTCAGAAAAACAAACAGTCACTAATCTGGGTGTGATAATGGACCCTTCCCTGAAACTTAACAGTCATGCAAACATGATTGTTAAATGATGCTTCTTCCAATTGAGGCGGCTGTTTAAACTGAAGTCCATATTGTCCAAAAATAACCTGGAGACAGTAATACATGCATTCATTACATCTAGGCTTGATTACTGCAATTCACTCCTGTTTGGTATCAGTCAGACCTCCATTGCACGACTACAACTGGTCCAGAATGCAGCAGCCCGATTTTTAACCAGTACAGGCAAAAGAGAGCACATTACACCAGTTCTGGCCGCACTGCACTGGGTACCGGTTCACTTTCGAATCCAGTTCAAAATACTCCTGTATGTCTACAAATCACTGAACAGCGTCCCCCCCCATCTCTCTGATCTGCTACAACCGTATGTCCCACCGAGTTCCCTGAGGTCAGCAGACCAGTTGCTCCTCACAGTTCCAGGATCTCGTCTTAAGCCCAGAGGTGACAGGGCCTTGTCTGTAGCAGGACCTAGACTTTGGACGAGTTACCTCTGCTTGTCAGACAGGCCCCCTCCCTCTCAGTTTTCAAGTCCCATTTAAAAACCCACTATTCGGTGGCTTTCAACACCAGATGATCTGTGTTTTGATCCTGTATGCTCCACTTTGTCATCATTATCTGCATCGTTTTTATGTCTATATTCTGATTTACCTCATTTTGTATATTGCTTTGTGTGTTACCTGTTGTTCTGTCTGTACAGCACTTTGGTTGACCTTGTCGCTGTTTTAAGTGCTTTATAAATAAAGTGGTATGGTATGGTATGGTATGGTAAGATGGTAAGAGGATCACCAATTCCACCATTGTTGCGCAGAAAAATAGTGCAGCAATACCAGAATGGTGTTACCCAACGTAAAATAGCAAAGACTTTTAAGTTATCATCATCAACCGTGCATAATATCATCAAAAGATTCAGAGAATCTGGAACAATCGCTGTGTGTAAAGGTCAAGGTCGTAAAACTCTACTGGATGCTCGTGATCTCCGGGCCCTTAAACGTCACTGCACCTCAAACAGGAATGCCACTGTCAAGGAAATAACAGAATGGGCTTAGGAATACTTCCAGTAAGCAATATCAGTGAGCACAATCCACTGTGCCATCCGCTGTTGCCAGCTGAAACTCTACAGTGCAAAGAGGAAGCCATTTCTAAGCAAGCTCCACAAGCTCAGACATTTGCACTGGGCCAGGGGTCATTTAAAATGGAGTGTGGCAAAATGGAAGACTGTTATATGGTCAGATGAGTCACGATTTGAAGTTCTTTATGGAACACTGGGACACCATGTCATCCGGACCAGAGAGGACAAGGATAGCCCAAGTTGTTTTCAACGCTCCGTTCAGAAGCCTGCATCACTGATGGTATGGGGTTGCGTGAGCGCTTGTGGCATGGGCAGCTTGCATGTCTGGAAAGGCACCATTAATGCAGAGAACTATGTTCAGGTTCTAGAACAACATATGCTCCCGTCTAGACGTCATCTCTTTCAGGGAAGACCCTGCATTTTTCAACACGATAATGCCAGACCACATTCTGCAGCAATCACAATATCATGGCTACGTAGGAGAAGGATCCGGGTACTGAAATGGCCAGCCTGCAGTCCAGATCTTTCACCTATAGAGAACATTTGGCGCATCATAAAAAGGAAGGTGCGACAAAGAAGGCCCAAGACAATTGAACAGTTAGAGGCCTGTATTAGAGATGAATGGGAGAGCATTCCTATTTCGAAACTTGAGAAACTGGTCTCCTCTGTCCCCAGACGTCTGTTGAGTGTTGTAAGAAGAAGGGGGGGGGGGGGATGTCACAGTGGTAAAAATGGACTTGTCCCAACTTTTTTGGGATTTGTTGACGCCATGAAATTTGGAAACAAGATTTTTTCCTGAAAATGATACATTCTCTCAGTTTAAACTTTTGATCTGTGATTTGTGTTCTATTCTGAATAAAATGTTAGATGTTGGCACCTCCACATCATTGCATTCAGTTTGTATTCACAATTTGTTTAGTGTCCCAACTTTTTTGGAATCCGGTTTGTAGTATACAATATGTTATTAAGGCAAAATATTTGTAACTAACAATTGGTAACTATTTCTTTAAACACTCTGGTACTTTAAATATCGTCATCACCTCAAACAGGCTGAGATCTTTCATCGAAGCAGGTGTAGTTAGTTTACACTGAGAGCTGTTCACAGGTGCTGGGGCTCCATTCACAGAGGAGTGGGACCCTGCCACATTCTGCCTTTCACTCAGACGTCTCTGGAGAAGGATGTAAGCCAGAGAGCTGTCTGACAGTGAGCGGTACAAGCTCTCCAAGCGCCCATATGTCAGATAATCCAGAATATTCAGACCATTCTCGCAGAAGAGACGCACAAACTGAGGCTTGTCATTGATCAGAGCATCTGTCATGGACTCCTCGAGATCATCATACTGAAAATGGGAAAAAAAATCAAATAAATTGGATTTCTTGAATTATGCAGAACTTCATAAAGCCTTTCTATAACAAAATGAATGAATAATGCTGCTCATGGCAAGCTTTGTTATGAAAGTAGAAAATATTTTACATGACAAACTGCTCACTTGACCTAGAGGTTAATTTATCTAAGGAACAGTGTGTATAATTTAGAGAAATCTAATGGTAAAGCTAGGAGTGGTTCACATTTTTCTATATTTCACAATCATACAAACCGTACACTGGGAGGGAGGGGGCCAAGGATGGGCGTATGCTTTTCAAAATGAAAAAAACGTTGCATGTTTCTTGATATGCGCTGAATAACTGATATGTTGTTAATCTCCAGCATGGCATAGACTGACATGTTATAGGACAACACACAAATTTTATTGTGCGCAACTAACAGTGCTACATCTTTACTCAATGCAAACACACAGAGCTGAACATTGCCAGTGCCAGTTCAAGTCCTCACCAGGCTGGAGTTCCTTTCAGAGGAAGCTGATGGACAGTGACTCGTTTCTTGACAAAAACTGTTTAATAAATACACCTCTAAATTCTCCAAGCCCCTCTTGGAGGAATCCATATCAGACTCAATTTGGCGAAAGATCATTCAGAACATTTATTCATCCTCAATCTGTCTGAGATACGCTGTAATTCAATTCAAGGTGGTGCACAGGCTGCACTGGTCTAAAGACAAGCTGTCTAAGATCAAAGCCGACCTGGACCCTGCATGTAATTGTTGTAAACAAACTCCAGCTACACTCTTACACGCATTCTGGACTTGTCCAAAGCTGAGGAGCTATTGGCAATCTATTTCTGATACTTTCTCTGGGATAAGTGGAAAAACTGTACACCCGTCACTGTTAATTTCATTGTTTGGGGTGGCCCCTGTGGATCCTTCAGCAAGTACGAGAAGGGTGTAATTACGTTTGGCTCTCTTCTAGCCAGGAGACTTATTTTATGTAGATGGAAGGATCTGCATCCCCAGTATATGAACACTGGATAATTAAATTCAACATAGTTTATTGATCCCCAAGGGGAAATTTCATTTCAGTACATCCTGCCAAGGCAACATACATGGGGGGGGACAAGACGTCTGGGACTGCAGCCGCAGGGAGCAGCGCGACCTTTAATACAGAAATAAAAAAAGAAAAACATGAGGAAATAAAGGTAGAAAAAAATAAAATAAGATAAGAGAAGTCATGTGTCATTTTCATAGATATACTTTGGTGTTGGAGGGGACTTTGTTGTATGTTTTTTTTTCTTCTCTTTTTGTGTGTGTGTGTGTTCTGAAAAAAAAATCTATGCAAATACTGATTAAATTCTCTAAGCTCCTGAGTGCCTCTGTGTTTACAGTAATTATGTTATTACACACGTGTTAAGTTAAAAATGCCTCGGCTTTAGAAGTGCACTCTCAGCAGATTCCTCTCACCCCCCTTCTTTTGCGGTGTGCGCTGCTCTGACAGCCACCCACACTGTCACGCTTTGTACATCGTTTTACTTTTTTTTTCATTTTCATTTACCCTTTATTTATACAAGTAGTCTCATTGAGCCACGAGAACTCATTTTCAAGAGAGACCTGTTTAGGGAGCAGATGGTGGGGGTTAAGGGCCTTGCTCAGAGGCCCAGGGTGGGGCAAATGAGGGTGGAGGGAGGTGTGGGTGTTTCACCTTTTCCACCCACATTTTGATGTTGACAGTACTGGGAGTTGAACCTGTGACTTTCTGGTCACAGGCCCATCTTCTAACCTCTGCGCCACCACTCCCCCCAATCCACTTTTACTTAATTTAGGACCGTCTCTGACTCTCATTCTACAAAATTTTTATTTTCCTGTATCTAGACATATTGTGGGAGTTCTGCTCTGTCAACTTCTTGCAGTCACAAGAGGGCACCATCTAGCCACACCAGTGGACTATTGCCTTGTTGAAATGCAGTAGTACAAAAGGCTGCAGAAGACCTCCATTCAGCACTGGAGCATTATCTGCCTAGTTGTGTTTCTGGCCCTTTTTGTATATTCTGGTGAAAGATAGCTTACCTTGTGTTCCTTCGTGTTTCCAGCATTTACTTCTGCTTCCTATGTGTTTCCTGGATCCTCGCTATAAGACCTCGAGCTCTCATGTAGAGCTGTCATTTCTAACCCAAGACTGAAGCCCGGCCTGGCCCGACCTGAATTTGGGCTGGGCTGGGCCGTAATAATGTGCTGGATGGGCGGGCCGGGTCGGTGTGGGGCATTTGATTGCGTCAGCGGATCAGCCGCAATCCAATTATGTGACAACATGGCTTGCCATACAATCACCAGCCGCATGCAGCCATTTGACCATGAGCTGACCGGCCTTGGAAGAGGTAAAATAAAGTTCAGTTAAGCTTCAGATTGTAACAACTGGCGGAACCCAGATTAGTACGAAACCAGAATGAAGCAGACTTAGACGTAGAAAAGGTAAC
>NC_056512.1:11593880-11601025 GCF_014905685.2 Nematolebias whitei
AGAAAAGGTAACAGTGTTTATTATATACAGTGGAAATATTACATGCTGGTTCTCTGGAGTGCCTAAGGAGGAGAACAGGGTCAGTAGGTCCAGTTTAGGGCAATGGTTTGTCAAAGGTAATTTGTTTGCTTGTCTTACAGGTGGAGACGCCGTGTGTCAGTGTAGAGAGGAATCCATGAAGAGCTCCAGAGAGAAGGAACAGGATGGTTGGACAAGGCAGGTCTGGCAGGCGGTGGATGGACAGAGACTCGACAGGTCTGGCAGATAGGAAACGGGCAAGGCAGGTCTGGCAGGCGGACAACAGGCAAGGCAACAGGAACAAGATTCGAGCAGACAGGATACTGCAAGCATAAAGAACAAGGTAGGTCTAAACACTCACTTACAGTTTTCAGGCTGAAGGCATAAATACCAAATAAGGCTCAATGCTCCAGCGTCGGGTCACACTTGGCTGCAGCCTTAAGTAGAAGAATTCCTCAAGGATGAACAAGCGGGGAATCCATGACCTTTCTGCAGGGCCGTTGCCCACCCAGTCAACCAGATACTGGTAACCACGGCCTCGGCGACAAACGTCCAGGATGGTCCTAACAATGAAGGCCGGGTGGTTATCGATCAACCGGGTGGGAGGAGGGAGGTCGGTAGGCGGGCATAGAGGGCTCTCAGAGACTGGCTTGACTTACGACACATGGAATGTAGGGTGTATCTTCATGGAAATGGGTAGCTGAAGGCGAACTGCAGACCGGTTGACGATTTTACTGATGGAGAATGGGCCGATGTAGTGGGGTGCCAGCTTCCTTGGGGTGTCCTTGATGTTAATGTCCCTAGTAAAAAGCCACAATTTTTGACCCACCTGGTATGACAGGGCTGAGGAGCGATGGCGGTCGGCGAACCTCTTATTTTGGGCTGCCGTACGCATCAAGGATACCTTCGTTTGACGCCAGACGCATCGGCAATGGCGAAAATGGTGCTGGACGGACGAGACCGAGATGTCAGCTTCCTGACTGGGGAACAGAGGGGGAATGTATCTAAGAGAGGCCTCAAATGGGGACATACCTGTTGCCGCAGACCTGTGGGTGTTGTGGGTGTATTCCGCCTAGACCAAATGTTGGCTCTAGGCCGAGGGGTTGCGTTCGACAATGCACCGGAGAGTGGTCTTGAGTTCCTGGTTGCACTGCTTGGCCTGGCCATTGGATTGTGGATGATAGCCGGACGTAAGGCTGTAGGTTGCCCCCAATGTCTTGCAGAAACTTTGCCAGATCTGCGAGATAAATTGTGGCCCCCCGTCAGAGACTATGTCGGAGGGTATACCATGGATGCAGACAACATGCTGGATGAGTGTCTGGGCCATCTCAAAGGCATAAGGGAGTTTAGGCAGGGGAATGAAGTGGGCTGCCTTAGAAAAATGGTCAATGACTGTGAGGATAGTGGAATTACCTTCAGATGGGGGCAGACCTGTAACGAAGTCCACGGATATGTGTGACCATGGGCGGCTGGGTGTGGACAGAGGTTGCAAGAGTCCACCGGGTGGTTGGTTGCTCATCTTATTCCTGGCACAAGTTGGACAGGCTGATACAAAGTCTTTAACATCCTGGTTAAGAGTAGGCCACCAGAAGTGGGACTTGACGAGAGCGAGCATGTGAGAAATGCCAGGGTGACAGGAAAGCTTATGAGTGTGTAACCAAGTTAGTACCTTGGCCCTCATGGCAGAGGAAACGAAGAGTCTCCCAGTGGGACCAGTGCCGGGGTTGGGTTCATCCCTCTGTGCCTCGAGGACCTCCTTTTCAATGGACCAGGTGAGGGCACCTACAACACAGACTGGGGGGGATGATGCTCTCCCTGGTCTCTGGACCATCTGGGAGAAAAACTGCTGGGAGAGAGCATCAGGCTTGACATTTCTGGAGCTGGGTCTGAAGGTCAGAATATAATTGAATCTATTAAAGAAGAGAGACCAACGTGCCTGCCTGGGGGTTAATCGTTTGGCGTCTCTTAGGTACGTAAGGCTTTTGCGGTCAGTCCAAATTAGGAAAGGAATAGCCGTGCCCTCCAACCAATGGCTCCACTTTTCCAGAGCCAACTTGACTGCTAATAATTCTCGATTTCCTACATTGTAATTTCTCTCGGCTTGTGATAAGCACAGAGAAAAGAAGGCACACGGGTGAACCTTATTGTCGTCGGGTGACCGTTGGGAGAGGACGGCACCCACACCAGAGTCCGAGGCATCTACCTCCAGAATGAACTGATGTTTAGGGTCGGGGTGACACAAGACTGGGGTAGAGGAAAAAATTTCTTGAGCTTACTGAACGCTATGTCAGCCTTGGGAGTCCATTTGAAGGTCTGGTTTGTTGAAGTGAGTTGTGAGAGAGGTGAGGCGATGCGACTGTAATCCTTAATAAATTGTCTGTAAAAGTTGGCAAAACCAAGGAAGCGTTAGAGTTGTTTCCAATTCTCAGGAACTGGCCATTCCTCCACTGCCTTGGTCTTTTCGAGGTCAGTCCTGTAACAACCCCCCTCGAAAATAAATCCCAGAAAAGATACAGAGGACACATGAAATTCACATTCCTCCCCCTTGACGAAAATCTGGTTTTCATAAAGTCTTTGGAGTACAGTGCGGACGTGTTTTACATGTTCCTTCTCATCATATGAATAGATAAGGATGTCGTCTAGGTAGACGAAGACAAAGTCGCCAATAAAATCCTTGAGCACATCATTCACTAGAGCTTGGAATACCGCTGGGGCATTTGTCAACCCAAATTGCATAACTTAAGTACTCAAAATGTCCGAGCAGGGTCCTAAAGACGGTCTTCCATTCATCACCCTCTTTTATACGCACCAAATGGTATGCATTACGGAGATCGAGCTTGGAAAAAATGGTAGCGGATTGGAGCTGTTCGTGAATTGAGTCAATAAGAGGCAAGGGGTACTTATTTTTAATGGTGATATTGTTTAAGCCTCTGTAGTCTATGTAGGGACGAAGGTTTCCATCTTTCTTGCACACAAAGAATAATCCAGCCCCTACTGGAGAGGTAGATGGGTGGATAATGCCAGAATCGAGAGACTCCTCAATGTACTTCTTCATAGAGTCTCTATCTGGACCAGACAGGTTATATAATTGACTGGCCAGTAGTGCAGCTCCCAGGAGGAGATAGATGGCGCAGTCGTAATGGTGGTGGGATGGTAAAGACAGGGCACATTGTTTATTGAACACACATCATGATAGACAGTGGGAATGGTAGAAATATCAGTCTCTTCCAACGGTTTATTCTTTACAGGTTGTTTGGAGACAGCAGAACGTAAACAATGTTTTAAACAATTATCGCTCCACTTCTCAAGCCTCCCCAATTCCAAGTTGATGTAAGGATTGTGTTCCTTTAACCTAGGATAACCCAAAATTAGTTGAGGGTCAGGGGATTCGAATACAAGTAAATCATTAATTTCATGATGATTTCTTGAAATGACTAAGTGTAACCCAGTAGTTTTAAGGGTAATCTGGGCTAAGGTCTCGCCTGTAACCCCAGCTATTGAAACAGAGGGAATCTCTATAGTGGGTAGAGATAATTTTTGGACTAGATTCAGACTAATTAAATTCTGTTCAGTGCCTGAATCCACCAATGCTAGACAGGGAGATGACTTTGGTGGATCTGAATAAGTGTGGGTAATATGAGTCGACAGGCAGGAGAGAGAGTGGACATGCCCACCAATATCACTCTGCTTGTTGGTGGGGCTTTCTCATTTCTTCAAAAGGGAAAACTGGCATGGTAATGGCCGGGATTCCCACAATAAATGCAAGAGTTAGCATCCCGGCGTCTTTGTTTCTCTTCAGGTGATAAGTAGGTTTGTTTTATTTGCATAGGTTCAGTTTCATGAAATGAGGGGAAACATCTGGCCGGTGTTTCAGGGTAAGGAGGTGGACCAGAAGAGTTGCCTTCCTGGGATTTGTAGTTCTCGGGCGTGTTTCTTTAGGTGCAGGGCTCACCTGATGATGTTGCGAACCCAGAAGTGGAGCGACAGTGGGCGTTGTAATCCTTCTCCCTTCCCCGCTCCCGAAAACGCTCGTCAATAGCCACCGCCAGATCGATTAACTCGTCAAAACCTTCTGGTTCATCTTGTACAGCAATCTGATCTTTAATGGGATCGAACAGAGATTGTAAAAAGGTACCTTTAAGTGCGAGGTCGTTCCATCCGATTTGGGCCGCGAGGATGCGAAACTCCAGAGCAAACTTGGCGACAGGACGGCTGCCCTGACGAAGTCCGAGTAGCCGCTTTACGGCGTTGGATTTTTGCAGAGGTTGGTCGTAGATTCTTCGAAACTTTTTCGAGAAGGTATCAAAAAACACAAGATCTGGGTCATGTAATTGTAAATAGGAATTGGCCCAAAGACGCGCGTCACCCTTTAGTTGACTGGTAAAATAAGTGATTTTAGCAGTATTAGACATGTAAAGCTGAGAGGCCCCTTTGAATGCAAGTTTGCACTGCAACAGAAACCCTCCACACAGGTTGGGATCTCCTGAAAAGAGCTCAGAAGGTTTTGTGATTACCTGTAGGTTCGGGGAACTGGATCCAGGAGTCGTGTCGGGGGTGAAAACTACAGGCGGTGCGGCAGAAGCTGCAGGTGGAGAAGGTAAAAGTTTTTGATGTAATGTAAAAACCATACCTCCTAATTGTCTTAAGTTTTCTTGTGTCGCTTCTTGTTGGGTTAGGACTCGCTGCAGCATTTCCTCGAGCTTAGTTATGCACTTCATCTGGGAGGTGGACGGATTTTGCTTGCCTATGGTCTCGTTCTGGGTCGGTTGTGGCTGGAGCATTTCTGTAATGACTGGCGGAACCCAGTTTAGTACGAAACCAGAATGAAGCAGACTTAGACGTAGAAAAGGTAACAGTGTTTATTATATACAGTGGAAATATTACATGCTAGTTCTCTGGAGTGCCTAAGGAGGAGAACAGGGTCAGTAGGTCCAGTTTAGGGCGATGGTTTGTCGAAGGTAATTTGTTTGCTTGTCTTACAGGTGGAGACGCCGTGTGTCGGTGTAGAGAGGAATCCACAAAGAGCTCCAGAGAGAAGGAACAGGATGGATGGACAAGGCAGGTCTGGCAGGAGGTGGATGGACAGAGACTCGACAGGTCTGGCAGATGGGAAACGGGCAAGGCAGGTCTGGCAGGCGGACAACAGGCAAGGCAACAGGAACAGGATTCGAGCAGACAGGATACTGCAAGCATAAAGAACAAGGTAAGTCTAAACACTCACTTACAGGTTTCAGGCTGAAGGCATAAATACCAAATAAGGCTCAATGCTCCAGCGTCGGGTCACACTTGGCTGCAGCCTTAAGTAGAGGAATTCCTCATTAGGTGGATGGCCGTCAGCTGTTGTTAATTGGTCGGCCATCTTGGAACAGGGCTGCAGACAGTGCGACTCCTACACAGATGGGGCTACCGGTACTGCCAGGAAGCAATCCATTGCCCAAATGGACGTTCAGCTGCTGCAGTTAGCGGGACGAACGCGGCCAACGACCCAAACAGGTGAGATCCCAAAGCAGACATATCAGAGCAGGGTCCGTGTCTGAATAATGCAGAATGCAGGCATAAGCAGGGATTTAATGCGCTTTGACGGCCATGAAAGGACAAACACCCCCTCAGCTTCGATCTTCTACCCCCTTTACTCAGCCGCATGCGTCCGCCAACTGTTAATAACTCTAGTAGTCAAAGCTTCATTAAAATATTGGGGGGGGGGGGGGGGGGGGGGGGGGGGTGTTGGATTTGGATCTGTAATTACAGTTAATTTGTCGTGTCGGGTGAAGTTTGGAATAGATGGCTACGGGCTGGGGTCGGTTTTTTTGGGCCCATATGCAACTCTACTCTCTTGTGCGTCTTCAGCTGCCTCCTCGCCTTCCTACCACCTGCCTGTCTCCAACCTGGAACTCTTCCTGGATGTCTTCCTTCCATGCACTGGAACGACTCAATCGCCTGTCTCCTCAACAAACCACAAACTTTTTTGTAAGAAAGAGAAGCAATATCACTATCACTCCTTCAAATACTATATTAACCTATCTTCTTGCTCCTCAGGTTCCAGCCCCTCCCCGTACACATACAAACATACAAAACAGTATGTTTTTTACACTTGTGCAACTGTTGAAAATTGTGAACCAGCCTTTACAGATCTACATAATTACCCAGACCCTCAACATTAGTCTTTTATACAATCTGTTAGGGCTAACCCATCATTTGATCAGTTATGAAAATGTGAAAACATGTCTGATCACTTCAAATGTGAATTTTCAACAACAAAAAGGCATACTTTCCACTGTATGTCTCCATTGAAGAGTTCAGATTTAGCAATGTCCACCCGGTTCCAGGCCACAGCCAGGTTCAGTTCATCAAAGTACTCACTGGCTTTACTGGACCCACGCTTACCAGCTTAACACACACACGCATGCACAAACACAAAGAGAGAGAGAGAGATAAGAGAGAGAAACATTAAAGCAGCATACAAAACACAAAAATAACCAACTCAGGGGGATTTTTAATGGGCAGAGCAAATTTTCTCTACTAGACATGATTCTTATACAGTAAATGTGACATTGTAAATAGTTTGAGATTAGCAGCCCAGTTCACATTTCTCTTTTTCAAATTAACTTTCCTTACCTCTAACAAGGGCTTTAAGAAGAACTGTATCAAAGTCATCAGTACCTTCCTGTTCCCCGTTGAAAACAGTAATTAGCTTCCTGTTCTGATAAATACTCAAAGCCTAGAAACACACAGAACATGAAAAAACAGAATAAATCTGTGTTTGAAATTACGATATGTTTTACTTTGTACAGTGCATCTGGAATCCAGATCACTGTATAGATTTAAGAGACTGATAAAGATGAGTTTCTTGAAAGAATATGGAAATCGTTAATATAAATCTACCTAAGTTGTTGTCTGATTTGATTTAGATGTTTGAATTTTTATGTTTTTAACTTAGCTAGATTGTTGTTATATTTGTGAATTATATTTTAATTTAAATTTTGTAAAAATATTTTGATTTACTTTAGAATTAAGTAAAAAGGGGCAGTTTTCATAAGACTAGTTCTTCTGCCACCTTTCATTTCATTTTATTTTATTTTTTGATTGTATTGTGTGTATATGTGTATATATATATATATATATATATA
>NC_056512.1:11601125-11624470 GCF_014905685.2 Nematolebias whitei
ATATATATATATATATATATATATATATATTTTGTTTTTTTTTTTTTATTTGTCATGTTTTTAAATGAAATGAATAAAATTTATAAAAAAATATATAATAAAAAGTATTCACAGCGCTTCACTTTATGTTACAGCCTTATTCCAAAATAAAATAAATTATTCTTTCCCTCTAAATTTTACACACAACACCCCATAATAACAACCCCCAGAAACATTTTAAAAGGTTTGAAAATTTATAAAAAAAATACAAAACTAAGAAATCACATTTACATAAGTATTCACAGCTTTTGCCATGAAGACGACATTTGAGCTCAGATGCATGTTTCTATTTATCATCTTGAGATGTTTCTACAACTTAATTGGAGTCCACCTGTGGTAAATTCAGTTGACTGGACTTGATTTGGAAAGACACACACCTATTTATAGAAGATCCAACAGTGGACAGTGATGTCAGAGCACAAACACCAAGCAAGGAATTGTCTGTAAATCTCCAGACAGGATTGTGTTGAGGAACAAATCTGGGGAACAATACAGAAACATTTCTGCTACTTTGAAGGTCACATTGAGCTCAGTGTCCTCAATCATTCATTGATGCAAGAAGTGTGGAACCACCAGGACTCTTCCTAGAGCTGGCTGACTGTCTAAACTGAGCAATTGGGAGAGAAGGGCCTTAGTCAGGGAGGTGACCAAGAACCTGATGGTCACTCTGTCAGAGCTCCAGCATTTCTCTGTAGAGAGAGGAGAACCTTCCAGAAGGACAACCATCTTTGCAGCAATACACCAATCAGGACTGTATGGTACAGTGCCAGAAGAAAGCCACTCTTTAATAAAAGGAACATGGCAGCCTGTCAGGAGTTGGACAAAAAGCTCCAGAAGGACTCTGAGACCATGAGAAACAAAACTCTCTGGTTTGATCCAACATTTTTCAGTCAGGTCATCTGGACAGTTTCTTTTTTTGTGCTGAAATGTTTTGACTTCGATACAGAAGGCTTCATCAGTCAAGGAAACACACAACAAAACTGATTCTTCCCCCAACAGCTTACTCCAAAGTGGAACAAACCAGTTATGTTGGTGCTAAGTTGGTCTCTTGTCACGCCCCCTCCTCCATTGCCGGCCCTCTTCCTTGTTGACAGTCGTGTCAAACTGGTTGAAAACAACAAAGTCCATGCTCAATAATCCAGGTATACAATCCAACATTTTTCAGTCAGGTCTGACTGAAAAATGTTGGATTGTATACCTGGATTATTGAGCATGGACTTTGTTCTCTGGTCTGATGAGACAAAGATTGAACTTTTTGGTGTGAATGCCAGAGGATCCAGGGTCATATATCCTCACATAAGACCCATGGAGCATGTTGAAGGGCATTAAGTGCATGACAGACTATAAAGGCAGGGGTGTACATTGCCCTAGGTCAGAGTTATTCAACAAAACTGCTCAGGGGGTCGCAGTTTCTGAAAGCCAACAGCTCAGGGGCCGGACATCCAGCGATTAAAATCATGAACCAAAGTTTACAATAATCTGTTACCTTTAAATTTGTGTATTTTATTGCATTGAATCATAAATGCAATAAACAGAACCCAAACCCAGAACCAAAAATAAATATATATAAAAATAATACTAATAATATATGTATATATGTACAAAGTATACAGTATATATTTTAATGAGGGGAACCTGACGGAAGCCACCTGTGGGCCGGAAGTGGACCGTGAACCGCCAGTTGAATAGCCCTGCCCTAGGGACTCATCACTCACTCATCACTATTTGATGCTCTTTGTGGACTTCACGTCTGCCTTCAACACCATGATGCCTCAAACCCTGATGGACAAACTACTCACACTAGGACTAAGCCCCTCCATTTGCAACTGGGTCCTAGACTTCTTAACAAGCAGACCACAGTTAGTGAGGATCCACAACTTCTCCTCCTCCACTACAACCCTCAGCACTGGCTCCCCTCAGGGATATGTGCTGAGCCCCCTCCAGTTCACTTTGCTCACGTATGACTGTGCACCTACCCATCCAGGCTGTCATATTGTAAAGTTTGCAGATTATACAGCTGTGGTTGGATGCATCACAAACAACAATGAGTCCAGCTACAGGCAGGAGGTGGAACAGCTGGAGAGATGGTGCAGGAAGAACAACTTAACATCAATGTAAAGAAGACAAAGATGATTGTGGACTTCAGACAGAACAAACACACCTACCCCACCACCCCACCCCCAAACATAGGAGGATCTGCAGTAGAAGTGGTCTCCAGCTACACGTACTTGGGTGTGCACCTGAATGACAACCTCAGCTGGGGCAGCAACACTACCAGCCTGATCAAGAAAGCTCATCAGGGACTCTACTTCCTCAGGCGGCTGAGGTGAGCTGGTCTGGGAAGCTCAGTCCTCACCTCCTTCTACAGGTGTGCAGTGGAGAGCATCCTGTGCTCCAGCATCAACGTGTGGCATGGAGGCTGCACAGCTGCAGAAAGAAAAGCTTTGCAGAGAGTGGTGAAGGCTGCACAGAAGTCTGTGGGAGTCAGTCTCCCCACCATCACAGGCATCTACACCTCCAGATGCAGGAAGAGGGCCACCTGCATCACCCAGCACACACTTTTTGCCCCGCTCCCCTCAAAAAGGAGGTTCAGGAGCATTAAGTGTAAAACCACTACACTGATGAACAGCTTCTACCCTGAAGCTGTTAGACTCATGAATTTCTACCCAGGATTATCACTGTGAAAAAAATCACTGTAATGCCACTTGATTGTGGATATGTACTGCTGATTATCCATGCTGCTGACCTCATGCTGCTGATTTATTTCATGTTGCTGTGTTCATTCGTGCTCATCTGTTCACACAAACTCATGTTCGTGCTGCTGTTGTTCAGCATATTGTTTTTGCACTGGTAGTGCTTAGTGTGTTCTTAGTTTAGTGTATTTCTTAGTTCATATCTTAGATCTTATTAATATTTTTCTTTACAATTTATATGTAAGTTGGATGTAACTGGGACCTCGTATACACAATTTCATTCCACCACATGTAACACATGAGATGCGAATGACAATAAAGAAAACCTTGACCTTGACCTTGACCTTGAATGCCAGACATCATGTTAGGAGGAAACCACGCACTGTTCATCACCAGGCCAATACAATCACTGCAGTGAAGCATGGTAGTGGCATCATCATGCTATGGCAATGTTTTTCAACAGCAGGAACTGGCAGACGAGTCAGGATAGAGGAAACATGAATGCAGCAATGCACAGAGACATTCTAGATGAAAACCTGCTCCAGAGAGCTCAACCTCATGATGAATGATGGTTCATTTTTCAGCAGGACAACAACCCAAAGCACATGGCCAAGATCTCAAAGGAGGAGCTTCAGGACCACTCTGTGAAGGTCCTGGAATGGCTTCAGGACCACTCTGTGAAAGTCCTGGAGTGGCTTCAGGACCACTCTGTGAAGGTCCTGGACAGACCCAGCCAGAGTCCAGACTTGAAACAGATTCATCTTTGGAGACATTTGAAAATGGCTGAGCACCGATGCTTCCCATTCAACCTGTTGCAATTTGAGAGGTGCTGCAAAGAGGAATGAGCCAAACTGCCCAAATAAAGTTGAGTCAAGCTTGAGGCTGTGATTGCTGTTAAAGGTGCAACAACAAAGCATCAAACAAAGTCTGGGAATACTTAGGGTGCATTCACACCAGCCCTGTTTAGTCTGCTTTAATTGAACTCTACCTCGTTTTCCTAGGAAGTCCGGTTCGTTTGGGGAGGTGTGAACGCGCCATCGAACTCTGTCATGGAACAAAAAGGCGAACTCTGGCCCGGGCTAAAACCTAGGTCTCGGTCCAGAAGAAGAAGAAGTGTCTTCAGAGGTTTTTGTGTCGTTTCTTTCAGTAGTTCTTGGTGCAGCGCCACCACAGGCGAGCGGGGGAACAGGTTGGTTCAACAGGTTGACTCGACTGCACAGTGCAGTGTAAATGCAAATGCACCAGCTCAAATATAAACAAAATATTATGAATATTGGTCCCCAACCGAACCAAGTCTACCGGACTATCAGGTGTGAAAACAACCTTAAGTACTAAGGATGGTTGAGTACATGTTTGTTTCTTATGTTTTATTTTTTTTATATAAATTTATAAACCTCAAAAAAAAAATGTTCATGTTGCATTAAGGAGTGTTGTGTGAAGATGTTTTAGGATTTTTTAAATTTTCTTCCCATTTTGGAAAAATGCTGTAACATAATAAAATGTAGCAAAAGGGAAGCGCTGTGACTACTTTCCAGATGCACTGTACATGTCACAAACACCCAGTTGGACAAGTCAAACAAAAAATACCAAGTCATCACTTGAATGAATGTGAATCACACAACCAGATGTTTTTATTTCTCCAACCCAGTACTGGAAAAACCTGCATTTTTATGGTAAAACTCTTCTGAGGAGACAGCACTGTGCCATGCTTTCATATTTAATGAATCAAGTGTTTACTTGTGTAATTAAACGTAGATGTTAAACAACTGTTAAAATACACTAGAATGCAGTAAATGGCATCTACTTTTTCTGGGGTGTGTTTGTGCTATGACTTTGGATCAGTGGTACAGAAGTTGTCTTTTGATCAGAAGACTTGGAGTTTTGTTCAAAGCCCATGCAATGGTCTGATGTGTTCCCCCACTGCCCCTAAAATGTCTATTGGTGAGTGATAACTTTCACAGCCCGTTTAAAGAAATAAGCACACTCACACTTTCTACCAGTCTCTCCAGCTTGGTCTCGGTCGGAAAGTATTTCCGGATCTTTTCTCGGACCTTGTCACAGAACTCTGTGGTGAAACCTCCTGCAGACTCCCCCTCTGCTGGCTGAGAGGAAAAATTATCCAGCAGGTCACCGATGAAATCAGCAGCTGGACCAGAACCAGCGAGGACCAGCCATGGCGTTGCTCTCTTCAGGGACGTGTCTAGTCTCTGAGTCAACAAAACAACAATAGAGATTGTATCTTTTGAAAAAGTTGTGAGCTGAAAAGGATAACATCAAACACAACTGACACTTGAAAACATATTTAACAGTTTCTGTATGGATGCTAATGTAAAGTGGTACGTCAATGTCCCCTGTCGCTGAGGGATTTGAATAGTGGGTGCTTATTGTAATCAAGATGAGTGTCTTTTTCTGCACAAAAACTGAACAGAAGATGCAAATAAACCTTAATGTTTGTGTGCAAGATATTCAAGTAGGTAGAAATTACACTGTGGAGAAGAACAGAGGTACCCAACAAAGTCCAGTCAGGTCATCTAGACAGTTTCTTTTTTATTTGTTTTTGTTGAGACGTTTCATCCTTCATCCAAAGGACTTCATTAGTCTGACGAGCCACAACAAACTGAGTCCCACAAGCAGCACACCCACAAAGTAGATCAACCAGTTTGCTGGTGATATGATGGTTTCTGGGGTCCATCCTCTCCCCCGTCAACTCCTCTGAGGCAGCCATGGCAAAGTGGTTCAAAACACCAAAGTTCATGCTCAATAATCCAGGTAGAAAATCCAACAAAGTTCAGTCAGGTCAATTTGTCACCAGCAAACTGGTTGGTCCATTATGTGGGTGTGCTGCTTGTGGGACTCAGTTTGTTTTGCTCCTCAGACTGATGAAGTCCTTTGGATGAACGACAAAACATCTCAACAAAAAAATAAACCATCCAGATGACCTGACTGAACAACAGGGTTGACAGCAACACATCCAGTACCAACACTCTGAACACAGAGGTCTCCCAGGGGTGTGTGATGAGATGACTTCTCCATCCTCCTTACCCACGACTGCACACAGACTAAGGCCCTATTTACACGGACACGATGGTAGGAAACATGTTTTTTTTTTTTGTATGTTAATTAGAGGAAAAGATTTGCGTTGACACGGTCACATTTTGGGTTTACATGCATCCGGAGGATTCCCCCCCGCCTACCCGAATCCGCTGTAGTTACCATGCCGGGTCATTAGATGGCGCTGTGAATTTTGTACCTTCACCTAATGCGCATGCGTGCTGCCTCGGCACGCTGTTTTCCTCTGGGCTAACCATCTAACAACAACGTAACGTAACAACAAGTTAAAGCTGGATTCTGCAGGTAAATCAACATTCTTAATAATGTTAGTTTGTGTTTACTTCGGTTACAAAACAACCAACTGAGTTTTATTTTTCCTGAAAGAAGAAGAAGCTGTCTTTCTACCAGACGGACCGGTTCTGAACGAGACTCGGCCCAGATGAACTGCAGGAGGACGTCGAAGAGAGCTGTTGGATGGATGAACTATTAATTTAAAATTCCCCTCATTTCTTTTATTCAATCCATTCAAGTTCAGTTAACGTGTTTTAATAGTGTGTTCAGTTTAATTGTCAGTGTTTGTGTGACATAGTTTGTGGTGTTGAATAAATAAATAAAAATTAAACCTGATGTCTTCATTTTCAACTTTAGTGTTCACACAATATGTTTAGCATCATTTTAAATTTGAATTACATAATGTCCAGATAGCTTCATTTAGCTCAGAGCTTCATTATCTCTCACACTAACATAAATACTGTTTATTATTATTAAACTGTTGTTATTTAGCACATTTATGTTATAGTGCAGCGCGAGGTGTGCGCGTGCCACATTCTATAAACAGCGATATTAGAAGTGGATCACACTGTGTCTCTTCCAACACAGATGTCGGTCACAGCACAAATCTGACGTAGATTAACTACGAGATTAAAATATATTCCATCAGTCGTAGTTATGAAAGCAGTGTATTCACCGCCATGTTGATAGAAATATAGCGTCTGTCCGCGTGTGTGTGTGCGCATGTGGTTTAACACAAAGCCTCAGCGGGAGATGTTTACATTATCAGCGGGGGGTCAGCGAAAAACCTCCACTCTGGAAGGTGGGTTGAAAAACCTCCGGATTCAAAGAGGGGGGCCACTGGTGTCATGTAAATGATCAGCAGAACCGCAGAGAGAAAGCTGCGGATGCACTCAAAATACGTGCCGTGTAAACGGCCCCTAAAAGTTCCAACTTTTTCATGACACAATTGTGATGGTTCTCATCAGCAACTGGGATAAAATACTAGAGGGGCAAGGTGAGCCACCTTGTCATGGGCAAAGATGAAGGAGATTGTTGTGGACTTCAGGAGAACACATAAACAGCATGCTCCTCTGAGCTATGGTGCTGCTGTGGAGAGGGTGAGCAGCACCAAATTCCTGGGGGTGCAGGTCACTGAGGACCTCTACTGGACCAAGAACATTGCATTACTCAACAGCGCCTCATTTTTCCTCCTCAAATTGAGAAGCACCTGAGCCCTCACCCCCCATCACCTTCTACAGGGAACCACTGAGAGCATTTTGACAGACTGCATCACTGTTGAATAATGTAGAAGATCATTTGCACATTTTTCCTCTCTCTCCAGGACACAACAACACTTGTCTGTCTCGCAAAGTTTTGTATTGTATTGTATGCGATCCCACCCATCACACAGCCTACTCAGTTTGTTCCCATCATGAAGGAAACTGTGGAGTCTCATGGGTAGATTAATCGACCAGGCTGTCAGGAAGCTGAACTCAGTTCCTTCTTTGCCCATTCATCCAGAAACCATTGATTGTAATACCAATCCCACCCCCATTCTCTGTATGTCTTGTACACAAGGAAAATTGACAATAAAGCTGACTTGACTTGACTTACCGGTAATTAAATAAATGGTTTATATAGTTTTACATTATTTTTTAGGTTTGCTTGTGAATGGGCTGACACAAATGGTAAATGGACTGTACTTTTATAGTGCATTTCTATATTATCAAGACACTCAAAGTGCTTTACAACACAATCTGTGTCCTCATTTACCCATTCATGCAGCACTCTACTAGATCTCTACAAAGCTAATTGAACAAGTCATTCTAAAGAGACTAATCAGATCTTTAGATCACATTCATACACTGATGGGACACACATCAGAGGCAATGAGGGTTTCAGTGTCTTGTCCAGGGACACTTAGACATGCGACTGCTGGTGGATTCAAACCCCCAACTCTTGCATTGGAAGACGACAGCTCTAACCGCTCATCCACAGCCGCCCCAAACATATTTAAACTACAGTATGTCTAACTTTCAAACATTATAAAACATGGAATTTAGAGGGGAAAAAAAGAGATTTGGGGAAAAACTATAACAATTTTTCAAAGTTCATGCTCAATCATCCAGGTACAAAATCCAATAATGCTCAATCAGGTCATCTGGACGGTTTCTTTTTTGTGGAGAGACGTTTTGCCATCTATCTGGAGGGCTGTCCAGATGACCTGACTGAACATTATTGGATAAAAACAATTTTATATCACTCTATGTTAGTAGGTTTGTTTAGTAGGAATGTAATGGACATTTTCCTTACCTCCAGCATGCTGGCATCTCCTGAGATGAGCATGCAAAGAACTGGGATTTCAATACTGCCACTACCTATTGTTGGACAAAGATAAGTTTTAATAAGTCAGAAAGAAAATTAATAAGCAAGAAAGAAAAATAAAATAAAAAACTTTGGTGAGCAACACATTGACAACCCAATATTTCTTAATAAAAAAATGTCTAACCTTTATGAACACAAAGAAAAATTACAAAAGACTAAAAATCACCTCACCCCAAATGCCTGTGCGCTGATTGGAAATGTAGTCTTCCAGTTTAGAACGAAAAGCTTTCTCGCCCCCCCACTGACCAACTGTTCCATTGTCCACCAGAAGGAAAGCTTGATAACTGTTGTCCAAGCAATTGGAGTCATGTGATGAGTTGTGGACATAGTAACGAGCAGGAAAACTCCCCTTCAAACAGACACCAAAAGGTTAGCACAGCTGCTATCATCATGCTGAAGTTTTAGTGAACCTGACTCCTCCCATCCTCCTGTAGAATGATGCATGGGGTACCTTAGCATTGACCAGCTGCTGCTTGTTGTGGACCAGACCCCAGGGGGCCACACCAATAGCTATGACTTTTTTCTGGGACAGAGCTGTAGCTGCAGCGCCATGGTCTCTCACAGCTTCACCCACACAGCGGGACACACCCTCTCTGAGACCCCCTGTCAAAATCCAGGCCCCTGGACAGAAAGTTTGTTACAATATGATGTGACTCAACACGTGCAGGACATGCCGAATAAAAATTTTAAAGTTAAAGTAAGAGACTTCCTTTTGAGAGTGTGCTTACCTGTGCTCTGTGCAGCCCTAACCAACCCTTTTCTCAGGATATCTCTCACCCATGACTTAATCTTTCCTTGACCTTCTCCCCCTACCACTGACACCACCAGGTTGGGCAAGGGCAGACCCCAGTGTGTCGTCATCAGGTTGTAGATGATATGCGGTTGTGTGTCAGACGAAAGCCGCAGAAACTAAACAGAACAGAGGTGATAGCTGATGCATTATACTCAGGCATAATATATGACAAAATACAATAAAGTCCCCACACAACCATCCATTTATCCATATCCTGCCTGTGGTTGGATCTTGGGGGCAACAGGTCCAGGAAGTAAACCCAGGCATTTGTATTCCTAGTGACACTTTTTAGCTCCTACTGGGGTATTCCAAAGCGTTCTCAGCAGGCTAGAAAAGATATATAATCCCTCGAGTGAGATCTGGCTGTGTCCAAGGGTCTCCTCCCAGTGGAACGTGCCTGGAGGACCTCTAAAGAGAAGTGTCCAAGAAGTATGCTATTCTGATACCTGAACAACCCCATCTGGCTTCTTTTAATACAGAGGAGAAGTGAATCTAATCTGAGCTCCCCTGACATGATGGAGCTCCTCACCCTTTCTCTAAAGCTGAGTCTGGCCACCCTACAATGGAAGATCAGTTCCACTGCTTGTATCTGGGATTTTGTTCTGTCAGGCATGGTTCAGACTAAATCTCATACTGTGTCACAGGTTTTCTTTATCAAGTGTCTATCTCACAAAAATGAGTTTATTATTTAAATTTTAGGAAGTTGTCTGTCCTAATAGTATATGAACCAAAGGTCATCAGGGTGACAACTTTTACATTTTATTATTACCATAATAATAATTATTATTTATTTTATTATTATTATTATTATTATTATTATTATTATTATTATTATTATTATTATTATCTTGCTTTAAAAAGTTTTCAGTTGATGTCTCATTCTCTATCTGATTGGTGCTGATAGCTATGTGTACATGAATCATTAAATGCTTTACATAACTATAGATTATGTTTACAAAGAGATGATGTCATGTAAAACTACAATTATCCATCCATCCATCCATCCAGCAATCCATCCATCCATCCATCCAGCCACCCATTACCTTCCGCTTATTCCGAAGTTAGGTCTCGGGGATAACAACTTGAGCAGGGAGGCATAGACATCTCTTTCAATAGCCAACTCTTCCAGCTTTTCTGGGAGGAGTCCAAGGCTTTCACAGGCCAACAGAGAGAGTGTTTCTACTCCGAGTCTCTCCCGGATAACTGAACTTCTCACCCTATCTCTAAGAGAGAGTCCAGCTACCCTGTGGAGGAAGCTCATTTCAACTGCCTGCATTTGCAATCTCATTCTTTCGGTCAGTACCCAGAGCTTGTGACCATAGGAGAGAGTAGGAATGTAAACCAAATGGTAAACAGAGAGCTTTGCCTTACAGTTCAGCTCCCTCTTTGCCACAAAGGACTGGCAGAGAGGTCGCGATACTGCAGATGCTGCATCAATCTGTCTGTCAATCATGTTCCATTTTTCCCTCACTCATGAACAAAACCCCAAGATACTTAAATTCCTCCACTTGAGGCAGAACCTCGCCCTTGACCATGGCCTCAGATTTGGAGGTGCAGATTCTTATCCCAGCTGCTTCACACTGGGCTGCAAAACACTCCAGTGAAAGTTGAAGATCATGGCACTATGACACCAACAGGACCACATCATCCGAAAATAGCAGAGAAGGAATCCTGAGGCCACCAAACTGGACTCCCTCTGACACCCTGGCTGCACTGAGAAATTATGTCCATCAAAGTTATGAACAGAATCTGTCACAACAGGCATCCCTGGTGGAGTCCAACTCTCACACTGAAGCGGTCAGACTTACTACCGGCAATGCGAGCCAAACTCTTGCACCGCTTGCATAGCAATGGGCCCCCAATCTCATACTCACAGAGCACCCCCACAGTGTACCTCAAGGAACACAATTGAAAGCCTTCTCCAAGTCCACAAAACACATGTAGACTAGATGGGAAAACTCACATGACCCCTTGAGGACCCTAGTGAGGGTAAAGAGTTGATCCAGTGTTCCATGGCCAGGACAGAACTCGCATTGTTCCTCCTGGATCTGAGGCTCGACCAATGATCAAATTCACTTCTCCAGTACCCCTGAATAGACTTTACCAGGTAGGCTAAGGAGGGTGATGCCCTTATAAATGGAACACACCCTCCAGTCCCCCTATTTGAAGAGGGGAGCCACCACCTCAGTCTACCAATCCATTGGCATTGCTCCCAATGTCCACACAATGTTTCAAAGGTTTGTCAACCAAGACAGCTCCATACCATCCAGAGCCTTAAGGAAATCAAGGTGAACCTCATCCACCCCAGAGCTCCGCTGCCGCCGAGCTTTTTAACTACCTCGATGACCTTAGCCACAGTTATGGACAGAAAAGTCCCAGACTAAGCTTCCTCCATGGAAGACTGGTGGGATTGAGAAGATCTGAGAAGTATTCATTCTACCTCTTGACAACATCACTAGTGAGGTTAACAGCACCCCACCTTCACTGAACAGTGTTAGTGAAGTGCTGCTTTCCCCTTCTTAGTCGTCTGATGGTTTGCCAGAATCTCCTCAGAGCCAACCAAGAATCTTTATCTAAAGCTTCACAAAACTCCTTGCACTGCCGAGCTTTTGCCTCAGCAACAACCAAGGCTGCAGGCCACTTGGCCCTCTGCTACTCCTCAGCTGCCTCCGGAGTCCCACCAGCCAAAAAGGCCCAATAGGACTCCTTCTTCAGCTTGATAGCCTCCTTAACCTGGGGTGTCCACAACCAAGTTTGAGGATGGCCACCACGAGAAGCACTGACAACCTTGTGGCCACAGCTCAAGACAGCTGTGGAGCTGTCTCAGCTGTGGAGCTGCAATTGAGGTGCGGAACATGGCCCATTCGGTCTCAATGTCCCCCGCCTCAGCTGGGATGCGGTTAAAGCTGTCTTGGAGGTATGAGTTGAAGATCTTTCTGATGGATTCTTCTGCTAGGAATTCCCAGCAAACCCTCACTACACGTGTGGGTCTGTCCAACATCTCCCCCCCGCCATCTTATGTAACTCACTACCAGGTAGTGATCAGTTGACAGCTCAGCTCCTCTATTAACTTGGGTGTCCAAAGCAAACAGCCGCAAATCAGATGACATGACTACAAAGTCAATCATCGATCTACGACCCAGGGCATCCTGGTGCCAAGTGCACTTATAGACACCCTTGTGTTCAAACATGGTGTTAGTGATGGACAAGCTATGACTAACACAGAAGTCCAACAACGGGTTCAGATCAGAGAGGCCGATCCTCCCAATCACAATCCTCCAAGTCACACTGTCATTACCCACATGTGCATTGAAGTTCCCCAGCAGAATAAAGAAGTCCCCAGCTGGTACACCTTCCAACACCCGCGCCAATAAGACTGTATACCGAACCGAGGTTCTTTTATAGCACTGACTGAACTACATTGGTCAGTGTATGGATTGAAACGTCACTCTTCTTTTGGTGTCAAGTTTCGGTATTGGCTGTAATGTGTCACATGGTTTCAGCACGCTGGCAGGTAAAACACAGACATATGACAAACAGACTACGTGTTTACACCCAGAGCTGTATAGAGCAGCCGTACGGCTTGTATGTCTATGGTGCTGATTATGCCCACAGAAGGGGTTCACGTGTGTAACGCGTGTGTTGTCGAATGGCTTAAATTTACGAGCAGAAAGTTGCTCCGTGTTTTTCTGCAAGGAAAGAGAAGGACAGCAGCCTCCCCCCTCCTCCTCTCTCAGCATTAAAGTCAGCCTGTGAGTGTTGAACGGCCTGATTCATTATCTCCATGACCGGACTCGTCTTCATCAAAGAACTCTGAGGACGGAGCTGTGTGTGGAATTTCAGCTGATAAGTTTACGTTCGTTAACATTACTGCAGCTTAATACGTGCATCGCAGTGAATGAAACTAGAATCCATGTAATGCTAACTTTAAGATATTAGTGTAAAGCTTTACTTTATCTACGTAGCTAGCTAAACTCAGAAGCTAACTAAAGATTGACAGTAACAGATAAAGCTTAGCTTGTACAAATGTGCCCATCCATCGGGTCAGCTGCTTAAACAGTTCACCTAATGTTCACTGTTTGTTAATGAATCTTTTGTAATAAACTTTTGGATGTTCAGTTTTACCCTGCGTGACCTTGTCTGCAGCTGGGAAACCAGCAGGTCCCGTGCAGGGGTCGTACTCTCTGATCAAAGCTTCACACAGAAGGTTGTAATCCCTCTTCGTTGCATCAGGTAGACGCTCGATGAAGGTGAACACCTCTCTGTCCGAAGTGAGCCGTATCAGACTGATCTTATCCTCTGTCGTAGCATTAGGATAAGATCTCAATCTGAACTCCAGATCTTTGAGATACGCTTTTGTCCCAGCTGACCCCATCGGTCCGGGAACGAAGCGTTGTACATATTTTGAGATCTTCTGCAAATCATCCATTGAAGGAGACTGTATCACCAGTCTAACTTGTGTGACTGGTGGTGCAGACTGGTCAAGGCCTGCCCCTACCGCCCATGGTGGGGGTGGGGGTGGCTGATAAGGGTTGGTAGGAGGAGGTGCATATTGGTGCAGGTCTGTCCCCACCCTCCGAGATGGGGGTGGAGGGGACCGCATGGTGTCAGGAGGAAGAGGTGCAAGTGGTTGCAGGTCTGTCCCTACCACCCGTGGTGGGGATGGAGATGACTGCATGGTGTATACCGATTCAGTGAGTCGATATCGGTGCAGGTCCATCCCCGCCGCCCGAAATGGGGTTGGGGGTGGCCGCATGGCGTTAGGAGGAAGAGGTGCAAGTGGGTGCAGACCCGTCCTTATCCCCCGGGTTGGGGGTGGCTGATAAGGGTTAAGGGGAGGAGGTGCAACAGCACCTGTCTGGGGTGGTTGTAGCTGACCCTGTTCGTCTCTGAGTCTCAAACCAGCTAGCTCCATGTCAGAAATCAGGTTTGTAGCTGTAGCAAGCCTCTCCTCACAAGCTGTCAGGCGCTCATGTGTTGTCTGATTTTCACTTTGTAAATTCAGCCAATTTCGGAGTATTATCTCCTTGTCTGCTTTGCAATCGTCCAGCTCCTTTAATGCCACCTGCAACTGTGCTTGTAACATATTGTTATCTGCACACGCGGCTTGGTACGCTCGTTCCTTATCCGCAATCCTCTCCTCATATGATTGAGCCTGTTCTGACAGCTCAGTCCTAGAGAGGTCCCTATCAGTCTGAATTTGTTGTTTCAGCAACTCAGATGCATTTAACAATTCGTCACACCTCTCCTTTTCAGACTCATATCCGTTGAACAGCAAGGTATTTCGTTCAACCAGACGGTCCAGTTCCGCCTTCAGAAGCAGAGAAATTTTTGCCAACCGTTCACGGCTGGATTTTGTGTCCTCCTTCACGTTAGCTGCTTTTGACAACCTCTGCAGCTCCTCATATCTTTGATCATCATCAAGGTCTAGCAATTGCTCTAATTGTTTACCAACAATTGAATTTGTTAAAATATGTACAGCTGTCTGGACAGCATCTCCGGATTGTAAGGGGTCAGTGTTTACCTCTACGTCCGCCATTATCTGCTATTTAGAAATTAAATAGGAGATGTAAATGTTTAGGTGGTAAAAGAAAATCAGAAAAATCTCTTTTTCCTGATAAGTTTACTCTTATTTAGTGATTTATCAATTAAACGTGCGTTATCTTCTAGCAAATGAGTAAACTTTTTCCAACTTTGTGAATATCTGTAACTGTATCTTATTTAAAAGTTTCTAAATTTTTATTTTGTACCTGTTTCTCAAGGATTTATCAGTGAATAAAAATTTGTTCGGTAAATGCTCTCTGCATAAATACCTTCATAACTTTTAAAATGCAAGATAACAGAGGTTATTCAACTTTGAGGAACGGTTAATAACTCAAAAATGCCTTTAAAAGAAAACACGTTTAATTTCACTAAAATAACCTAAAAACGAAGTGAAACCTGTGATCCCACGTCTTCTCCAGAAGATGTCAGTACAACCTCAACAATTTTAACTCCGACACTGTTTGTGTTGTCCACTAGGGGAGCTACAACTTCCTGTGGCGTTCGGTTGACATCCTGTTGCTAGCCGCTTAGCTTAAAGTTAGCTTCGGCTAACCTCGGTTAAAATCAACATTTCTGAACGGATATTTTACACAAACGTGGCAAAATTTTATCAATTAGACTTCGAACAACCTAAACACCGTGTCAGAACACAGCTTTGCAGCGCTTTTCAGCTTAAAAAAGCAGATTTTATTCCCTACGAAAAAGAGTTTCCAATTCCGGGTCACGTGACTGAAATCACCAATGAAAAAGCAGTGCAGGGTTGAGAGGAAGTTACGTAGGCACGCATTCACCCTCCTCAGCAAATCAGAGCGCTCCACAACAACGATATTCAACCAACCACGAAACGTTAGCAACAACCAGCATGCTAGATTAGCATAAAATCAGTTCGTCACTTTTTTCGTCTTTTAAACTGTCAAAATGCACTTTTTCTGTTAAAAATGTAACGAATCAACTCTCTGAGCTGCACGGAGACGGCGCTCCGTGACAAAACGTCATTCTAGCTATTTAAACAACTCGTCCGAATTTTCCAGAACCGAGCCGGTCCAGAACCGAACCTCCCGTCCGTTTGGACCTCAGTTTAAACAGAACGCAGCGTTTTTCACAGCTCATCAGCTCTTAGTTAACATAACAGGCGTACAATGTCAGCTTTCACAAGACTCAATGACACAATTTCAGCTTCTAACATCACTAGCCCAACGCTTAGAACATGCAGCGTTTCGCTTCAAAGGCGCAGCTCCAGCACGCTGCGTAAACATGCACTGTTTTGAACTGTTATTTTTTATCATGCCAACACGTAAAATCAATGTTTACACGGTTACAGTCCATTTACGAGCACGTGACGGGCCACCAATATGTAGATGAACAGATGCTCAGATATATTCATCATTTAACGCGGATTCCTCATTTTTCTGGACTGAATAAAACGTGCATTGAATTTAAGGAAATGCAAACGTGAGACGTCATTTATATTTGACCCATCAAAATGAATGCGGTCATTTATTTACAGAATCAAAATTTAACATCAAACATTTACATTAATTTGGCAAATTATGAAAATAACAACATAAGCAATCAATCAGGAAAAATCATACGGCCATGATTTTTCCGTTGCTTCACCACAGACATTTATGAAACTGTACAATTATGATCTTTTACCCACACGGATGTGGATGAGCATTTTACACAGACATTTCTAAATATCTGGAAGTATATCTACTTGATAGAAAGTTTAAAGATGGGAAAGAAGTTTAGAGGGAGTAAAGATGGTATGGGAGGGGAAGTGTTCACCAGAATTGACACTCTCCATCAGAACCCAGCTCTCCCCGGTACGCTTGGTAGGAAACTTGACTCGTTACCTTTCTGAGGTTATCTCAGCAGATATGGAGCTCCGTTAACGCTACCTGTCCAGCGTCTCCTTAGGATGCTGTGAATCGTCAGAAGTAGTGGCGAGTAAAAATGTTATAATCCCATGGAACTCGGAAGAGCTCTGTTGTCATGTCAGGATCATCCCGTCTCTCACAGAACTGGGCTTCTCTCACAGAACTGGTTGGACTGTGTATCCAGCAGAACTCCAACAGCACTCCATCAGAACTGAACAGAACTGTCCCAGAACTGTTCCAGCACCATCCCAGAGCTTCTAACAGAACTGTGTAGTTTACAGATCTCGAGCAGAGCCAGAACTGTTAGACCAGGAAGTACCGACATTTTAAAGATCTCTTTTCCGGTCCATCTGGGAGTATTACCATTGGTCAGAACCGACCAGACGGGGTGTGTTTTGTGACGTAAGAGGTTAGAAGACAGCAAGAATTGTTATGGAAAGATCAGAAATGTTCTCACAGACAGAGAGAGTTTTGTTTTGGCGCGTTTCAGAAACAGGTGCCAAAAACCTCTATATTTATGTCTGAGAGGATTCTAAAAACATGCCAACAACTTGTTTTGCGTTTGACTCCAACCTTGGACCAACTTACACTTGCTCATTCAAAAGCAGAAATCAGAAAAGGCATAATTACTCTGTAACAGCTTTGACATGAGTTCTAATTTTGCGTGAGAAAAAATCATTACACAGTTAATAAAATTGATTAGTTCACTGCAACATCTAAAATGGTTTGAACTAAGACACTTTGATTATCAACATTTGTAAAATAGTAATGATAATAAAACAGAGAGTGTTCTTTTCACTTAAATCTTCAAGAGAGAAAGTCTCAGGATGGGTGAACCTGTATTTCTGGATTCAAATCAATGAAATGACAGTTCCTGTCCCACAAGGTTCTTAAGGTCAAGATTTTTGACCTTAGACTTAGTTTTTGACATGGGCCTAGTCCACTACATTCTCCTCACAGGAGCCTCTGACCCTGAGGAGAACAAACAGACAAAAGAAAAGCGAGGGGGGGGGGGGGGGGACAGGAGTCAGGACAGTCACAAACTTTGTTGTTAAAAGTTTGCTGCTTTTTCTACAGTGGAGGATCCAAGGTGGAGGTAAGCAAAAATTAAAGGATATTGTTGACCAGTTAAGCTTTTATTTTTCAGCCTAGGTAACGTTTTTTTGAGCAATAATAACACAACCATGTTATTGTTGATGTTTTGCGTTCTAATGTCAATTAGAGAGATGATAAGAGCACTAAACCCCAGGGAACCACAGAGAAGATTCAGGCAGAGACACAGAGGTGCAGATGCCTGCCATCAACCCTAGCCTCAGTGAATCCAGTGACCTGGTGGTGGGATGTGAAGGACACTATGCCAATGCTATCAAACTGGACAACCAGGTCCACAACCATCCACACCCTCAGAGCAAACATTTTCTACTGCTGGAGACACCATCAGCCAGGAGTGAGCTTGTTTGTGTCTAGAGAAAGCAGACATGTTGATTTTTCTGAAGAAAAACTGCTAAGTGAAAAGGTCCTCAGTGTATAGCAGTGAGCATTAGACACTGACATGTCACTTGTTATTTGCAACTGTTCTTTTGAACTGGAAATTATTTGTTTATTTTTATGTAAGAAAACTGCTTGGAATAGAAATACCAAAGTTAAAAAATAAAACTCACAATTTGTACTGTAATGTGTAACGCAATTTTATTCTTGTTAGAATTAATAGTAATTACAAAATTGATACCGAAAAAAGAATCGTTCAGAAACCGACACCGAAGTGAAGGTACCGACACAGGTACCGATTTTTTTAGAAAGGTACCCAGCGTACCCGCCAAGGACTCCAAAAAGGCAGGATATTCTGAACTGCCATTTGGCGCGTAGGCACAAACAACAGTCAGAGCCCGTCCCCACACACAAACGCGCAGAGAAAGCACCCTCTCATCCACTGGAGAAAACTCTAACACACAGGCACCAAGTCGGGGAGCTAAAAGTAGAGCCACACCAGCTTGGCGCCTCTCACCATGGGCAACTCCAAAGTCGAACAAGGTCCAGCCCCTCTCAAGGACAGGGCCCATGCTGCGCATTGACATGAGCCACGTACCTCTCAATCGCACGTAAAAGCTTAGGCTCCTTCCCTGCCAGAGAAGTCACGTTCCATGTCTCAAGAGCCAGATTTGTTAAGTCAGGGTCAGAGCACCAAGGCCACCTTCAGCCCCTCCTGCAAGTGGTGGGCCCACAGGAAGGCAAACCCATGTTGCTCCTTCGGTCTGAGCCCGATTGGGCCCCATGGGTAGAGACCCGGTCACCAGGTGCCCACCAACGAGCCCCTCCCCCAGGCTCAGCTCCAGGGTGAGGCCCTGGTAACCCATGTCTGGGCAAGGGACACTGAGCTCCTTGTTGTTGTTTGTCCCTAAAAAGTCTTCAGAATCGCTTAAATTAAAATTGCCCCTGACAGCATAGTTCCAAGGATCATCCAGGTGCGCAAACTGTGGCAATTCAAGGAGGAGATCATAATTTGTCTTAATTTTTACTTGTAAAACTAAAAATGAAACTAACAGGCAGAGTTTCACACAGTTTGTTGATTTGTATCTGTAACCACACCTTCCCAAAAATATTTGTAACATGTAATTATTTACTAATACAATTCTTTTATACACACACAAATTACTATCTACATAGCACACTTTTTTACAAGGTTATAAAACGGATTTGCAAGCATAAAATATTTATGATTGAAATTTGTGTCCATACCTAACAGTTGAAAAGTAAAACAACAGTCATAGCCCTGTTTTTCTCAGAACTACCATCCACACCCAACTGACTTATTTTACACTAAGAGCAGAGAAGGAGGAGTTGTAATCTAAGCCTCTGCAAGTTCAGTGGGGTTGGGCCAATGGAGCAAACAGTGTGCTTTTATCTTTCTGTTTACAGGCACGTGTTTTTATGTGGATGAGTGTTACTCACGTGGCTGTGTCTGCGTCTTTGTCCAGCAAACTCCAGCTCTCCGAAAGCATCAGTGGGATATTCAGATGAGTGCTGACTGCTGTCCCACTGCGTGACAATGGCTGCTCCAAAGGAGTCCCCTGTTGCCACCGAATCATGGACTTCCTGTGCACCACCACACTGACAGACACCACTATCACTGACACACAAACAAGAAAAACAAATAAAACATACGGACCAGAAATCTGTAGCTGATTGTTTGTCTCTAACACTTTGAAACATATTCAAAATTTTGGGGGTAAATGTGTATTTTTATTTTTAAGTTTAAATCGTGGCAGAGTGGTGGTGCAGTTGGTAGAGCTACCACCTCTCAGCGAGCAGGTTGCCCTGGTTCAAATCCCAGCCAGGGATTTTTTTTTTGGTGGAGTTTGTATGTTCTCTCAGTGCATGCTTGGGTTTTCTCCGGGTATGCCAGTTTCCTCCCACAGACCAAAAACATGCATGTTAGGCTGACTGGTAACTCTAAATTGTCCCTAGGTGTGAGTGAGAGTTGTTGTCTTGTTTGTCTCTATGTGTCCCTGTGATGGACTGGAGACCTGTCCAGGTGTCCCCTGCCTTTCACACAGTGCTGGCTGGACATGGGCACCAGTGACCCCCGCGACCCAAAAAGGAAGAAGTGGGTAAAGATGAAGGCTGGATGGTTGGATGGATGGATGAAGTTTAAATCGTTTTACAGTTTATACTTATTCAAAAAAGGAAATACTACATTCATCCTATTAAAATTCAAATAGCACATTAGCTGAGATGGCTGAATAAGTTAAGAAGGAATGAGAAGAGACAGACGAGATTCTACAAATTCGAAATGCTATGAGTTGAGATTCTCTATACTGAAAATGGGCAGTACATATACAGTACATACATATGTATGGTATACACATGTGCTTTGACAAAATAGGTAGTTTCCACATGGCAGAATATCAGTAAATAATCAGCTGTGTTTCGTTATATGTGGAAAAGATCTAAACAAAAAGTATAAAATGATAATGCCGGTGTAAAAATGCAGATTAAAAAGTTATCCATTTCACATAAAACTTTTCATTTAAAGCAGAAAATACAAAACAAAGACAAGTTTCTGTCATAATCTAACAAAGGTAAATCAGGTGGATTCAAAAAATAAAAGTAAAAAAAAAACAAAAAAAAAACTTTTTGAAACGTTTCGTCTTTAATCCAAAAGACTTTGTCAGTCTGAGGAGCTGTAATAAACTCAGTCTTACAAGCAGCACCTTCTCGGGGGTGTAATGGGGGGTGTGTGTGACCCTAGAAAGCTTTTTTTGTCGCAGGGAGTAGTTTTTTCTTTTTCTTTCACCATTCTCATTTTGTCACGTGTAATAGTAAAGTTATGAACAAATATGGCTGCCTTGTCGTATTGGGAGCCATGCATGAACCGTGTCTCTCCCCTCTGCTGCTGACACAATAAATAAACTCCGACTGTCACCTCCTCTGTCCTCTGCTGCTGTTTTTATGTCCATGCGCTCTGGACGTCACTCACAGTTCGCATGCAACAAAGTGTAAACTAAAGCGAGAGCGACACCTGCCCCCCTCCATACTTATATAGCGCCTTTCTATCTTATTTCAAGATATTCAAAGTGCTTTACACTACAATCTGTGTCCTCATTTACCCATTCATACAATACTCTACTAGATCTCTACAAAGCTAATTGAACAAATCATTCTAAAGAGACTAATCAGTGCTTTAGATCACATTCATACACTGATGGGACACACATCAGAGGCTATGAGGGGTTCAGTGTCTTGCCCAGGGACACTTCGACATGTGACTGCTGGTGGATTCAAACCCCCAACTCTCGCATTGGAGGACAACTGCTCTAACCACTCAGCCACAGCTGCCCCAGTTATGTTGGTGCTAAGATGGTCCCTTTGGCAGGCCCCCTCCTCCGGCGCCAGCCTTCTCCCTCGTCGACAGTCATGTCAAACTGGTTCAAAACCAACAAAGTCCATGCTCATCTTAGCACCAACGTAACTGGTTTGTTCCACTTTCGATTAAGCTGTTGGGGGAAGAATCAGTTTTGTGTTGTGTGTTTCCTTGACTGATGAAGCCTTCTGGATGGAAGGTGAAATGTTTCAGCACACAAAAAAAAAGAAATTGTCCAGATGACCTGACTGAAAATTGTTGGATGGACTGTTTCTTTTCACAAAGATGGCCTCCTTTACTCCTCTCTCAAACCATTGTTCCTCTCTATCAAGGATGTGAACATCTTCATCCCTGAACGAGTGAGCACGGGCCTGGAGATGAGTGTAGACCACGGAGTTCTGGCCTGATGACGTTGAGCTTCTGTGCTGGGCCATCCTTTTGGCCAGTGGCTATTTAGTTTCCCCGATGTAAGACTGATCACAGCCCTCCTGACACTGAACAGCATACACAACATTACTCTGTTTGTGCCGGGGGACTGGATCTTTGGGATGAACCCGTCTTTGCTGTAATGTATTTGGGGGTTTAAAAGTCACTGGGACGTTGTGTTTAGAAAATAAACGTCTCAGTTTCTCTGAAACTCCCGCAACATATAGAATGACCACTGGTCTGGGTTCTTTCCTGGATTTCTCCTTCTGCCTGGCTCCTGAGTTAGTGGGGACGCTGTCTGCTCTGTGGTACAGAGTCCTGATGACTCCTAACTTGTGCTCCAGAGGGTGATGGGAGTCAAACTGCAAATACTGGTCTGTGTGGGTGGGTTTGCGGTACAGCTCGGTTTGCAAATGTCCTCTATCCGAGACTGAGACCTCACAGTCCAAGAAAGCCAGCCTGCCATTTTTACATCTTCTCGTGTGAAATTGATGTATTTATCCACAGAGTTGATGTGATCAGTGAAACATTGGACTTCCTGAGATTTAATTTTAACCCATGTGTCGTCAACATACCTGAACCAATGACTTGGTGGTGTCCCTGAAAAGGATGTCAAGGCTCACTTTTCTACCTCCTCCATGTACAGGTTGGCAACAATAGGAGAAACTGGAGACCCCATAGCACACCCATGTTTCTGCCTATAATATTGCTCCCCATATGTGAAGTAGGTTGACTGCAGGCACAGTTTCAAGAGTTGGCGCAGTTGTTTTGTGGAAAGCGTGGTCCTGCTGCTCAGTGTGGTGTCTGATTTTAACCTTAAACTGACCACCCTTTACTGCCACTCTGAGCAGCAGGACCACTAACGTCTCTTTGGAGCCTGGATCTTATTAGTTTTGATCCTACAATGCTGAAAAACAGTGAGCAGCACAAAAACACTCTGCTCTCTGCCATTTATTATAACTGTTGTTAGTGCAGAAAAACCTTTTACTGTAGCCGCCTGGAGTGCACATGTGCATCTTCACACTTGGAGCATTTCACACTCTGTGGGGGTTCCCCTAAAAATCTCCACTCTGACCTGGATTCAGAAACCTTCAGTTTCAGAGAGAACGAGGCTGTTGTCTGTAAATGAATGGCGAACTGCAGCAGAAAAACTGCAGTTTCACTCAAACGCGTTGTGTGAACGTGTCTGAAATTTTTGCTTGTTTGATGTCAGATTCATCAGTATGAGTGTGTCCGTTCAGTAGAACCAGTAAAACCATTACAGGAATTAATTAAATACTGGATATTGGAATAAATTCAACATTACAGTAGTCTCTCATTTATCGTGGGGGATCCATACCCTGATGCCCAGTGATAAGTGAAAAACCGCGAAGTAGGAATAGTAGTACAAGGAGTAAGTA
>NC_056512.1:11624870-11640822 GCF_014905685.2 Nematolebias whitei
TATATATAAAGCCTTTTAAAATCCTTCCCACACTCTTGCAATATTCTAAACAATGTTTCTAAACTATAAACACTCTAAAAGGGCACAGAATGTCATGAACTCAGTTCTCTGCACTCTTGACCACGTCTACTTCGCTGCAGAATGAAGAAAGACAAAGGAGGAAGGAGGAGCTGCAAGAGGACGTTTCTCCTGAAGTAAGGGCTGCACAAAGGTGCAGCAGGTGCTAAAAAATTTAAATTAATTTATTTAAAATAAAAATTCCATGCCGCTTGTGTGACTCATCCATCAATCAGTCAATTGTGTCATGTCCAATCTTATTTTGAAAAACTGCGATAGAGCGAAAGCGCGAAGTAGCGAGGGACTACTGTATTCGTTTTGAATTTAACCAGTTTTTTTTTTTTACTCACATGACTTTTGTTTTGAGTTGAATTTCATCTACATATATGTACAGATAAAGTTTAACTAAAAGTTGACTGCTTTAAAACAGGATTATAATTAAACACTACAGTTAGTCAAACTTAGAAAATATTACCTGGAGCTTTCAACAAAAGCTGAGCACACTCGTTTCTTGATGATCTTTGGAATCCAGCTCTGTGAACATAAAATCATGTAGAAAAAATATTCAGAAAAATACTGGGCCAGGAACAAATCAAAGTTAAGCACTCCTTGACTAAATGCATATTTCTGTCTACCTTTCATTCATTTGTTCATTCATTCGTTCGTTCATTCATTCATTTCATCACTAAGGTTATTTTATGATGTGAGGAACAGAGTTAAGGTCATTTTGGTCAAACCTTTAAATGGTACATGATCATGTCAGATTTTGTGAGATGTGTTAGCATTTAGAGTACGTGCTGAGGATGACTCAGATACTACCACACTTAAATTTAGCTCTACATCTGTAAAACTAAATTCAAGGCTATTTCTTTATGTTTGCTATGGTTGCTTAGCTGTGGCAGTTGTTCTGAATAGAGTTGAATTATTCAATTGTAGATTACATCCATGGTTTACATTCTGTTTGACTAAAATAGGAAAATATTTTGCTAACAGGTAAACCAAGAAACATAAACATACAGACATAGGTAAAAATGTCATCCCTTGTTGGCCTTTGATGGCTGATGATGAAAGTTATAATATACCTTACAAACAAATATGCAGAAAAACTATCTGTACCAAGAACCAAAAATAAACTGTTTCTATGTGACATCATTAATCTAATAAAGCTGGATTGTTGCTCTGGGTTAGGAAGAGTCTTTGCCTCCAACAAAAGAGTGAATGTATCTGGGAGTCCTGTAGTCATGATGGTAGGATTAAGCAAGAAATGGACTGACAGTCTGCAGTAATGATGGTGTTGCTCTGGGGTTTGTTGTGCTGAAGGAGGAGCTGTAGTGAAAGGCAAAGCTCTCAATTTCCAGGTCCCCCCCCCCCCCCCCCCCACACACACACACACAAAAGCTCCTCAACACAACAAGGAAACCTCATTTTACGCCCACCAACAAACTATTATACAGAAATCAACAGTATTGCACTGGCCGGGACAAGGAAAGACCTTGTTTGATGCTGATTTGTGACCTATCTATCTTGGAGCTGATGAAAAGTGCATGTAACACCTTCTAGTAATGATGCATATGTGTTTTTTTGTTTGTTTGTTTGTTTTTAAATTATGCATATGTATATGAAGTTTGTTAAATTATCTTAAGCAGATCAGAAGTTATGGGCAGGACAAGGGCTGAGTGGTTAGGGCAGTCATCCTCCAATGCGAGAGTTGGGGGTTCGAATCCACCAGCAGTCACATGCTGAAGTGTCCCTGGGTAAGACACTGAACCCCTCATAGCCTCTGATGTGTGTCCCATCGGTGTATGAATGTGATCTAAAGCACTGATTAGTCTCTTTAGAATGATTTGTTCAATTAGCTTTGTAGAGATCTACAAAGTAGTAGTGTTGTATGAATGGGTAAATGAGGACACAGATTGTAGAGTAAAGTGCTTTGAGTATATTGAAATACGATAAAAAGGCGCTATATAAGTACAGTCCATTTACCATTTACAAGAGAAAGCGTATATATGTATATACAGAGACTACCATAATATGTTCTGACTGTGACAGGCATAAAAAACAGGAGTCACTTGGGGTAGTACTGCATGTACAAGTCAGCAAAGTTACCTCTGTTTATATTAACTACAGTTTAAAGTTATTCATCCATCCATTATCTTTACCCGCTTCTTTCGTTTTAGGTAACGGGGGTCGCCAGTGCCCATGTCCAGCAATCACTGTGTGAGGGGCAGGGTACACCCTGGATAGGTTGCAAGTCCATCACAGGTTAAAGTTATATGCTTTTATTTTGGTAACTTCCTTGTGAGCAGAAGTATGCTAACAGAACTCAGATCGACAAGAAAAGGAAGACGACGTAAGGTGAAACTGAACAGAGCTAACGGCAACACAGAGAAAAGATCACGGAAAAAGTTCAAAAGCAACTCAAGATTAGCTTCAGTCGATAGGGGAACAAGGTTTGTAACTGTGATTAAAGTATTTTGAGTAACTTGAAATGTTTATGTGAAAAGTTGTGATTGTTGTGTTAATGGAAAAAATATACTAATGCAATACAATGGATGGTAAAATAATTGTAATTAATGTTATGTACTTTTGTCTAGCTTTTATGTTGGTTGATGGCATGGATGGCTTTAATAAATCATTATTTAACCATCAGTTCTGGCCTTCTTGATAATGACTGGATGCTACAGTACACTGTAAGTGTCATCTAAATAAGATGTGTTCTGGGTGCATGAATAGACTCCAGGGCAGACCCAGAACTCTCTGAAGGGATTATAAACCTTCTATGGCCTAAGAAGCTGGGTAGAGATTGTGAAGGTTTCCCTCCTGGACCTGTTCACAAAAGAACTTCGTCTGAATATAGGCTGTACTGCTGAATATGGGCACCAGTGACCCCCACTACCCAAAAAGGAAGAAGTGGGTGAAGATAATGGATGGATGTATTTATTTATTACCTAACTCTGTGCTTAATTTGTAAACCAAACTATGCCAGAACGCAAATAGCGGGGAGTGGGGGTTTACCTACCCCCACCCCATGATGAGTATTATTTTCATTGCCACTGCCTTCATGTGCTTCAATTCTCGATTGTTTAGTTGTACAATGAGAAGAATTTTATTTTAAATGAAAGTAAATTGGACTGTCTTTTCGATGCTTGATCGCTGTTATTTTGATAAATTGGCATGTTGTTTTGATACGTTACGTATGTCATGTGATTACCATCAAACATTTCTCTCATATTTTTAATAAATAATAAAAATGTTATTAATAACCCACTTAAATTGTAAAACTGATTTGCTATTTAGTTGTGCTGCTTAATTATATTTTTGTGTTTTTAATCAAATTGCCCATGACTGAATGTTTAGGGGCTGAGATTTTTATAAGAGTAGAAGCAGAAATGTGTGTAATGTGTGGAAATTTGTGAAGGGTTAATTGCTGTCCAGATGCACCGATCGACTTTTGTCTTCCAACTTAAAATTCAAAGTATGTCACATCGTAAAATTGTCATAATCACAAAATATAAGTGTTAAAACCCAACATTTTTCAGTCAGGTCATCTGGACAGTTGCTTTTTTTGTGCTGAAATGTTTCGCCTTCGATCCGGAAGGCTTCATCAGTCAAGGAAACACATAACACAAAAATGATTCTTCTCCCAACAGCTTACTCCAAAGTGGAACAGTTATGTTGGTGCTAAGTTGGTCTCTTGTCACGCCCCCTCCTCCATTGCCCGCCCTCTTCCTTGTTGACAGTCGTGTCAAACTGGTTGAAAACAACAAAGTCCATGTTCAATAATCCAGGTATACAATTCAAGGTTTTTCAGTGAGGTCATCTGGACAGTTTCTTTTTTTGTGCTGAAACGTTTCGCCTTCCATTCGGAAGGCTTCATCAGTCAAGGAAACACACAACACAAAACTGATTCTTCCCCCAACAGCTTACTGCAAAGTGGAACAAACCAGTTAAGTTGGTGCTAAGTTGGTCTCTTGTCACGCCCCCTCCTCCATTGCTGGCCCTCTTCCTTGTTGACAGTTGTGTCAAACTGGTTGAAAACAACAAAAGTCCATGCTCAATAATCCAGGTATGCATCCATCCATCCATTTTCTTCCGCTTATCCGTGGTCGGGTCGTGGGGGGTAGCAGCCTAAGTAGGGAGGCCCAGACTTCCATATCCCCAGCCACTTGGTCCAGCTCCTCTGGGGGAATCCCGAGATGTTCCCATGCCAGCCAAAAAACATAGTCCCTCCAGCATGTCCTGGGTCTTCCTCTAGGCCTCCTCCCGGTGGGACGTGCCCAGAACACCTCACCAGGGAGGCGTCCAGGAGGCATCCTAAACAGATGCCCAAGCCACCTCAACTGGCTCCTCTCGACGTGGAGAAGCCGCGGCTCTACTCTGAGTCCCTCCCGGATGTTCGAGCTTCTCACCTTATCTCTAAGGGAGAGCCCAGACACCCTGCGGTTAAAACTCATTTCGGCCGCTTGTATCCGAGATCCAGGTATGCAATCCAACATTTTTCAGTCAGGTCATCTGGACAGTTTCTTTTTTTATGCTGAAACGTTTCACCTTCGATCCGGAAGGCTTCATCAGTCAAGGAAACACACAACACAAAACTGATTCTTCTGCCAACAGCTTACTCCAAAGTAGAACAAACAAGTTAAGTTGGTGCTAAATTGGTCTCTTGTCACGCCCCCTCCTCCATTGCCGGCCCTCTTCCTTGTTAACAGTCGTGTCAAACTGGTTGAAAACAACAAAAGTCCATGCTCAATAATCCAGGTATGCAATCCAACATTTTTCAGTCAGGTCATCTGGACAGTTTTTTTTTGTGCTGAAACATTTCGCCTTGGATCTGGAAGGCTTCATCAGTCAAGGAAACACAACTTTGGAGTAAGCTGTTGGGGGAAGAATCAGTTTTGTGTTGTGTGTTTCTTTGACTGATGAAGCCTTCCGAATCGAAGTAAAAAAAATCTATCTATCTGTCCGTCCGTCCGTCCGTCCATCTATCTATCTATATATATATATATCCATCCATCCATCCATTATCTTTACCCGCTTATTCCATTTTGGGTCATGGGGGTCGCCGGTGCCCATGTCCAGCAATCACTGTGCGAGGGGCGGGGGACACCCTGGACAGGTCGCAAGTCCATCACAGGGACACAAAGAGACAAACGAGACAAACAACCATTTACTCTCCCACTCACACCTAGGGACAATTTAGAGTTACCAATTAGCCTAACATGCATGTTTTTGGTCTGTGGGAGGAAACCGGAGCACCCGGAGAAAACCCACGCATGCACGGAGAGAACATGCAAACTCCACCCAGAAAGGCCCCTGGACCGGGGTTTGAACCAGGGACCTGCTCACTGAGAGGCAGCAGCTCTACCAGTTGCACCACCGTGCTGCCTATATATATATATATATATATATATATATATATAAAATATATTTCATATATACGTTCAATATCCCCACCTCCTGTAAAGCTATGTTTGTGTATCTATGCTCATCAATGTGATTAATCAAAATCAGGTAAATGTGAGCGTGAGTGCTCTTTATTCAGAAACTCCACACGTCACATTTCAGGATCTGGTTATTATAGACACAGATTAAATGTTAAATATGAATATTTCTGTATTTATCACCACAGTAACAGTGTTACACATTTGAGTAATTGTAAACACTCAAAAGAATACATAAAAAATAGCGGGTATAAGATGATGGATGGATGGTTTACCGCTTACCTATAATCTAAACATTTAAGGAGTAAATATTTTAAATAACCATAAAGTTACAAATGTTGTCTTTGGTGCCTGTTTGTTTTCTAAATATATTATTGTGTGTGAATGACAGGGATTAACCTAAAACACTTTGTTAGAACAGTACTTTATGAACTTCAGTCCATTTCCTTGTATTAGTTGACCTGCAAATTTGCCAAATCCACTATGGCGGACGTACCGCTGTCGTTTATGTATTTATGTCTATGGAACAGAGTGCGTCAAGTCAATGAGTGAGTGGCAATCTCTCCTGGGACAGGAATGAGTCTAGATGTATGTCAGTTTAGTTCCTGTTCCTTTTTCTTCCTCAGACATGCCTTTGTAATGTGCACAGAATATGGTTTTATATAGACTTGTGTTATTATGTCAGGATCCATGTTTTGTTAGTGTTATTATAGACTTTTGTGTTTCATTATTGACTGTGTTGTGATTCTTGTTTTGTTTACTCACTCGTGTGTTCATTCTTTCAGCTTCCCTGTGTGTCAGTGTTTAATCCTCCTCAGTTCAGTTCCTGCACACAGTCAGTTGGCCCCACCCACTCTCACCTGTTCTCGAGCTGCATTCAGCTCAGGTGTCTCTCAGCCTAATTTAATCAGTCTTTTCTCCTCCATATGCCAGCAGTGGTTGAATTATTGAGTGGATGAATGTTTTTTTAAGTTACTTTGGGAAATAATGTCCCTGTAAAATTAAAGTTATTAACAATCGCATCGAATTAGCAACCTTATACATTTTAAAGTGATTGTTTTCAGTTTTTTTAGAAGGCTGTATGATCATTTGTATTATGGTTCAGGTTTTATTTTAGCCCAACTTCAGCTTCTGGAGCAAAGTCAAAAATTTACGTATGTGAGTGGATTCAAGTTATGATGGTGAGATGAAGCTTCATGAAGCACTGAGGCTTTCCTTCAAATAGTTTGACTCATGATCCGATGCATCATGGTGCTTCATTTGCTTTACTGTGCCATCAAGTAGACTTTAAATGTAAAACAGGTAAATGGATTATAATAACATAACTGGTTTGCAAATCTTTAAGTTGAATAAAAGAAAAAAAGAAATCATGTTTGTGAGGACTTCAAATAGTCAAAATTTGATCTGCAATTTATCTTCATTGTCTGTATGATGATGGTGATAATGGAGTTCTATTTCGTATAGGCTTCGCCCTTTAAGGCTGTCACTGGTGGGTTTATCCCGTCATGCAATGCATCGCACTGAAAAAATTAGTCCATGCCCACCTGTTGTGTGGGCCCCACCCGGTCCGTATAAATTACGTTAAGAACGGGTAATCGGCTCCCATTTTTCTTCAGCAAGCTGATAGCACTGTCAGAAGAACGAAAAAGGGAAGTTGTCCAGCTTGACCGGCACAACCTTTGTTAAGGCTGCCTGGGGTCCCGCCACGCCAACCTCCTGCCGTCCCAGTGAGTTCTCCTCCCCGAGGAGAAGCAGACGAGCAGCCTTATTTCAAGGTAAGTGCCGAGGAATATTTTTCAGTGGCTGGTCGCTACACGCTGGATGACGCCATCGACCCTTTTTTCCTTTTAACGCCGACTCTCGGAGCGAATTGGATGGTTCCTCCAGGACAGGCGATGTCAGCAGCAGCCCCCACTGCTCACTCCCTCCTGGAGAGCGTAGTGTCGGAACGAGGGGGGCTGAGCGGATGCTCAACCCCCCCCCCCCCCCCCCCCCCGGGGCCTTTTCGCATTGGCGACCACACCGCTCCCAGTTGTCGGTGCCCTCCTCTCGGAGCTGCCTGGCATAATCCAGGAGATGTCTGACATGAAGGGACTTTTTTCCATCCCTCTCCTTCCCCCGCCCAGATTGGATGATCTAGCGGGAAGGTTTTTTGGCTCCACCCCGGCTCGCCGTCCTGATCCCATCTAGCCTCGTTTTCCCAGCAGTGGCGTCCTACTGGAGTGAGGCTGCAGCTGGACCTGGTAGACTGAGAGTGCCGGTTTCCACATTCCGCCCATCACCAGAGTGGAGGTGTTTTACCTAGCGGAAATTCCCTCGGTGCCCCCCTGGAGCCAAGCCTGGTGGAGGATCTCAGAGCAAAGATGTCCAGGTTGGACCAGCGTCCTGCGCCTCCGGGGAGGCATGACCAGAAGGTGACGTCGCTCTCCAACCGAGCTCACCAGTATGCGGTCCAGGCGGCCGCAGCGAACAATACGTTGCGCCGCTGACGTACAGCATCTCAGAGGCCGGAGGGACAGACCTGCCTGAGGAGACGAAGAGCTCCCTCTGCAAGGTTCGCACACTCCTCAGAGCCCACGACACTGCCTTCAGGTCAGGTGACAGAGCTCTGTACCGAGCTGCTCGAGCCAACCTGAATAAGGGAATAAAAACCGCAAAGGCTGACCATAAAAGGAATATAGAGTCCCATCTGTCCAGTAACAACTCACGGGAGGTCTGGAAGGGCATAAAAAACATCACAAACTATAGAGGCTGTGAGATGACAACAGGAGACCTGAGTGCATCACTAGCAGAGGAGCTAAACTGCTTCTTTGCACGCTTTGATGCACCACAGCAGCACCCATCTGATCCTGCCCTGCCTCCACACCCACCCGGTTACTGCACCACTCCACTCACTGTACGGGAGCATGATGTTAGACGTTCCCTCCAATCAGTGAACCCCAGGAAAGCTACTGGCCCAGATGGAGTACCTGGCAGGGTGCTCAAAGCATGTGCCCTCCAGCTCGCCCCCACCTTCACCAGAATTTTCAATCTCTCCCTGGCCCAGGCTGTCATCCCTCCCTGCTTAAAATCTGCAACCATCATCCCAGTGCCGAAAACGCCTACCATCACCAGCCTGAATGATTACCGACCGGTGGCTCTCACCCCGGTAATCATGAAGTGCTTCGAGAGACTGGTTCTCCAGCACATCATGCACTATCTCCCTCCGAACTTTGACCCCTACCAGTTTGCATATCGCACCCAACAGATCCACAGAGGATGCTATTGCTGTAGCTCTCCACACCGCGCTGAGCCACCTGGAACAACAGCACAGCTATGTTCGAATGCTCTTTGCGGATTACAGCTCGGCCTTTAACACAATCATTCCGGACATTCTTATAAATACATTGGACAATCTCGGCCTCCCCCCACTCACATGTGCCTGGATAAAATACTTCCTAACGAATCGGCCCCAATCTGTAAGACTTGGTCCCCACCTCTCCTCCACTCGTACGCTGAGCACTGGCTCCCCACAGGGCTGTGTGCTGAGCCCCCTGCTGTACTGTCTCTACACCCATGACTGCAGCCCGGCCCACAACAACAACCTCATCATCAAGTTCGCTGATGACACCACAGTGGTCGGACTAATCTCTAAGGGAGATGAGACATTTTACAGACAGGAGGTCCTGGAGCTAGCAACCTGGTGCTCAGAGAAAAATCTGGCTCTGAATATAAAAAAAACCAAGGAGGTGGTTATTGATTTCAGGAAGCACGGCACCAACCTAGGCCCCCTTTACATCAACGGCGAGTGTGTGGAGAGGGTTCACACTTTCAGATTTCTTGGTGTCCATATCTCTGCTGACCTAAACTGGAAAGAGAACACCACAGCGGTCATCAAGAAGGCTCAGCAGAGACTACACTTCTTAAGAGTCCTTAAGAAGCACAACCTGAACACAAAACTGCTGCTGACCTTCTACCGCCCGTCCATCGAAAGCCTGCTGACATACTGTATCTCAGTATGGTACGGCAGCTGCACCCTGGCTGACAGGGAGAGGCTTCAGAGAGTAGTCAAGACAGCACAGAAGATAATTGGCTGCCCTCTCCCCTCCCTGATGGACATTTACACATCACGCTGCCTCAACAGAGCAGAAAACATAATCATGGACTGTTCACACCCGGGTTTTGAACTGTTTGACTTGTTACCTTCAGGGAAACGCTACAGGTGCATCAGAACAAGAACAAACAGATTCAAGAACAGTTTTTTCCCGAAAGCCATCACCACACTGAACTCACACATGCACTAATTTAATAATCTAACCTCCCAAACACCTGGACTTCTACTGTGCAATACTACAGACATTTCATACTCTCAGTCACCTTAACTACCTCACTAATATCCATAATGTGCAATACAATTGTGTAATACTTGTATTTTTTACTTTCATTATTATATCTATATTGCTTTACATTTTTTATATTTTTAGTGTGTGTTTAATGTGTGTTTTCTTAAGGTGTGTTTTTGCACTGGAAAAAGGAGTGGCTTTTAATTTCATTGTACTGCGTATAATGACAATAAAGGCATTCTGATTCTTCTGATTCTGATTCTGAAAGCATCTGACGTCACCCTCAACCTGTGTGCCTCGTCTGCTTGTCTCGCATCGCAGCCTGAATGACAATGGTTCAGAGGTCCACCTGGATTGTCACTCCCCCTCCCTGTTGGCGAAACTGCAGATGGACTCGTTGGAAGGCCCCATCACAACGGACGCACTGTTCTGAGCCAATTTTCAAGGACATGCTCGAGAAATCGAAAAAGCTGGAGGAGGTGTCGGAGATTGTGTGCCATTTGATCAAGCCGCACCCCTCCTCTCGCCCCCCCCGCCCGCTGGAGAGAGTGCCATGGCTGAGACAGCAGAGACGCGTCACAGCTCCAGCAGCGCCACAGCTGCAACAGCGTCTTCTCACTCCGCTCCGCCGCCAGCCCCTCCCATCAGAGTACAGCCCTCCTCATCCCGACAAGCCGCAGGGCTCACGGGGGAGAAGATTTAAAAATGATTCATTGCGGAGGATGTGTGTGTGCATAATGATGGTTTGAGTTTTTGGAATAAAACGTAAACATCATTCAGGAATTAAAGTGTCTGATTTCAGCCTGACTGTCAGTTCGTATGATCTCACAGCGGCTTTTTCTCACACATCCTCCACACAAGCGAGCCGGTGTACTCCAAACAGGGTTTAAATCACCGCAGCCCGAGAAAACACACAAAATGCGCGCGTGAGTGACACAGCAGCCAAAGTGAATGTTTTCAGTAGACCAAATCCAGTGGGAAACCTCGCTCTCAGCCCAAGGTGTGTGCTGCCTCCTCAGCGCACGCCAGCTCACATCAGCACGGATGTGAGCCCGCAGCCTGAGCGCGGCACAGAAGCGTTGCGCCTCCGCGGCATCAGCAGCCCTCACCTACATGGTTCCACATGCCCAGGGCGCGCGCACCTTCCCTCGGCATACGCCAGCCCACATCAGCACGGATGTGAGCCCGCAGCCTGAGCGCGGCACAGTAGCACCGCATTCCCATGTTAGCAGCAGCCCTCACTCACGGCTCCGCATGCTCAGGGGCGCGCACACCTTCCCTCAGCGCACGGCAGCTCACATCAGCACAGATGTGAGCCCGCAGCCTGAGCACGGCATACAAGCACCGCGCCCCCACGGCAGCCCTCACCTACACGGTTCCGCATGCTCGGGGGCGAACTCACCTTCCCTGAGTGCACGCCAGCTCACATCAGCACGGATGTAAGCCCGTAACCTGAGTGCAGCACACATGGCGGCGGTGATTGGCGTCTATAAATAACGTGACGCAGCATAAATGCGTGCCCGCTTCCCGAACGTTACGCGGAGTGGCAGCAAGCGTGCGCTCTAGACAGATGGATGAACCGTTTTATTAGCAGGGGATTCACGCTACAGTTACAGCTCAAACCCCCCGTTTGGAGGAACTTTAGTAGAGATGTTTCTGTCATCTCCAGAACAGATCTTGTTCCCCCACGCAGAAGTTCAGGAAATTAAAAATGTAATTTCCAGGGTTCCAGAAGGAGAGGAAAACACAGGGTTCTACTCTCATCACTTCCTGGTCCCAAAATGGACCAGAGGGACGAGACTCATCTTAGATTTGTCAATTTGCAACTGTGAGACAACATTTCCATTCAAAATGCGTCGAGTCGACTCTGTAGCCGCTACACAGAGCAGGGAGGAGAATTCTGTTTTATCTGGACGAGCTGTTGCTGCTGACCCGTTTTTCCAGAGAGGTGGCAGCAGTGCAACTCACGTGAAACCGGCAGAGTGATAACAGCTGTTTCCGTCATGAAGTTATTAAGGACATGTCGCCTGCTCACACGGTGCGGCACATCCAGAGGTGGTCCGCTCGTTTGCGTGTGGACCCGGTGAGGCAGAAGAGACGGTTGATCGCTGTGCCCCCCTCCGTGAGAATCGACCTGAGACACTGGGAAACCCTCTTGTTCTGTCGGAGGGAGTTCCCATCAGCAGACCTAAGTTACACGTCTCAGTTTTCACAGACGCGTCCCTGTCAGGTTGGGAAGGCACATGCATGTCTCGAGCTGTGGGGGCGCTGTGGCCACCCCACATAGCAGCTCATATAAATGTTTTTGGAGTGTCGCATGGTTTTGAATGTGATTAAACACTTTGCCTCTGTGCTACGGAATCAACATGTGTTGATTCACACAGACAACAAATGACTGCTGCATACATAAACCGGCAGGGGGTTGCACGCTCAGCCCAAATGTTACACATTGTGAGACAGCTGCTGTGTTAGGCACACCAAAATCTGCTCTCCATCAGAGCAGTGTACATCCCCAGTGTTCTGAACAAGGGGGCGGATGTGATGTCCAGGGGCGGTCCTTGTCACGGGGACTGGACCCTCCATCCAGAGCTGATGGCTTAGATGTGGCAGAAATTTAGCAAAGCAGTCGTGGACCTGTTTGCAACACGAGAGAACGCTCAGTGTCAACTATAGTTCTCAATGAGCCCGTGAGACTAACCACTCAGCCACAGCCACCCCAAAACTGAACATGGAACGAGACCTAAAAGAGGCCATTTATTAGGGCCAGGAATTAGGGCCAGGAATTAGGGCAGAGACTAAGAGCCAGGCCTTCTCGTGCAACATCAGTATGTGATCTTACAAATGTGCTTCTGCATGAATGGTCAAAAATCCCCATAAACACACTCCTAAACCTTGTGGACAGCCTTCAAGAAGAGTTGAAGCTGTTCTAGCTGCAAAGGGTGGACCAACGTCATATTGAACACTATGGATTAGGAATGGGATGTCACTTAAGCTCATATGTGAGTCAAGGCAGGCGAGCAAATACTTTTGGCACTATGGGCAGCATGGTGAGGCGCAACTGGTAGAGCTGCTGCCTCTCAGTGAGAAGGTTGCCGGTTCACAACCCGGTCCGGGGGCCTATCTGGGTGGAGTTTGCATGTTCTCTCCGTGCATCTGTGGGTTTTCTCCAGGTACTCCGGTTTCCTCCCACAGACCAAAAAACATGCATGTTAGGCTGATTGGTAACTCTAAATTGTCTAAAGGTGTGAATGAGAGAGTGAATGGTTGTTTGTCTCGTTTGTCTCTATGTGGCCCTGTGATGGACTTGCAACCTGTCCAGGGTGTACCCCATCTCTTGCAGAGTGATTGCTGGACATGGGCACCGGCGACCCCTGTGACCCAAAATGGAAGAAGCAAGTAAAAGTTGATGGATGGATGGATATATATATATATATATATACAGTATGTGTGTTTATGTGTATGTATATATTTATATATATATATATATAAATATATATATAACAGTATATATATATTTTTATATAGGTGTTTTAAACCCTTCTCACACTCTTGCAATATTCTAAACAATGTTTCTAAACTCCAAACACTCTAAAAGAGCACAGAATATCATGATTTCAGCTCCTTGCCTCCTCTGCTCTTTGCCACCTGCAAGTGCTCTTGGCCACGCCCACTTCTCCGCTCTGCACGGAAAACAGCTGATCAGCTGCAGCAGGAAGTTTATCCTGCAGTATGAGCTGTACAATGGTGCATCAAGTGCTAAATAATTTTAAAATAATTTATTTAAAATAAAAATTGCATGCCGATCGTGCGGCTCATCGATCAATAAGCCAATTGTGTGTCATGACCAATCTTATTTTGAAAAACCATGATAGAGCGAGTCCACGATAAATGAACAAACTGCGAAGTAGCAAGGGTCTACTGTACCTTCTACTTTTGAGTAGATTTTTTACACAACTACCTTGTAACTTGTACTTGAGTAAAATTTCAACAGAGTAACTGTTCTTTCATTTAAGAACATTATTTTATTATCTAAGCAACAGGGGCAGTGCATCGTTGAAGCTGCAGCCCCCTGTACACTTCTGCTCATCTTTAAGATGGCTGTACGAAAAGTAATTTTGTTGTACTTCACTGTGCAAGGATAATAAAAGCATTCTGATTCTGATTCTGATTATTTCAGTACTCTTTTCACCTCTGCCTGAAGAACATAACCCCCACAGTCAGTCCTGGTTAGGGGTGTAACGGTATGCTAAAATCACATTTCGGTTCGGTTCAGTTTCAAGGAGGGCTTGGTTCGGTTAATTTTCAGTACAAAAAGGCCAAAATAAAGGCTTACAAAATGTTTATTTTGAAAATACGCCAAGTAAAAAATAAGTTTGTATAAAAATAAATAAATAAATTCCCTGAAGAGAAAGACAACTCAGCTGCTCAGCTCTCGGTGACATCCTCAGACTGAACAACACAGAGGTAAAAAAAAAAAAAAAAGAGTTAATAAGATTATAATTTTAAACTAAAAACGTTAATTAGATCACAATATTACAATAATAATACAATAACATTACCTCTCCTTGCACGGTCATCATATGAGGTGGTTGAATCTCTCGCTCGTCATCATCAGAGCAGGGCTTTAAATCTGGGTTCGGGCTTGTTGACAATATCAGTTTTAACTTTTTCATAAAGTGCTGCTACAAATTTTGGCTGAAGTGTTGACGTTAAGGGATGTCGTAGGCAGCGGGGCTCAAGAACTTTAAAGCTGGCGCAAAAACAACAGAATACGGACGTAGATCCATAGCTTTAAAAACTCCTACAGCTTGTGTTCTTGCTTTGGACCGACCTAAATTACCTGATAAAGGTTGTTTAAATGCTGCTGTTATCAGTCTTTGCACCAAACTACGTTCACATTCGGATTATGTGGTTTCAAGAGCGTTAACAAGTTAGATGTGTTGCCTCTGGCAGATCCAATCTCAATGAAACAACGTCGACGCAGCTTTGGATTTGCACTTGTCTTTCCCTATCATGAGTTTTAACAAGAAAGCCATAATGTTCCCAAACAGGAGACCGCAACTAGAAGAAAGGGTCTCCTGCTAGACTGCTAATGCTACGCGTGCTGCAAGATTATAGCGCCAACCAGAAACACGCTTAGGAACTTTAGTTTTGTGGCGCATAATCTCTTGTTAATAAAATTTAATGCGTGAAAAAATAACCGAAACGGTACGCACATGGACCGAACTGAACATGTACCGAAACGGTTCAATACACCCAAGTGTACCGTTACACCACTAGTCCTGGCAGTGGAAGCATTCATGATTTGAAGGTATTTTTCTGTTATGAGCACAGAACAATTTCACCACATTCAGAGGAAAATGAAGGAGGTCATGAACTGTAAAATTTTGGACAAAGACATTTTTCCTCACTCAGAACACTGTAGATGGGTTGTGGGACAAAGGCACAAAACATATCACAAGGCAACAGAGTGTCCAACCTGTGATTTATGAACCGATTTACTTGTGATTCACAAGTAAATTGTCCATGTCCCATTAGAGGTGAGCTTTCAGAAATTAATCCCGCCCATCAAAAACCAAAGAGGCGGAGCAGAACTCTGCTGTACTAATGCATTGAGTGATGCATTCAATGTGTGTTGGACGTCTCCCTCATGTTATTTACTATAATGAATTAACAATCCTCTTTGTGGTTAAGTACTTTTATAAACCAAATACAAAGTTGTTGTGCATCATCATCAATATTTTCTCTATAATAAATCTGCTTGTATTAAAGTAAAGATGTATGAAATGTGTGACAGAGTCAGAGTCAGAGTCAGAGTTTCTTTATTGTCATTCGCACCTCATGTGGTACATGTGGTGGAGCGAAATTATGTACACAGGGTCCCAGTTACATCCAACAATAAAATGTATAAGAAAAACAGTAATAACATCTAAGATATGAACTAAGAAAAACATCAACTAAATATACACTAAGCACTCATAACATAAAACATTGAACATCAGCACAAACATGAACATGAGTCTGTGAGCAGATGTGCACGCATGAACACATCAACATTGAAACTGATTGAAACAGATTTAGATGCTTATACTAGCATATTTAGATACTTATACTAGCATATTTAGATACTTA
>NC_056512.1:11641222-11642226 GCF_014905685.2 Nematolebias whitei
ATATATATATATATATATATATACATATATATATATATATATATAGTGGGAATGCGCAATATGTACGGTACACGGTAGAAACAATAGACATTTAGCCTATAATAGAGATCTGTATTCTACCGGCTAACCGTAGTAATGCTGTGTCTGATGTAAAATCAGAGTTGTCACATTTAATCGTTACTTTTTTTCGTTGAAAACTGTGCATAAGTGGTGTTAAAGTCCTATCTTCGAGAGCTAAGTAGTGAAGCTACAAGTTAACTATGGCTGGCTTGCCGTACTCTTATTCAGAAGCATGCGAAAACGCTGTGTTCCGTCAAAAGTTGTTTTTTTTTTCATCGAATGTTTGTTGGTCCGCTTTGGAGAGTGCATTTGAGCGAAAAAAAAAAAAGGTTAAACCTGCTCTCTGACCTGTGAAAAGAACGCTGTGTTATGTGATTTTACTGTGAGATCCTCTGGTCAAAGCCACAGAGGAAACTGGTCACCATTTTGTGTCAGCTCTCCTTAAAGCAGAAGGAGACGCCCATTAGAGGGTTGAAGGGTGAAATGTTTCACTGTGCACTTGCTGCTCTGTTGCTGTTCATTTATGATGTGAGAATACTGGAAACTGTTAAGAGTTAACAACAAATTATTTGGTTTAAAACATATGGCTAAAACTACATTTGATATATTTTGCACTGTTTTGCACTACAAGAAAGAAGCCTATTATTTGATTTGTTAATAATTTAAAAACTCTCTGGCCCTAGTATTGGAATTTTCTTAATTGAGATTATTTTGTGGTATAACAGTTTTCAAAATAAATGATGGCAAAAGGTTATTTTGTGGTATAGCAGTTTTCAAAATAAATGATGGCAAAAGGACACCCTTTGCTTTTTTTAATTCCTATTGCAAGTTTTATACCAAAAACATATCATGATATATATCGTTACCACCACCCATCACAATACATATCGTAATATGAATTTTATGCCATATCGCACATCCCTTACACACACACACACACACAC
>NC_056512.1:11642326-11645464 GCF_014905685.2 Nematolebias whitei
TATATATATATATATATATATATATATATATATATATGTATGTATGTATGTATGTATGTATGTATGTATGTATGTATGTATATATATATATATACACATTTCCCCCAGGATTAAACAAAAGCCTTTTTCTGAAACAACATATCGTAGTGAAAGACAGCTACATAAGCCAATATTAGACCTGTACATTTTTGAATAACACAGTTTGTTTAACTTGTCAGTATTTCTCAGTGTTCTTGTTAATGTCTCAGTACATGTGCTGAACATCGACCATTATGTCCCAACTGTATGGAGGCTGTAAATGTATCAGTTCTTCTGATCAGCACATCTAGTCAAGTAAACATTAACTTTTAGCAGACTGACACATTTAGCAACCTTTCAGCACCATCGGTATACACAAACTCTATGTTCAGCACACATGCTTTCAGTTTTAGGAAACAAGCAGTTAGTCGATGTCCCCTGTTGCTGAGGGATTAGAAAAGTGAATGTTTGCAGTTCTGGACTGGACTTGAACAGGTAATGCAAGTAAACCTTCATGTTTATTCAAGTGGGTAGGAGTTTTACTGTGGAGAAGAACAGAGGGATGTTTTGTTGTTGTTTTTCTTATCTGAGTGAATGGAGGGAGCAGTTTGATCCACCGCCAGGAGCAATGGTGGAGCCAGGGGGTGGTCAATGGTGGCCTTGGACACAGTACATTAATATTTGGTCACCCCAACCATATAAGGAAACTTTACTTTTAAGCAATATAAAGACTAGAAAGCATGATGTTTGAGTTTCAAATGATTGGAGTGGTTGGTTTACACACGGCATACATTTGGGAGGGGGTGGTTCCTTGTTGATGCCGGTGTCTGTGTGGGCTGAATCGGGTGGAAGTTGTGGGTGGAGCCGCTGGATAAACTGAGCCGAGCCGGAGCTGTGAGGTCAGGGGACCGGCAGGGAAGGGATACTCCTAATCACCTATTTTAAAACCTTTGTTTCCAGCTGCTCCCTTCTTCAGGGGTAACCATAGTGAACTAGCTCACAGAAGACTTGGTAATTGTTTTTACACCGGATGTCCTTCCTGACTCTACCACAGACCACTGAGCTACCACAGAGCTACCACAGCCCTCTGTGTGGAGCAGAGAGCTGCTATCTAGGGTGCCCAGGGGAGCAGATGGAGGGGGTTAAGGGCCTTGCTTAAGGGCCCAGAGTGGGGCAAATGAGGGTGGAGGCAGGTGTGGGTGCCGCCATCTTGGTATTTCCATCCCCCTTTGCAGCTCTGTGACAGGAACAATAAGCACTGGTCAGAGAAAAAAACAGTAAGCAACTCAACAACCGGTGTCCTGTAAGTGCAGAGATTTAACATCAGCCAATGTAGCCATGTTTCTGAGAAAAACTGTTTCCTGACGCTGAAAATAAATGAAAAGGATTTCATTTGCGGGCAGCACGGTGGCGCAACTGGTAGAGCTGCTGCCTCTCAGCGAGCAGGTCCTTGGTTCAAACCCCGGTCCAGGGGCCTTTCTGGGTGGAGTTTGCATGTTCTCTCCGTGCATGCGTGGGTTTTCTCCGGGTACTCCGGTTTCCTCCCACAGACCAAAAACATGCATGTTAGGCTGATTGGTAACTCTAAATTGTCCCTAGGTGTGAGTGAGAGAGTGAATGTTGTTTGTCTCGTTTGTCTCTATGTGGCCCTGTGATGGACTTGCGACCCCCAGGGTGTACCCTGCCCCTCGCACAGTGATTGCTGGACATGGGCACCAGCGACCCCCGTGACCCAAAATGGAATAAGCGGGTAAAGATAATGGATGGATGGATTAATATTGTTGTTGTGTTGAGTTCAAATCCACTTCGTCAGCTCTACAACTACATCCATTGTTTTTGTGAGATAAAAACATAAAAAAGTTACAGCATATTTTGAACATGAGATTATTTTCAAGGTTTGACCAAAACAGCTGTTTTACTCTGTCGTTTTTCAACATTATTTCTTTCATGAAATATTTTGGTAACATACAAGCAAGACAGTCTCCAACAATCTGAAGACTGAGATCTTAAATTCAAACTCTGGAATGAGAATGATCAGAAGATATGCGTTCACATGAAAAAGGTCTTTAATATTTTTTGTTTTCGCACTACTTCTTTGGATGTTCTGATGAACTTTTACAACCTAAATAATGCTTAATCAGCCAGTAGATTAATAGAGATCAGCTTACAGGTACTTCCTGTAATACCAGCTGGGACTGTGTAATATGAAAGAGTTAATGTAATATTGATAATTTTATGGATCGGAAATAGTAATTTATTAGGTTAAATGAATATTAAAGAGCATGTATATTGATGAGACCTGAGCATAAGTTTAATAACTGTACTTATATATCACTTTTCTATCTTATAAAGATACTCAAAGCCCTTTAAAACAATTTGTGCCTCATTTATCCATTCATACAGCACTCCACTAGATCTATACAAAGAATAATCAGAGCTCTACAGCATTCATACATTGATGGGACACATTGGAGGTAATGAGGTTCAGTGTCTTGCCCAGGGACACTTCGGCATGTGACTGCTGGAGGAATCGAATCCCCAACTCTTGCATTGGAGAACACTGCTCTAACCACTCAGCCACAGGTTGAAGTTGAGTCATATGTGAACTTGAAATAAAGCCTCTAGTTTTTTCTGCTTTTTGTTAAAATTTAACTGCTGCACAAAATGAACCAGGAAATAAAATCTAAATATTGGAAGAACCAAAGTTCCCCCTTCTCTCCTTCCCTCACACGTGAGACCAGGAACCAGAGATCAGAACCGAGCCCACACAGAACCCACCTGGTCCTTTTCTTTCCTGCTGCCAGCCTTCCCCCCTCCTCCTCCGTCCCTGTCCTTCTCCAGGTCCACCACCATCCTGCTTCATGTGTTGGTCTTCTGACCCTACAGCTCGACTCGGCTCGGCTCGGTTTACCCAGGCCCCACCCACAACTTCCACCCAGTTCAGCCCACACCGGCACCGGCATCTACAGGAACCTCCCCCCTCCCTCTGACAAGCACGCAAAGCACGACTGATCACACCAGCAAGTTTATTAGAAAATAGAAGTTCATGAAAAATTAACCCCAGGAAGAGCCTTTCACTTTATCTTCACTTCTTCTTCACTTCATCTTCACTTCATCACT
>NC_056512.1:11645474-11650262 GCF_014905685.2 Nematolebias whitei
CACTTCATCACTTCATCTTCACTTCATCACTTCATCTTCACTTCATCAGTTAATGGAAAATAACCACCTTGTTTAAAAACTTTTTTTCAGCTGCCCTTCTTCAAGGGTCGCCACAGCGAACTCACAGAAAACTTACTCGAGATGTCCTTCCTGACACAGCCACAGACCACTGAGCTACCACAGCCCCTCTGCCTGGAGCAGAGCATTGTATCAGGTCCCATTAGTGCCAAAAATATGTTTGTGTCTATGTAACGTGTGTATGTAGCATGCTGTGTAAGGTGATATGTTAAGCATATATGTGAAGTAACATATCACCTTACATATACACAGCACGCTACATACACACTTTACATAGACACAAACATTTTTGGCACTAATGGAACCTCATACAGTGTTGAGCAGAGAACTGCTGTCAAGGAGCATATGGTGGGGGTTAAGGAATTTGCTCAAGGGCCCAGAGAATGAGGGTGGAGAGGCAGGTGTGTGTGTGCTTCATCAGTCCCACCCACATTTTGATTTTGTCGGTTGGGGAGTTGATCCGGCAACCTTCTTTAATCTCTGTGCCACCAAACTATAACACCTGTAATCAACTACTCAATCTTTTAGAGTTAACTCAGTCTGGGGGAAAAAATGCTAAATTACTTCTTTTATATATTTTTAACTCTTTAATGGGATTTTTTTTTTCTTTTTTTTTTCAAATTCCACCATATATATTTTTTTAATCAAGAAAATATTTGTTTTACGGTCATTTTTTAATAAATAAATAAATAAAAAAGTAAAAGGCATTTTCCCCCATTAGTAAACTCAAAATGATTTTTTGACAATTTCATAAAAGTTCCATTCTGGAGTTTTGTGAAGACCTTTCAGAGCCAGTAGCTGAACATGAGGCCTTGTTTTCAGTCAAACTTACTCCTGACTCTTGGTGGTCGGTCATTATTTTTAATGATTAAAAAAAATTACTTACTTAATTTTTTTAAAATTAAAACAGTTTTATTAAAACAGTACTGTGATGGACTTGCGACCTGTCCAGGGTGTACCCCGCCCCTCGCACAGTGATTGCTGGACATGGGCACTGGCGACCCCCATGACCCAAAATGGAAGAAGCAGGTAAAAGATAATGGATGGATGGATGGAAAACAGTTTATGATTTATAAAACCATTATTCTCTTTGTACAGTTTAAAATTTAAAATGTATAGTTTATTTATTTGTTGCATCTGGACAACATTAGGACTGGTTCATTTTGAAACATTATCTATACCTATACCATACCATACCATTTTATTTATAGAGCACTTAAAACAGCTACAAGGCCAACCAAAGTGCTGTATAGACAGAACAACAGACAACACACGAAGCAATATACAAAATGAAGTGGGGGAAATGGGGGAGTGGTGGCGCAGAGGTTAGAGAGGTGGGCTTGTGATCCGAAGATCGCCGGTTCACGCCCCGGCCCCGACAACATCAAAATTGTGGGTGGGGTAGGTGAAACACCCACACTTGCCCCCACCCTCATTCGCCCCACTCTGGGCCCATGAGCAAGGCCCTTAACCCCCACCATGTGCTCCCTAAACAGGTCTCTCTTGAAAATGAGTTCTCGTGGCTCAATGAGACTAACCTGGATAAATAAAGGCTAAATGAAAAAAAATAAATAAAAAAATATAGACATAAAAACGATGCAGATAATAAATATGACGACAAACCAGTGTGGAGCGTACAGGTTCAAAACACAGATCTTCTGGTGTTGAAAGCTACTGAATAGTAGTCAGTTTGTAAACAGGATTTGAAAACCGAGAGGGAGGGGGCCAGTCTGACAAGCAGAGGTAACTCGTTCCAAAGTCTTGGTCCTGCTACAGAGAAGGCCCTGTCACCTCTGCACTTAAGACGAGTTCCTGGCACTGTGAGGAGCAGCTGGTCCGCTGACCTCAGGGAGCATGGTGGGACATACGGTTGTAACAGATCAGAGAGATGGGGGGACGAAACTGTTCAGCGATTTGTAGACATACAGGAGTATTTTGAACTGGATTTGAAGGTGAACCGGTAGCCAGTGCAGTGAGGCCAAAACTGGAGTAATGTGCTCTCTTTTGCCTGTACTGGTTAAAAATTGGGCTGCTCCATTCTGGACCAGTTGTAGTCGTGCAATGTAGGTCTGACTGATACCAAACAGGAGTGAATTGCAGTAATCAAGCCTGGATGTAATGAATGCATGTATTACTGTCTCCAGGTTATTTTTGGACAATATGGGCTTCAGTTTAGACAGCCGCCTCAATTGGAAGAAACATGATTTAACAATCATGTTTGCATGACTGTTAAGTTTCAGGGAAAGCTCCATTATCACACCCAGATTAGTGACTGTTTGTTTTTCTGACAGGGATAGAGTGGAAAGGTCGATGCAGTGGTTTGTGATCGTGTCATTGGGAGGGAACAACATGACTTCAGACTTCTTTTCATTGAAACTTAAGAAGTTTAAAGCCATCCAGTCCCTGATGTCAGCCAGGCAGTCGAGCAGAGGTTGAATAGAGCATGTACCATTGTGTCTTGGGGGAAGTAAATTTGACAATCGTCGGCATAGAAGTGGAAGGGCATGTTGTGTTTCCGGAAAACAGCACCAAGTGGCAGCAGGTATAGAGAGAATAGGAGGGGACCCTGGATGGACCCCTGAGAAACCCCCCATTTAAGCTCTGTCGCTGCAGAACTAAAATCCTTGATGGAGACACAAAAGGATCTGTCAGTGAGGTAGGATATGAACCAATTGAGGGCTGACCCTGTGATGCCCACCCACTGCTCTAACCTAGCAATGAGGAGCTCATGGTCAATGGTGTCAAAGGCGGCTGTGAGGTCCAATAGGACAAGCAGCACAGAATCACCAGTATCTGTGGATCTGAAGATGTCATTAAAAACCTTAAGCAGGACAGTTTCAGTGCTGTAGAGAGGTTTAAAGCCAGACTGGAATAGCTCTAAGATGGCGTGATCCTCCAGGAAGCACTTCAACTGGGACTCAACTGTTTTCTCCAGTATTTTAGAAACAAATGGGAGTTTGGAGACAGGCCGGAAGTTGGAAACAAATGAGGGATCAAGGTTTGTTTTTTTCAGGAGAGGCTGGACAGCAGCATGTTTAAAGGATTTTGGCACCACGCCAGTGGATAAACTACTGTTTACTATAGTAAGAATGGATGGACCTAGAGTAGGAAAAACCTCCTTTAGTAGTCGAGGGGGGACCACATCAAAAGGGGAACCAGAAGGTTTCAAGCCGCACATGACCTGCTCTAGAGAAGATAGAGTGATGGGTTCAAAATGGTCAAATAGAGCTACAGACTGAGGTGGGATGGATGGGCCATGAGTTGGAGGGAAAATGAGAGCCCGGGTGGTCGCAATTTTTTCCAAAAAGAAATGTAAGAAGTTCTCACACAGCTCAGTCGAGGCGTCCAGAGGTGATGGTTCAGTGAGGTGGAGAACAGAGTTTAGGGTAGAGAAGAGGACACGTGGGTTGTGAGAGTTTGAGGTTATGCTATCAGAAAAGTATTTGGATTTAGCAGCTTTTACTGCTTTCTGATAACGGCGCCAACTCTCTTTAAGTATTTGAAAAGAGACCTGCAGCCTGTCTTTCCTCCATTTGCGCTCCGCCCTCCTGCACTGCTGCCTAACGGCCTTGGTGACGTCACTCAGACAAGGTTCTGCTCTGAGTTTTGATTTTCTAGTTTTAACAGGAGCAACATGATCCAGAGTCTTTAAGCAGACAGAGTTGAACTGGGATGTCAGCTCCTCAGTGGTGGTGAGAAACACCGGGGGCTGAATGATCATTTCAGAGTTATAAGCATCTGTGAAACGTGCGGCAGTGAAGTGGTTAATGGCCCGGCTACTATGTGCAGGAATGCACAGCTTAGGAGTTAGATGGGGGAGGGTGAATTAAAACCGGACTGGCATGTGGTCTGAAAAAAACATTATCACCAATTTCAAGATTACTAACAGTCACATCTTGAGTTAAAACAAGGTCCAGTGTATGTCCGCACTCTTTGGTGGGACCGTTTACATGCTGAGTTAGATTAAATGAGTCCAATAAATCTAAAAAGTCCTTAACCAAGGGCTTCTCAGGACAGTACACATGCAAATTAAAGTCCCCAGTAATGAAAACATGATTATATTTTGGTGTGATTTCAGCCAAGAAATCAGAAAACTCATTTATGAAATCCTTAGATCCAGGTGGGCGGTAGACGAGTGCGCATAAAGTTGAAGGTGAATGGCCGAGTTCAAAGACGCTCAGCTCCAATCTGGCACGGGAAACTGGGATGGGCAGTTGTTTACAGTCAAAAGTTGATTTGAATATTGTTAATAATCCACCACCGCGCCGGCCTGATGGCCGCGGTGCATTAAAATACAGACAGTTCGGTGGCAATAATTCCATCAAGGCGCTAGACTCACCCGGAGACATCCAAGTCTCTGTGATGCAGAAAAATTCCAAATCATGCTCTTGAAAGTAGTCCCTTAAGATAAAAGTTTTGTTGGTAATAGATCTTGCGTTGACCAAACACATCCGGATACTGTTCAAAGTGGAGCCAGCAGCAGTGAAGTTAGCACGTGCCAATGGTCTCAGGTTTTCAATAACAGCCCCTCTGTTGTTTACCTGGTCCGGGCACGTGGGAAACTGGCGATGGAAACCCTGACCACCAGCTGAAGAGGAAGATGCAGCACGCAAGGCTTTAAGCTTTACCAGCCGCCCAGCACGTTTTCCCCGGCGTCTGTAGCGATGTCTCCAGACAGGGAGGTGAGGTTCGCAGCGGAGGTAAAGTGGC
>NC_056512.1:11650362-11652710 GCF_014905685.2 Nematolebias whitei
GGGGGGGGGGTGTCCAGAGGTACACTCATGTTGGTCCAAATAAGCGACATCGGCGGCAGAAAAACAAAGATCCAGAGGCTGTTGTTGAGTTTATGTCCCAGATAAAAAAACGAACAAAACACAAATAATCTGAACACCATCAGCAGAGGTGGATTGCAAGCCATTTACACGGGCGCCATCTTACCGGAAGTATACAAATCAAACCATGAAAAAATGATTATACAGTATATTAAAGTCAGAAACTCTAAAACATGGTTTGTTTGTAAAACCTTTACCACTTAGACCAAAAGTAGTTTGAGGGGCAACTGCCAAAGAACCTTCAATGAACGGACATTCAGATTGGCTTTATCGTCCACAGATTTTACTGGCAGAATAGGCAGTTCATTTAAGGCAGTAACCAGTGCTTAATTTGTAAACCAAACAATGCCAGAACGCAAAAAGTGGAGTGAGACCAAGGTTCACTGAGGCCAACATTGATACTGGAACACACACACACACACAACACAACACTTAGGCACACAAATGTCAAAATACAAAACCACTTCATTTTTATATTTTACCTTTAAACACTTTATGTGTGATTTATAAGTGTAGCCTATTAAGAGCAGGATCATTTCTTACATAGTTGTTTAGCCCAGGCGATTCTAGAATCTGACCTTTAGGGGTGCTCAGCCCCCTCCCTGTGCTGACAATGGCTCTTAGCTTGGACAATGCAGCATCCACGGGCATCAGAAGCATTTGTAATGTGGTGAGTGGGGGATATACTGGTGGTGGTGATGGTGGGGGCATGTCTGGGGGTCCTCCCCCAGAATTTTTTGACTAAAGTAGATGTAATTTCCTGCATTCTTGTGTATTTTACCGGGTTTTTAAACATCTAGGTTTACCTACTGTACATAACACTTGAGTCAACAACTATTTTAGAGAACATGGCACAACAAGAGAGCAGCACGGTGGCGCAACTGGTAGAGCTGCTGCCTCTCAGCGAGCAGGTCCTTGGTTCAAACCCCGGTCCAGGGGCCTTTCTGGGTGGAGTTTGCATGTTCTCTCCGTGCATGCGTGGGTTTTCTCCGGGTGCTCCGGTTTCCTCCCACAGACCAAAAACATGCATGTTAGGCTGATTGGTAACTCTAAATTGTCCCTAGGTGTGAGTGAGAGAGTGAATGGTTGTTTGTATCGTTTGTCTCTATGTGGCCCTGTGATGGACTTGCGACCCGTCCAGGGTGTACCCCGCCCCTCGCACAGTGATTGCTGGACATGGGCACCAGCGACCCCCGTGACCCAAAAATGGAATAAGCGGGTAAAGATAATGGATGGATGGATGGGTGGATGGATGGATGGATGGCACAACAAGAAGCTAATATTAAGCTAATATTACTACCTGTGAAATACTTATTTATACTTCAAAGTTCATGCTCAACAATCCAGGTAGAAAATCCAACAAAGTTCAGTCAGTTCATCTGGACGGTTTCTTTATTTTTGTTGAGACGTTCCGTCCTTCATCCAAAGGAATTCATCAGTTTGAGGAGCCACAACAAACTGATTCCCACAAGGAGCACACCCACATAGTGGACCAACCAGTTTGCTGGTGATAAGATGGTTTCTGGGGCCCGCCTTCTCCTTCGTCGACTCCTCTGAGGCAGCCATAGCCAAAGTGGTTCAATACATAAAAGTTCATGCTCAATAATCCGGGTGGAAAAATCCAACAAAGTTCAGTCAGGTCATCTGGACGCTTTCTTTTTTGTTTGTTTTACGGTTTTATTTTACTTATTTGTACTAATTCATCCCATTTGCACCATTTTTTCCACTTTTTGGTATTTTATTTTGTACCTTTATTGCATACTTTTGATTTTTTTATTTAGCAAATCGAATCAGTTCTTCTCATCCTGAACATTTCATTTCATTGTTGACCTTGTGTTAACCTGCATAATGATAAATAAACAAACATAACATACAAAAAAGTAGCCTGACCAACAGGTCTCCTTGTGTGAATAGAGCACGCTTTGCTTCTCACATGCATCCTAACAGCTGGTTTCATCTGGTTATCTGTTGGAAATTCCTCAGGGAGGGGGTGGTGAGCGTCAGATCACATGTTTTCCAGGCAAATTCAGATAAGATTACCTTCAAGGCCAGCCAAGGGAGACAAATTCAGATAAGCACACAGTTGTTTTGAGGACAGGCAGAACTTAATGACATTTACCTTGAGTCTGTGTTGGTCCACTCGGTTCCAAAATGTCCAAAATACATGGCCACACCGATGGAACGTGACTGAGTAAAATCCCCAAGATCTGATCCATTCATCCCAAAGCATTTGAGTCCGGGTACTCGAGACACGAACCAAGCCATCATAA
>NC_056512.1:11653110-11671289 GCF_014905685.2 Nematolebias whitei
AGGCAAGCAGCATGATCGGGTCCAAATTTGCTGCCGACGACTTCCTTGATTTTAGATAAAACCAGCCACCAGCCGAATCCAAAAAAGCAGGAACCAGTTATCGAAAATCCAATTAAATATGCGTTCTTAAAATCCATAGATGGCAGCAGAGATAGACACATCATCAATTCTTCCAGTCGATGAGATATCCAGCTGTGTGTGTGCCAACAGGGCAAATCGGCTCGCCTAAAGCCTGTCTTTTTTTTGAAGAAATGTTGTAAATTGAGTTTAGGGACCAACTGATCAAAACAGTCCATAATTATAGTTCAGGAGAAATGCAAGAGAGTCTCACAACAGTTTCACAGACAGACAAAGCAGCAAAGCAAAGCGGAGAGGGAGGGGGAAGCATCCGATCTCATCGAAAGCAAGTTGTGAAGTACTACTAGATTGATTGACAGGTGGTGTTGAGGATCTGACTCGTGAGCACCTCCAAAACAAGGCTAAAATCATCACTGATGTAGAGCAACTCAAACCTGATGTTTCCATTACAAGCCGTGGAAAGTAGGTCTGCTTGGTCTTGAACTGGGCACCTGTCCTGTAGGGATTTTTCATCTTCCTTCCACCAGGTTCCTGAAGGCAGGGGTGGCGCTGATGAGCAGCCGTAGCTGGGACCATTTTCCCTAATTGGTGCCAGGACTACTTAAGGCTCCAGTTGAGCTCCAGTCATTGCTGGAGCATTGTTCTACCTGCCGGTACATATGCCTCCAGCCCTGTATAGTGTTCAAAAATTGAAACGACTTACCTTGTTTTTGTGTCCACATTTTCAGAGTCTTCATGTCCTGGATCCCGTCCTGTATTCTGCAGTATTGAAGAAAACTCTGAGGATAAACTTACCTGTGATTCTTGGTGCTCAGCTGCCTGTACACACCTTCCACCACTTGCCTTTGTAGTCTGACTGATCATCATCCTGGAATGAGAAAAACCCTCAGCCTGTCCATCAGCCGTCCTTACTCCTTTCACTGTAAGCCTCTCAAAGATCTTGAATATTCAGCTGTTGGATCAAACTTCTCGTCATAAAGTAATCCTCCTCCTCTGTCTTCACAGACCCAGATCCTGTTTGTAAATAGTTTATTTTCACTCACTGTAAATAAACAATTTTTCTATTACGTTCGAGTTTGGTTCTGTTTTCCTCTCAGTCTGTTCATCTGGGTAACTCTACATTATAACATGTCCAGATTGTTGGGCATCCCTCACTTGACAGTTCTGAGTCTGACTCTTCTCATGCACGCTTTGAAGACCCAAACAGACCACCCAGCACCAGACTCACCTCACCACTTGATGACGAGCATCTCAGCGTGACTTCAGCAGAAGTAAGGAGTACTTTCAGCAGGATTAATTTGCACAAGGCAAACAGCCCAGACAACATCCCTGGAAAAGTGTTGAAAGAATGTGCCAATCAGCTCTGCGAGGTGCTGGCAGACATCTTTAACACCTCACTTACCCTGGAGACAGTTCCCACCTGCATGAAGACTGCCACCATCATCCCAGTCCCAAAAAGCTCTACAGTGACTGGTCTGAATGACTATTGGCTAGTGGCCCTCACCCCGATAGTCGCTAAATGCTTCAAAAAACTGGTCATGACTCGCATCAAAACAACCATCAACATCAATGAGGACCCTAATCAGTATGTATACCGTGAGATCCGATCAACAGAGGATGCCATCTCCTCTGAGAAACTCACTGCGCTCAACCACCTGGAGCAGAAAGACTTTTACGTTTGTGTGCTCTTTGTGGACTTCACATCTGCCTTCAACACCATGGTCCCCCAAACCCTGATGGACAAATTATTCACACTAGGACTAAGCCCCTCCATTTGCAACTGGGTACTAGACTTCTTAACAAACAAACCACACTTAGTGAGGATCCACAACTTCTCCTCCTCCACCATAACCCTCAGCATTGGCTCTCCTCAGGGATGTGTGTTGAGCCCCCTCCTGTTTACTCTGCTCACATATGATTGTGCAGCTACTCATCCAGGCTGTCACATTGTAAAGTTTGCAGATGATACAGTGGTGGTGGGATGCATCACAAACAATGATGAGTCCAGCTACAGGCAGGAGGTGGAACACCTGGAGAGCTGGTGCAAAGAGAATAACCTTTACATCAGTGTGAAGAATATAAAGGAGATGATTGTGGACTTCAGAAGGAACAAACACACCTACACCCCCCCCCCCCCCCGAACCTAACATAACAGCTTCTACCCTGAGGCTGTTAGACTCATGAATATCTAACCAGAATAATCACAAAAAATCACATCATGTTGCTGCTGATCTGTTTCAATGTTTCTGCTGGTCTGTTTCATGTTGATGTGTTCATGCCTGCTCATCTGCTCACACAGACTCATGTTCATGTTCATGCTGATGTTCGACGTAATTTTTTTATGCTATTAGTGCTTAGTGTATATTTAGTTGATTTTTTTGTTCATATCTCAGATCTTATTACTGTTTTTCTTATGCATTTTATTGTCGGATGTAATTGGGACCCTGTGTACATAATTTCGCTCCACCACATGTACCACGTGTGGTGCAAATGACAATAAAGAATCTCTGACTTTCTGACTGTCCAGATTGTTGGGCATCCCTCACTTGACGGTTCTGAGTCTGACTCTTCTCCGCTGAATTCACTATCTTCCTCATTATTGTCCACCACATGTGAAACCCCAGGCACCTCTCAGGCTGTTCATGGTAGCTGGTTGTGGGCTCCTGTCTAGTACGACAGCCTGGCTAGCTCAGCACTCACCCACACCACTCACACCTGCTCCAGTATCTCATTGCCACTTCCTTCATGTGCTACAGTTCTCCACTGTTTAGTTGTACAATGAGAAGCCTTTTTTTAAACGTAAACATAAATTGCACTGTCTTTTTGACATTTTGATAGCTGTTATTTTCACAAATTGGTGCCGTTGTTTTTGTACGTGATGTATGTAGTGAACTAAGCCTCAGGTCAAGTCCTGACCCTGATGGCCTTCCTGGAACAGGAACTGTCATTTCATTGATTTGAGTTCAGAAACACAAATTAAGCTCATCCAGAGACTTTCTAAGTGTCCTACACTGATCAATTGAAAGAACACTCTCTTTTTATTATCATTACTATTTTACAATATCTTGATAATCAAAAGTGTGTTTAGTTCAAACCATTTTAAATGTTGAAGTGAACTACTCATTTCAAATCAACTGTGAAACAGTATAAATGATTTGTAATCCTCATTCAAAGTAGAAATCAAGTTAATGTCTGTTACAGAGTAATTATTCATTTTCTTGATCTTCTGTCTGAAATGAGCAATTCGTGATGTGGGTCAGAAGTCAAGTTTCGGTCAAAAGTCGGAGACAAACGCAAACAAGTTTGTTGGAACGAACTGTCATGTTTTTAAATCCTCTCAGACGTAAATAGAGAAGCTGGCACCTGTTTCCTCCCATCTCGCCTAAACATTTCTCTGTCTGTTTCAAAAACATTTTTCTGTCTGTTCCAAAACATCTCACTGTTTTTCTGACTTCTAGTGACCTCTTACGTCACTAAAACCACACCCCTGATTGGCTCTTTCAGCCAATCAGGACTTCCCAAATGAACCAGAAACAGAACTCTTTAAATGTCGACACTTCCTAGTTCCAAGCAGTTCAGTTCGGAGAGCAGAACCGAACAGAAAAGTTGCTGGAGAGAACAAGAAGTTCCAGACATGACCCGAAGTTCTTCCGAGTCTCGTGGGGATTATGGAATCTTCCACATCTGAGTGGAACCTCTGACGGACTCACAGCTCATGTGAGTCCACCCGTGAGGTGAGCGTGCTGTTGAACGAAGTACCGTCGCTACTCCGGACGGTTCTCTGCTATCCTACGGAGATGCTGAAATGGTAACGTTGAAAGAGAACTCTACACCGAAGCTGAGATATCTTCTGCAAGGTAAAAGAGTCTATTTCCACTACCGAAGTGTACCGAGGTAGAGCTGGGTTCGAATGGAGGGTGCTGTTCTTCGTCGACACATTTTCCCTCACACATCTTTTCTCTCCATTTAAACTCCTTCATTTCCCATCTTTAAAACTCTTCTATCTTGCCAGTAAATCATCCAGATATTTTCATAAATGTCTGTTTTAATTATGTAGATGAACATATACTGTGATATATTCATAAATTAAACGGATTCATTCATTTTTCTGGACTGAATAATATCGTGCATTGAATAATTAAAAATGTAACGTGAGACGTTAATTTTCTTTGACCTATCAAAATGAACGTGGTCATTCAATTTTTTTTAATATATATAATTATTAGATATTTATCTAGACAAGACCTGGGGTTTTTGATCTGCTCAGAGGCGAGATTATAAGGAAATTATGACCCGGTTCTGAGTGGATCAAAACGTTGGTTATGTACTGTAACCCCAGATTCTATGAGTATAGGAGTAGCCCTTTAAGGCTGTCGCTGGTGGGTTTTATCCCGTCACGCAAAGCATCGCACTGAAAAAATTTACTCCACGCCCACCTGTTGTGTGGGCCCCACCCGGTCCGTATAAATTATGTTAAGAGCGGGTAATTGGCTCTCAAATAGCTTTTTCTTCAGCCATTTAGGAGCCAGTGAGGCCCGACACTTAAAGGGCTACGTCTATACTCATAGAATCTGGGGTTACAGTACGTAACCAACATTCTATTTCGTATAGGCTTTGCCCTTTAAAGCTGTCGCTGATGGGTTAAGGGCGAAGCAGATGCAGTCTCCGCCTCACTGGGTCCATTCGAACACCATAAGAAGTGCCCGGTTGCCCAAAAACAACATCTTGTCACTCAGTTCTCCATGTAAACACGTTGCGTAATTACGCGCACTATGCACAGATGCGCACTGTGTAATTTACGCGATCCGAGTGCATGAACGCCCCGGAAAGGTTTTCAACAGAAAAGAGGAGAGGCTGAAAAAGGTCGTGAACAGAGCAGATCCATGGCTCTTCAATATGAACAGATTAATAATAAATGAACTGATTATTAATCAAATGAACTGATTGATGACAGTAGTCATGAACTGATTAATAACCATAGAACAAGAACAACAGTCATAACCTGTGACTTATAACATCTCACACTGTAATGCATGCAGTCAGATGTGAGTTTAAACGAGATTCCATGAAACAATAATATTAATTCTGTTAAGGCACTAAGGACAGAATGCAGGACAGAATGCGTCATGGAACGAGCCGACACATCACGTGAATAGAAGCGAATAAATGAGCAGAATATTGACCACGCGGTCGCAGTACAAATATCCTACATTGACATACCATTATGCAAAGCAGTCGAAGATGCGATACCTCTGGTCGAGTGTGCCCTGAGGTTGTCAGGAGGCTCTAAATCTGATGCTCTGTAAGCTTTAGAAATGGCCTCACACAGACAGTGTGACAGGAGCTGGGTGGATAACGGGCGACCTGCAGATGCATCTCTATAGTGTACAAACAAATGTTGAGTCTGACGCAATGCCGCCGTGCGTGTTACGTAACAGGTCAACGCACGTACAGGGCAGAGAAGATGGAAAGATGCTTCTTCATCTGATTGTGGGGAGGAGGGAAAAAATCCCTCCAATGAAATCGCTCTTGATTTAAAGAGCTTGTGATGTTTTAGGCATAAAACGCTGGATTAGGCCTCAGATCAGCTGAGCTGCCATCAGCCTAGTTCTGAGACATGACAGAGCAACAGAGAGGGCAGATAAATCACTCACCCTCTTAGCAGATGTTAAAGCCAACAGCAGGGCTGTTTGAAGAGACAAGAATTTAATTGGAACCTGATTCAGTAGCTCAAATAGAGCTTTGATCAGGGCTCGCAGGACCAGCATTAAATCCCACTGTGGAGCAAGTGGGCGTGAAAACAGGCCTGCGTCTCTGTAAACCTTTTAAAAAAAGCTTCATCAGCGGATGATTAAAAGCTGTTCTGTCCCCGAAAGCCTTCGTGACAGGAAGAGATGGCTGCAGCATACGTTTTAATCGTGCTGAATGCCAGATTTCTGTCCATCAGCTGCTGCAGAAAGGACAGCATGCCACCTAGTGGACATGAGATGGCCTCTACACCTTTCTCCATACAGCAGCGCTGAAAAGCTGTTCACTTTGATGTGTACAGCGCTGTGGTAGATGCAGCACGTGAATCCTGGATTGTACGCACTACATCTTGAGAGAGACCCATCCTCTCTAAGCGGATCCACTCAGCGGCCAGACTCAAAGGTGCTGGCCTATTTCTGGGTAACTCCTGATCGCTCCTCCCGCCTGGAGGAGAGCATCCTCCCTCCACGGCAGTTTCCACGGGTGCCCCGATAACAGGTGTCATAGAACTGGGAACCATGGTGCGTTCATGCGCTCAGGAGCCACCAGGAGAGCTGTCAGTCCCTCCTCATGAACTCGGTTCAGAAACCGTGATATCAGACGGAGTGGGGAAAATGTGTAAAGAAACATTTTGGGCCACAGGCTGTGAGCAAACACGTCCACCCCTAGCGGTGGTTCGTCCCGCGGGCTCAGTGAGAACCATAGTTGACATTGAGCATTCTCTCGTGTTGCAAACAGGACCACAGCCGCTTTGCTAAATTTCTGCCATGTCTGAGCCATCAGCTCTGGATGGAGGGTCTGTTCCCCGTGACGTGGACCGTCCCTGGATATCACATCCACCCCCCGTTCAGAACACCAGGGATGTACACTGCTCTGATGGAGAGCAGATTTTGGTGTGCCCAACACAGCAACTGTCTCACAATGTGTAACATTTGGGCTGAGCAAGCACCCCCCCCCCTGCCAGTTATGTATGCAACAGTCACTTGCTGTCTGTGTGAATCAAAACATGATGATTCCGCAGCACAGAGGCAAAGTGTTGAATCACATTCAAAAACCGTGACACTCCAAAAACATTTGTATGAGTTGCTGTGTGGGGTGGCCACAGCGCCCCCACAGCTCTATAAATACATGTGCCTCTGTGAAGTCTGACACGTGTGACGTAAGTCTGCTGATAGAAACAGCTGTTTTCACTCTGCCGGTTTCACGTGAGTTGCACTGCTGCCACCTGTCTGGAAAAGCGGGTCAGCATCAACAGATGTCCAGATAAAGCAGAATACTCCTCCCTGCTCAGTGTGGTGGCTGCAGAACGACTCAACGCATTTTAAATGGAAATATTGTCTCAAAGTTCAAAATTGACAAATCTAATATGAATCTCATCCTTCCGGTCTGTTTGGAACCAGGAAGTGACAAGAGTGGAACCCTGTGTTTTCCTCTACTTCTTGGACCCTAGAAACTACATTTTAATCAGAATTTCCTGAGCTTCTGCGAGGGGGGACGAGATCTGTTTTGGAGATGACAGAAAACCTCTCTAGAGTTCCTCCGAATGGGGGTTTGAGCTGTACCACAGAGTGAATGCCCTGCTGATAAACGGTTCATCCATCTATCTGGAGCGCACGCTCGTTGCCACTCACTCCACGTAACGTTCGGGTTGGGGGAACGCGTTTATGCTGCATCACGTTATTTATGGACGCCAATCACTGCCATCATGTGTGCCTCACTCAGGCTGTGGGCTCACATCCGTGCTGATGTGAGCTGGCGTGCGCTGAGGGAAGGTGCACGTGCCCCAAGCATTCGGAACTGGTTTAGGACTGCCGCAGGTGCGCTGCGTTCCTATGCTGCGCACAGGCTGCGGGCTCACATCCATGCTGATGTGAGCTGAGGGAAGTTGCGCGCGCCCCGAGCATGCGGAACCGGTTTAGGACTGATGCGGGTGCGCGGCGTTCCTATGCCGCGCACAGGCTGCGGGCTCACATCCGTGTTGATGTGAGCTGGCGTGCGCCGAGGGAAAGTGTGCGCACCCTGAGCATGCAGAACCAGTTTAGGACTGCCGCGGGTGCGCAGCATTCCTATGCCGCGCACAGGCTGCGGGCTCACATCCATGCTGAGAGGGAAGGTGGGAAGGTTGAGAACCCTGGAAATTAACCTCTTTTACCAGAAGTTCCTGAACTTCTGTGTTTAGGGATGAGACCTGGTCTGGGATGACAGAACCGTCTCTAAAACTCCTCCGAACGGAGGGGGTTGAGCTGCAAATTGTAGTGTATAACCCCTGCTGATCAGCCTGCTCATCCATCTGTCTAGAGAGCATGTCCGCTGCCATTGCGCGTAATGTTTGTGGAGTGGGCGCGCATTTATGTGGTGGGTCATGTTTCTTACGGACGTCAGCCAGTTACAGCCTCAACCGCCGTCACGAGTCGTGGAAGTGTGCTCTGCGTGACCCAAAGCGAGGCTTTATCGAAAGTGCTCTGAGCGCGCTTCTGTGCCGCGCTCAGGCTGCAGGTTCACATTCACGTCGATGTGAACTGGCATGTGTTGAGGAGAGGTGTGCACGCCTTCATCAGCGCGGCGCTGTTTGGGTGAAAGCTGCCAGTGCTGTGGGAGCACGTGTTTGACACCGCTGCGGTGAGAAGCGTGCAGCTCCTGCTGAGAGCGAGGTTTCCCACTGGACTCGTTCTGCGGTCTCACATTCATGCTGATGCGAGCTGGCGTGTGCTGGGGAGAGGTGCGCGCATCTTCATCAATGCAGCGCCATTTGGGTGAAGGCTGCCGGCTTCGCAGGAGCGCGTGTTTGACACCGCTGCGGTGAAAAGCGTGCAGCTCAGGCTGAGAGAGAGTTATCTCACTGGACTTGTTCTGCGGACCACATTCACTTTCGACTGCTGTGTCATGCAAGCGTCTCGTGTTTATCTTTGAGCAACGGTGATTTTGAAAAACCTGTTTTAGGACACCGGCTTGTTTGTGTGGAGGATGTGTGAGGAGAAGCCGCTGTGAGATCATTCGAACCGACATACAGGCTGAATCAGACACTTAATCTTTGAATGATGTTCGTGTTTTATTTCAAAACTTCTGTCATCATTGCACACACACATCCCCCACAACTTTAGTTGGCAGCTCAGAACACCACATACAGAACACCATGGACTTTGTAGACAAGGTGAGGGATGTCATCATGGAGACTGATGAAACAATGGTCTCTTTTGATGTCACATCACTCTTTACGTGCATTCCTGTTGATGATGCAGTAGAGGTGGTCAGTTTAAAATTAAAATCAGTCACCACTCTGAGCAGCAGGACCACGCTTTCCACAGAACAACTGTGTCAACTCTTGAAACTGTGCCTGCAGTCAACCTACTTCACATATGGGGAGCAATATTATAGGCAGAAACATGGGTGTGCTATGGGGTCTCCAGTTTCTCCTATTGTTGCCAACCTGTACATGGAGGAGGTAGAAAAGAGAGCCTTGACGTCCTTTTCAGGGACACCACCAAGTCATTGGTTCAGGTATGTTAACGACACCAGGGTTAAAATCAAATCTCAGGAAGTCCAACATTTTACTGACCACATCAACTCTGTGGATAAATACATCAAGTTCACACGAGAAGATGTAAAAAATGGCAGGTTGGCTTTCTTGGACTGTGAGGTCTCAGTCTCTGATAGAGGACATTTGCAAACTGAGGTGTACCGCAAACCCACCTACACAGACCAGTATTTGCAGTTTGACTCCCATCACCCTTTGCAGCACAAGTTAGGAGTCATCAGGACTCTGTATCACAGAGCAGACAGTGTCCCCACTAGCTCAGGAGCCAGGCAGAAGGAGAAATCCCACACAAGGCAGGCTCTAGAGCAATGTGGATATCCTAACTGGGCCTTCCTGAAAGCAGAGAAGAAACCCAAACAGGACTCCAGTCAGCCAACAGGTGAAAAGGAGGAACCCAGACCCAGATCAGTGGTCATTCCATATGTTGAGGGAGTATCAGAGAAACTGAGACGTTTATTTTCTAAATATAACGTCCCAGTGGCTTTTAAACCCCAAAATACAGTACATTACGGCAAAGACTGGTTCATCCCAAAGATCCAGTCCCCCGGCACAAACAGAGCAATGTTGTGTATGCTGTTCAGTGTCAGGAGGGCTGTGATCAGTCTTACATCGGGGAAACAAAACAGCCACTGGCCAAAAGGATGGCCCAGCACAGAAGATCAACATCATCAGGCCAGGACTCTGCGGTCTACACTCATCTCCAGGCCAGCGGTCACTCTTTCAGGGATGAAGATGTTCACATCCTGGACAGAGAGGAACGATGGTTTGAGAGAGGAGTAAAGGAGGCCATCTTTGTGAAAATAAATCGTCCATCGTTAAACAGGGGTGGAGGCCTCCGGGTTCAACTGTCCCCCTCTTACAATGCTGTGATTGCTAGTATCACTCAGCCCTCTGTGAACAGTAAACAGCCATCAGTGTGCTAATGATCCATTGTTAGGCTGATGGTCCTTCTTGAGCATGTGATCAGCTGGTTTTGGTTGTCAGCAGCAAAACTGGTTGATCCACTCTGAGACTGTGCTATTTAAGAGACTGAGCTGAATACAGCTCCTCAGACTGAGGAAGTCTCTCGGATGAGAGACGAAACATTTCTACATTTTTTTGTTGATTTGCTTTGTTTTGTTTTTTTGAATGTCCAGAGGACCAGATTTAACTTTTTTTAGATCCCCCACAAGGCGTCATTCCTGAATCTTCTCCCCCGTGAGCCCTGCGGTTTGTTGTCCCAGGGCGCCGCCTGTTGGTGATCTCTGGGAAACATTGAACCGCTGGTTGCCGGGATGAGAAGGGTTGTTTTCTGACGGGCGGGGCTGGCATGGGAGCGGAGCGGGAGGACGCTGCTGCAGCTGTGGAACGTCTCTGTTTGCTGCCTTTAGCCACGACGAGCCTTCCAGCGGGCCGGGGGACGGAATGAGGCGTGCAGCTTGGTCAGATGGCGCACAATCTCCAACACCTCTTCCGACTTTTTTGATTTCTTGAGCATGTAATTGAAAATTGGCTCTGAACAGCACGTCTGCTTCTCCGACAAGGAGGAGAGACAGCAGAGGAGGCACCTGGGTTGAGGGTGACGTCAGACGCCCTGCAGAAGAAGCTCTTGTCTCCTCAGGCAGGTCTGTCCCTCCGGCCTCTGAGAAGCTGTACGTCAGCGGCGCAACGTATTGTTCGCTGCGGCCGCCTGGAATGCATACTGGTGAGCTCGGTTGGAGAGCGACGTCACCGTCTGGTCATGCCTCCCCGGAGGAGTGGGACGCTGGTCCAACCTATACCATACCACTTTCTTTATAAAGCACTTAAAACAGCTACAAAGCCAACCAAAGTGCTGTACACCTGGACAACCTGGACATCTTTGCTCCGAGAGCCTCCGCCAAGCTTGGCTCCGGGGAAGGGGGGGGGGGCACCGAGGGAATTTTCTGCTCGGTAAAACCCCTCCACTCTGGTGATGAGCGCGGATGTGGAAAACCGGCACTCTCAGTTTACCAGGTCCGGCTGCAGCCTCGTTCCAGTAAGATGTCACTGCTGAGAAAACGAGGCCAGATGGGATCAGGATGGCAAGCCGGGGTGAAGCCAAAAAACCTTCCCGCTAGGTCTTCCAATCTGGGCGGGGGAAGGAGAGGGACGGAAAAAGTCCCTTCATGTCAGCCGTCTCCTGGATTATGCCGGGAAGCTCCAGAGGAGGGCACTGATAGCTGGGAGTGGTGTGGTCGCCAATGCGAAAAGGGTTCGGGGGGGGGGGGGGGCGTTCCGACACTACGCTCTCCAGGAGGGAGTGAGCAGCGGGGGCTGCTGCTGACGTCGCCTGTCCCGGAGGAACCATCCCATTCGCTCCGAGAGTCGGCGATAAAAATAAAAATAAAAGATAGCGTCGTCCAGCGTGTAACGACCCACCACTGAGAAATATTCCTCGGCGCTTACCTTGAAACAAGACTGCTCATCTGCTTCTCCTCGGGGAGGAGAACTCACTGGGACGGCAGGAGGTTGGTGTGGCGGGACCATAGGCAGCCTTAACAAAGGTTGTGCTGGTCAAGCTGGAGAACTTCCCTTCTTCGTTCTTCTGACAGTGCTATTAGCTTGCTGAAGAAAAATTGGAGCCAATTACCCGCTCTTAACGTAATTTATACGGACCGGGTGGGGCCCACACAACAGGTGGATGTGGACTCAATTTTTTCAGTGTGATGCTTTGCATGACGGGATAAAACCCACCAGTGACAGCCTTAAAGGGCGAAGCCTATACGAAATAGAACCCCAGGACCAGTCTGCCCCTCCTCAGAGACGGGCAGATTGAACGCGACTGACTGGGGTCGAGTTGCCTGTTTCGGGTTGAGCAAGAGTAGTGCCCTGCTGAAGCCATGGAGCTCGAATGTCCAACGTAAAACTAACTTTACCATGGTTAATGTGGTGTTATGGCTCTGCCGACATTGGACGTTGCTGTCTTGCTTTGTGGTGTTTCTAGTGTAAAATACTTCCACACAGCGGACGTTTTGATGAAAAGTTGGCTAGCTGTTAGCCACAGTGCTGCTCACTCAGTCCTCACGTTACAGCTGCCTGCAAACTATGAAATGGATTTCCTGAATGTGAGGTGGGTCTTATTACTCTGGGTTCATGAAACACACCTCCGTTCAGGAAATCCATTCCACAGTTTGAAGCTATCCTGCAGAGCAGGTCATCAGACACCGACATGTATTATGGATCGGAAATCTCTGCAGGTTGTATTGGAAAAATCCGATACGTAAATTATGCTTGTATTGGAGACCGATAACAATACCGAATCGGATCGGCCCCGTCCCTAACATAAACTGTAAATCTGATTTGCAATTTAGTTGTGCTGTTTAATTATATATTTTTTGTGTTTTTAATAACATTGCCCATGACTGTACTTTTAGGGGTAGAGATATTTTTAAGGGTAGAAACAGAAATGCTTACTTGAAGGGGCAGCTCTTATTTGATATTGGTAAGCTTGTAAGTGGATGTTATGCTTAAAATTAATATTTATGTACTTATTTTCAGATTACCTATCCAATACAGATTTTATTCGTTCAGAGCAGTTAAATTTGTTCACAACTTTATTATTAGTAAGCCTGAGAGTTACCAGATCCAAGCAAACAGTTACCGGAATGCACTCTGTCAAAATAAGAGAGTTCCCAGATCCTGTTCCATCAGGATCCGGCTCAAATTAAGCCCTGACAGTAAGTTAAACTACTCTACCTGAGGCAAAGACTGCCACCCAACCCAGTAAGGGCATTCCACTTATTTCTGAACAAAAGTGAGAAATGGATTGAAATATTTGTAGGGGAACACATCACCTCAGAAAGAGTTCACCTCACCTTGACAAACATCATTCCTGTGTTTTTGTGTTTGAAACTGTTAAAATGAGATTAATCTATTCCCATGGAAATGAACAGACATATTTACAAATATTGTCTCAGCTCACAAACTTCCTAAGTTGATACTAATGTAATAAAAAAATACATTGTGTTAACCTCAACTGAAAATATGAACTCAATAACCCAAGGCCTTTATTTGAAAATGAGAAACCATTTTTAAAAAGGCTTTGTTCAACTAACCTTGGAGTTTCTAAACATCCGAACTTGCTACGTTTGATATCTTCCCTTATCGAAAAGGAGTAATTCTCTCAGACTTGTTCCCATGTAAATCCTTTGTGCAGGAGATGGAGAGGGAAATCTTCACAGCTCTTGGGGAATTAACTGGAAGTTTGTTGCAGAGTTTGCTGGTCTTCTGCTTTCACTTTCATCTTCTATGCATTTTGTCGCATTTCCAAAATACTGTACCACATTTTTATTTTACACTTCTTACAAACAACCGTGTTCTTGTTAAGCTCAGTCTTCCCCCAGAACATTGTTGAAATGATTTTTAAAGATGAATAAGCGGGTTCAATCGAACACTCCCTCTCCTCCATGCTAGCAGATTCCATTCAGATAAAGGGAGCTGGCTAAGTTAACTGGCTTGCTGTACGGTGGCCTACACGGCCAATTTCTACAGTGGCTGATCAGACACATAATGCAATATGCAGTACGCTCAGGAGTAGGAGCAGAAAAAAATAAAACTTAAACGCATTTTTAAATCAATTTATGGGCCTTTAGAATAAATTCAGAACCGCCAGGACTAAGAATCTAGTCTTTAAAAAGTCTGTTTTTTTTCTGCACCCCTAGAAGCTATTATTTTTGACAATTCAGAGAGCTCAACAGGACAAAAACAGTCCAAACACAAATCAGGTTTTAGTGACATTTTTAAAGTTGCTTCATCTGACATGGAACCAGAGGCGATAGTAGGAAGGATGGTTTGAATTTTTTCCCTAATTGAAATTATTTTATTTATAAAGAATCTCATGAAGTCATCACTGTTTATAGTTGTAGGTATACATGGTTCAACAGAGATAGGATTTTTCAGTAAGGAACCTGGGGTTATTTTTATTCTCATCAATTAAAGATGTATAATATAAAGTTCTAACTTTAAAGATAGCTTTTTTATATATTAGCAGACTACCTCTCCAAATATAAGTAAAATTCTTCAATGGTAGTGGAGCGCCATTTTCGAGTGAAGTTTGCAAAGTACAAGTAGTTGTAAATGTATCAACAGATGATCTAAGTCACTGTTCTCTATGTATTACTCTGCAAGACTGAGGAAAACAACGATGGAAGAGAATCTTTAAATTTGGTTACAGCATTTTCTGATAAGCATCTGCTAAGATGAAATTTACTCTCAGTGACTGTGTAGTCATTTAATGTAAACTCAAAGATTATTTAAAAAAATAGTCAGACAGAACAGGATTTTGAGGATGCATTTGAGGTTCATCTGATCAGGATGTCTCCTGGATGCCTCCCTTTAAAGGTTTACCAGGCACGCCCCAAAAGGTCATCTGGGGATGCTTCAGTGTCCCCCAGGAGGAGCTGGAGAGTGTCATGGAGGAGATAGAGGTCTGGGTTTTTCTCCTGGACCTGTTATCTGCACAACCCAAATACAGGTAAGCAGTAGAAGTTGAAGATACATAGCGGCAGCCCAGAGCCCCACTTGCAGGAGAGAACAAGTACAGTGAGGAAAAAAAAAAAAACAATCCCCCAGTCCCCTGTTGCCTGACATTTCTGTGAAATGGCTGCAAAGACCAGTCCATCGTTAAGCTGTCTCTGACTGTTCATAGGTGGCTATGTCCTACAGTGTCATCCCCCCCCCCCCCCTACCACCCACCCACCTGCGCTACTCAATAAAAATAACGGAACATTTAAGTATGCTGCTATTGCAGGTAAACTAGGGGAAACACTGCAGTGTACTAAGAAAATTTACATAGCCTTGAACAAAATAGGAAGGAATTAGCTATTGTTAAAACAGTGCAATATGGTGCCGCAGTTGGTAGAGCTGCCACCTCTCAGCGAGCAGGTCGCCCTGGTTCCAATCCCGGTCAGGGGCCTTTCTGAGTGGAGTTTACATGTTCTCTCCGTGCATGCGTGGGTTTTCTCCAGGTACTCCAGTTTCTTCCCACAGACCAAAAAACATGCATGTTAGACTGAATGGTAACTCTAAATTGTCCCTAGGTGAGAGAAAGAGAGTGAATGGTTGTTTGTCTCATTTGTCTGTATATGTCCCTGTGATGGACTCGAGACCTGTCCAGGGTGTCCCCTGCCTCTCACACAGTGACTGCTGGACATGGGCACCATGTGACCCCCACGACCCAAAAAGGAAGAAGTGGGTAAAGATAATGGATGGATGGATGAATAGATGGATGGCTGGATAAATAAAACACAAGCAAAGCCTTTTTGTCATAAACCAAAATTACACAAAACTAACCATCCACATGTCTGCTAGATCCCATCCCAACCAGACTGTTTAAAGAGGTATTTCCCCTAATTAATGTCCAAATTTTGGATCTACTTTATTTATCTTTAATGAATGGTTATGCAACACAGCGCTTTAAGGTTGCTGTAATTAAATCTTTACTTAAGAAGTCTGACCTTGATTCAGAAATTCTGGCCAATTATAGACCTATATCTAATCTAACTTTCATCTCAAAAATTCTAGAGAAAATAGTTGCAGGTCAGTTGCGTGAATATCTACAAAGAAATAATCTGTTTGAAGAGTTTCATTCAGGGTTTAGAGCTCATCATAGTACAGAAACAGCACTAGTAAAAGTCACTAATGATATTCTCATGGCCTCAGACAATGGACTTGTGTCTATACTGGTCCTGTTAGACCTCGGTGCTGCATTTGATACAGTTGATCACAATATTTTACTACAGAGGCTTGAATATGATATTGGGATTACAGGAACAGCTCTAAAATGGTTTAAATCATATCTATCTGATAGATTCCAGTTTATAAATGTAAATAATAAATCTTCTTCATACACCAAAGTTAGTCATGGAGTTCCTCAGGGCTCAGTGCTTGGGCCAATACTCTTTACTTTGCATATGCTTCCATTAGGTAAAGTTATTAAACAGCATGGGATACATTTTCATTGTTATGCTGAAGACACACAATTATATTTGTCCATTAAACCCAATGAATCCAATCAGCTACTTGGACTACAAGCAGGTCTTAAAGACATAAAAACCTGGATGACCCTTAATTTTCTCCTGTTGAACACAGACAAAACTGAGGTTTTGGTTTTTGGACCTGAGCACCATAGAAATGAATTTTTCAGTCTTTCTCCCTCCTTAGATGGAATTAGTCTGTCCTCCAGCTCTAATGTTAAAAATCTTGGTGTTATTTTTGATCAGGACATGTCTTTTATCCCCCACATTAAAAATGTTACTAGAACTGCCTTCTTCCACCTGCGTAATATCACTAAAATTAGAAAACATCTTATCTAAAAATGATGCAGAAAAACTGGTCCATGCATTTGTCACATCTAGACTGGACTATTGTAATGGTTTATTATCTGGGTGTCCAAATACTTCTTTAAAACATCTTCAGTTAATCCAAAATGTTGCTGCTAGAGTCTTAACTGGAGTTAGTAGGAGAGATCATATCTCTCCATCTTTAGTTTCTCTCCATTGGCTCCCTGTCAAATCCAAAATAGAATTCAAAATCCTACTTCTTACCTACAAAGCTCTTAACAACCTGGCTCCATCTTATATTACAGATCTTATTGTTCCATATTTTCCTAACAGAGCACTTCACTCTCGGGCTACAGGTTTACTTGTGGTTCCTAGAATTTACAAAAACAGAATGGGAGGCAGATCCTTCAGTTATCAGACTCCTCTCTTGTGGAACCAACTTCCAATCTCTGTCCGTGAGAAACAGAATGGGAGGCAGATCCTTCAGTTATCAGACTCCTCTCTTGTGGAACCAACTTCCAATCTCTGTCCGTGAGGTTGACACATTATCCAGTTTTAAAACTAGGCTTAAGACTTTCCTTTTCACTAAATCCTAAAGTAAGGGTCGGCTTGGGTTTCCTGAGCTGTCCCTTAATTATGCTTCTATAGGCTTAGACTGCTGGAGGACAAACTGACCACACTTTTCACTCTGCTACTGTCTTTACTTACTCTGCTCAACCTGTTTTGTATTTGTAATTATTTTTTCTATCCTTAACATGTGTTTTCTTTGTCTTTCATGTACACCTGGACCTATATCTGGACCTACCATTCTGTTTATGTTTGTCTCTCCTTCCTGTCCTCTCATCCAGCCGGTCAAAGCAGATGATCGCTTGTCCTGAGCCTGGTTCTGCTGGAGGTTTCTTCCTTTTAAAAGGGAGTTTTTTTCCTTTCCACTGTTACCACTGTGCTTTCTCAGGATGGGAGACTGCAACGAAGCCAAGATTCAACTTGTCTGCTGGATTCCTTAGATAGAGAACTTTACTAATTGGCTTTTATGTATGTGAATGTTCCTGTAAAGTGCCCTGAGACAACTTTGTTGTGATTTGGCGCTATATAAAAAAAATGAATTGAATTGAATTGAAGTCCAACATTTCACTGACCCCATCAACTCTGTGGATAAATATATCAAGTTCACACGAGAAGATGTAAAAAATGGCAGGCTGGCTTTCTTGGACTGTGAGGTCTCATTTTCTGATAGAGGACATTTGCAAACTGAGGTGTACCGCAAACCCATCCACACAGATCAGTATTTGCAGTTTGACTCCCATCTGTTAGGATTTGTGTCTGGAGCGAACCCAGAGTGCAGAACAGGGACTCAACTCGGCAGATATACAAAAAAAAGGTTTTTAATGATAAACGAAAAGTACAAAATAAACAAGCTGACGGGGCAGCAAAACTTACATGAACAAGAAAGGAGGCACGGGGAACTCAGGAAACACGAGAGACACGGGAAACTCGAGGGACCAGGAAGACTCAGGGAAAGACTCAGGAGACCCAAG
>NC_056512.1:11671389-11674567 GCF_014905685.2 Nematolebias whitei
GTGTGTGTGTGTGTGTGTGTGTGTGTGTGTGTGTGTGTGTGTGTGTGTGTGTGTGTGTGTGTGTGTGGTGGGGGGTGGGACTGCAAGAGTGGTGACATCACCAGGTGGTGCTTACCTGTGCTTTGCCTTGCCATTCCCCTGTGCACTTTAGTTTGGAGAAATGTCTTTAAAAATATTCTTGACTAGACTTGAATTTACCAGATTTAAAGTTATCGGAAGCTATTTCTGCTAAAGGTATTCAAAGGGAAAAAAAAAGCTAATCTGCCAAACGGAAAATTAGTTCCGTTATTAGTGGATTAGCAGAATCGTGTCCACCACTGCCTTCAGGCAACAAACATCCTCTCATCAAACATCACAGTAACATGAATGCTACAAACAAACAAGGGATTACTTGGGAAAATAAAATAAAAAACAGTCATTAAAGCAGCAGTCACAAACTGCAAAGCAGAAAGTAAAGTGACCTAATAGAATTTGTTGCAACACAGCGGCACAAGTTCATTTGACAGATAGCGTGTCGAGTTACCGTGAGGACCTGCTCTACCGGTCCAACGGCTAATGATGTCTGATAGTTTCAATGAGAACACCCACCCTGCACAAAGCCCTTTATGCATTTAGTGGAACTTCACAAAAAGTATCTGATGGGGTTACAGATAAACCTTTCAGAGACACAACAACCAGCACAACAGTTTTTTTATCCAGTCATTATCTTAAATGGTATTTGTTTGAACTATTTCATGTGTTTAGTCTTGCCTTTACCCTACTCCTCCTCAACCACAGACACATACTGTATACGTGCTATGTGTTGTCACCATTATATGTTCACATACAATGTCGAAATTAGTTCTCTGCATTTAACCCATCACACCTGGGATACACCCAGGTGGAGCAGTGGGCAGCTATGTAAGCACCTGGGGATATGTGTTCATATGTTATCTACTTGTAAGCTCCAATATCTGAACCCAAATAGATCCTAAACTTGACCCAATACAATCATGGCTCTTCAGATCTGTTAAATCAAAAAATTGTTGAAAGGGATTATTTCTGGAGGCACAAAGTGTCATGACCAACATCATGGCCAAAGTTTTGGGTGGGGTCACCTGCCTTCAACAGATTTCCCAGTCCTCAAGTGGAGGACTCGCTCCACTGGGTGATTCAGAGGCGTGTCTGCTTCAACACCCAATTCAAATAAAATAATTTTGTCAACAGCCAGACATCCCATTTTTCTAAAGACTGCTTATGACTCATCATAGGTGCAAACAAGGCCTGTTGAAGCAGAGAAACAGCTATAACATGTATGATTTAGCTGTTTGTGTGTATTGTGCCTTGACAGTCACAGTTGAAATTAGACGTTATCAATGATGGCTCAAGTATTCGTTAATGACAGGATTTCTCTTGTATTTCCTGCATTAAAGGGATAGTCTAGGAATTTTTGAAGTGATGTTTTGTGAGCTAGTTATCAGTAGCTAGCACCTTTTTATTAGCTGTAACATCAGTCACAGAGCAGAGTATTGAGAAAGAAGCTAAAGTTTTTTATTCCTATGGTTATTCTAATGGCTTTTAATAGACTATACAGGTCCTTCTCAAAAAATTAGCATATTGTGATAAAGGTCATTGTTTTCCATAATGTAATGATAAAAATGAAACTTTCATATATTTCAGATTCATTGCACACCGACTGAAATATTTCAGGTATTTAATTGTTTTAATACTGATGATTATGGCATACAGCTCATGAAAACCCAAAATGCCTGTCCCAAAAAATTAGCATATTTCATCCCACCAATGAAAGACAAGTGTTTTTATACAAAAAACGCCAACCTTCAAATAATCATGTTCAGTTATGCACTCAATACTTGGTCGGGAATCCTTTTGCATGAATGACTGCTTCAATGCGGCGTGGCATGGAGGCAATCATCCTGTGACACTGCTGAGGTGTTATGGAGGCCCAGGATGCTTCGATAGCGGCCTTAAGCTCATCCAGAGTGTTGGGTCTTGCGTCTCTCAACTTTCTCTTCACAATATCCCACAGGTTCTCTATGGGGTTCAGGTCAGGAGAGTTGGCAGGCCAATTGAGCACAGTAATACCATGGTCAGTAAACCATTTACCAGTGGTTTTGGCACTGTGAGCAGGTGCCAGGTCGTGCTGAAAAATGAAATCTTCATCTCCATAAAGCTTTTCGGTAGATGGAAGCATGAAGTGCTCCAAAATCTCCTGATAGCTAGCTGCATTGACCCTGCACTTGATAAAACATAGTGGACCAACACCAGCAGATGACATGACACCCCAGTGACTGTGGAAACTTGACACTGGACCTCAAGCAATGTGAATTCCGTGTCTCCTCTCTTCCTCCAGACTCTGGGACCTTGATTTCCAAAGGAAATGCAAAATTTACTGTAATCAGAGAACATAACTTTGGACCACTCAGCAGCAGTCCCAGGCGAGATGCTTCTGCCGCTGTTTCTGGTTCAAAAGTGGCTTGACCTGGGCAATGCGGCACCTGTAGCCCATTTCCTGCACACACCTGTGCACAGTGGCTCTGGATGTTTCTACTCCAGACTCAGTCCACTGCTTACGCATGTCTCCCAAGGTCTGGAATCGGCCCTTCTCCACAATCCTCCTCAGGGTCCGGTCACCTCTTCTCGTTGTGCAGCGTTTTCTGCCACACTTTTCCCTTCCCACAGACTTCCCACTGAGGTGCCTTGATACAGCACTCTGGGAACAGCCTATTCGTTCAGCAATTTCTTTCTGTGTCTTACCCTCTTGCTTGAGGGAGTCAATGATGGCCTTCTGGACAGCAGTCAGGTTGGCAGTCTTACCCATGATTGTGGTTTTGAGTACTGAACAAGGCTGGGAGTTTTTAAAAGCCTCAGGAATCTTTTGCATGTGTTTAGAGTTACGTCGTTGATTCAGATGGTTAGGTTAATAGCTTGTTTAGAGAAACTTTTCATGATATGCTAATTTTTTGGGACAGGCATTTTGGGTTTTCATGAGCTGTATGCCATAATCATCAGTATTAAAACAATTAAAGACCTGAAATATTTCAGTTGGTGTGCAATGAATCTGAAATATATGAAAGTTTCATTTTTATCATTACATTATGGAAAATAATGACCTTTATCACAATATGCTAATTTTTTGAGAAGGACCTGTATATATATCTATATCTATATCTATATA
>NC_056512.1:11674667-11675521 GCF_014905685.2 Nematolebias whitei
GTACAAAATAAACAAGCTGACGGGGCAGCAAAACTTACATGAACAAGAAAGGAGGCACGGGGAACTCAGGAAACACGAGAGACACGGGAAACTCGAGGGACCAGGAAGACTCAGGGAAAGACTCAGGAGACCCAAGGAAGAGTACCCAACGAAGACGACCCGACGAAGAACAAGACAGAATAGGACGGCTTAAATACAGGGACAAGACGAGACGTGATAACAAACAGCTGGGACGAGACACAGGTGGCAACAATGGAAACTAATGAGGGAGCACGAGGGAAACAGACACAAACCGGGCCACAGAAAAGTACCATCCTTACAGTACCCCCCCTCCCCCCCAAGGACGCCTCCAGGCGTCCCAAAAACCCCCCTCCCGAAGGACTAGGGTGGGTGGAGGGTGGCACTGCAAGGGTGGAGGGCCCGAGGAAAACACGAGGACCAGAGAAAGGACACGAGGGACCACGGAGAAAGGACACGAGGGACCACAGAGAAAGGACATGAGGGACCACAGAGAAAGGACACGAGGGACCACAGAGAAAGGACACGAGGGACCACAGAGAAAGGACACGAGGGACCACAGAGAAAGGGACACGAGGAACCACAGAGAAAGGGACACGAGGAACCACAGAGGAAGGGACACGAGGAACCAGAGGAAGGGACACGAGAAGCCAGAGAAAGAGGACACGAGGAGCCAGAGAAAGAGGACACGAGGAGCCAGAGAAAGAGGACACGAGGAACCATAAAAAGGGACACGAGGAACCATAAAAGGGACACGAGGAGCCAGAGAAAGAGGACACGAGGAACCATAAAAGGGACACGAGGAACCATAAAAGGGACACGAGGAACCAGAGAAA
>NC_056512.1:11675621-11676302 GCF_014905685.2 Nematolebias whitei
AAGGGACACGAGGAACCAGAGAAAATACACGAGGGATCACAAGGGATTTGGACGGTCAAGGGATCGTCCCAAGAGGCATTGTTCCGGCGGGCGGCCGGGAGGCTGGCCATCAAACTGGGCCAGGACAGGGGGGCGGCCGGGAGGCCGTCCAAAACACAGGGCCAAAGGGAACACGGCTTGCGTTAAGGAGACCTGGGGAGCTGCAGCATGCGACGAGGAGACCTGGGGAGCTGCAGCGGGTGGCGTGGAAGCCTGGAGGGCTGCAGCGGGCGGCGTGGAAGCCTGGAGGGCTGCAGCGGGCGGCGTGGAAGCCTGGAGGGCTGCAGCGGGTGGCGTGAAAGCCTGGAGGGCTGCAGCGGGGGGCGTGGAAGCCTGGAGGGCTGCAGCAGACGGCGTAGGAGCCTGGAGGGCTGCAGCAGACGGCGTGGGAGCCTGGAGAGCTGCAGCAGACGGCGTGGGAGCCTGGAGAGCTGCAGCAGACGGCGTGGGAGCCTGGAGAGCTGCAGCAGGAGACGAGGGAACCTTGGAGGCTGCAGCAGGAGACGAGGGAACCTTGGAGGATGCTGCTGCTGTCGACGGAGAGGCCAGGGGAGTTGCTGCTGCTGTCGACGGAGAGGCCAGGGGAGTTGCTGCTGCTGTCGGAGAGGCCTGGGGAGATGCTGCTGCTGTCGGAGAGGCCTG
>NC_056512.1:11676312-11683642 GCF_014905685.2 Nematolebias whitei
GTCGGAGAGGCCTGTGGAGATGCTGCTGCTGTCGGAGAGGCCTGTGGCTCTGCAGCAGACAACGGAGAGGCCTGTGGCTCTGCAGCAGATGACAGAGAGGCCTGTGGCTCTGCAGCAGACGACGGAGAGGCCTGTGGCTCTGCAACAGACGACGGAGAGGCCTGTGGCTCTGCAGCAGACGACATGGAGGACCATGGAGGCGAATCCTCAGTGGTAGTGGAGAGCGCCGACCCCTCTGGAGACGTGGAGAGCGCCGACCCCTCTGGAGACGTGGAGAGCGCTGACCCCTCTGGAGACGTGGAGAGCACCGACCCCTCTGGAGACGTGGAGAGTTGAGGAGCGTCTGCCGGGACCCCCTCGGAATAGGAGAGCTGAGGAGCGTCTGCCGGGACCCCCTCGGAGTAGGAGAGATGAGGAGCGTCTGCCGGGACGCCCTCGGAGTAGGAGAGATGAGGAGCGTCTGCCGGGACCCCCTCGGAGTAGGAGAGATGAGGAGCGTCTGCCGGAACCTCCTCGGAGTAGGAGAGATGAGGAGTGTCTGCCGGGACCCCCTCAGAGTAGGAGAGATGAGGAGCGTCTGCCGGAACCCCCTCGGAGTAGGAGAGATGAGGACCCACCTCAGGGGCTGCGTGCAGCGTGGAGCCCACCTCAGGGATGGCTGTAGCTGGAGTCTTTAGAGTCTCTAATTCAGATAACGAAAAATCATACTCGGGGAGCAAAGAAAGGCCTGGGATAGAAAGTAAAAAATCCTCCATCTGGGTCAAAACTAAATCAAAGGAGGACGGGTTTCTGTTAGCAGAATTAAATAGTTCAAGAATTGTCTGATTAATATGAAAAATATCTTCAGGGGAAAAAAAAGGAAGGTCTGTATGAGTGGGTGTGGTGACAGGTGCCGCCCCCACCGGAAACCTGGAAGGTGAGGCGGCGGGACACGCCCCCACGGTGTCACAATGAAAACTCTCCGGAGGTACGGCCAGGCTGGGTCGAACAGCCGTGGCGCGGAGTGGTGGTGAGAGGCCGGATTCCGCCCCCACCAGGAACCTGGAAGGTGAGACGACGGAACCCGCCCCTGTAACGTCAACCGGACCGGACTCACCGAACCGAACAGGAGTGGACCAGAGCTCCCGCGGGACGCTGGATCTCGCCCCCACCGGAAACCTGGGAGGTGAGGCGGCGAACCCCGCTCCCACGAAAACACCGGAACCAGCTCTGAAGTTCTGCTCGGCCGACGAGACCGGGCTGGTCGCCGCAGACTGCCTCCGGAACCATCCACCGCGGCGGCGGCGGGACGGTGGATGGACAGAGACGGAGAGGAGCTCGTCCATCAAGGAACGAGGAGGGAAAAAAGAAAAAAAAGGTGAGTGTTGCCGAGTGAGAACCCTGCCCGCTGGGTTCTGTTCTGGTCGGGTCGTACTGTTAGGATTTGTGTCAGGAGCGAACCTAGAGTGCAGAACAGGGACTCAACTCGGCAGATATACAAAAAAAAGGTTTTTAATGATAAACGAAAAGTACAAAATAAACAAGCTGACGGAGCAGCAAAACTTACATGAACAAGGAAGGAGGCACGGGGAACTCAGGAGACACGAGAGACACGGGGAACTCGAGGGACCAGGAAGACTCAGGGAAAGACTCAGGAGACCCAAGGAAGAGTACCCAACGAAGACGACCCGACGAAGAACAAGACAGAATAGGACGGCTTAAATACAGGGACAAGACGAGACGTGATAACAAACAGCTGCGACGAGACACAGGTGGCAACAATGGAAACTAATGAGGGAGCACGAGGGAAACAGACATAAACCGGGCCACAGAAAAGTACCATCCTTACACCATCACCCTTTGGAGCACAAGTCAGGAGTCATCAGGACTCTGTACCACAGAGCAGACAGTGTTCCCACGAACTCAGGAGCCAGACAGAAGGAGAAATCCTACACAAAACAGGCTCTAGAGCAATGTGCATATCCTAACTGGGCCTTCCTGAAAGCAGAGAAGAAACCCAAACAGGACTTCAGCCAGCCATCAGGTGAAAGGAGGAACCCAGACCAGTGGTCATTCCATATGTTGCAGGAGTATCAGAGAAACTGATATATTTATTTTCTAAACATAACGTCCCAGTGGCTTTTAAACCCCAAAATACATTATGGCAAAGACTGGTTCATCCCAAAGATCCAGTCCCCCGGCACAAACAGAGTAATATTGTGTATGCTGTTCAGTGTCAGGAGGGCTGTGATCAGTCTTACATCAGGGAAACTAAACAGCCACTAGCCAAAAGGATGGCCCAGCACAGAAGAGCAACAACATCAGGCCAGGACTCTGCGGTCTACACTCCTCCAGGCTAGCGGTCACTCCTTCAGGGATGAAGATGTTCACATCCTTGATAGAGAGGAACGACGGGTTGAGAGAGGAATAAAGGAGGCCATCTTTGTCAAAAGAAATCGTCCATCATTAAACAGATGTGGAGGCCTCCGTCTTCAACTGTCCCCCTTTTACAATGCTGTGATTGCTAGTATCACTCAGCCCCCTGTAAATAGTAAACAGCCATCAGTTTGCTAATGATCCATCGTTAGGCTGATGGTCCTCCTTGATTATATGAGCAGCTGGTTTTGGCTGTCAGCAGCAAACTGGTTGATCCACTGCAAACGGGTGAATACAGCACCTCAGACTGAGGAAGTCTTTCGGATGAAAGACAAAACTTTTCTACAATTTTTTTGTTGTTGTTTTGCTTTGTTTTGTTTTTGAATGTCCAGAGGACCAGATTTAACTTTTTTAGGTTGAATATTACTGTGAACACTGGTGCTAGTTATAGAGATAGGATATATGCCTCTTTGAAATGAAACCAGATCTTGAAGTTCTATTTTGTGTAAGCTCCGCCCTTTAAAAGCTGTCGCTATCAGATTTACCCGTGCGCAGCGCGCCGAACACTGAAAACTTCTAGTCCATATCCACCTGCTGTGTGGGCCCCACCCGGTTCGTTATAAATTGCATCTGGACTGGAGCTCGACTCCCCTTTTTCTTTAGCCAATGCTAAGAACATACTTCTTATACCTCCACTGGCTGGCCCTGGTGGAGGTTCTCCACAAGGAGTTCCAAGCACTGAGGGAGTCTCTGGAGTTCAGCCAAGCTCAGGTGGCATCGCTCGCTGCAGAGAACCAAACTCTGAGGGGTAACGTCAAAGAACTCACCGAGAAGATGTCACAGATGTCCGGAGAGAACAGGAAAATGAAGGAGTCCATCCTGGATATTCAAGCTCGGAGCATGCGGGACAATCTTGTTACGATCCGTGAGTTTATTCATCATCAGCTGAAACTCCCAAGTGAGACGGTAAAAAACATCACTTTCCATCGCGTTCACCGGCTCAGAGGTAAGAAGCCTGATAACAAGCGACCTCGACCAATTATCGCTAAATTTGAGCACTTTAAACAAAAAGAGCAGGTGAGCGGTCGGGGTAGAGAGCTGCGTGGGACGGACTTCAGTATGAACGATCAATTTCCAAAAGAGATCCTCGATCGGATGCGACTTTTGTTTCCAATCAGGAAGAAATACATGTCTGAGGGTGTCAGAGCTATGGTGGCTGTAGACAAACTTTATATTAATGGTCAGTTGTTCAGGGAACGGGACGTCACTCCGTGGCTTTATTAAAAGGAACAACAGGTTAGTTTGAAGCAGGGCTGTTCAACTGACGGCCCGCGGGCCAAGTCAGGCCCACAGGTGAGCTAAGTTCGGTCCACCAATGGGTTCACTCTTAAAAGGAAATTAGAGTATAAAACAAAGTAACTTAATGATAAGAACTAGTGGATATCTGACCCCTCAGCGCTTGGCTCTCAGTAACTGTGGCCCCCTGGGCAGTTTAGTTGAACAGTCCTGGTTTAACACTGGAGGTAAATTAACTGGCATTTGTAAATAAAATGTAAAGCACGGCTCGGTAAGGTGTCTGCACTGGTGGTGGTGAATGGTGTCAAAGCTATTTTATTTATTTTTTTGGTTTGTTTGGTTTTTTTTCCCCTCTCTTTTCCTTTTTATTTATTTATTTATTTATTTTCACTTTTACGTTTATCTGTTACCATATCACTTCATCAGTCTTTTTCTCTTCTTTACCAACAAACATTTACACACAAGCACGCCAAAACATACACATGCGCGCACACACACCAGAGAACTTTATATCTTTCAACTTCTCTCACACCCAGCTTCTACTCAATATTCTTGTATCTTTCCACTTCAAACTTCACTGTGTGTTTCTAAACATGTAAACAGGGAACCTCAAGCAATAACTGTGATTTTAGTTGGATCTGTTTGTCTCTATGGTGACATGCGCTGGTCAACTTTAGCTACTCAAGCACAACTATGGGCACATTAAGGTTTGTGACTTGGAATGTGAATGGAACCAGTACTCAGCAAAAAAGATTAGGAATTTTAAACCAGCTTAAAAGATTACAGGCAGATGTTGTCTTTTTACAAGAGATTCATAAATCTATTACAACTGCAGATGATCTTAAATCACCTGACTTTCCTGATGTGTTTTGTGCCTGCTATAACTCAAGACAAAGGGGAGTGGCAATATTAATACACAAAAATTTTAATTTTTCAATACTAGACACAGTTACAGACCCAGAGGGTATATATTTAATAATAAAACTTTGTATAAATAATTACAAGCTGTGTATTGTCAGCATATATGCCCCAAATGTTGATGACACCTCTTTTTTTCATGCTTTTTTTCTCAGCATTGTCTGATCACTTGGATTGCTCACTTATACTTGGAGGTGACCTCAACTTTGGTTTAAATGAAGAATTAGACAGATGTAGTAGAGCGGGAACTCAGCGCAGTTGGCAGTCCATAAATATAGTTAAATAGTACATGAGTGATTACGGACTTTGCAATGCATGGCAATCTCTTTACCTGAACCGTAGGGGGTATACTTTCTTCTCACCTGTCCATCACTCTTACTCTCGTCTGGATTATTTTTTAGTCAGCAGCTCGTTGTTGACGGACATCTCGGACACTGAGACACACCCTATAGCTGTCAGTGATCATGCTCCCATCTGTTTAAATCTAGCAAACAGAAAAGAAATCCCAAAAAGTATAAACTGGAGATTTAATATATTGCTTGAAGATGAAGATTTTATCAAATATTTTACAGAAGATTGGGCTTCTTATCTGGAGTATAATGACTTGCCTGGAACATCAGCATCTGTTCTCTGGGAGGCAGGGAAAGCAGTGATGAGAGGTAAAATAATCTCATTCTCATCACATAAGAAGAAAAAAGAAAATAAACATATTCAGGAATTAGAAGAAACCATTAAATTGTTAGAAGCCTCCCAAGATAAAGACATGCTGGAGAAAATGTGTAAAGCAAAATTAGAATTAAATGAACTTATTAACAAAAAAACTCAATTCTTAATACAAAGACTCAGAAAAGAACATTTTGAGCAGAACAATAAATCAGGTAGCTTTCTAGCAAAACAGCTTAAAATAAATAAGGAAAAAACAACGATTCATGGTGTTAAAGACTTGACTGGGAATACAGTTTATGATCTTGAAAGAATTAACAGCATTTTTCAGAGATTTTTATAAAGCTTTATACTCACCCCAGATAAACCCATCAGATAATGAAATTGATCAATTTCTGGATAAAATAACACTTCCTAAATTATCAGATAATCAATCAATGGAGCTGGACTCACCACTGACACCAGTGGAACTCCAGGAAGCCCTCAAAAGCATGTCCAATAAAAAAGCTCCAGGTCCAGATGGATTTCTAGCAGAGTTCTACAAAGAATTCTGGAATATCCTGGCACCGTTTCACAGAATGCTACAGGAAACAGAAAAATAACAGACTTCCAGAAAATATAAATTCAGTCAACATTAGTCTCCTGTTAAAACCAGGCAAAGACCCTTTATTACCTACCAGTTATCGTCCCATATCTCTTATCAATGTTGATCTTAAAATAATTTGTAAAGCCCTCTCAAAAAGATAACTCCTCTCATAATACATTCTGACCAAACTGATTTTATAAAAGGGAGGTATTCATCCACAAATTCACACAGATTATTTAATTTAATTGATTATTCTTACAGTAAAAATATTGAAACTGCAATATTCTCTCTAGATGCAGAAAAAGCTTTTGATAGAGTTAACTGGAAACTTTTATTTGCAGCCTTGCATAAATTTGGTTTTGGAAATTTCATAAACTGGTTAAAAATATTATATGCTTCCCCATCAGCATGCATTAGGACAAATAATCAAATATCTGCTAGCTTTCTTCTGCAAAGGGGCACGAGGCAGGGATGTCCACTCTCCCCCTCACTGTTTGCTATTTTCATTGAACCACTGACCGCAGCAATCAGGCAAACTACAGATATTAAAAGGCATAAAATGCAAGAACATAGAGCACAAAATCAGTCTATATGCTGATGATGTGTTGCTCTTCCTCCAGCATTCACAAACCTCCCTCTCTCAGGCTATTGGATTGATAAACTCTTTTTCAAGAGTTTCAGATTACTCTATAAACTGGATAAAATCCACAGTTCTACCAATTAATTGCTATTTCAACAATTAACTTACTACACGACTGCAGTCAGGGAATATTACATACTTGGGTATCAAAGTCTCTCCTAGACTGGCAGATTTAACAAAACTAAACCACATCCCACTTTTAAAGAAAATTGAGGATGATCTGGCTAGATGGAAATCTCTACCCTTGTCTCTCATGGGAAGAATTGCTTCAATAAAAATGATGGTTTTGCCTAAAATAAACTATCTATTCTCAATGATTCCAAATAAACCATCATCTGACTTGTTTAGATCCCTGGACTCCTCCATCTCTAAATTTCTCTGGAAAGATAAACCCCCACGTATTAAACTAAAAACACTACAGAAGACCAAAGATAAAGTAGGACTAGAGCTACCCAATTTCTATTATTACTTTCTAGCCAACAGGCTAGAATACATCTCAAGATGGATAAAACACACACACCTTGATGAACCCTGGCTAGACGTAGAACAGACACTTTGCAATAATATAATGATCTCGGACCTTCCATTCATTAGCTCAAACATAAAACGACAGGAATGCTTTAAAAGCATCAATATGAGCTCCTCTCTGACAGCTTGGTGGGAGTTTCTTAAAATGACAAAGTCTTCACTAATTCCATGCAGACGTACACCCATCTGGAACAACCCTGACATCCTACAACAGAATAATATGATAAACTTCCCAGGTTGGAGGTGTAAAGGAATCTAATATTTGGAACATATATATGAAGAAGTAGACTATATCCTATTTAACAGATTAATAACACAATATGGGATTGATAAGAATACATTTT
>NC_056512.1:11683742-11684520 GCF_014905685.2 Nematolebias whitei
TTGTGGTCCAAAGGGCAATCCAAAAGGGTGATCCGTGAGTCGAGGTCATAGACTGAAGAGGAGGTCTACCGTGGTCAGAGAGGCAGAACAGAACCAGATGAGGAGTAGCCATGAAACTACGAGGGCTTGAAAATCAGGGACCATGGAAGGTGTAATAATCTCGCACTGGTGGAGAGGGAAAATGGATCTTATGAAGGGTGCAGAGCAGGTGAACCAGATGAGCTGAACAGGTGAGTGGAATCAGGGCTGATGAGCTGAAAGTGCAGAGGGGTGTGTGGCTAATGACAGAAGAAAAAACAGCATGATGACAAAGAGGAGCAGAAACATGACATGATGGGGCTGTGAGTGTGAGACAGGGGCTGATGGGGGGGTCAGCGGGGGCCGCTGATCGTGACATATGGGATTGATAAGAATCGATTTTTAGAATATCAACAAATTAAATATATAACAAAAAAATTAATATTCCACTCTCTCCGTCAGTTTGCTTATTGGGTCACTTAGATGATGTCACCTTGGAGACCAAGTCAATTCACATGATTTTTACTGCTTTATGTATAGCAAAAACAAAAACTATACTCATAAATTGGAAAAATACAAATACTCTTAGTATTAAACAGTATAAAGACCTTTTGTTAGATTACATCAGTCTTGAGATAGCCTGTACCTCCACATCAGAACAATCTCTCTGGGCTTCTTTGATTGGCTTCAACCTGTAGTGGAGGTGGGTAAACCCCTTTGATTTCGTCCTGTGGGGCATTGTGGTTGATGTGGGGGGGGG
>NC_056512.1:11684620-11685273 GCF_014905685.2 Nematolebias whitei
GGGGGGGGGGGGTCTTGGGCCCGGGGCAATGGCGCTCAACTGGGGATATGGCTTTGGTGGTTCTGGGCGTTGACCTCTGCTGCCTGCATGCAGGCCTCTGGGCGGTCTGTGCCGGCGGGTGCAGGTTGCTGCCCTGGCTGCTCCTGGGTGGGTTTGGGGTGGGCGCGGGTTCGGGGTTCTGGGGGAGTGTCGCTCCCGGGCTGGGGTCCCGGCTTGATCCGGGGATCTCGGGTCTTGGCAGGTAGGTTGTCAGGGTCTTGGGCCGGTGCATGCGCCGGCACCCGGCCCTGGCCTGTGGGCCCTTGGTGCGCTTGTGGACTTTGGGGCTTCTGCCATGGGGGGGGGGGGGGGGGGGGGGGGGAGGCTTTTGCTCGTGTGGCTCTGCACTGCTGGCCCGGGGGTGTCTGGGCGTGTTAGGCGTGTGCCCTCCCTTGCATGGGGTGCTCTCATTGTGGAGGTTGCTGTGGTGGACTGGTCTGTCCTTTTGTGGGGGTGGGGGTGCGCTCTTGGTCATCGTGGTGCGCTGTCTGCGGCTGTTCAGGCACTCCTGGCTGATTGTCGCTGCTGGAGTTTGGTGGCTTCTTTGGTTGGGGGGCTGGGTGTTGAGCTGGGGATCGGGTTGGGGGTCTGGATGATCTCGGGGGGGGGGGGGG
>NC_056512.1:11685373-11700713 GCF_014905685.2 Nematolebias whitei
GGGGGGGGGGGGGGGGGGGGCTTGGGTCGCTGGCCTGGGTTCTGGTCGGTCCTCGGGGCTATGTGCCGGTCCGTGGCCTGGGTCCCTGGTGGTGTGGCTGCCTCCTGCTCCTGGATGAATGTACTGGAGCCTCCCTCCCCTGGTGGATCTCGGAGAATGGGGGTGCCTATTGGGGTCAGTGGGGGAGCTGGCCCCCTGGGAGGGCATTGCCACCTCAGTTGTTCCTCCCCATCCCGACGTCTTCCTCCACCCACTCCATCACACCACCACTCAAGCAGGGCCTTGGGGTTCAGGTGCACTACTGAGCTGCGGGGAGGATCCTCCATCTCCGTGGTTCATGGAGACCTGGGCCCCAATTTTATCAAACAACCTAGACACTCGTATATAACATTCTCTTGACACATGCATATATAGAGTCTGGAGTGGGCACATGGTGGCATATAGGGGGTGGGATGTGTAATCATTCTCACCTCTTGGACCCGTGCCCACTCTCATATGTAGCATGTAGACATTTAGGGTTCTGGGCAAGGGTTGGGGAGGTGAATGGGCACTGCCTGCTCTCTGGGGAGGGGGTGGGTCTGTGCCAGTTGCCACCTCATCCCCCCCATTTTAAATGCACTATATAACGACATGCATCAACATCTTATTTGAGTGGGGGGGAGGGAGGAGTTGGGTCTTCCAGCTTTTCTTAAACCCTCATTCTCCGTCTGACATTTGGGGTCGGGGGCGGAAGGGGGTAGGCTGCCTGGTTGGGGTCTGGGCTGTGGGTGGGTATTGGGCCTTTGGGGGCGATTGGGGGTGGGGCTGGTGCTCCGGTTCTCCCTGGATTGTTTGGATCGTTTGATCAGGGTTCCTGGTTCTGATGGCCAGCCCTTTGGCTGGGGTGGCTGCCAGGTTCTGGCGGGAGGTCAGCTGTGGTTGTGTGTGTGTGGTCGTTGGTAGTGCGTGGTGGCGGTCGGGGGCGTGGCTTCACTTCGACAAGGTGTTGGCTGGTCGGCCTGATGTGACATTCACTGTGCGGGGTGCTGTGTGTGGGGTGGGGGGGCGGGGTGCATGGGTGGCATGCTGGGGCTTCTCCGGGCCTGTGGTGTGGGGCTTTAGGGATGCATTGGTGCACTGGGCCGGCCTTTCTCGGCTGCTCCTTGCTGCTCTGGCCCCCGGCCTGGGGCCGGCTTGCGGTCACTGTTGGGCAGGTGGGAGGCTCTGTCGGGCTGTCTCTATGTGCCTGTTTGTTTCAGGTTGAGTTTTGGGTCGCCCCCCTCTCTTGGACCAGTTTTGGCCCCCCATTTGGTGGGTCGTGCTCCCCCCAGGTGGTGGGCCCCCCTGCCGCCGGTGCATTGGCGGCTCTCAGCAGCTAGGGCTGGGTGGTGGGGTGTGTGCAGGCCTGCCCTGGTGGCTGCCTGTGGGGGCCTGGGTGCCCTGGCTCTGTCGGGCCTCTCTTGGGGGGTGGTATGACCTCGGGACTCGGGGCTTGGTGTCCATGGCCGGATCCACTTTGGAGGGGCGGGTTGCCGGCGGGGCCTGTTGACTCGTCGCTACGGCCTCCTGGGGGTTTCTGCATTGTGGTTGCTGGGGATCACCAGGGGCTTCCCTTTGCTTCTCTCTCTAGGGGATGCGGGTGTCCCTGTTGGGGGACTACCGGAGTTCTGGGCTTGGGGGCCACTGTGTGTCTGTGGTTCTGGGCTTCCCTGTGTTACCTGTGTCCTGTGGGGACGGGCTTATGGGTCCCCACATCCACTATTGAACATTTTTATGAGAAACCTTATAGGGATAAGCATGCTCACACAGGTGTTTAGATTCAGGTGTTTATCAGATACACACTCAGTTGGGTTGTCCATCCATCCATCCATTATCTTTACCCGTTTATTCCATTTTGGGTCACGGGGGTCGCTGGTGCCCATGTCCAGCAGTCACTGTGCGAGGGGCGGGGTACACCCTGGACGGGTCGCAAGTCCATCACAGGGCCACATAGAGACAAACGAGACAAACAACCATTCACTCTCTCACTCACACCTAGGGACAATTTAGAGTTACCAATCAGCCTAACATGCATGTTTTTGGTCTGTGGGAGGAAACCGGAGTACCCGGAGAAAACCCACGCATGCACGGAGAGAACATGCAAACTCCACCCAGAAAGGCCCCTGGACCGGGGTTTGAACCAAGGACCTTCTCGCTGAGAGGCAGCAGCTCTACCAGTTGCGCCACCGTGCTGCCCCAGTTGGGTTGTGGTGGCCATCAAATATATATTGTATTACCATGAAATGTATAAAATACTTTCTAATGATGTTATAACTATCATTATATAAGTTGTTTGTTGTTGTGGTTTCTTGGTTTTGTCGTTTTTTTGTTGTTTTTTTTTCTCTTTCCGCAGGTCTAGAGGCAGACTTCAATGATGTTAATTTGTGTTCTCTTTATCCCTCTCTCTCCTCTATTCCTATCTCCTTCTTTACATTTTAACTCTTCTCTCACTTTTCTGCTTTGTTATCTTCTTTGTTTTCCGTCCCCGTGTCCATTACATCTGAAACAAACCCAAAGCATATTCCAATAAAATTAAATTTATATATCAAGTGGAGCATTAAGGTCAGCCATAATGCTCTGCTTGTGAAAGTAAATCCTTTGGCATCACTTTGACACTCAGACAATAATTCTAAGTGTCACAATGCCGGACAGGACAAGGGAAAAAAAAAAAAAGAACATACTTCTACGAAACAATAATAGAAAGAAAAGAAGAAGAATGATGACTTCAATTAAGAAATCGAAGACCATCCATCTGTGCCCCGTGTGCCAGACGAGCTACATCTTATCGACGGACCTGCACGTCGTGTGTGAAAGCTACCTGGGAGCTGACCACGCTCGGCAAGCTTTGGATCCGCTCTTCTCTTGTCCAGCCAGTAAAGTTTTTTCGGCTGAGGAGAAGCAGCGCCGGTGTGAGCTCTTTTCCTTTGAGTAGGTCGAGTTTCAACCGAGGGGGGACTGTTCCTTTGAGGAAATTTTGAACTCCCTGGACACAGAGTTTGCGAGCACGTCCCCCTCTGAAGCTGAAACAGCTAGTAGTCGCGCTTCATTCTGCCTTACAGGAGGTTTGGAGCCGGTGTTGCCTTCGATGTTCGCCTCTAGGGGTCGCCCACCTCTCTGCTCCATGAGCTCCCAGAGATATTCGGGAGGTCGGCAAGAGCCTGCAACCTGGAAGTGCCCAAACCGGTGGCCCCGGCCACGTCAACCCTTCTTGCTGAAAGGTTCGCCACCCAGCACATTGGACATTGGGACCCGGTCTGGCTCTGTTGCCCGGCTGTGTCCGCCCTCCTCTTGGGTTCAACCAACAATCCTTTAAAGCTGAGGACTCCGGTCACTTCTTACGCGACCATCACCAAAGTCAAAGGGCTCAAGGTCCAGGGGTTTCCCACCGTCCCTCCCTTAGAACCCAGTTTGTCGTCTGTTTTCGGGGTGAGAGCAACGAAATACGTCGACTGACAGATCACCCAGCCATCCTCCGGTGACCAGCTCACCGCGAAACTGACAGACAGAATCCATCAATGCTTGTTGCAGGTGGGAGCAGCAACCAACAACATTGCTATGTTAGCCCTTAACATAACTAAAGAGACGAAGGAACCAAACCTGTTCTCCACAGATTTGGACCAGATCAACATGGCTGCGGACAAGATCACCAACCTGTGAGCGGCGCTTGCAGAGTGCTCCACCTACATCTCGTCCTGGGCAACGTTGCTACAGAGACAGATGTGGATGAAACTGTCTCCGTCCATCCCAGAAGACATTAAAAAAGAACTCCTGGAAGGTCCTGTGTCCTCAGATGGCCTTTTCGGACCTCATTTTCAGTTGGTCCTGAAACAACTGCAGTCCTCATTTGACGCCCTGGAACAGGTGCGGAGTCACGTGACCCTAACCCGAGTGTTTTTCCGCCCTGCTCTGACATCTGGCGGCTGGCGAGAACAGAGCAGGTTCCAGCGTCAGTATCAGAGATGTTTTGAGGGGTGTGTGTCTACTAAGATGAACAGGGTTTTTAAAGTGACAAATAAAAAAAAAACTTTCTCAAAAAACTGAGTTTTTTATTCAGACAGGCTGAATTCATCTGTTCCGTTTTCTGTAAGCACATCCTACACAATTAATGAAAAGATTAGCCTGAAACAACCATTCAAAGATAAACTAAAAGGAAAACAGCTTTGGTGTTATGACACACAAACAGAAGGAGATGGGGGGGCTGCGCTCCGCTACTCCTTCACTCACCCACCTGCCCCGCCTCCTCATCTGTCAGAGGAGCCGAGCGCTGAAGGCAGCTGTCAAGAAACACATAATGGTAAGATGTTTAACAAGAAGTTAAAACCCAAACAACACAGGGACCTTTCTGTCCCCACACACTCATGTAAAAATCATGAACCTGCAGTTAAAACGAGAGCTTTACGCAGGGGTTATTAGTCTCTTTTTCCCAACCAGCCGTCAGAAGTGAGCACTGAAGGTGAACTTACACTGTTGGATTTTTTTGCCAAGAGGCAAGTGATCTCTTCCTCCTCTGTTGATGCCATGACTGAAATGGTGAGAAATGAAGGAATTTGTCACCAGCAAATTAAACTCAGGTCCAGCATGGCTGCGGGAGGGTCTGGTGATTTTCTGGTGGGCTGGTCTGATGTGTGGGTTGCAGAGCCAGTGCTCCCTGTTTTTAATGTTTTTTTAGATCTTTTTATTAACAACATATAAACACAGAACACCGCTGAAGCTGAGGCTGCCAGCGCTTGTTTTTCATTTTTTCTGACCTGTCAATCAATCCAGTAGGCGTGTCAGCAAATGACCAATCGGCGACCTCAATTTGTCCCGAAGGTAAATGCCCCTTGTCTGTGGAGCTGACTGTAGCTGCTCAGGGTGTACGCTCAAGTATGAAGTCTGAACCCTCTGCGTACAGTACACACATACGTATGCGCAAACTTACGTACGTGGGAGTATACTGGGGGCTTAAGACTGTACCAAGTGTCTTGTCAAGTGGGAAATCCCCTCACCCCTCATGAGCTGCTGTACTCCTTCCCTTTGCCTGTTCTTTGTCTCAGTGGAAAAGTGAAGAAGGTGCATTTTTCTCTGCTGTTAAAGGGGAAACCAGGAAGAAAATGATGAGAAGGAAAAAAAAAAAAAAACAAGAAGCAGCTCTCAACTGTCTTTGATTTGGTTTCCATCATTCTTTGTTAAGAGCCATTAACATTTTTTAGCTCAATCGTGAACATCACATCTCTAGCTTCATCTATTGCTTGGTCACGGTGAGCATCTCCTCTCGTGCAGCTGGGAGCTGGCTGTCAGATTTGAAGTGTGCAAAGAAGTTGTTTATTTCATCAGATAGAGCAAGTTCAGCCCTCCTTGCTGGTCTTGGTCCTATTATGTGATGGTCCCTGCCACAATGTTCTAGTGTTGCTCTCATCTATCTGTTGCCTCAGTTTCTTTGTATACCAATGTATTCCCTTTTTAAACACTCTCCAGAGTGGATAGATGCCATGTTTGTGTCCATGTTTTCGGTGACAAGCCCTGTGTTTTATGCAACTGTGCAGGTCCTCAGGGTATTGCAGACAGTTGTATCCACCCACTGCCATCAGTTCAGGAAATTCCTGCTAGTAGCCTTGGGCAAAGTGTCCTCCACAATTTTACTGGGAAATACCATCACTGCTCCTATGAGCTTGTAAGTGTCTCCACCCAAGTTGTGCTGGAACATGTTCTAGTTGATTGAATCCAACTCTCCATGCAGAGTAGCAGCTGACTGGCTTGTCGACTGTGTTATTTTATGGACCACAGGATATTTTTGTATCAGACATTGTTTACATTTTGGTTAGAGAAGGGCAGCACTGTGATCTGAAAGACTAGATGGCAGAAGCTTGGCTTTATATTTGTCTTTAAAAGGAGAGTAGCAGTGATCAGAGGTCTCTCTCCTCTGGTGGGATGATGAAAGTGCTGTATGAATTACGGTATCATATTACTCATTGTTCTCCCAGTCTATGATAAGGGCTGCATTGGGGTGGTTGACCTGATAGAACAGCCTCAAGCAGTTAGTCGAGAGCCGTGTCTGCCTGAGGTGGAATTTAAATAGCAATTATAATAAAAATGGCGTGAAATGGGTAGCACTTGATGGTCAGGAGCTTCAGTTCTTGGCAACATGTGTTTTTCAGACATTCTTGTTACCACACCAGTTGCTGTTAACCATCAAACACATTTCACTTCCCCTTAATTTACCAGACTTCCTCCTCCTGTCTGTGCGATGGACTATAAAGAACTCTGCTGGTTGGACAGCATGGTTTGGGGCCAGAAAATATTTCAGTCCTTTGTATCCCTCTCGTACTTATCCTGCCTTTGAGGTCATCTGGTTTGTTTTCCAGTGACTATACATCGGTGATTAGGATGCTTTGTAGGGATGAACAGTGAGCTCTGCACTTCAGCCTGTCCTTAACCCTGGCTCGTCTACTTCAGGGTCTTTTCCATGGCCTAGAGCTTGTGTGTTATTTGTTGTTATTGGCCCTTCATTGATTCTTGGTGGTCCAGGCCAGGTTTGGGTTATAGTTGATAGGGATGCAGTTTAGCCCCTTATCCACAGGGCCTTTTTGGGATCCTATGTAACCAGTTTGGGCCGATTGCATAGTTTCTCCACAGTGCCTTCAACGGTGGAACCAGCACGATTTTTGAGACCTGCTTCTCTGGGGTCCCGGGTCTGGTTCTTGTTGGGTCCAGATATGACGTCAGCGCACTGTCGGTCACTGTTTTCTGTGGAAGTAAGTAAAAAGCAATATTTACCGTTAAGTTTTTTTGAGTTGAAAACTGTGCATAATTGGTGAAAGTCTGTTTTCTTCGAGAGCTAAGTAGTATAGAAGCTAGCTGGCTGTAGTTAGCGTGTAGCTTCGTGTAGCTTCTCAACACAATATACTATCGGTAGATATCACAGGGATATGAATTTTATGTCATATCAAACATCCCAGTCAAACCTTAGATACAGTAGGAATGTGCGACAGACCGACCAGCCGGCAAAATAAATAAAAAAACGTGACTACAGCCATGTTCTGTTTGGCGCCATAAGCGTAGCGCAAACTGACGGCTGCATCTATCCGCTATGAGATCACCATACGCTTCTATTTAATTAGCCATATCACATCATGACAAAGCAGTTACTGTCAGATCATCATACTTTGTTATTAACAGCTGTATGACACCCTGATGCCTCAATCCACACTGAATAAAAGCTGCATGACACCGTGACGCCTCAGTCCGCCCTGAATAACAGCTATATGACACCCTGAGTTAGCAGTTAACCTGTCATATCATCATGTACTTTGTTTTTAACAGCTGTATTACACCCTGACTCCACAGTCCGCCCTGACTTGGCAGTTTAACAGCTATATGACACCCTGACTTAGCAGTTTAACAGCTGTATGACACCCTGAGTTAAAAGTTAAGGCAGCGGAATGATTGCATTGTCCTTATATTGTTTAAATTAAATTCACAAAGCTCAGACTAACTTTGTTGCACTGTTTGCACATAAACAAACGGAGTTTTCGCTCCACCTGAAGTTGTGCACATATTACATGCAAAGCGTCACCAAAACAATTTACTTACTGTTCAGGAAATGCATTGCATGTCACGATTCACGCCTGTCTGATTTAAATTCTTTTCACTCTGTTCACTGCTTGGTGTCTGTGGACTCTTTTTCTTTTCTATCTTTCTCTTGTTGTTTGTTTTTCTTAGTTTTCAGACTTCCTTCTCTGCAGCACTCTTATCTCCTCTCTGCTGGCTGCATGTGACTTTAAGTTTGTCTTCTCTTCACCACACTCCACACTGATTACTTCTCATTAGCTGCACCTGTTGCTGCACCCTTTATAAACCTGACCGGCACACAGGGTGAGCACCACTCCTGGTAGTGATCAAATTACTTATAATATGTTAGATCATCTTAGTGATGTGAGTAAAGAGATAATTCTAAAATTGTATAATAAAGTATGGGAGGAAGGAATAGTGCCTGATAAATGGAAAGAAGCTATTATAATTCCTATTCGTAAACCTGGAAAAGATCCAAATTCTGTTGAAAGTTACAGACCTATAGCCCTAACATCGTGTTTAGGCAAAGTTATGGAAAAAATGGTAAATAACAGGTTAATTTATTTCTTAGAGTCTAAGGGGAAAATTAAAGACTATCAGTTTGGTTTTAGGAAAGGCAGAAGTACAATTGATCCAGCATTGTGTCTGGAACATGAAATTAGACGGGCCCAGATTAATAAAGAGAGTGTGATAGCGGTTTTCTTGGATGTGGAAAAGGCTTATGACATGCTGTGGAAAGAAGGGTTGTTGGTCAAACTAAAGCAAATAGGTATAAAGGGTAAGATTTATAGATGGATTAAAAATTTCTTAACCGAAAGGAATATTAGAGTTAAAGTAGGTGGGGAAATTAGTTCCGGATATCAAGTTGAAAATGGTACTCCACAAGGTAGTATTATAAGTCCTATACTATTTATTATAATGATAAATGATATCTTTAGTAATATAGATAAATCTTTTGGTGTTTCATTATTTGCTGACGATGGCATCATTTGGAAGAGGGGAAAGAACATTGAATTTATAAGTAGGAAATTACAGGAAGGATTAAGTAAGGTAGAAGATTGGGCTTTAGAATGGGGATTTAGGTTCTCAACATCTAAATCTAAAGTTGTGCTTTTTACAAATAGGAAGGTAAATATTAATGTGGATCTTAAATTATATGGGAATACTATAGAAAGGAAAGATCAAATTAAATATTTGGGTATGTGGTTTGATAAAAAACTCACATGGAAAATACATATAGATAAAATAGTGGAAAGAAGTAAGAAAATTTTAAATATTATAAGATGTTTGAGAGGTAGAGAATGGGGAGCAGACAGGAAAGCATTAAAGACAATCTATATCGGACTAATTCGGTCAATTTTTGACTATGGTTTATTGGCAAAAATAGATAAAATACAGTATCAGGCATTAAGGCTTTGTTGCGGAGCAATGAAATCAACTCCAGTTTCAGCTCTACAGGTTGAGATGGGTGAGATGCCACTGGAGCTCAGGAGGGAACAATTAGCATTAAATTATTGGACAACTATAAAAGAACATAATGAGGGGCATCCTCCATATGCTACGTTGCAACCTTGTCAAGAAAAGGAAAAGAAACAAATTAATAGTTTTGGATGGATAATTTTAAATAAAGTAAAGGATATTGGGATTGATAAATATATGATTAGTCCAGTGGTTGTTAATCCTGATATTCCGCTATGGATTTTTGAACAGGTTGAAGTTGATTTAAAATTATTGGAAAAAGGAAGACAATTGAGGAAAAAGGAAGACAATTGAGGAAAAATGAAGTGGAGAGTTATATACAAAAAGAATATTCAGAATATATTCAAATATATACAGATGCCTCAAAAACGATAAACAATCGAGTAGGTATATCATTTATTGCTCCAGACTTAAACTTTATGAAAAGTAAAAGAATAAATGATAAATTGACAGTATACACAGGTGAGTTAATGGCAATTTTAATGGCTTTAGAATGGGTAGAGGAAATGGAGAAAAGAAAGATTTTGATTTGCTCAGATTCTAGTAGCGCGTTAATTAGTATTCAAGAGGTAAATTCAGAATCAAGACAAGATATTATATTTGATATAGTTCATTCAATTTTTAGAATTAAAAATAAGGGTTCTCGGGTTAAGTTGTGTTGGATTCCTGCCCACATTGGAGTGATAGGAAATGAGTTGGCTGATGGTTTTGCTAAGAGAGCTTCAAGAAAGGAAATTGTTGAATTGAATATCAAGATAAGTAAAAATGAGATAAAGAGCATTATAAAGGAGTATATCAAAGGAAAATGGCAAGAGCAATGGGATAAAGGAGACAAAGCAAGGTTTTATTATAGTATTCAAAACAAAGTTGGGGAATTTAGGAAAGGAAATAGAAATAAAAGTGAAGAAGATGTTATTTCTAGAATTAGGTTTGGACATACGGGACTAAATAGTACTATTAAGTTAATTAATAAGCATAATACAGGGTGTTGTAGTTATTGTGGAAAGTTAGAAACAGTACAACATATTTTCTTAGAGTGCAATAAATATATACGGGAAAGAGAGATGCTAGTTAGAGAGCTTAGTAGTAATAAAACCAAATTGATTATAAGAGAATTATTTCAGAGATCATCAGGGGATATAGTTTTTGATAGTATTTTAAATTTTCTTAGAAGAACGGGTATTATGAAGAGAATATAAGCTTTTTGATCCATACTCCAACTTGGAAGGTGGCGGTAATGCACCTTAAAGTTGTTTGCCAACCGCCATAAAACAAGACGAAGAAGAAGAAGAAGAAGGAGGGTGAGCACCAGATAGTCGAAAACAGTTTACCTGCCAGTAGTTATCCCGCGCTTCTGTCTCCTGATTCCCTCATAGTCTCCTGTTCCTTCATAGTTTCTCTCCTGCCCAGTTTGTTTGCCTGCCCTGCTCCTGTCCCTCTTCCTGGTTTTGATATCCTCACCTCCTCGTGCTGCTTCATGGTTTTGGACTCCTGCTCGCCTGACTTCGCCTCCAGCCTGCTCCTCATTGGATCTACGTCTCCTCTCATCGGTTTTCGACTCACGCCTGCCTCACACCGTCTTCTCGCCTGCTCCTGTTTGGTACCGTCATTTTCCTGCGCTCTGGTAACAACCCTTGCCTGTCTGACCTCGACATCTGCCTCACGGACCGGTTGCTGGTCCAACGCCGTTGTGGTTCAACACCTCATCACCATCCACCCATTCTCGGTCTCTTCGCTGCAGCCGGCTGACTCCTCTCACCAGGATCACCCCTCCTGCAGTGAATCCATCCAGCTGGAACGACTCCTCTCTTCTGAGCCCCCTTCAACCAGAGAAACGGTTAGTGGTTACCTTTCTCAGACATTTGCTCTCGCTTCTGTCTCCTGCCTGGCCACTAACCGTTCTCTTTCCGCCTACAGACTCATTCCAGCCTTTGACCCAGTGATCGACATCAGAACCAGACTCACTTTTGAGAAACGAGGGCTTCTACAATAAATTTTGTAATCTAAGTCTCTCTGTTGTGGTGATTTTGGTCCAGAGTTGAAGGGGTTTGTTACATTGCACACTGTAAATTGTGTAAATACACAATAATACCATGTGTACTTTGCATCAAAACAATTTACTGACTTACTTTTTGTTGTATCTTGCCGTGTATGATGATCATATGGCTCCTCTGAACGTCACAGGCATATTTCAAAATGTGCATGCACGCGCATGGGTATTAACTAAATGTTTGATACCATAACATGTATGCTGAATGAACAGAACACCGGCCAAAAAAAACCTGACATAGTTAGCGTGTAGCTTCGTGTAGCATCTCATCACAATAGACAATCTTGCCGGGATATGAATTTTATGCCATATTGCACATCCTGACTCTGTATCTAATATATGACTGTTCTTACAGTCAGTAAATGTGAGGGACCAGACTCCAATGAGGACAAAAAAGTGTTCAAAGTAGAAAAAAGGTTTCAGTTTTAATTCTTCCAAAAAATAGTTAACAAAGCCTAAAAACTTAAGGCAAGAATAAATCAAAAAGTAAGTAACAAATTTGGATCCAAACTGACTAAAGTCAACTGAACTCTAACTGAACACAAAAAAAACCCTCCCCTTCAAACAAACAAAAGGCTGCTTAAATAGAGGTGGAGTAACCTAAGTCTACCACATGAGGGAGGCACAACATGACAAAGAACAAATAAATACAAAATTAACTAAAGCATCCTATGAAACAAATAAAGCAAAACTAACTTTAACTTAGCACAAACAATAAGTGAATATTTAAGTGACAAAATTAACTATTGAGATCAACTTGAAACAAGTCTCCCCCTTCAGTCTTTCAGAAAATGGTTTGCTCCAGGTTTCCTCCTCCAGCTGGTTTATATCAGCAGCACCTCAAACAAAAAACAAGTGTAAGTAAACCATTCAGACAGACATTAACTTAAGTCAAGTCAAGTCAAGTCATCTTTATTTGTAGAGCACAATTTAAAACAGATAAACTGTTATCAAAGTGCTTAACAGAAATGTAGCAAAACATAGGCAGCAAAACAAAAACATCATACAGAATTAAAATTACTGGAGCAATAACACACTAATGATCACACTAAGGAAAAACAAGCAGTAAAAATAAACGTCAATCATAAAACAGAATTTAAAATGAGGTACACAGAACAAAATAAACTAACTCACACAGTATTAAACGCCAGAGCAAACAGGTGCGTTTTAAGGAGGGATTTGAACATCAGGAGGGAGGAGGCCTGCCTGATGTTGAGGGGCAGGTTGTTCCACAGGTTGGGACCTCTGACTGAAAAAGCTCGATCCCCTCGGAGCTTCAGGCGTGATTTTGGAACGACCAAAAGAAGCTGGTCCGATGATCTCAGGGCCCGAGACGGAACATATGGTTCCAGGAGCTCAGAGAGGTAGAGGGGTGCGAGGCCATTTAGGCACTTATATGTCAGGAGGAGAATCTTGAAGTCGATTCTGGATCGCACAGGAAGCCAGTGAAGGGAGGACAGAACAGGTGTGATGTGCTCAGACCTACGTGTACCAGTTAAAAGCCGAGCAGCTGCATTTTGGACGAGCTGGAGACGTGAAATGGACGCCTGACTGACCCCAGCATAAAGTGAGTTACAATAGTCCAGGCGGGTTGTGATGAAGGCATGGACTAATGTTTCAAGGTTGGGTCTGGATAACACTGGCTTGAGCTTAGCTACCTGCCGCAGTTGGAAAAAACTTTTCTGCAGAACTGAACTGATCTGTTTGTCAAACTTAAAATCCGAGTCAAAAACCACCCCGAGATTTCTAACAGTGTGCTTGAGATAGGGCTGAAGTGAGTCCAGGTTTGCAGGATCTGAGGAGGCAGCTGAGCTAGGACTAAAGACAATGACTTCAGTTTTCTGGTCGTTAAAACTGAGAAAATTTGAAGTCATCCATGCCTTAATGTCATCTAGACATTTGAGGAGAGGGTGGATGGAACGAGCACTGGCTGGTTTCAGTGGCAGGTAGATCTGGCAGTCATCGGCATAGCAATGGAATGAGATGGCATGTTTTCTTAAGATGGATCCCAGTGGGAGCAGATAGAGCGAGAAGAGAAGGGGTCCAAGGATCGAGCCCTGTGGGACCCCGCAGGAAAGAGGCACCGAAGTGGACAGACTTTCACCAACCTTGACACAAAAAGTCCTGTCAGAGAGGTAAGAACGGAACCAGTCTAAAGCAGCTCCTGTAATCCCAACCCAGTGTTCGAGCCGTGAGATGAGGATACTGTGGTCGACGGTGTCAAAAGCAGCAGTAAGATCAAGGAGTACAAGTACCACATAGTGACCAGAATCGTTTGAAGTTAAAATGTCATTGCAAACCCTAACCAAAGCTGTTTCTGTGCTGTGGAGTTGCTTAAAACCAGACTGAAAGACCTCAAAGATTTTGTTCTCAGTTAAAAATTGATTCAACTGAGTAAAAACTATTTTTTCTAGGATTTTGGACAGGAAGGGAAGCTTTGAGATTGGTCTGTAATTTGAGTGCACTGAGGGGTCAAGTCCAGGTTTCTTGATTAAAGGAGTGACTACTGCATTTTTAAAGGCCTGTGGAACCACGCTTGTAGCAAAGCTACTGTTAAGAATATTAAGAACAGTGGGCCCAATCGCTGGTAGAACCTGTTTGAACAGTGAGGGAGAGATTGGATCAGCAGGGGAGCCTGAGGGTTTCATGTGACCAACAACTTTGTTTAACAATGGGAGTGTGATTGGATTGAAATTCCTGAAAGTGGCTGAACATGGGACAAAAACCGATGGGTCGACTGAGGAGCGGGGGATGGAAGATCTGATCAGCTCTACCTTACCAACAAAGAATCTTGTGAAGTCGTTACAGACGTCCACAGAGGCCTCCATGCATTCAGACAAAGGGCCATTAAGAATGGAATTTACTGCTGTGAAAAGGGTGCGGGGGTTGTTTTTATTTTCACTGATCAGTTGGGAGAAGTATTTGTTTTTTTCTGATTTGACGGTGTTTTGGTAATTTTTTTAAACAGTTTTTTAGCAAAATGAAAGAAACCTGGAGTTGGTCCTTTTTCCATTTGCGCTCTGCTCTCCTGCACAGTCGTCTCGCTGCCCTGGTGGTCTCGTTTATCCACGGGTACTGGGTTCTCCTTGCTTTCCTGACTTTCAGTGGGGCCACCAGATCCAAGATCTTGGTGCAGGTCTCATTGTGGTGACTAAGCAGCTCATGAGTACTGACACAGGCAGAGGTTTCAGGAGTTGAAACAGCAGTGGTGATAAAAGCAGAGGAAAAACGAGCAGAGGTTGAAGGGTTAAATACACGACAGGTCCTAGGTGGAGTGGGAGATTTAGACTCACGAGCAAGAGAGATTTCAAATGAGATGGGTTTGTGATCGGATATGATAGCATCCCCAATTTCCAGATTTAACACAGATACACCATAAGACAAAACAATATCGAGAGTGTGCCCCTGCTGATGCGTGGGGCCAACAACATTTTGCACCAGGTTTAAAGAGTGGATCAGATTTAGAAAGTCCTGCACCAAAGGCTTCTCAGGGCAACAGACGTGTATATTGAAGTCCCCTGGAATCAGCACACGGTCGTATTTTAAGAGTATTCCAGTGAGAAAGTCAGACAGTTCATTGATGAAGCCTGTTGATGATTTGGGGGGTCTGTAAAGAGCAGCAACCAGGATGGGGTTGGAGCGGCCCAGTTCAAAATGCAGCAGCTCAAAGGTCTCAAAGGCTGCTGTCAGAAGCAGTCTGCATTTCCAAATTTTCTTAAAAAGAGCTAAAACTCCTCCACCTCTTCCAGATGGCCTCGGGCAGTTAAGAAAAGTACAGTCTGCAGGCACAAGTTCAGTAAAAACGCTTGACTCACCAGGAGGAAGCCAGGTCTCCGTCAGAAACAAGAAGTCCAGGTTATTGGAGCAGAAGAAGTCATTCATTATAAAAGTTTTGGTTGATAAAGATCTTACATTGAGGAGAGCAAACCTCGTTAGGCCAGCAGCTGGGGGAAAAGTTGAGGGGAGGACGCTGATCAGCGGCCTCAGGTTGTTTACGTCGGGCCTTCGCCTCCTCCGGCCAGAGGAAGCGCAGCTTCGCGCGCGTCCGCCGCGAAGTCCAGAATGAAGAGCCTGAATCCGAGAGCCGCCGGACACAGCAGGGTCGTTGGTACACTCCGACGGGACAGCAGTAGATGGTGCAGCCGATGGACCAGGGCAGGCCCCGATCAGCTGGAGACTTTCGGACCCACCGCAGCTGGGCGCGCGCCCGCTGCGCGGTCCGGGACAAACAGCCGGAGTCCG
>NC_056512.1:11700813-11701322 GCF_014905685.2 Nematolebias whitei
CCCCCTCACTGTTTGCTATTTTCATCGAACCACTAGCCGCAGCAATCAGGCAAACTACAGATATTAAAGGCATAAAATGCAAGAACAGAGAGCACAAAATCAGTCTATATGCTGATGATGTGCTGCTCTTCCTCCGGCATTCACAAACCTCCATCTCTCAGGTTATTGGATTGATAAACTCTTTCTCAAAAGTTTCAGATTACTCTATAAACTGGCTAAAATCCACAGTTATACCAATTAATTGCTATTTCAACAATTAAATTACTACACAACTGCAGTCAGAGAATATTACATATTTGGGTATCAAAGTTTCTCCTAAATTGGCAGATTTAACTAAACTAAACCACACCCCACTTTTAAAGAAAATTGAGGATGATCTGGCTAGATGGAAATCTTTACCCATATCTCTCATGGGAAGGATTGCATCAATAAAAATGATGGTTTTGCCTAGAATAAATTATTTATTCTCAATGATCCCAAATAAACCAGTCAGATGATGGTTTATTTGG
>NC_056512.1:11701422-11702226 GCF_014905685.2 Nematolebias whitei
GCTAGATGGAAATCTTTACCCATATCTCTCATGGGAAGGATTGCATCAATAAAAATGATGGTTTTGCCTAGAATAAATTATTTATTCTCAATGATCCCAAATAAACCATCATCTGACTGGTTTAGATCCCTGGACTCCTCTATTTCTAAATTTCTATGGAAAGATAAATGCCCTCGTATTAGATTAAAAACACTACAGAAATCCAAAGATAAAGGAGGACTAGAACTACTCAACTTTTTTTTTATTATTTTCTAGCTAACAGGCTAGAATACATTGTGAAAAAATAGTAATTATTTTAAAGTTTAAAAACTCTTAATAAAAAGGAGAAACGGAGACATCTCTGTTTAGCTCAAATCGGAGCGCAAGGTTTATTCTTTCTGCAGAAAGGAGTTGCTCTCTGAATGAAATCAGAATGAGCACTGAAACAAAAGAGGCAGTACACATTTTTATACATGTTTCGTGCGTCACAGCAGAAGGGAGTACATGGTTTCTCACAATGATATCAGACACAGGCTGTTTTCCTCAGCAAGAGGCGTTCTTTTTCTTGTGGAGCTGGTAATTTTAATTTGATTTGTAACAGTCTTCTGTCCTTGTGGCTAGAACATTCTGATAAAGGGAGAACATGTTGATACAAAAAGCGTCTTCAGCTCGCCAACAGTTCAGATAACGTCTTCGTGTGTGTCCTCGTCTCTTTGCAGGTGTTTTGCAAGGACGTTGCTGAGCAGGAGACTTTCAGAAGTTTACCAGAGTTCATATCTACACATCAACTTTAAAACTGCAGGATGGACCTAAATTAACCAATAT
>NC_056512.1:11702326-11712749 GCF_014905685.2 Nematolebias whitei
TGTTGTGTTGTGATCTTGGTCCAAACCCTCACGAGAGTTCCTTACAGAACTATCGGGCCACGATGGACCACTCACACACAGCAGAATGGCAGTCTGGTGTCGAGGGAGCAATTTGTAAACTAGAATCTAATATGGAGGAAATAGTTCGTTTACTTAAGTCATCCTCTTCTCCTGAACCAGTTCAAACCTGTCCGGCTCCTACCCGGGAACCTAGACTCTCGCCACCTGAGGCATTTTCTGGAACACCCGACCAATGCCGTCCATTCATCACACAATGCGAGATCCACTTCCAACTGCAACCCTCCATGTTTACCTGCGACCGCTCCAAAGTCGCATATATGATCTCACTATTAACAGGCAAGGCCAAAATATGGGGAACTTCAGAGTGGCAAAGAAACTCACAGTTTGTTTACTCTCTTCAAAGTTTCAAGAACGAGTTATGCCGAGTTTTTGACCCAGTTCTGCCGGAACGAGAGGCTGCCAGACGTCTATTCGACATCAAGCAAGGTAACCGTCGCGTCACAGATTATATCATTGACTTTCATTCTGTAGCGTCCGGCAGCCACTGGAATGACGAGGCATTAACCGATGCCTTTTATCGAGGCTTGGACGACGCCATTAAGGACGGGCTGGCCACCCAGAGACTTCCTGAGACCTTACAAGGTTTGGAGGACATGGCAACAAGACTCGACCTCCGACTGGCTGAACGCTCTCGGGAAAGAAAGGCTGCTACGTCATCTTTCGTCAGGCAACGCGGTGAGTACGGCGCTCACACGAAGACATGGGACTCACCTTCTGTTTCTTCACCTCGTCCGACAGTGGAGCCTCGGCAGCAGTTACCAAGTCCGGCTGAGGAACCTATGCAGCTGGGCCGAAGCAAACTCACTCCGGCGGAGCGGGATCACCGCCGTAGGAATCGGCTGTGCTTCTATTGCGGCAACGCTGGACACGCCGTCTACTCTTGTCCGGTAAAAGGCGGGGCTCAATAAACGAGAGGAGATGTTTATTGAGTCGCGCATCCACTTCCTCCATCTCCTCACCATTCGTCATCCCCGCCGAGATCTGCGTTCCGGGTAAGATCTGTTCCTCCATCAAGGTGTTTGTTGACTCTGGAGCCGATACGGAGTTTTTGGACTATGATTTCGCTGTTACTGCTGGAATTAAAATCCTGCAGTCATCTAAGAACCACTCCGTTGTCGCTCTTGATGGTCACCCTCTCAACTCCTCCTCCCAGGTCTCAGAGCCCGTCACGTTATGTTTAGGTGGTAATCATAAGGAACTCATCAGTTTTCTCATAATAAACTCTCCTGAGAACCCCGTAGTCTTGGGTGCTACCTGGCTATCTAAACATAATCCTCACTTAGATTGGAGGCGGAGGGAGATTTTGGGATGGTCAGAGGAATGTGTCTCTACCTGCCTTTATGAAGCAGTGGTTCCTTCAGACTCTGTTACTCAGTCATCTAGTTATTATCCGGATTTGGCTAAGGTTCCCACTGAATATCATGACCTCAAGGAGGTATTTAATAAAGTTAAGGCCACGTCGTTACCTCCACACAGACCCTATGACTGTCCCATTGACTTAATGCCCGGTACCACACCACCCAGAGGGGGTCTTTATTCTTTATCCCAACCAGAACAAGAGGCCATGAAGACTTATATTCAGGAGTCCCTGCAAGCTGGGATCATCAGACCTTCGGTCTCTCCTGCAGGGGCCGGTTTCTTTTTTGTAAAGAAAAAGGATCAGACTCTCCGTCCCTGCATTGATTTTAGAGGTCTAAACAAGATCACTGTTAAGAATAAGTACCCGTTACCCTTAATGAACACTGCGTTTGACCTTCTGCAGGGATCCAAGGTCTTTACTAAGCTCGACCTCCGTAATGCCTACCATCTGGTTCGTATCAGAGAGGGGGACGAGTGGAAGACTGCATTCAACACACCCACTGGACATTATGAATATTTGGTGATCCCATTTGGGCTCACCAACGCTCCTGCAGTATTTCAATCCCTAGTTAATGATGTACTTAGAGATATGGTTAACAAATTTGTTTTTGTTTATCTTGACGACATTTTGATTTTTTCTAAGGACATTAACGCTCATAAAAAACACGTTAGATCTGTCTTAACCCGGCTTCTGCAGAATGGTCTATATGTAAAAGCTGAAAAATGTGAGTTTCACACCACCTCCACTACTTTTCTGGGTTTTGTTGTCTCCCCAGACTCTATGTCCATGGACTCTTGCAAGGTGGCTGCTGTGGTGGACTGGCCCACTCCCAAGGACCGGAAGCAACTGCAACACTTTCTGGGGTTTGCTAATTTTTATAGACGCTTTATAAAAGGTTACAGCCAACTCGCTAAGCCTCTCCATGAACTTACCTCATCCAAGTCTCGTTTTGTTTGGTCCACCGCAGCAGCCGAAGCCTTTTGTGTGCTCAAAAAACTATTTTCTTCAGCTCCCATCCTCCGGGCCCCCAACCCCGACGAGCCCTTTGTCGTCGAAGTTGATGCCTCCAGTACTGGGGTGGGGGCCATTCTTAGTCAGCGCAGCCCGGAGGGACGCCTGCATCCTTGTGCTTTCTTTTCTAAGGGTCTCTCCGAGGCAGAAAGGAACTATGACATTGGGGATCGGGAGCTGCTTGCCGTCAAACTCGCCCTTGAGGAGTGGAGACACTGGTTGGAGGGCTCCAGATTCCCCTTTTTGGTTTGGACTGACCATAAGAACCTGGAGTACCTCAAATCCGCTCGTCGCCTCAACCCCCGTCAGGCCAGGTGGGCACTGTTTTTTTCACGTTTTAATTTTACTTTGTCTTTTCGACCCGGTGAGAAAAACACCAAGCCTGATGCCTTGTCTCGCATCATGGAGAAGGATGACGTCCCCTCCTCTCAGGAGGATCAGTTTATCCTCCCTGAAACTGCCCGCCTGGCCGTCACCCAGCTTGAGTTGGATCTGAAGGCTTCCAACCAGACCGATCCTCCCCCACCTAGTTGCCCACCCAATCGTTTATTTGTCCCTCCCTACATGGTTAAACAAGTTTTGGATTTCACTCATAGTTCTCGTCTTTTCTGTCACCCTGGTTTGAGTAAAACATTGTCCCTGGTTAAGTCACAGTTTTGGTGGGAGACCTTATTTCAGGATGTCCAAACCTATGTGCGATCTTGTCCCTCCTGTTCCCAATCCAAACCCTCCAAGCGCCCTCCTTCAGGGCTGTTACGTCCCCTTCCCTGTCCGTCTCGTCCCTGGTCGCACATAGGAATGGATTTCATTACTGGTCTCCCACCATCCAATTCTCACTCGGTCATCCTCACTATTGTTGACCGTTTTTCCAAGATGGTCCATTTGATTCCCCTTCCCAAACTACCATCATCCAAGGAACTCGCCCTGATTATGGCCAGGGAGGTTTTTAGGCTCCACGGTCTGCCCACTAACATTGTTTCCGACAGGGGTCCTCAGTTTGTCTCTCTCTTTTGGAGGGAGTTTTGCTCCCTCCTGGGTATTGACATTAGCCTCTCCTCTGGGTTTCACCCTGAGACCGATGGCCAGACGGAGAGGGCTAATCAGGAGGTCGAGGGCAAGCTGAGGATTTTATGCCAACAAGACCCCGAGAAGTGGAGCTCCTCCCTGCCTTGGGTTGAACATGCCCTCAACTCCATTCCTTCCTCGGCCACCGGTTTGTCACCTTTTTACGTTGTTTTTGGTTATCAGCCCCCTGTCATCTCTCTCCAGGAGAGGGAGGCTTCTGTTCCCTCCGCTCATCTGGCCGCCCTACGCTGCCAGAGGGTTTGGAGAAAGGCCAGACGCGCCTTGTTGAAAAGTAGGGCGGCCTATCGCAAGCAGGCTGACCGCCATAGAACCCCCCAGCCCGTTTACTCCGTAGGACAAAAGGTGTGGTTGTCCACCAAGAATCTCCCACTTAAGCTCCAGTCCCGTAAACTGGCCCCTCGCTTCATTGGACCCTTTCCCATTTCCAAAGTCGTCAACCCTGTGTCTGTTCGCTTGACTCTCCCTAAGTCCCTCCGTGTCCATCCCACCTTCCACGTTTCTTGTGTCAAACCGGTGGTCTCCTCCTCTTTTCATGCCCCTGTTCACGCTCCTCCACCCGCCCGCTTCATTGAGGGTGGTCCTGTCTATACTGTGCGCCGTCTCCTTCGCTCTAGGCGGAGGGGACGGGGGGTTCAGTACCTGGTCGACTGGGAGGGGTACGGTCCTGAGGAACGTTCCTGGGTCCCCTCCCGTCACATCCTCGACCAGACTCTCATCGCCGACTTCCACGCTCTCCATCCAGATCAGCCAGGTGGAACGCCAGGAGGCGTTCCTTGAGGGGGGGATCTGTCATGAATCACGTCCTTGTATTTAGATCTTTATCACTCTGTTCACTAGCTCTGGTTTCTCAGTTCTGTTCTGCTCTTTTCATTCTCACTCCTTATCTCCTTCTACCTGGTTCTCATGTGTGTGTGTATGTGGAGAACCAGTCTGTCCACTCTGCATGTTGGTGTAGGCTGACTGCACTAATTGTTTGCACTGCAGCCAGCTGGCCTGATTATCTCTGACTGGCTGCACCTGTTCTCTCCACCCTTTATAAGCAGCAACCTGTCAACTCTTCGGTGCCCGATAGTTGAACACTCTTAGTAGTCAGTAAATATCTCGCGTTCATGCCTGTAGTCCTTGTTGCCCTCTCTTGTCCCTGTTCAAGTCCTCACTCCTCGTCTTGCCCTCCACGCTACCTGTCCCTCTTTCTGGTTGTCCTCCCCTTCTTGTTTGGCCTGATCTCTTGGTTCCTTGACCCTCCGCCTGCCTCGACCACGTCTCTTTGGATTGCCCTTTTGGATTGCCCTTTTGGATTTGTTTCTGCATCTGCTCTTGGTACCGACCCACGCCTGCCCGACCACCGATCTGCCTGCTCCTCTGGTACTGCCTGACATCTGCTTCTCGTTACTGGACCTTGGAAAGCCTGACCTCCCCTTTTGGATCACGGACTCTGGACACACAGACAGCTGCGGCCAACTGTCGTCCTTCACCGGACTCAGTCCTTCCAGCAGCTGCAGATCTGGACACTTCCACCTTTCAGGACCCTTGAGATCATCTGAGACGGTTAGTGGTTTTTCCTTATTGACTATTTTCCACGTTCTGGTAATCAGCACGACCACTAACCGTTCTCTGCTTCTTAGATTGCTCCTGCCGTTAACCGACACCAGAACCAGAACCCAGACCAGCACCGAGACCAGCTGTCACTTCCCTCCTAAAAACAATAAACACTTATTATTTATCGTCAGTCTGTTGTGTTGTGATCTTGGTCCAAACCCTCACGAGAGTTCCTTACAGTCTTACACATTCACTCGCCTTTGCCAGGGCTATTGTGAGTCTCCAACCATTTTCCACCAGACTTTAAGAGATAGTCTGGCAGGGTTCAGTCTTCCACCTGATTGTGCATTGCTTCAGTATGTTGATGATCTTCTTTTGGCTGCTCCTGATGCACAAACATGCAAAACACACACAATCCGCCTCCTGCAGTATCTAGCTGCAGAAGGCCACAAGGCCTCGTTGTCTAAGCTACAGTTTGTATTGCCACTGGTTACATTTCTGGGTCACAGAATCTCTGCTGAAGGAAGAGAACTGGCTCCTGTGCATGTTGCAGCCATTGCTGCTCTTCCTCTTCCTGAGACAAAGAAACAGCTAATGTCATTCCTAGGGTTATGCAGTTACTGTCGACATTTCATTCCAAACTACGCAGAACTTGAAACACAACTCCGCGCTGTTTGTCATGAAAAAGGCCTTCAAATGAGCTCTAAATTGACTTGGACACCACCTGCACTGTCCGCATTTGAGACTCTCAAATTACAGCTGCAGAAAACACCCACCCTGGGTATTCCTGATCCAACCCACCCATTTGTGCAGGCGGTGGATGAAAGGGGGGGATGCATGACCTCAGTTTTGTTGCAAAAGCATGGTGACCGCATGAAACCGGTGGCCTACTTCTCATCAAAACTTGATCCAGTTGCTGTAGGACTTCCACTTTGTTTGCGCGCTGTTGCTGCAGCAGAAAAATCTGTATTGACCAGTAGAGACATTGTGGGGTACTCTGATTTGACCTTGGTTGTACCACACGCTGTCACTCACATTCTAAACTAGCAAAAAACTGCTCACTTGTCTACAGCGCGTTGGTTAAGGTACCACACCACTCTCCTTGACATGCCAAATATCACTATCCAACGTTGCAACGTTTTAAATCCAGCTACACTCTTACCTTCACCTATCGAAGGTACACCACATGACTGTTTAGCTGAACTTGAAGTGCTTTGCACACTTAGACCTGACCTACAACAAGAACCTCTTGAACACCCAGACTGGGAACTCTTTGTAGACGGCTCATCTTCACGTGATCCTAACACTGGCTCTATTCACAGCGGTTATGCAGTTGTAACTTCCTCTTCCACCATTGAGGCTCGTTCATTGCCTCCTTGTTCAGCTCAGGCCTGTGAACTCATAGCCTTGACCAGAGCTTGTCAACTCTCTGAAAACAAATCTGTCAACATCTTCACTGACTCTCGCTATGCTTTTGGTGTTGTACATGACTTTGGAGCTTTGTGGAAACACCATCACTTCCTTCGTTCGATGGACAGCCCATATTGAACCACAAACTTGTTGCTAACCTTCTACAAGCAATCACACTTCCCAAACACATTCCTGTAGTAAAATGTGCAGCCCATACCAGAAACACTGACTATGTCTCTAGGGGCAATGCAGCTGCTGACATCGCAGCTAAGTCTGCTGCTACCACACCTCCTGAAAGTATCCACCCACTTCCTCTTATGGTCTGCTCACCATCTCAGACCACAGCCTCACCTGACTCATTCACTATCACAGACATGCAAAAACTCTCAACACCTTCTGAGCAAGCAGAATGGAAACGCCTTGGAAGCACGATCACTGATGGTATCTGGCTAGGTCTAAACAACAACCCCTGCCTACCTCGACATTTCTTTCATTCCTTTGCTGTTTTGACACATGGTGGTGACCATGTGTCCAAGGGGGAATGTTACGAGAAATGGACACACACTGGTTTACTGTGAAATTTTTGAAAGTTGCTGAACAGTACTGTGACTCATGTCTGATATGTGCCACTCACAATGTTTCAAAAACGATAAAAACTACAGCACCAGGTGCACACAAGACAGTGACTGCTCCTTTTCAACATCTAATGATTGATTTCATTGAATTAACGCCCGTTTTAAACAAGAAATACTGCTTGGTTGTTGTCGATATGTTTTCCAAATGGGTTGAAGTTTTCCCCACAAAACATGCGACAGCAAACACAGTAGCAAAGATTTTACTGACAGAGATCATTCCACGATGGGGAATCCCCCAGAGAATTTCAAGTGACAATGGGTCCCACTTCGCAAATGAGATCATGAATGAAGTATCCACGACCCTACATTTTGACCTAACAAAACACTGTGCCTACCACCCACAGAGCGGGGGCGCTGTTGAACGAGAAAATGGTACTTTGAAAAACAAACTGGCCAAACTTTGTGAAGACACAAAACAGAACTGGGTCACATGCTTGCCTATTGCTGTTATGTATATGCGGATGCGCAGACGGGCTAGGCTTAATCTTAGTCCTTTTGAAATCCTTTTTGTAGCTCCTCCCAATCTGGGAGTTGGACCGACAACTGATCCCACCAGCGATCTCCAACACTGTGATCATAACATGATGAACTATTGCATTGAACTAACCAAACACTTAACATCCATCAGGTCTCAGGTGCAGGGAGTACTCCCTACACCCGCGCAAAAGCGATTGCACTGTATTTCTCCTGGAGACTTTGTTATGATTAAATGTTTCAGGAGAAGGCGCTGGAACTCTCCCAGGTGGACTGGACTATTCCAGGTTTTGCTGACCACCCACATGGCTGTGAATGTGGCTGAGAGAACTACTTGGGTTCACGCCTCCCACTGCAAACACTTCAGCGGTATCGCACCACCAACAGAACGACCCCAAGAGGACGGAAACACAACACCTGAGACCCATACTGCCGAATCCATAGATCCGGACGAGCAAACCATCCCAGAGGAAAAGTGCACCAGAGCTTAGCGCTGGGTGCCACCGCGGGTACAGCAAGTATCGGAGTCTGAATGACTTGATACCCATGAGGGACAGAAAGAAGCAGCCCAGACAACAACCATCATGACCTTCATACAGACCCAGTGGAAGGTCACGGCATTCTTCACCTTCTGTTTAATTCTTGGCATAATTTTTTTGTTACAACACTTCTGTGATGAGGGATCTTGTCACACACAAAATCTGACACACCCACTCGCCTGACGCGAATTATCCCACTTACTAAAACCTGACCATGAACATCCACACGACTACAGCACAAATTTATGGTGGCAGTTAATGAATAAAACAGCTCATGAAGGGAACACAACTAATTGTTATGTGTGTACACATATGCCTTACACAACTCAGGACTCCGTACTCAACCAGTCTCCCTCAACCAACAGTCTTGTCTGTATGGTCTGAGTACTCACCCAGGCCTTCAAAACTGGGACAAACGAAATTACTCACGACCTTTGTCTCCTATACTAATAAGGGACGTGAATTTATTCACCCAACAAGCCAAGCTAATGTTGGGACGATCCCCCAAGGGCAACTGTACTGCGACCTCTGATGTATTGCCCCTGCCCCAGATACCACTAACCCTACCAGAAATTATCACGTTAACGAATTTAAAACCTGAAACACTATGAAATTGCGTATTTAATAATGGTACTACTTCAGTAGGTACCCTCCCATGGAACCTATGTAGGACAGTATACTATTTCTGTGATCTTCCCCCACCCAGAACAGGAAATGAGTCCACTTACCTGTACTGCACTTTTTGCAGAGAGGGAGAAAACTTCACAGACAGAAATCGCGCAAGCGGTACGTCTTGTGATGGCTACGATTTAACCAATTGTGAGGGACTACTAACACAAAGAACTTTTCACATACACAAGCACACAAAAGGCAGACAGAACATGACTCACTGCAGTGTTTTAGTTCCCAGAGATAAAGGCTCTAGGGTCCTTTCAGATTGGTGTTTTCTTTGCGGCCACAAGGCATACACCGCTCTCCCTCCAAATTGGGGTGGACTATGTACTTTGGTCCAGCTAACAAACTCAATGTTCGTGTTAAGAAAACATAAACACCCACCGAATAGATTCTGCAGCTCATCCATGCCTAAAGTAACCAGGTGGGAAGGTCTCACCACTAACACTGGAGTACCATGGGAATATAAGATTTGGAATGGTGGCGAAAAATTCTTTCAACAAGTATTCCCTATGGTTGGATTAGGTGAAGTCCGCGACCATGTAGAGATCAATAGATATGCACTTCTCCACCTGATTAATGCCACACAAATGCTAGGAAATGGAACTCAAAATGAATTAAACGCAATTAGGAACATGGTTCTCCAAAATAGAGTTGTCCTTGATCTTTTAACAGCCTCACAAGGGGGCATTTGTAAGATAATTGGTCAAGCATGCTGTACATTTATCCCTGATGAAACACACGATGGAGGTGCCATCCATGACGCACTAGAAGATTTGTCCCAATTAAAAGACTACGTAGAAAGCGGTACTAAAGGCGCACAGCCCTTTGATTTCTGGGCGTGGCTTACCTCTGGTTCATGGTGGCAGCTTCTGTTGAGAATTTGCGCCCCTCTCATCGTCTTTTAAGTTCTGTTTTGTTTATTTTTCTCCTGTGTTGTCCCATGCATCAAGAGCATGTAAACAAGGCCTTTACAGGAGTAGTTACGACATCCACCTCTGACACTGACATTGAAAAGCCCAGCCCATCCACTGAACTGTTGCCTAGGACTTCCACCACTTTTGTTTTAAAATAAAATGAAAATTCATTTTACAGTTAGAGAAAATCAATCAAATCAGATTGACACATCCTGCACCGATGACATCTTTGTAATTGACTTTGACAGAGGGGGACATTCTATCCTGACTGAAACCTCACCCATCCCATCTAGACTAGAATTACTAGATTTGGTAGTTTTAATCGTCCAAAGTTGTGTTCTTATGCTTATGCCAGAAGACCATGAGTACACTGGACAAGATTTCCTGCACTAAAGATATTTCTTACGCTTTCATATTTTGTTTTTATGCTTTTAAATAAAATTTTATGTTTTCTTGTTTTTATACTTTATGTTTATACTTTTTGATTAAAACAGTATGCCCTCCTTTGAGTTCTTTTTATGTTTTCATGTTTTGAATAAAAATTGAAATTTCTTACCTGTATGCATATAGCTCTTAATCAGGGTCTGTAACCCACAAAAACAGCTCTTGCAATTTCCATTTGAAGTTATGATAGTCCTGTGCCAAACCACAAGTGCTGTGATGCATTGGACTTGATGTTTATCCCATTCAAAGTCTATA
>NC_056512.1:11712849-11718066 GCF_014905685.2 Nematolebias whitei
TATATATATATATATATAAACAAAGAAAGAAAAAATAAAGAACTCATTGTTGGACCGAACCTGGCCCATCCGTGGACCTGACTTGGCCCACGGGTCATACGTTGAACAGCCCTGCTTTAAACCAAGCTGTTGTTCCTTTTAATAAAGCCATGGAGTGATGTCCCGTTCCCTGAACAGCTGACCGTTAACATACAGTTTATCTACTGCCACCGTAGCTCTGGCGCCCTCAGACATGAAATTTTTCCTGATTGGAAATAAAACTTGCCTTCGATCGAGTATTTCTTTAGGAAACTGATCATTAATCAAATATTTTTTCCACGCAGCTCTCTGCCCTGACTTCTCTCCAGCTCTTTCTGTTTATAATGCTCAAATTTAGCTATAATTGGGCGAGGTCGCTTGTTATCGGGCCTCTTACCTCCGAGTCGGTGAACACGATGGAAAGTGAACTTTTTTACGGTCTCACTTGGGAGTTTCAGCTCACGTTGGATAAACTCACGGATCGTAGCTTCTGTGTCTTCCTCTCCTCGTTCAGGGATCCCAGAGAAGACAAGATTATTCCGCATACTCCGATCTTGAAGGTCCAGGTTGGACTCTTTCATTTTTCTGTTTTCTCCGGATATCTGCGTCATCCTCTCAGTGAGATCTTTAACGTCTCCCATCAGAGATTGGTTTTCTGCAGCTAGCAACGCCACCTGAGCTTGGTTGAACTCCAGAGATTCCCTCAACGCTTGGAATTCTTTGTGGAGAGCTTCAACGAGAGCCAGTCGGGCATCTAAACTTGATAATTTTTTGTCGATGGACTCCAGAACATCGGTGAAGCTTTTCTCAGGAGACGTGGACGTGCCGCTTGAGCTCTCTGAACGCGTGCGTTTGGATGTTGGAGTAGCTGTGGGCGCGGTGTTCTGAGGTTTACCCATCACTATATTTTCAAAGCATTCGTCCAGGTAGCTCTCAAGGCTGTTCAGCGTCTCCTCGTCCAATTTGTTTTATTGAAACAAAAAAGCACAGGTTAGAAATAACAAAAATTTTATGATAAATATTAATGTATTCGATTGTTTTACCTGAGTTTAATTTATTTTAATTTAATTTGTTTGGTTTACCTGAATTTTGTCATTTACTTACGCTGCACAGCTCCTACGTGATCTCAGCCGCTCATCACCTGTTTATTTATATATTGCCAAACCACAAAAGAAGTTGTCTTAGGGCACTGACCAAAAACATTCACATACATTCAAAACCCAATTAGTAAAGTTCTCTATCTAAGGAAAACTTATTATGAAAAAAAAGAAATGCAAGTACCAGTAAACAACTTAGACAATGTAACTCTACCAACAATCCCACCTTGGATTGTTCCAGATGTAACAATTGATATGACACTGACTTGAATCGCCACCTTATCGTGGTGGAAGAGTTTGTGCACCTGAATAATCCTAGGAGCTATGTTGTCGGGGGCAATTATAACTGCCCCTGGTAGAGTCTCCCAAGGCAGATTGGTCCAAGGTGACAGGCCAGACAAAGAGTGATTCAGAAGATTTTTATGGACAAAACAAAACAAGGAACTTGGTTGGGCTCAGCCTGAAGGAGCAGCAAGGGTTTGCCTTCCTGTGGGCCCACCACATTGCAGGAAGGGCCATAAAAGTTGGGTGCATGATGCTATGGGCAGTGGCCGAAGGCGGGGACCTTGGCGCTCTGACCCTGGCTTACCAAAGCTAGCTTTTGGGACATGGAATGTAGCCTCTCTAGCAGGGAAGGAGCCTGAGCTTGTGCGCGAGGTTGAGAGGTATCGACTAGATATAGTTGGGCTCACCTCAACACACAGCATGGGCTCTGGAACTGATCTCCTTGAGAGGGGTTGGACCTTATTTCACTCTGGAGTTGCCCATGGTGAGAGGCATCGAGCTGGTGTGGGTCTACTTGTAGCCCCCCGACTTGGTGCCTGTGTGTTGGAGTTTTCCTCGGTAGATGAGAGGGTGGCTTCCCTTCGCCTTCAGGTGGGGAGACAGGCTCTGACTGTTGTTTGTTCCTACGCACCGAACTGCAGTTCAGAGTATCCGGCCTTCATGTAGTCCTTGGCAGGGGTGCTGGAAGTTGCGCCAGCTGGGGACTCCTTTATTCTGCTGGGGGACTTCAATGCCCCCGTGGGTAATGGCAGTGTGACCTGGAGGGGCGTGATAGGGAGGAACGGCCTCTCTGATCTGAACACGAGCGGTGTTCTGTTGTTGGACTTCTGTGCTAGTCCTAGTTTGTCCATCACAAAAAACATGTTTGAACATAAGTGTGTCCATAAGTGCACTTGGCACCAGGACTCCCTAAGTCATTGATCGATGATTGACTTCATAGTCGAGTCATATGATTGCGGCCATTTGTTTTGGACACTCGGGTAAACAGAGGAGCTGAGCAGTCAACTGATCATCACCTGTTAGTGAATTGGATCAGATGGCGGGGGAAGATGCCGGACAGACCCGGTAGACCCAAACGTGTAGTGAGGGTTTGCTGGGAACGCCTGGCAGAAGAACCCGTCAGAGAGATCTTCAACTCACACCTCCGGGAGAGCTTTAACTACATCCCAGCTGAGGTGGGGGACATTGATTCTGAGTGGGCCATGTTCCGCACCTAACTCATTGAGGTAGCTGCCTTGAGCTGTGGCCGCAAGGTTGTCAGTGCTTCTCGTGGTGGTCATCCACGAACTCGGTGGTAGACACCTTGGGTTAGGGAGGCTGTCAAACTGAAGCAGGAGTCCTATCCGGCCTTGTTGGCCAGTGGGACTCTGGAGGCAGCTGAGGAGTACCGGAGGGCCAAGCGGTGTGCAGCCTTGGCTTTTGCTGAGGCAAAAGCTCGGATGTGGGAGGAGTTTGGTGAGACCTTTTATAGAGACTCTCGGTTGGATCCGAGGAGATTCTAGCAAACCATCAGGCGGCTGAGGAGGGGAAAGCAGCACTTTACTAACTGTGTTCAGTGAAGGTGGGGTCCTGTTGACCTCAACCAGTGATGTCGTTGGGAGGTGGAAGGAATACTTCTTGGACCTTCTCAATCCCACCAGCACGTCTTCCATGGAGGAAGCTGAGTCAGGGGATTTTGGGGGTTGATCCGTCCATAACCGTGGCTGAGGTCGCCGAGGTAGTTAAAAAGCTCAGAGGTGGCAGGGCTGATTTCCTTAAGGCTCTGAATGTTGTGGGGCTGTCTTGGCTGACACGCCTTTGCAATGTTGCATGGACATCGAGGGCAGTGCCATTGGGCTGGCAGACTGGGGTGGTGGTTCCCCTCTTCTAAAAGGGGGACCGGAGGGTGTGCTCCAATTATAGGGGCATCACTCTCCTTAGCCTCCCTAGTAAGGTCTATTCAGGGGTACTGGAGAAGCGAGTCAGATCGTTGGTCAAACCTCAGATCCAGGAGGAACAATGTGGGTTCCATCCTGGCTGTGGAACACTGGATCATCTCTTTACCCTCACTTGGGTCCTTGAGGGGTCATGGGAGTTTGCCCATCCAGTCTACATGTGTTTTGTGGACTTGGAGAAGGCATTCGATCATGTTCCTCAGGGTACACTGTGGGGGGTGCTCCGTGAGTATAGGATTGGAGGCCCATTGTTACGGGCTGTTTAGTCCCTATACAAGCGGTGCAAGAGTTTGGTTCGCATTGCTGGCAATAAGTCGGACCCCTTCAGGGTGGGAGTTGGACTCCGCCAGGGCTGCCCATTGTCACCGATTCTGTTCATAACTTTTATGAACAGAATTTCTCAGTGCAGCCAGCTGGCGGAGGGTTTCCGGTTTGGTGGCCTCAAGATTCCATCTCTGCTTTTTGCAGATGATGTGGTCCTGTTGGCATCACTGTGCCGTGATCTTCAGCTCTCACTGGAGTGGTTCACAACCGAGTGTGAAGCGGCTGGGATGAGAATCACCACCCCCAAATCTCAGGCCATGGTCCTCAACCGGAAAAGGGTGAATTACTCTCTTCAGGTCGAGGGTGAAATTCTGCCTCAAGTGGAGGAGTATCTCGGGGTTTTGTTCACAAGTGAGGGAAGAATGGAGCATGACATTGACAGACGGATTGGTGCAGCATCTGCAGTATTGCGGACTCTGTACTGGTCCGTTGTAATGAAAAGAGAGCTGAGCTCTAAGGCAAAGCTCTCTGTTTACTGGTCGGTCCACATTCTTACCCTCACCTATGGTTATGAGCTCTGGGTAGTGACCAAAAGAATGAGATCGCGGATACAGGCGGTTGAAATGAATTTTCTCCGCAGGGTAGCTGGACTCTCCCTTAGAGATAGGGTGAGAACTTAAGTTATTCGTTATGAAATAATATTAAAATATCATCACTGGAATCTTAACAATGTGCTTTAATCCTGTGTTAGTTTGGCTGCTCCAAAACATGTAATAATAATTAAAAATAAAATATGGCCAATAGCTCAGGTAAAAATGCTGACCTATAGAATATTTCTACATTTGTCACTGCTTCAGTAAAGAAGTCACCATCAGACACAATCCTCTGAATAAAGTAATTTGACCCAGACCACACCATGAAGTCACAGTACTCCCGCTCTGTCACAATCAACTGAGCTTGTACCTGGTGTACCTGTGTAACCTCTGCTTAGTTCATTGGACCCGCTTGTGTTGTCAAATGCAGAAATGTTTCTTAACTGAGGTACAGAGGACTCCAGCATCTTTGGCAAAGTGTGGACATTTTATTTTCCAAACACCATTGCCACAGCAGGTGCAGGAGAGCAAAGCGTCCGGAGAAGCTCCGAGGTATGGCTGGCTGCACATTACTGTCGCATCCTTCTCCAAGGACACCCATGGCTTTAGAGGATCTTCAGACAGGAACTTACTGATTAACCTAAAATGATACACATTACATGTTAATACAGGACTATTTAGTTAGTACTGACAATTGTATGCTTCACTATTGTGAACATCTGCTTATGTTTACTGTGGTGGATGCTCCTACCACCACCACATCGTGTTAGTATCTATTTTTTCTTCATATTAGTTACAGCTTATAGTCTGTTTAAGTTGGTCATTTCATTAAGTTAATGTCTGTCTGAATGGTTTACTTACACTTGTTTTTTGTTTGAGGTGCTGCTGATATAAACCAGCTGGAGGAGGAAACCTGGAGCAAACCATTTTCTGAAAGACTGAAGGGGGAGACTTGTTTCAAGTTGATCTCAATAGTTATTTTTGTCACTTAAATATTCACTTATTGTTTGTGCTAAGTTAAAGTTA
>NC_056512.1:11718166-11718818 GCF_014905685.2 Nematolebias whitei
GAATCCGTTTTAATTGATGAATATATCTCAGCATCTGTTCATCTACATATTAGTGGCCCGTGACGTGTTCATAAATGGACTGTGTATGCGTGTAATAATTGATTTTACGTGTTGGCATGAAGAAATAGCAGAGTGTAGCTGTGTTGAACGCAGCGTGCTGAAACGCAACGCTTGAAGTCAAAACACTGCATGTTTGAGCTGCGACTCTTGGAGAAAACGCTGTGTTGAGCTAGTGATGTTTTGAAGCTGAAAATCAGTCAAGATGTCTTTATGAAAGCTGAAATTGTAAATCTGTTGTGTAACATAAGCTGGGTTTGAGCTGTGGAAACGCTTTATTCTGTTTAAAGACGGTTCAGACGTGGTTCTGGTACCGGCTCGGTTCTGAAAAAGATCGAACGAGTTGTTTTAAATAGATAGAGAAACGTTTTAAGGACTGGACAAAGTCTCAGCTAAGCTCAGAGTTTATTGATTACATTTTTAACAGGAAAAAGTGCATTTTGACAGTTTAAAAGACGAAAAAGTTGACGGACTTGTTCAGATAAATCTAACATGCTAGCTGGGGAAAACGCTGCGTGATTGGTTGAATTAGCGGCTGTGGAACGCTTTCATTGGCTGAGAGACGTGTCAGTCAGTGACCCGGAAATGAAAACTC
>NC_056512.1:11718918-11723756 GCF_014905685.2 Nematolebias whitei
AATCTGCTTTTTAAAGTTCAAAAACGCTTTAAAAGCTGTATTCTGATACGCTGCTTAAGTTCTTCAAAGTGTAATCGCTGGATTTTTGCCACGTTTGAGTTTAAAATCCGTCATTAAATTATGTTTTTGAACAATGCTAGCGATGCTAATTTTAAGCTAACAGCTAACGACCGGATGAGTGACGTGTCACGTCACTTCCTCCATGTCGGAAATGAGCTCGGTTGCAACCGGAGCTTTGCTGTGCCTAAAATCACTAAATGTAACTTGCCACATGTCCCCTAAAACTCATGTTCATGCTACAAAGTCGTGCTTGTTGAAAAAACGCCACGTTTAAGCTTTAAAACCGTTCAGAAATGTTGATTTTAACCGAGTTTAGCCGAAGCTAACTTTAAGCTAAGCGGCTAAAAACAGGATGTCAACCGAACGTCACAGGAAGTCGTCATAGACTCCTGCTGGTAGAAAGCTAAACACTGCCCCCTCCTGGGAAACTTGAGATCACAGTTTCACTTCAGTTTTAGGTTTTTGAGTGAAATTAAACTTATTTCTTTCTGTAAGGCATTTTCGAGTTAATAAACGTTCCTCAAAGCTGAATAATCACTGTTATCTTACATTTAAAAAGTGAAGGGTATTTATGCAGAAAGGCATTTACCAACAAACCTTTATTCACTGGTAATTCCTCATTGAGAAGGTACAAAATAAAAGGTAGAAACTTAAAAAAAAAAAGATACAGTTACAGATATTCACAGAGATCAGTTTACTCATTTGCTTGAAAGATAATACACGTTTAATTGCAAAATCACTAAATAAGAGTAAACTTATCAGGAAAAAGAAACTTTTCTGTTTAAGTTACCACCTAAAAATACATCTTCCTATTTAATTTTAAATAGAGGATGAGACAGGAGGACAGGAGTAATAACAGTTTTTCTGAAGAAAGACTGATTAATCCTGACACATCATCAATTTTTCTTTTTCTTTTCACCACTTGGTTCTATGAGTAACTGTTAAATAGCAAATTTCTGGAACAGAACGGTTTAAAAAGTGTCTTTAAACTGATTTGCTGTGAGACTGAAAAGAAAAATTGCAGGTTTATAAAAATTCAGTGCTTTAGAGTAAAATACACTAAAAAAGAGCTTGGTAATCTAGTATCTGTTAAAAAATATAAGGTAACACTGCATAGAAGCATTTACTTAAGAATATTCATGAATTGGGATAAAACCTACAAATAGGTACCCACATTTGAACAAGTTGACTTATGACAGTACTTTTGTGTAAACCCAAAGCTTAAAATAGTGTGAAAACTCAAAAACACTAGGATACATATATTAACCTGTAAAATATCTGAAGCTGGCAATTGTTTTATCCAGAAAAAGTGCTACACAGTGAATGAACATGACAGGTGTGGTAGAAAAAGACTTTGATCCTTATGAGATGAGGGACTGTTTGGAGAATGCGTTAGCACTGCTGACAGCATCCTTACATCCATATGGCGAACAGGCGGACAGCATGAACCCAAAAGAGTTAGTGGACAATCTGATGGAGGTTGCAGAAAGTGTGACCTCTACAGAAATTACAATGTCAAGTTATGAAAAGTTCGCTAAAATTGCAATATTGCTGAAAGAATCATTCTATACGGTTGTTGAAAAAGCTGATTACCTTGCAATAAGGTTATACAGTGAAAAAGTGTTTGCTCAGGAAATTGAAGGTCACTACCTTCAATTTAAAAGCGAACACGAGGTCCTCATGACAAAACATTATGAACAGATGTTTCACTTACAGCAAAATGCAAATGCAGAAATTGATTCGCTGAATAGCAAAATACAGTTACTTAATGCATCACTATCTGAAGCCAGGGATGCTGAAGAGCTGTTGTCCAGTGCATGCTTTGCATTAAGACGGGATAACGACGTGAAAATGTCACAAGTTTCCCGCTGCAAAGGTGAAATAGATGTGCTTAAAACACAACTTGAGGATTGCAAAGCGGAAAAGGCGGTATTGCTCCATCATTGTCGGCATTTACAAGGTGAATGTCAGACATTACAGGAGCGCCTGAAAGCTTGTGAGGAGAATCTAGCCACAGCAACAAACAAAAGTTCTGACGTGGGGCGAGTTTGTCTGGAACTCAGAGAAGACCGTGGACAGAGTCCAGGTCACCCAAATATACCTCAGAAAGACGTTGTTGCACCTCCTGCTCTTAATCCACCCTCACCTAAAGTGGTAGGGACAGACCTGAACAGGTCTCCTCCACCGAACAGGCGACAGTGTGCAGTGAATGTGTTCGAGGCATGTTCTCATTTTAAGACGCCCATAGAAGTGTTTCCTGGTGTAAGGGTTAAACCCCACTGCCTAGAAATGGAAGGAAGGCGTACGTCGCCACCTCCTCCTAAGACAGGCGGGGAAAGGCAGTATTTTCAAACTAACAAACCACGTAATGAAGGTGCACGCTGGGACAAAGAGGCTCCTCTTTCAGAGGATGGACGTGATTATCGTATATGGGACATGCGTAGGACGCAAAGATATGGGATCCAAGAGGACCCATATTATCAGGGGAAATCCGAAGAGGAACCCCCAAAAGACATACCTAACCCTCCCCCACCTCGGACGAAACGAACCGAGGCGATAAAATCACAAAGGTCCCAGGAGCAAAGCCCTACACCTCTGAGCTCGGAGGAGACAGAGAAACTACAAAGGTTTGTAGAAACTTTGAAAAACGCTGAAATGGGAATCCAACCAGGAGCACAATGTAGTGATCTGATCGCTACTAAATCTGAAGGCGCGAATGACAACATTACAGATGTCGGTGTAACACACCAAGACATTGCTGTTGCTGCCTCCAACAACCCCTCATCGGACGAAGGGGGGGTAAACTCACACACAAACGATGATGAGTCATCACAAACTGAAAACTCAGAACCTGACTTTCATGATTTTGAACTAGGCATTCCAGTTCTGGGAGGACTCCCAGATAACCTGGTACCGAGTCAAGAAGCTGGGCCAGTATGTTTCACGAAACCATCACAGGCCATCGCTCTTTTCTCAACCAATGACGTCGACCAAGGGCCTCAAACCTATGGTGTCTTACCCATAGACAGGTCCGACGACTCAGAAAAGGATTCGTTGGAGCTCCCCAAGGAGCAAGAACCCTCATCAGTCTCATCACAGATTGAACAGGTGGTCGCTCAAGCCGACACTCTGACATCTGATGAAGAAAGAGACAACTTCGCCAAGTTCTTTTAAAATATGAAAAGTCATTTTCACCTGACCCAGACATCATCCAACTTCAGAAGTTGGATGATCCTGCAATTAACTCGATGATACTGTATCTGACTGACCCAGACAAATACACTCCATCGAAAGTCAAACTGGATTCCAATCCAGACCTAAAAGTCCTCTTTCAGCTGCGCAAACAGTTAAAACTACTCCAGGACAACCTAACTTTAGCTCATGGAGCGACATCCTAACCCGTGTTTGCGGTCTCCCATGACCGAAGGGGGGTGACGCCAGTTAGGATAATGCTACCAGACGCGATAACATGATCAAATCTGACATTCAGAGTGAGTGACGCACCGAAACGTTGTTTTTCTAGTTGCTTAATCACTGCTTTTGTCGATGTTGAAACGTTGTTTTACTGGTTGCTTAGTCACTGTTTTTGTCGATGTTGAGACATCGTTTAATTGGTTTTTGGTATTGTTTTGAACACCCCAGGCAAGAATGAATTTTGTGTGTAGTTAAGTTAGAGACTAAGAGGCCTTTAACCATGCCAACATGCAGTTCATTCGCTAAATTGCAATCTTTGCGGAGTCAATGTATATTATTGCTACCTTAAGTACCATAATCTACATTGGTCTCACAACGCGTAAGCCGAACCTACTCGAACAATTCTATTCGGGAGGATAGCTAATTCTTTTTGATGAGTCTCGCCATAGACTTCCAAAACATTTATGGGGAAACCAAACACGCAATCTCAAGTCGTTCGTCTAAAAGACAACAGACAATTGAACCAAACTATATTTTACCATGTAAAGCTAACTTAAACCAAGTTAGAAATGGAAAAATAGTTTGGACCCCTTTTCTATAGGTATAAACCCCTGTAGTTACCCTTTTCAGCATGTTCCACCCCTTAACTGGTAGTTGTAGCTGTTCCCAACCATAATAGCTTACACACCAGGTGCATATAGTTTAAGGCCTTATGTAAAATCCCCTCCATAAGCCCACCTTAAACCACATAATTGCATGTCACATTTGAACCAGAACGGCACAGTCTGGACATCCACCCAGCGACGACCTTCGCTGGAGGAGACCTGCAATCCTGACGTTGGTCTCCATTCTTCATCCAGTGGCTGCATCTTCGGTTCAATCCAAGGGGTCCCCTAAGTATGCTGATCAATCAACACTTCCAATCGTTGTGGATTTACCGTTGTGGATTATATGACTTTTTCCAATGGATTACAGACTCTGTTTCCAAGGGGTTAAAGCATTGCTACAATGGAATTACCAACAACGTTATGGAATTATAATCAACACAATGGAATTACCAAGAACATTGGGGAATTACCTTGACCTTGACCTTGACTCTCAGATGACTGAGAAAACAAACTTTGTGTACCTTGACTTTTGTTTTCCTTGCTGGATTACATCAAGCTCAAGGACATTTGAAGGCGTAAGTTCATATTTGGAATTCATCCCCATGGACAGGTGATGATTTCCAAAGGGGGGACTGTAGTGAACTTGACCTAAGGTCAAAACCCTTGACCTTAAGAACCTTGTGGGACAGAAACTGTCATTTCATTGATTTGAATCCAGAAATACAGGTTCACCCATCCTGAGACTTTCTTTCTTGA
>NC_056512.1:11723856-11724823 GCF_014905685.2 Nematolebias whitei
ATCAGAGATTGAGTGGCCCCTGAGTCCACTAAGAACTTTAGTGGAGCATTGTTTACAAGCATTGTGAGCATGGGTAACTTCAAACATGCTGACTGGGTGTATTTAAAATACGTGGAGGTGCATGTGGTATCAGTAGGTGAAACAGCTGGTGTGTGTGTGCGTGTACTTGCTGTTTGGAGACCTGGACCCTCCTCGTCGCCCCCTCCTAGACAGGATGAGTGCCCGCCTCGGTGGCCACGACCCCTGGGTGGACCCTGGCTTCGACCAACCGATTGTTGGGAGCCTGGGTAAAAGTTCTGTTCATTGTTCATGGGCCATGGCTCTCGTGGGGGCATTGATGCCCGATTCTGGAATGGTCGGCCACGCCCTCGCCATGTGATGCGTTTTTGTGGGCAGTCTCTCATCCAATGGTCAGTCCCTCGACACAGGAAGCATGGCTGTGGCCCTCCTGCGTACCCACGTGGTTGTTGCTGTTGTGGAACTGGCCAAGGACCAGGAGGTTGTGGTGGGCGTGGAAAAGCTGGAAGCTGTTGTGGTGGGGCAGTGTTCAAGGTCATCTGTTGTGCAGCTTGAAGAAGAGTGAGCTGAGCATTTTCTGCTTGTCTTGTCTTTTTCTTTAGTGCTACAGTTTCTTCAGCCGTGTGCTGTTCCCAGGCGTGTCTGGCATGACGTAGGAGGTTGTTGAGGCGAATGCCAGCCTTCCAGCCTATGTAGGTGTTCTGGACGGACTTGCGGATTGTTGGCAAAAGTCCATCCATCACGCATTGACACAGGATGGTTTCGAAGGCTGAAGCCTGTGCAACATCACGCCAGTCGTTGTCCGGAAAAGCGATGCCAGAGTGTGTGCGAAACACAGGGATGAGACGATCGACGTACTCTTGAGGGGGTTCGCCACTCTTCTGGACCGTGTCCTTGATCTTTGTAGATGAACAGATGCTGAGATATATTCATCAATTAAAACGGATTC
>NC_056512.1:11724833-11726478 GCF_014905685.2 Nematolebias whitei
TCAAGAAAGAAAGTCTCAGGATGGGTGAACCTGTATTTCTGGATTCATATCAATGAAATTACAGTTTCTGTCCCACAAGGTTCTTAAGGTCAAGGGTTTTGACCTTAGGTCAAGTTCACTACATTGAGGCGTCTGTGGAAATGCTGTCTTAACTCTCCTGACAATGTTACCTACAGCTATTACAAAGCCCTGGTTATCTGCGTGGGCGTATTTGACACGCACCAGCCATTGGTTGCCAGGTGGGACCTCAAACAGCTGTGCGCCTATGGTGCTTACAAAGTTCATACCATAGACAGCTGTGAGAATCATTTTCAGTTCTGGTATGGTGGGGCGGAGAATACGAACCATGTTGGTGATGGCTTCACCCACAGCGTCTCCTCCTTGGGCCATGTCTGGGAGGTGTTGTTTGGCCAGGCTTGTCAGGTCGCTCAGTGGCCAAGTTCTGAACACCAGTTGTGGTCCGTCAGGTCCGCCCACCTCCAGCATTGGCATGGTTGTGGAGCTGTGTTCGCCATCTGAAGTCATGGGGGAGCTTATGGAACCGTTGTTATGCTGTGACTGTTGTAGTCTCTGTATTTCAGCCTCCAGCAGCTTTTCTTCTTCTCTGAGAGCTTTAATCCGCTCCTCTTGCTCTGCAGCTTTGGACCGAGTTACGATTGAAGAACCCTCAGAAGACGATGGAAGCGATGGTGAGGAGTTTGAAGACATTGATGTTGATGAGACTGTGCTGGTAGCAGGGGACGGTGGTGGGAGTGGTCCAGCTGCAACATCTCCTCCTCCTGCTGCTCCTTGTTCATCCTGCTGCTGAGGGGCAGGGGCAGGTGCTGGCCTTTGTCCAATGTAGTCGTCATCAGAGGTGAGGGCCCAAGCAGGTTTCAGTCCAGGGCGGGTCTCATGTGTTTTCATCTGTGGTGGGGCATAGGGTGGTGGGTCTGTGAGTCCAGCCAGCGAGGGGTAGATCGAGGTGGAGGGTGCGGTGGGAGGAAGAGGTCCGTGGGTCTCCGATGCATGTGTGTGAGAAGACAGAGGAAAAAGAGAAGTTTTCAGTTTTTTAGTCACTTTCTTTGTCTGTTTTTTGTCTTTCTGAGTCTCCTACTCTTTGCACTGCCTCTGTAGGTCTTCAACTTTTTGAGACATCTGTAATAATCTGGACTCCATTTTACCCATCATATTTTTAGACTCATTTCTCCACATTTTAAATGCTTTCTCATGTCTGTGCATCGTTAAGTAAACCTTTTGAGGTATTTTCTTCATTTGAATCATTTTCTGTTGCTGCTGCAATAATTGTTGTTCGAGTTTCTGAATATCTTCGGTTTCTAAAGACCCATTTTTAGGAAAGCCGAATTCGTGATGCCACTGGGAAACAAAGCTGAGGCAGGAATCCCTATGTAAGCGTTTCATTCGTTCTGCAATCGGACCGCTTGGTATATAATCTTGGTTTTTACTTTTTGCTGCTCCCATCTTATCTTTGTTAGTCTTTCTTTCTTTAAGACAAAACTATTTTATTTCCTCAGCCCTCTTTTATCAAGACGAGCCTACACTCGGTCCTCCTAGTGAGAACTTACACTCGGTTCTCCTAGTGAGAACTTACCTCGGTTCTCCTAGTGAGAACTTACACTCGGTTCTCCTAGTGAGAACTTACCTC
>NC_056512.1:11726578-11730193 GCF_014905685.2 Nematolebias whitei
AGTGAGAACTTACCTCGGTTCTCCTAGTGAGAACTTACCTCGGTTCTTACTTCTAAATTCAGAACTTACACTTATTTTATGAGAGTGATCTTTTTTACCTTATTGTAGATGTCTCCGTTTTCCTGTCTCGGATACGGCCGGAGTCGAACCTCTCTCCGGAGAACCAGAACGTCCTCCCGCTCCCAAAAACGTTCTACTGGAGGGTCGGAGGTCCGGTGATCAGCCTCGTCGTGATTCCCCGTCGATCGGACGAACTCTCGGCGTATCCCAGCGGTGCCTCCAAATTTTGTGGAAAAATAGTAATTATTTCAAAGTTTAAAAACTCTTAATAAAAAGGAGAAACGGAGACATCTCTATTTAGCTCAAATCGGAGCGCAAGGTTTATTCTTTCTGCAGAAAGGAGTTGCTCTCTGAACGAAATCAGAATGAGCACTGAAACAAAAGCGGCAGTACACATTTTTATACATGTTTCGTGCGTCACAGCAGAAGGGAGTACATGGTTTCTCACAATGATATCAGACACAGGCTGTTTTCCTCAGCACGAGGCGTTCTTTTTCTTGTGGAGCTGGTAATTTTAATTTGATTTGTAACAGTCTTCTGTCCTTGTGGCTAGAACATTCTGATAAAGGGAGAACATGTTGATACAAAAAGCGTCTTCAGCTCACCAACAGTTCAGATAACGTCTTCGTGTGTGTCCTCGTCTCTTTGCAGGTGTTTTGTAAGGACGTTGCTGAGCAGGAGACTTTCAGAAGTTTACCAGAGTTCACATCTACACATCAACTTTAAAACTGCAGGATGGACCTAAATTAACCAATATTTAAACAATACTGTGTCAGTTTATTAATTTTTTCACAACATCTCAAAATGGATAAAACAAACACCCCTTGATGAACCTTGGCTAGACGTAGAACAGACACTTTGCAATAATATAATGATCTCGGACCTTTCATTCATTAGCTCAAACATAAAACGACAGGAATGCTTTAAAAGCATCAATATCAGCTCCTCTCTGACAGCTTGGTGGGAGTTTCTTAAAATGACAGAGTCTTCACTAATCCCATGTAAACGTACACCCATCTGGAACAACCCTGACATCCTACAACAGAATAAGATGATAAACTTCCCAGGTTGGAGGTGTAAATGTATTGAATATTTGGAACATATATAAGAAGTGGACTACATCCCATTTAACAGATTAATAACACAATATGGGATTGATAAGAATAAATTTTTAGAATATCAACAAATTAAATCTATAACCAAAAATAAATTTAACCTTAATAACACTAGGATTGAAATGTCAACAAGTGCATTAGAATTCCTTAATCTTAACCCTCCCAAATTACTATCTAAGGTTTATCAGAAACTCAGTAAAATAGATGAATATATATCTCTTCCCATTGTAAAATGGGAGACAGACTTGTCAGTTAACTTTGACCAAAACTGCTGGTCGCAGATCTGTCTGAAAACTTTTAAGATGATTAAAAACTCAAATTTACAACTAATACAATACAAAATCCTTCATAGAGTACACTATACATGTCAACGGATGTTCAAGATGGGTTTCGCATCATCTAATAGTTGCTCACAGTGGACAGACAATATTCCTGACAATTACATCCACGCATTTTGGTTCTGTCCACCTGTTCAGAGGTTTTGGTGCCGGATATGTGAAGACTTATCAAAGTTTCTGAGATGTAATATTCCACTCTCTCCGTCAGTTTGCTTATTGGGCCACTTAGATGAAGTCACCTTGGAGTCCAAATCAATTCATATGATTCTCACTACCTTATGTATAGCAAAAAAAACTATACTCATAAATTGGAAAAATAAAAATACACTTAGTATTAAACAGTATAAAGACCTTCTGTTGGATTACATCAGTCTTGAGACAGCCTGTACCCCCACATTGGACGATTCACTCTGGACTTCTTTAATCGGTTCCAACACGTAGTGGAGGTGGGTGGTCCCCTTTGATTCTGTCCCGTGGGGCATGGTGGTCGGTGTGGGTGGGGTGTCGGGGCTGGGGACATGGGGGGAGGGGGGGTCATGGGCCTGGAGCGGTGGCGCCCGACTGGGGAGGTGGCTCTGGTGGTTCTGGGTGATGGCCTGTGCTGGCTGCATGCGGGCTTCTGGGCTGTCTGTACCGGCAGATATGGGTTACTGGCCTGGTGACCTGGCTGTCCCTGGGTGGGTTTGGGGTGGACGCGGGCGCGGGCACGGGTTCTGGGGTGGTATCGCTCCTGGGCGGGGTTCCCGGCATGGTCCGGGGGTCTCGGGCCTTGGCGGGTATGTTGCCGGGGTCTTGGGCCGGCGGGTGCGCCGGCGCCTGGCCCTAGCCTTGGGGCTTTCGGTGCGTTGGTGGGCTTTGGGGCCTGTGCCATGGGGGGGTGGGACTGTTAATGGGGGGGGGGGGTCTGTGGGAGGGGACGAGTGGACTGGTCTCTTGCTTTTTTGGGGTGGGGGTGTGCTCTTGGTTGCTGTGGTGCTCTATCTCTGACTGTTTGGGCACTCCTGGCTGATTGTCCCAGTTGGGGTTTGGTGGCCTCTCTGGTTGGGGGGCTGGGTGTTGGGCTGGGAATCGGGTTGGGGCGTCTGGACGGTTTCGGGATGGGGCTGGGTTGCTGGCCCTGGTTCTGGTTGGTCTGGTTGGCTATGTGCCGGTCCGTGGCCTTGATCCCTGGTGGTGCGGCTGCCACCTCCTCCTAGGTATCTCTTTTAGAGCCTCTCTCCCCTGGTGGATCTCGGAGAGTGGGGGTGCCTATTGGGGTCAGTGGGGGAGCTGGTCCCCTGGGGGGGCATTGCCACCTCAGTTCACCTCCCCATCCCAACATCCTCCTCCGCCCACTCCACCACACCACCACTCAAACAGGGTTTTGGGGTTCAGGTGTACTACTGAGCTGCGGGGAGAATCATCCATCTCCGTGGCTGGTGGGGTCCTGGGCCCAAATTTTAATATACAACCTAGACACTCACTTATAACACTCTCACGACACATGCATATATAGGATCTGGAGTGGGCACATGGTTGCACTTAGGTGGTGGGATGTACAATTATTTCCACCTCCCAGACCTGTGCCCACTCTCATATGTAGCATGTAGACATTTAGGGTTCTGGGCGGAGATGTGGGGTGAACGGGCGCCGCCTGCTCTCTGGGCAAGAGGTGGGTCTGTGCCGGTCGCCACCTCATCAACACCATATTCGAGTGGGAGGAGGAGGAAGTGGGTCTGTCCATAATTTATTTATGCATATATAGATTTTTTTTTTTCACAAACACCTCCTTTCTCCATGTGACACTAGGGGTCGGGGATGGGGGGGCATTGTTGGGGTCTGGGCTATGGGTGGGCTTTAGGCCTTGGGGGCGGTTGGTGATGGGGCCGGTGCTCCAATTCCCCCTGGGCTGTTCCGATTCTTTTAATCTAGGTTCCTGGTTGCGATGGCCGGCACTTTGACCGGGGTGGCTGCCGGCTTTCGGCGGGGGGTCGGCTATGGTAGTGTACGTGTGGTCATTGGTGGTGTAGGGCGGCGGTTGGGGGCGTGGCTTCGCCTCATCGGGGCACTGGCTGGTCTTCCTGTGTGGCATTTGCGCTGGGGGTGCTGTGTGTGTGTGTGTG
>NC_056512.1:11730293-11731654 GCF_014905685.2 Nematolebias whitei
TGAATCCAGAAATACAGGTTCACCCATCCTGAGACTTTCTTTCTTGAAAATTCAAGTGAAAGAACACTCTCTTTTCTATTATCATTACTGTTTTACAAATGTTTGATAATCAAAGTGTTTTAGTTCAAACATTTTAGATGTTACAGGGAACTAATCAATTTTATTAACTGTAAAACAGTAACAATGATTTTTTAGTTGCTTATGCAAAGTTAGAATTCATGTTAAGGCCTGTTACAGAGTAATTATGCATTTTCTGATTTCTGTCTTTGAATGAGCAGTGTGCGTTTTCCAAGGTCAGGAGTCGGAGCAGACATGTGTTGGAACAACTACGTTGTTTTACATCCTCTCAGACGTAAACAGAGGAGTTGGCACCTGTTTCTCCAAACTCGCCAAAACATTTCTCTCTCTGTCTCTGAGAACATTTTCAATCTGTTCCATAACATTCTTGCTGTTTTCTGACTTCTAGTAACCTCTTACATCACAAAACACACCCCTGTCTGGTTGATATTGACCAATCAGGAACTCTCAAATATACCGGAAATAGAGCCCTTTAAATGCCGGTACTTCCTAGTTCTCTCAGTTCGGTGAAGTGGCAGTTCTGTGAAGTCGTTGTTCTGTGAGTTGCCGTTGGAGTCGGGCTGGAGAGTTTGCAGCTCCAGTCGTTTGGGAGAATAGGAGTCCAGCCATGATAAGGCTCTTCCGAGTTTGGATTATAACATCTTCCACCTCTGAGTGGAACTTCTGAAGAACCCCACTCATGTGGAGTCCACCCGGTGAGGTGAACTGTTGTTGACGAAGCCCCGTCACCACTTCGGACGAGTCACAGCCATCCTATGGAGACGCTGAAAGGTAGCGTTAACTGGAGCTCCTCTTCTTCTGATCCATCGTCAGAGAGGTAAATGAGTCTAGTCTCCTACTGAACGTACCGAGGAAAAGCTGGGTCGGATGGAGGGTGTCGTCCTGTCAACACTTTTCACTCATACACACCACATTCTCCCTCATCCATCTTTCACTCCCACTAAACTTCATCTTTCCATCTTTAAACTCTCCTATCTAGAAAATTAATCCAGATGTTTTCAGAAATGTCTGTGGTGAAGCAATGGAAAATCATGGCCGTATGGTTTTCCTGGTTGTAAAGCTGATTAATTATGTTGTTATTTTCATATTTTGCCAAATTAATGTAAATGTTGATGTTAAACTTTGATTCTGTAAATAAATGGCCACATTCATTTTGATGGGTCAAAGATAAATAACGTCTCACGTCCACATTTCATTAAATTCAATGCACGTTTATATTCAGTCCAGAAAAATGAAGAATCCGTTTTAATTGATGAATATATCTCAGCATCTGTTCATCTACA
>NC_056512.1:11731754-11749263 GCF_014905685.2 Nematolebias whitei
GCTGGGGTCACCCGGTTCTTTCCTCTGCTTCTCTCTGGGGGGGGGTGCGGTTCTCCCTGTTGGGAGACTCCTGGGGCTCCGGGCCTGGGGGCCGCTGTGTGTCTGTGGCTCCGGTCCTCCCTGTGTTGCCATTGTGTCCTGGGGGGGTGGGTCTGTGGGCCCCCGCATCCACAATTGGGCATTCTTTTGGAGAAATCTGGTGGTGGCCGGTGTGCTTGCGCGGGTGTTTGGATTCAGGTGCTTTGACAGATGCACGCTAGGTTGGGTAGTGGTGGAAGCTAGATGATTCCTTGTGCCATGTCGAATGTTTCATGGTGATATTGTGGGTGGCATTGTGCTGTGCATGTTGTTTTGTCGTGGTGGTCTCTCGTTTTATCTATTAATCTTTTATTTTTTTCTTCTTTCTTCTCTTTCTTTAAAAAAAAAAAAAAGAAGAAAAAAAAATTGAGCGACGATGATAAGTTCATTGAAACACTTCACAATGTTTCTACACTTAAACTGAGCTCACAAAAAAAAGATAGAGAACTTTACTAATTGGGTTTTGAATGTATGTGAATGTTTTTGGTCAGTGCCCTAAAACAACTTCTTTTGTGGTTTGGCAATATATAAATAAACTGAATTTTGTTTTCTAACACATCCAAAGCTTCCAACATTTTTCAGTCAGGTCATCTGGGCAGCTTTGTTGTTTACATCCAAAGCTTATTCTGTTCTCCTTTGTCTTTTACCAATTTGGTTTTAAAAATCAAATGTTGGTTATTCTGGGCTATTTCCTTCAACATTAATCCACTGCTAGTTGATCTTTCCTTAGACCACTAGACCTGGCTATAACTAATTTACATTTCAAAACAGCATCCAAAACGATAAGGTCAAACATTTTACCAAGACAAGGCAATTTCTCTAGTTTTTGCACAAGACTTTTCAATGCTGCTGGAAGAAAAGAATGAAAAATATGCCAAAACCGGAAGAAAACAGACAAATTTTAAAATGGCAACTCAGAAAGCTGATGTATGTGGAATAATTTACAGGGGAAAACCTGGCAGGAAACAGCTAAAGTAAACAGAGCCATTTGCGAGTGAAAATGTGTTTGCTGTAGATAAGTTGGCGGGATGGTGGTGCAGTTGGTAAAGTTGTCGCCTCTCAGCAAGAAGGTCGCTGGATCAAATCTCAGCTGTGGATCCTTCTGGAACTTTTTGGGTAGAGTTTTCATGTTCTCTTCATTCATATATGGATTTCCTCCCACAGACCAAAAGCATGCATGTTAAGCTAACTGGGAACTCTAAATTGTCCCTTGGTGTGAATGGTTACTTTTTTGTGGCCCTGTGATGGACTTGCGACCTGCCTAGGGTGTACCCTGCCCCTCGCACAGTGACTGTTGGATATAGGTACTAGTGACACCCATGCCAGAAAAGGAAGAAGTGGGTAAAAGATAATAAAAGTAGGATAAGGAGGACTAAGTTTGTCTCACCAAAGCATAAATAACCTCAGAGTCTCAACAAAATCTGTTCTCAGAAACTGAACCTTGATTATTCTGGTTTGTCAGGTCAGGTCATCCATTATCTCTCTCTGCGGTTCTGTCATCTCCTCATACAAGCTGGATGAACAGGTTAACCACTTTGAGGTTTGACCTGGAGTCCTGTAATTAGCAGCTTTGTTTTCAGACTTAACCCTCTGGCCTCAGACTTCTCAAAGAATATGACAGAACTTGTCTGTGACCTAAGCAGTGAAGCCAACCTGATTTTCTACTGGGGAAAAGTCACATTAGAGTGAAATGCATCAGAGCTATAACAGTTAATGTTTACAGGGTCACACCCTGATCTGAATAATGCACTCTACACAAGATAAGTACTTTGTATGATTAAGGGTAAGTTATAAATGAACTTTAAAATATTGTGTTAGATATGAAGCCGTTTTCAGAAGCAGTGAAGCAATAAAATAGCAGTTGAAGGCTTAGCATTCAGTGAAGGAATGCATATCAATCACAAATTTTTATGCCAGAGTTTTAAACTAAGTTCATCATGGGATGTGAAATAATGAAGTTGCAGCTTTATAGGTTGAGGCTTAGAAAAAATTGATAGTCAGATGCACCCTGTCACTGAGGGATTTGAATATTTAATGTTTGCAGTTTCAGAGATGAGTGTTCTTATGAACTATAAACAGGGAATGAAAATAAACTTTAATATTCTTTGTGCAAAATATTCAAGTGGGTATGAGTTACACTGGGGAGAAGAACAGAGGGAGGCACATTTGTTTTATTTATTAATTTATTTCTTGTCTGAGATAGCGCAGACAGATAGATTCTGGTGAGTGGAGGGAGAAATTTAATCCACCACAAGGCTCTTAGGCGGAGTAAAGGGGTGGACACTTGTGGCCTAGGCCGCCAAAGAACTCCCACCCTGAAGGGGTCTGACTTACTACCAGCAATGCGAACCAAACTCTTGCACCACTTGTATAAGTACAGCCCATAACAATGGACAGACAATCCCATACTCACGGAGCACCCCCCACAGTGTACCACAAGGAACACAACCAACAATCAGAATTGCTTTGCCAGTACCCCTGAATAGACCATATGAGGGAGGATAAGGAGAGAGATGCCCCTATAATTGGAGCACACCCTCCAGTCCTCCTTTTTGAAGAGTGGAACCACCACCCCAGTCTGCCAGTCCAGTGGCATTGTCCCCAATGTCCACGTGATGTTACAAAGGCGTGTCAACCAAGACAGCCTCACAACATCCAGAGCCTTAAGGAAATCAGGGTGAATCTCATCCACTCCCAGAGTCCTGCCACCTCTGAGCTTTTTAACTACCTCGGCGACCTCAGACACAGTTACGGACAGATCGACCCCAAAGTCCCCCAACTCAGCTTCCTCCATGGAAGACGTGCTGGTGGGATTGAGAAGGTCCGAGAAGTATTTCTTCCACTTCCTGATGATATCACTGGTTGAGGTCAACAGCACCCCACCTTCACTGAACACAGTGTTAGTAAGGTGCTGCTTTCCCCTCCTCAGCTGCCTGATGGTTTGCCAGAATCTCTTTGGAGCTGACCGAGAGTCTCTATCCAAGGTCTCACCGAACTCCTCCCACATACAAGCTTTTGCCTCAGCAACAGCCAAGGCTGCAGACCACTTGGCCCTCTGGTATTCCTTAGCTGTTTCCAGAGTCCCACTGGCCAATAAGGCCCGATAGGACTCCTGCTTCAGCTTGACAGCCTCCCTAACCCAGGGTGTCCACCACTGAGTTCATGGTTGGCCACTGCAAGAAGTACTAACAAACTTGCAGCCACAGCTTAAGGCAGCTATCTCAACAACTGATGTGTGGAACATGGCCCACTCTGACTCAATGTCCCCCACCTCTGCTGGGATGTGGTTAAAGTTCTCCCAGAGGTGTGAGTTGAAGATCACTCTGATGGGTTCTTCTGCCAGATGTTCCCAGCAAACCCTCACTACACATTTGGGTCTACTACACGCTTGGGTCTGTCCAACATCTTCTACCGCCATCTGATCCAACTCACTACCAGGTGGTGATCAGTTGACAGCTCAGCTCCTCTCTTCACCCGAGTGTCCAAGACAAATGGCCGCAAATCAGATGACATGACTATGAAGTCAATCATTGATCTACAACCTAGGGCATCCTGGTGCCAAGTGCACTTATGGACACCCTTATGTTCAAACATGGTGTTCGTGATGGACAAACTATGACTAGCACAGAAGTCCAACAACAAAACACCACTCGGGTTCAGATCAGAGAGGCCATTCCTCCAAATCACACCCCTCCATGTCACGCTGTCATTACCCACGTGGGCATTGAAGTCCCCCAGCAAAATAAATGAGTCCCCAGCTGGCACACCTTCCAGCACCCCCATCAAGGACTCCAAGAAGGCTGGATACTCTGAACTGCAGTTTGGCTTGTAGGCACAAGCAACAGTCAGAGGCCATTCCCCCACCCGAAGGCAAAGGGAAGCAACCTTCACATCTACTGGGGAAAACGTTGGTTACGTAATGTAACCCCAGATTTTATGAGTATAGGCGTAGCCTTTTAAGGCTGTCGCTAAATGGGTTTTATCCCGTCATGCGAAGCATTACACTGAAAAGTTTAGTCCATGCCCACCTGTTGTGTGGGCTCCACACGGTCCGTATAAATTACGTTAAGAGCGGGTAATCGGCTTCCAAATAGCTTTTTCTTTAGCCATTTACGAGCCAGTGAGGCCCGACGCTTAAAGGGCTACGCCTATACTCATAGAATCTGGTGTTACAGTACGTAACCAACGTTCTATTTCGTATAGGCTTTGCCCTTTAAGGCTGTTGCTTAGTGGGTTAAGGGTGAAGCGGATGTGGTCCTCGCCTCACTGGATCCATTCGAACACTGTATGAAGCGGAACCTTGCCCAAAAACGTCTTGTCACTCAGCTCCCCATGTACGTAATTACGCATTGCGTAATTATGTGTACCATGCACAGACGCATGCTGTATAATTATGTGTTCTGAATGCATGAACGCCCCAGAAAGTTTCAACGTGGAGGTAAGATGCTGAAAAAGGGGGCCATGAACCAACTGATTCACGGCTGAACAATATGAACAGATTAATAATAACAATCAATCAATCAATCAATCAATCAATCAATCAATCAATCAATCAATCAATCAATCAATCAATCAATCAATCAATCAATCAATCAATCACCTTTATTTTACCAGGTAGAGCCCGTTGAGATCGAGATCTCTTTCACAAGGGTGACCTGGTCAAGTGGTCATCAGCACACGTCACAGGGTAATTGACAATAAGCATTTACATTTATCAAAAGAAAAAAGAAACTACTATCACGATAAATAAATGTTAACAGTTTGAAACCATCAGGATAAGACAGACTTCTGTAGACATTAAATGTAGAACAGACATCTGTTTAAGTAGATAGAGTTAAAAGTCAACAAAGACATTTATATTTGATAAGTAGTGTTTTAGAAACATCTGCAATGGTCCAGATTTTTGATAACATTATCTGATACGGTTGACATGAAGGATCTAGGCGAGATGAGTGTTGATAGTTTCAAATCTGTCTGTAAGTTGTTCCAGCCTGAGAGGACGGCGAAGCTGAATGCTCTTTTTCCTAGTTCAGTTGTGACCAGAGGAACTGACAGTAGGATTAAGTCTTTAGAGAGCAGGTGTGAGAGTAGCACTTGCTGCAGCTTCCAAGATGGCCGCCAATCACCCCCAGCTGACGGTCATCTCCCTGATGAACTCCTGCTCCTATTTAAGCCTGCAGTCAAGTCTACTCGACGCTGGAGCATTGAGTTCCCCCGGTACTTAATGTTTCTAGCCATTTAGTGTTTCATGGAATACAAGTCTTACCTTGTGATCTTGTTTCTGCAGTTCTTTGTCGCCTCCTGAGTCCAGTCCTGTTTCCACGGGTTCCAGCTCTCAGATCTCTCGTGCCTTGCCCAAGCTCTGATCTCTCGTGCCTATCCACTCAGTCTCTGGGAGTATTCGTCCTGTTCTGAAGTTGCTGCACAGTGCCTCCATCTCACCATCTCCTCTGGAAACTCTGGGTTTCTCTTGGATCCACTCCTACAAGAACCACCAACTGTAAGATAAGAAAGCTACTCACAAGTTTATACCAAACAACTTACCTGCCCCAGCTGAACTTGTCCTCCGTTTCCAGGAGTTCCAGTCCTGATGCCTGTGCAGCCAGATTATCACTGTAAATAAATAAACACTGTTATTTTACTCTGAGTCTCGTGTTGTTCCGGGTCTCGTTCGATTGGGTCACTCCTGAGTTCTCACAGCAGGGAGTAATGATTGTGTGATGTTTGTATTAGGGAGGTTAGGTATGACGGGACTAGGTTTAGAAGGGTCTTATAGATGAAGGATATCCAGTGAGTGTATCTGCGAGCGCTGAGAGAAGACCAGCTAGACTTGACGTAAATTTCACAGTGATGAGTGTGATAACTGGAATCAGTAATGAATCGAAGGGCACCATGATAAACTGAGTCTAAGGACTGTAGGTATTTTGATGCAGCACTCATGTACAGCACGTCACCATAATCTAATATCGGCATGAAAGTTGCAGCTACTAATGTTCTCCTGGCTTTACATGAGAAGCAGGATTTATTTCTGAAGTAGAAGCCTAGCTTCAGTTTGAGTTTAGTGACCATTTTGGAGACGTGGATTTTAAATGACAGTTTATTGTCAATGTTGAAACCTAGATATTTGTAGGTGGAGACCATTTCTATTTGTTTTCCCTCTTGGGTTTCAATTTGAGGTGGGTTCTCTGGTTGCTGCTTTCTGTTGGATAAAACCATGATCTTGCTTTTGTCAGCATTTAGGACCAGTCTAAGTTTTTGCAGACGTGACTGGATAATATTAAAAGCGTCTTGAAGAGAGGTGAAGGCTTGGCTGAGGGAGGATGAACAGCGATAAATGATAGTGTCATCTGCATAATAATGGTGGGAGGCGTTTGACAGATCACTGCATAGATCGTTGATATATAAGGAGAAAAGAATGGGACCCAAGACAGAACCCTGTGGCACCCCTTTCACAACATCTAGGAAAGTAGAGGAGGATCCGGCTACATGGACAGACTGTGTTCTGTCAGTTAGATAGTTGGTGAACCAGGAGACTGCTAGTTTTGATAGACCAGAGTGTTTCAGGATGTTAGTCAATAGTCTGTGATCAACTGTATCAAATGCCTTGGATAGGTCTATAAATAGGGCAACACAGTATTGTTTGCAGTCCAGGGCATGTATGATATCATTTAATACTTTGAGAACTGTAGTTACGGTGCTGTGCTGTTTTCTGAATCCTGACTGGAATTGTGATAAAATATTATTTGATTGTAGAAAAACAGTTAGCTGATCACAGACAAGTCTTTCTAACAGTTTAGCAAGAATACATAATTTAGAAATTGGTCTGTAGTTGTTGACATTAGTTGGTTCACCCCCTTTTAGCAGAGGGAGAACATAAGCCGATTTCCAGATTTTGGGTATTGTATTTGTATTTAGACTGAGATTGAAAATACATGAAAGTGGTTCAGCAATGAAATCTGCAGCTAGTTTTAGGAAAAGTGGTTATATGTTGTCAGGTCCTGCTGCTTTGCGTGTGTCAAGAGTTTTTAGAGCATTTAGAACCGCACTGGGAGATATTGATACAAAGTCAAAGCGGTTTGTGACCTGTTTGTCTAGCACATGCGGAGTTGAGGGTGGATTTTCATCAGTTTGGTCAGCAGATAACATTTCAGGATGCGTAGATTCGAACAGGGAGCCAGAGGATATAAAGTGTTCATTAAAACAGTTTAGAATTGATAATTTGTCTGACAGAATACCTGAGCTGGTCATAATGGAGCTGGGTAAATCAGTGGTTGTTGTCTGACCAGAATTTGATTTTACTATTTGCCAAAACCTTTTTGGATCATTTAGATTTTTTGTGGATACGTCCAGGTAGTAATTTGATTTTGCATTTCTAATTAGTGTTGTGCATTTGTTCCTAAGTTGTCGGAAGCTGAGCCAGTCATGTTCAGTTTTTGATTTTCTGGCCTTAGCCCAGGTAGTATCTCTTTCTTTGAGCAGATTTCCTATCTCAGTGGAAAATCAAGGATTTTTACGTCCCTTTATTCTGTATCTACGATATGAGCATGTGTGTTGATTATGTTTTGAAAACCCTCGTTGAAGTAAGCCAGTTCAAGTTCTACGTCATCTATCAATGAAATTTTATTCCAATCAAAAGTGACTAAGTCGTGAAAAAAGGCCTGCTCACAGAAACGTTTTAAATCCCTTTTGAAAATAATGGTGGGTTTTAATTTTGGTAATTTTCCGTTTCTTACGGCTGCAATGGTGCAGTGATCACTAAGGTCATTAGCGAAAACACATGTATTTGTGTACTTGTGAGGCATGTTTGTTAGGATAAGGTCCAGTAGGGTGGATTTTTCAGGGGTTTTGTTATTTGGGCGTGTTGATGTTTGAATTAGTTGAGTTAGACTTAATGATTCACAGATGAATTTAAGATTGTCAGATGTAGAGGTCAACCAGCCTAGGTTTAGATCACCAATTAGCAGTAGTTCCTTAGCATTTAGCCCCGTCAGAAAGTTTCTTAGGGAAGTGAGGGCGTCACTTGAGGCTGAGGGGGGCCTGTAACAACCCACCACAGTGATTGATTGACCGTCAGGGAAGTCTAGTCTTAGTGCCAGTAGCTCTAGTTGTTTGCTAATTGAGCAAGAAGACAGACATTTTGCTGTGAATTTGTTCTTGATATAAATAGCCACTCCACCACCTCTTTTGGGGCGATCACATCTAAAAACGTTATAACCAGGAATGGAGATTTGTTTGTCAGAGATAGCTTTGTTGAGCCATGTTTCAGATAAGACTATTATGTCTGCTGCTGTGGACTGAACCCAGATTTTTATTGCATCTAGTTTAGATATAAGACTTCTGACATTTAAATGTAGAAAACCTAGCCCAGACCGGTTTTTAAATTCAACTGGTGTACAAATGTCATGTAGCAGCGGCGGGCCAGGGTTTGGTTCAATCCCAGAAAGAAGAAGTAACAAAACAATTAAAGTTTTCCATTTAACAGTAGTAAGTGGTCTAGCAGTGACCGTTTTCCATCTCATGTCATCATGGAGTTCAATTTCAGTGAGGATGAAGTAGTTTTTAATTACAAGGACACACCAAGCTCTCAAATCAGTGGGGGTTGTTGTTTTGGGAAGAAAAGTCATGAGGACCCAGTTTGTGAGATCCATGGTCGTCCAAGAGATTGTACCTGAATCATGAGAAGTCAGTGGGGGGGAGGGCATTTCAATTTAAATACTTGAATTGTTCTCCAAATTAAGCCCTGCAGACATGATGGCTAGGGTGAGAGTCACAAGTGATAACATTGTCAATTATACAAAAGAAAAAGAACTGAAGAGACAGACCTCCAGCTGAAAACAAAATGGTGGTTGAAAAGTGAAGTAAAATAAGACAGTGTTCTCTCCAGAGTTAAGTAAGATATTTTCCAATTATCCCTTTAAAACATTTTCAGCAGTCAGATGTAAGTCCGTGGTCGTTGGGGAAAAAAAAAAAAAAAAGTTAAGAATTACTTACTCCTTCAATGACGACTGAAGCAAAAAATATTTCCCATTTACTGGTAGCAGGCAGCCGGACGCATCAGCAGATTTTTATGGGAGAAGTACAGTCGATCACCTGGTGGTCTCTAGTGGCATCAATTGTCTTCCATACCACCGCGAACATCCAGACAGTGCAGCTCTTAGAAGCCGGTCCACAAATTTGTTACAGCCGGCACCTCAGCAAGCAGAATCTCCTGGCAGGATTGAATCACGCGGCCCCCAACTCACCTCAGGCAGGTGAGAAGCACCAGCAGTCCGCTCGAGATCAAGGTCTCCACCCGAGCTTCTCCAGGAAGAGGCACGGACTTTGCCGCGCGCCGCACGATCACCCGGTCTCTCGGGCCAGAGATCACCAACAGTAGCGGCCAGCCACAGGTTTACACCAGAGGCCTAGGTGGGGGATGAGAGGTGAGATCCACTGCATGGAAAAGGAGCTCCGGAGATGTCAGTGCCATGATCAAAGGCAGGGCGATTGAACGCCTACACAACAGGCACACACAGGAGGTAAACAAGCTTGAGTCGCAGTGAACAAAAAGATATTAAAAACATCGAGAAAAAACTAGGACAGAACAAACTATAAAAGACTAAGTAAAAAATATAGTAAAAAATATAGTAAGAATAAAGTAAAACAGAGAAAAAGAAACAAAGAAAATACTAAAACTCAGCAGCTAAGAAAAATACGTGTGGACGTGTGCGCGGCCATCTTGAAGCTTGTTATTTTTATTGTTATTTGAAAGTGAACTGATTATTAATCAAATGAACTGATTGGTAACAATAGTCATGTACTGATTAGTGACAATAGAACCAAATAACAGTCACAACTTGTGACTGATAACAACATCTCACATTGTAATGCATGCAGTCAGATGTGAGTTTAAACGGGGTTTCATGAAACAACAATATTCATTCTGTTAGAACACTAAGTACAGAATGTGTCATGGAACGAGCCGTCACATCACTTAAATAGAAACGAATAATTGAGCAGGGTGTTGACCACGCGGCCGCAGTGCAAATATCCTGCATTGTCATATCATTATGCAAAGCAGTCGAAGATGCGGTCGAGTGTGCCCTGAGGTTAACAGGAGGCTCTAAATCTGATGCTATGTAGACTTCAGAAATGGCCTCACACAGCCAGTGTGACAAGCGCTGGGTGGATAACGGGCGGCCTGCAGATGCATCTCTATAATGCACAAGCAAATGTTGAGTTTGACGCATTGCAGCTGTGCGCGCTATGTAACACGTCAACACCCGCACCGGACAGAGAAGATGGAAAGATGCTTCTTCTTCTGATTTGTGGGGGGGAGGGAAAAAAACCCTCCAACGATATTGCTCTTGATTTAAAAGAGCTTGTGATGATTTTAGGCATAAAAGCTGTATTTGGTCTTAGATCAGCTGAGCTGCCGTCAGCCTGAATTCTGAGACATGACGGAGCGACAGAGAGGGCAGATAAATCACTCACCCTCTTAGCGGATGTTAAAGCCAGCAGCAGGGCTGTTTTAAGAGACAAGAATTTAATTGGAACCTGATCCAGAGGTTCAAATGGAGCTTTGATCAGGGCCCGTGGGACCAGTGTTAAATCCCACTGTGGAGCAAGTGGGCGTAAAACAGGCCTGCGTCTCTGTACACCTTTTAAAAAACGCTTCATCAGCGGATGATTAAAGACTGTCTCCGAACCCTTCGTGACATGAAGAGATGGCTGCAGTGTATGTTTTAATCATGCTGAACGCCAGATTTCTGTCCATCAGCTGCTACAGAAAGGACAGCACTTCGCCTAGTGGACATGAGGTGGCCTCTACACCTTTCTCCATACACCACTGCTGAAAAGCTGCCCACTTTGATGTGTATAGCGCTGTGGTAGATGCAGCACGTGAATCCTGGATTGTACACACTACATCTTGCGGGAGACCCATCCTCTCTAAGCGGATCCGATCAGCGGCCAGACCCACAGGTGCTGGCCTATTTCTGGGTAACTCCTGATCGCTCCTCCCACCTGGAGGAGAGCGTCCTCCCTCCACAGCAATTTTCACAGGCACCCCGATAGCAGACGTTGTAGAACTGGGAACCATGGTGCGTTCACGCGCTCGGGAGCCACTAGGAGAGCTGTCAATCCCTCCTCCTGAACTCTGTTCAAAAACCGTAATATCAGAGGAGGTGGGGGGAAACGCGTAAAGAAGCGTTTTGGGCCATGGGCTGTGAGGAAACGCGTCCACCCCCAGCGGTGGTTCGTCTCGTGGGCTCAGTGAGAACCATGGTTGACACTGAGCGTTTTCTCGTGTCGCAAACAGATCCACAGCTGCTTTGCCAATTTTTTTGCCACGTCTGGGCCATCAGATCTGTATGGAGAGTCCAGTCCCCGTGACGTAGACCGCCCCTGGATATCACATCTGCCCGTTTGTTCAGAACACCGGGGATGTACACTGCTCTGATGGAGAGCAGATTTTGGTGTGCCCAACACAGTAGTTTTCTAGCAATGTGTAACATTTGGGCTGAGTGCACACCCCCCTGCCGGTTTATGTAAGCAGCAGTCACCTTGTTGTCTGTGTGAATCAAAACGTGTTGATTCTGCAGCACAGGAGCGAAGTGTTGAATCTTGTTCAGAACCGTGCGACATTCCAGAACATTTATGTGAGCTGTTGTGTGATGGGGCCACAGCGCCCCTACAGCTTGAGATAGGCATGTCTCCCACCAACCTGACAACGACACATCTGTGAAGACCGACACGTGTGTCATGGGTCTGCTGACGGGGACTCCCTCTAACAGAGCCAGGGTGTTTTCCCAGTGTCTGAGGTCTGCTCTCACGGAGGGAGGAACAGTGATCATCCGTCTCTTTTGTTTTACTGGATCCACGCGCAGATGCGCAAACCACCTCTGGAGGCGTCTCATGTGTAGTAAACCCAGCGGGACCACTGTGTGAGCTGACAACATCATTCCTAACTGTTTCATGACAAAAACAGCTGTTACCACTCTGCCAGGTCTTACATGGCGGAGCTTATCTTTTAGAGTGTCGATTCTCGTCTGTGATAAACAAGCTCTCATGGTGGTCGAGTTTAGCTCCAGTCGTCCAGGTAAAACAAAACTCTCATCCCTGCTCTGTGTAACGGTTGCAGGGCCGTCTCCACACACTTTGAGAATGTACGAGGCGCGAGGGAATACCCGAACGGCAGCCTGTTGTACTGAGAGTTCATCCCTTGAAAGGAGAAGTGCAGAAATTTTCTGTGTTTTGGGATGATCAGTATGTAGAAGTAGGCGTCTTTCAGGTCGATAGAAACAAACCAGTCGTTTCTCTGGATGTTGTCCAACAGTTGTCTGGTTGTCAACATGTGAAAGGGTCTGTTCACGATCGCCTTGTTGAAAACTGATAGATCTAAAACAGGTCTTGTTCCTCCAGTCCGTTTGGGAACCAGGAAGTAACGTGAGTAAAAACTTGTGTTTTCCTCTCCGTCGTGAACTCTGGAGATCACCTATTTTACCAGAAGTTCTTGGACTTCTGCATTTAGGAATGAGACTTGGTCTGGTGATGACAGGACCGTCTCTAAAATTCCTCAGAATGGAGGGGGCCGGGTTGCAAATTGCAGCGTGTAACCCCTGCTTAACAACCTGGTCATCCATCTGTCTGGTGAGCATGTTCGCAGCCACTCCGCGTAAAATTCGTGGAGTGGGCGCGCGTTTAGGTGATGCGTCATGTTTTTTACGGATGCCATCCAGTCCACCGCCTCAACCGCCGTCATATGTCGCAGGAGTGTGTTCCGCATGACCCAAGGTGAGGCCTCCTCGAAAGGGCTCTGAGTGCACCTGTGTGCTGCGCTCGGACCGCGGGTCCACCTTCATGTCTATGTGGACCGGTGTGTTTTGAGGAGAGGCGTGTGAAAACTGATGATGCCGCGGGGGCGTGCGTTTGATGCCACTGTGGTGAAACGCATGTCGCTCCTGCCGCGAGCAAGATCATGCACTGGGCTCGCTTTGCGATCTTGCATCTATGCTGACATGAGTGGGCGAGCGCTGAGAAGCGGTGAGCGCGACTTCATCCACGCTGTGCCGTTTGGGTGAAGGCTGCGAGCCCCGAGGGAGCACGCGTTTTCTTTGGTGGGGTGCGCGCTACTCCCGCTGGGAGCGAGGTTCATTACCGGGCTCACTCAGCTGTCTCACGTTTATGCTTACGTGAGCGGGCGAGCGCTGAGAATCGGTGAGTGAAGGCTGCACGCGCCACAGAGGCACGCATTTGCTTCGGTGAGGCGTGTGTCGCTCTTGCTGAGAGCGAGGTCTCTCACCAGACCCGTCTTGCTGTCTCACATTTATGTCGATGTGAGCCGGTGAACGCCGGGGAGCTGTGCCTTCCTCAATGCAGCGACGTTTGGGTGAAGGCTGCTCGTGTCGCGAGAGTGCGCGTTTGACACCACTTCGGTGAGGATTGTGCAGCTCGGGCTGAAAACGAGTTATTTCGCTTACGACTGTTGTGTCATGCGAGCGTCCCACCTTGTTTTGGAACAACGGTGATTTTGAAAACCCTTTTTTTAAGGACACCGGCTCGTTTTGTGTGGAGGATGTGTGCACAGCCGCTGTGAGTTCATCTGAGCTTACAGACTGGCTAAAAACAGACAATTTAATCATTGAATGATGTTCATGTTTTATTTCAACACTCGTGTCATTTTTACACACACCCTCCGCCGACCATCATTTTTTGAATCTTTTCCCCCTTGAGCTCTGCAAATTGTTGGCCCAGGGCACCACCTGTTGGCGATCTCTGGGAAATGCTGAATTGCCGGTTGCCGGGATGAAGAGGGCTGATCTCTGACGGGCAGGGCTGGCGGTGGAGCTGGGCGAGACGACGCTGTTGCAGCCGTGGAACGTTGTTGTTGCTGTCTCTGTTCATGACGATCCCTCCAGCGGGCTGGGGGCAGGATGAGCCGAGCGGCTTGATGAGGTGGCGCACAGTCTCTGCCACCTCCTCTGACTTTTTGGAGTTTTCCAACATGGCCTTGAAACTGCTCCCGAACAGTGCATCCACCGTGATGGGGCACTCCATCAGGTCTCTGTGCAGTTTCTCCGGCAGAGAGGGAGAATGACGGAGCCAGGTGGACCTCTGAATCATTGTCATCTACACTTCAATTCTGGACAGGCAGACCACAGAAGAAGTGCACATGTTGCGAATGGCATCAGATGCCTTGCAAAGGGAGCTCCTGGTCTCCTCAGGCAGATCTGCGGCCTCCAGCCTCTTGGACACGCTGTACGCCAACAGCGCCACATTGTTGTTTGCTGCGGCTGCCTGAAACGCACACTGGTGAGCTCGATTGGAGAGCGTAGTCACTGTCTGGTCGTGTTTCCCAGGAGGGACAGGACGCTGCTCCAACCTGGACAGCTTTGCTCCGAAAGCTTCCGCCAGGCTCAGCTCTAGGGTGGGTACCGAGGGAAAGTTATGCTTGGTGAACCCCTCCACTCTGGTGATGGGAGCGAAAGTGGAGACGGGAGCTTTCGATTTACCAGGACCGGCCGCGGCCTTGTTCCAATAGGACGCCACCGCTGGAAACCGAGGCCAGATGGGATCAGGACGGCGAGCCGGAGTGGAGCCAAACCTTCCCGCATCCGATTTGGGCGGGGGGAAGAGAGGGACGGAAAGTCCCTTCGTGTCAGCAGCTTCCCGGATAATGTCGGGCAGTTCCGAGAGGAGGGCACCGATGGCAGGGAGCGATGTGGCCATTGAGGCGGGAAAGCCCGGAAGGGTTGAGCATCTGCTCAACCCCACTTGTTCCAACACTACGCTCTCCGGGAGGGAGCGAACATCAGGGCTGCTGCTGACGTCGCCTGTCCCAGAGGAACCATCCGATTTGCTCTGAGAGCCGGCGTCGAAGAAATCAATCGCATCGTCCAACGAACAGTCTCCCGCCCCAGACAGGCAGTCCTCGATGTTAGCCTTAAACAAGACTGCTCTCCTCTGCCTTTTCTCCAGAGGAAGGTCATCACAGAGGCGGCAGGAGGAAACGCGGGTGACGTGGCGGGGACCCAGGCATCCTTTGCAGGTGTTGTGCCAGTCAAAACTGAGCAAGTAGCCGGTCTTGCAGGACGGACACAAGTGGATGTGTCGAAGCTGGACATCTTGTTGAAGGTCAGTGCTATTAGCTTGCTGAAGAAAATTGGGAGCCGATTACCCACTCTTAACATAACTTATACGGACCGGGTGGGGCCCACACAGCAGGTGGGCATGGACTAAACTTTTCAGTGTAATGCTTTGCATGACGGGATAAAACCCACTAAGCGACAGCCTTAAAGGGCGAAGCCTATACACAATAGAAATCCAACACACAGGCACCAATCGGGGGGCTACAAGTAGACCCGCACCAGCTCTACGCCTCTCACCATGGGCAACTCCAGAGTGGAATAAGGTCCAGCCCCTCTCAAATAGATCAGTTCCAGAGCCCATGTTGTGCATCAAGGTGAGTTCAACTATATCTAATCAGTACCTCTCAACGCTCAGGCTCCTTCCCTGCCACAGGGGTTACAATCCATGTCCCAACAGCCAGCTTTGGTAAGCCACGGTCAGAGCGCCAAGGTCCCCGCCTTCGGTCACTGCAAATACCATCATGTACCTGACTTTTATGGTCCTTTCTGTAGGTGTTGGGTTCACAGGAAGGCAGACCCATGCTGCTCCTTGGGGCTGAGCCAGACTGGGCCCCATGGGTAGAGACCCAGTCACCAGGCACTCGCTGACGAGCCCCTCCTCCAGGCCTGGCTCTAGGGTGGGGCCCTGGTATCCCATGCCCAGGCAAGGGATGCTGAGTTCCTTGTTTTGTCTTGTCCATAAAAAATCTTCTGAATCGCTTTTTGTCTGGCCTGTCACCTAGGACCATTCGGCATTGGGAGACCCTACCAGGGCAATTAGAATTGCCCTGGACAGCATAGCTCCTAGGATTATTCAGGCACACAAACTTCTCCACCATAATAAGGTGGTGATTCAAGGAGGAGGTTATAGCCCCCCTGAACAAAAATCCACCAGCTGCCACTACACCTGCTGCACCTTTGTGCAGAGCAGAGCTGCAGAAAAAGTTTCCTCCTGCACCTCTGTGCAGCTCACACTGCAGGGTAAGCTTCCTGTTGCAGCTGATCAGCTGTTCTCCGTGCAGAGCAGAGAAGTAGGCTTGGCCAAGAGCGCTTGTAGGTGGCAAAGAGCAGATGAGGCAGGGAGCAGAAATAATGACATTCTGTGCTCTTTTAGAGCGTTTAGAATTTAGGAACATTGTGTAGAATATTGCAAGCATGTGGGAAGGGCTTAAAATGCCTTTATATATAAATATATAAATATTCAAATAATCTACTAATTACTACTTGTACTACTATTCCTACTTCATGGTTTTTCACTTATCGCAGGGCTTCAGAGAATGGATCCCCTGCAATAAATCAGGGACTACTGTACACATGCACATATACCATACCATACCATACCATAACATAACATAACATAACATAACATAACATAACATAACATAACATAACATAACATACCACTTTGTTCATAAAGCACTTCAAACAGCAATAAGGCCAACCAAATTGCTGTACAACAGAAACAAACAAGTAAAGCACACAGCAAAAAAAAATATAGAGCCGAATAGAAAAAGATAACTACATGGCTAAAATTGCTGAATATCCATCCATCCATCCATCCATCCATCTATCCATCCATCCGTCCATCATCTTTTACCCGCTTCTTCCATTTTGGGTCACGAGTGACGCCGGTGCCCATGTCCAGCAATCACTGTGCGAGGGGCGAGGTACACACTGGACGGGTCGCAAGTCCATCACAAGGTACAATAGAGACAATGTAGTGAACTAGGCCTCCGACATCAATCTGTCTCTGAAGACCTTCAAGGGACAGGAACTGTTATTTCATTGATTTGAATCCAGAAATACAAATTATCTCATCAAGAGACTATTTAATTGTATCCTGAATTAATCAATTGAAAGAACACTTCTTTTTACATTATCATTACTATTTTACAATATCTTGATAATCAAAAGTGTGTTTGGTTCATACCATTTCTAAATGTTGAAGAGAACCACTCATTTAAATCAACTGTGAAACAGTATTAATGATTTTTAAACCTCATTAGACTTTGATCATACAGTTAAATGTCTATTTACGAAGTAAGTGTGCATTTAGTCTTCTGTCTGAATGAGGAGAAGTGGATGTCGGTCGAAAGTCAGAGACAATGAAGTGCCTTGTTTTTAAAACTCTCAGACAGTAAATAAGAACTGCTGGCACCTGCATCCTCTCATTTCTTCAAAATATTTCTCCGTCTGTACTAACCGTTCTGAAAATATTCCTGCTGTTTCCTGACTTCTAGTGACCCTCTAACATCACTAGAACTACACCCCTGTTGGTTGTTTCAACCAATCAGGAAGTACCACGTAACAGGAAGTGGATACCC
>NC_056512.1:11749273-11752953 GCF_014905685.2 Nematolebias whitei
ATGTGCCAAGGGTCTCTCCATTCCAGCGTAGTCACAGCCTGCCTCTGCTGTGACTCAGCCCGAGCATTAAAAGCTCAACTTCTAAGGAAGCTTATTCGGTTGAACCGAGTACTTCGTCACGATTTCTGATTACCCCAGCTACTCTAACCGGAGATGCTGAAAAGGGAGCGTACCAATGGACTTCTGTTCCGGAGTGGATGCATCCTCTGCTAAGGTAACAAAGTCACTGCACGTCCTGAAGTGTACCGGAGGGCTGAGCTGGCCATGCTGGCCATGTGCCATGTTCTGGTTCAACGCATAACTTTCATCCTTAAATCTAAACTTCCTCTCTTAAACTTCTCTATTCGCCAGTAAATCAAGCTAGATGCCTTCAGAGATGAATCAGTCTCAATCAGTAATGTTCTGTTGTCTTGTTTAGTAAAGCATGCCAAGTTTATTAATCAGAAACAGATCAGCAAATCAATGTGTACATGTTTTGATGTTAAATTTTGATTCTGTTAAATAAATGACCGCATTTATTCTGATGGGTCAAAGATAAAATGACGTCTCATGTCACTGATTAAACACTCCACTCACAAGTTATCTTGGTCACACAACAGAAATTTAACTCAAAAATGAAAAGAATCCGTCGTAATTAAACAATTAATATTCTTTGTGCTTGAACTAGCTTTAAGAATAATTAATTAGCAGTGAAGCTAACAGCTACATCACTACAACAAACAACCAGTCACTCTCTCACTCACACCTATGGACAATTCAGAGTTACCATTCAGCCTAACCGTGCGTGTTTTTGGTCTGTGGGAGGAAACCGGAGTACCTGGAGAAAACTCACGCATGCACGGAGAAAACATGCAAACTCCACCCAGAAAGGCCCCAGGACTGGGTTTTGGACCAGGGACCTGCTCGCTGAAAGGCAGCAGCTCTACCAGTTGCGCCACCGTGCTGCCCATTGCTGAATACAAACAAGTTAAAAATAAAATCACCTAATGTCAAAAGCCAGGGAATAAAAGTGGGTTTTTAAGAGAGACTTAAAAACAGTGAGCGAACGAGCCTGCCTGACATGTAGTGGTAAGTCATTCTACAGTTTTGGACCTGCAACAGAGAAGGCCCCATCACATCTGAGCTTAAGACGGGTTTCTGGAACCAGTAGAAGCATCTGATCTGCTGACCTCTGTCGCAAGCTGTTGAGGCCTCAGGTCTCATCTCAGACCCCAGGCCCACCTCCAGCTCAGGAGGCTCCCGGCTCACAATCCCTCAGAAGTAGTAACTCACAATATTTCAATAAATCAAGGAAATGTGAATTCAGTTTACCATTTGTTTTAAATCAAGGCAGGAAAAGGTTACAGTTTACAATGCTGGCCTCTCCGATACAATTCGACATGAGATCAAGGACCGGAAGGGGCTGGATTACATGTTGCATTACAAGTACACTGGGCCTAGGCTCCACTTTCTTCCAGAAGCGCAGCCTGTCAAGTGGATAAGAGGGGCGGACTAAGTGTGATTGCATTGGATTTTATGTGAGCTGACGTGTCAGGAAAAATAACAGGATGTCGCAAAGCCTCTGTGCATGTTGTAGCGAGACAATAAAGAAATGACAAATAAATAAAAACTCTATTCCTTGATGGATATTGAATCCTTGGGAGACGTTTTTTTTAGAGTTGCTGGCCCTGTTTTAACCGGTCAGAACCAGGTCATAATCTTATTACAATCCATCGCTGAGCAGATCAAAACCCAGGGTCACAGTCTAGAAAAAATATTTCTATCACCTCAGAGAGTGCTGTGGGACATATGGCTGCAGCAGATCAGTAAGATAAGAGGGGGCAGATATGTTCAGAGATTTAAAAATATACAGAAGAATTTTGAACTGAATTCACAAGTGAACCTGGAGTCAGTGTAGGGAGGCCAAAACTGGTGTTATATGCTCTCTTTTGCCTATACTGGTTAAAAATTGGACTGCAGCATTTTGGACCAGTTGTAATTGTGCAATGGAGGTCTGACTGATTCTGAAAAGAAGCACATTGCAGTAATCAAGCCTGGATGTTGTGAAAGCATGTAATATACAGTCTCTTTTTATTTTTGGAGAGTGTGGGTTTCAATTTAGACAGTCGCCTCAATTGAAAAAACAAAACAAAACAGGATTTAACAATCGTGTTTACATGACTTTGGCTTTTCTATGTATTGAATGCTTCTGTAAAGTGCCCCGAGACAACTTTGTTGTGATTTGACACTATATAAATACATTTAATTGAAATTTAATTGAATGACTGTTAAGTTTCATTGAAGGGTCCATTATCAATCCCAGATTAATGGCCCTTTGTTTCTCTAACAGGGATAGAGAGGAGAGGTCAATATTGTGGTTCTTGATTGTGCCATTAGGAGGAAACACTTCAGTCTTCTTCTCATTAAAATTCAAGAAATTTAAATCCATCCCGCCCCTAATGTCAGCCAGGCAGTCAAGAAAAGGTTGAATAGAACATGAACTGGTGCGCTTCCGAGGGAAGTAAATTTGACAGTCATCAGTGCTAAAATGAAAGGGTATGTTATGTTTACGGAAAATAACACCTAGTGGCAGCAGTATAAAGAAAAGAAGAGGACTGAGGATGGACCCCTGTGGTATCCCCCATCAAAGAACTGCCAATGATGAACTAAAATCCTTAATGTTGACATATACGTTTCTGTCAGAGCGATAGGATCTAAACCACTTGAGGGCTGACCCTGTGATGCCCACCCACTGCTCCAGCCTAGAAATGAGGATCTCATGGTTGATAGTATCAAAAGAAGATGCAAGGTACAATAGGACAAGGAGCACAGAATCACTTGCATCCATGGCTAGGAAAATGTAATTAAAACCTTTAATAGAGCAGTCTCAATGCTGTGGAGAGATTTGAAGCCTAATTGGAACACCTCTAAAATAGAGCGAGCCTCCAGTTAAACATTTTAATTGGGAATCAACCATTTTTTCTAGTAGTTTTGAAACAAATGGAAGTCTGGAGACATGCCTAAAGATGGACATCACTGAGGAGTCAAGGTTAAGATTTGTCAGCAGAGGGTGAACTGCAGCATGTCTGAAACTTTTTGGCACCACACCAGAGGATAGGCTGCTATTCACAATAGAGAGAATAGAGGGGCCCAGAATAGGAAAGACCTCATTTAGAAGGTGAGAGGGGACAACATCAAAGTGGGAACCAGAAAGCTTCATGTTGCACATTAGATTATATATATATATATCTATCTAGATAGGAATAAATTTATATATCCAGATGCATGCTCAATAATCCAGGTAGAAATCTAAAAAAGTTAAATCTGGTCCTCTGGACATTCAAAAAAACAAAACAAAGCAAATCAACAAAAAAATGTAGAAACGTTTCGTCTCTCATCCAAGAGACTTCCTCAGTCTGAGGAGCTGTATTCAGCTCAGTCTCTTAAATAGCACCTTCTCAGAGTGGATCAACCAGTTTTGCTGCTGACAACCAAAACCAGCTGATCACATGCTCAAGAAGGACCATCAGCCTAACAATGGATCATTAGCACACTGATGGCTGTTTACTGTTCACAGGGGGTTGAGTGATACTAGCAATCACAGCATTGTAAGAGGGGGACAGTTGAACCCGGAGGCCTCCACCCCTGTTTAACGATGGACAATTTATTTTCACAAAGATGGCCTCCTTTACTCCTCTCTC
>NC_056512.1:11757953-11769286 GCF_014905685.2 Nematolebias whitei
TGGGTTTCTTCTCTGCTTTCAGAAAGGCCCAGTTAGGATATCCACATTGCTCTAGAGCCTGTCTTGTGTGGGATTTCTCCTTCTGCCTGGCTCCTGAGCTAGTGGGGATGCTGTCTGCTCTGTGATACAGAGTCCTGATGACTCCTAACTTGTGCTCCAAAGGGTGATGGGAGTCAAACTGCAAATACTGGTCTGTGTGGGTGGGTTTGCGGTACACCTCAGTTTGCAAATGTCCTCTATCAGAGACTGAGACCTCACAGTCCAAGAAAGCCAACCTGCCATTTTTTTACATCTTCTCGTGTGAACTTGATGTATTTATCCACAGAGTTGATGTGGTCAGTAAAATGTTGGACTTCCTGAGATTTGATTTTAACCCAGGTGTCGTCAACATACCTGAACCAATGACTTGGTGGTGTCCCTGAAAAGGACGTCAAGGCTCTCTTTTCTACCTCCTCCATGTATAGGTTGGCAACAATAGGAGAAACTGGAGACCCCATAGCACACCCATGTTTCTGCCTATAATATTGCTCCCCATATGTGAAGTAGGTTGACTGCAGGCACAGTTTCAAGAGTTGACACAGTTGTTCTGTGGACAGTGTGGTCCTGCTGCTCAGAGTGGTGTCTGATTTTAATTTTAAACCGACCACCTCTACTGCATCATCAACAGGAATGCACGTAAAGAGTGATGTGACATCAAAAGAGACCATTGTTTCATCAGTCTCCATGATGACATCCCTCACCTTATCCACAAAGTCCATGGTGTTCTGTATGTGGTGTTCTGAGCTGCCAACTAAAGGGATGAGTACAGACGCCAGATATTTGGAAACATTGTAAGTGACAGAGTTAATCATACTAACAATTGGTCTTAAAGGTACACCTTGTTTGTGGATTTTAGGTAAACCATACAGACTAGGTGTGGCCTCCCCTGGGTACAGTCTGTGGTACAGAAAACGGTCAATAGCCTTGTCCTGCTCCAAAATTTTCAGGCAATCTATTAACTTTTTCTTGTAACCACTTCCTAGATCTCTTTTCAGAGGTTCATAAGTGTTTAAGTCACCAAGGCGTGTCATAACTTTCTCATGATAGTCTTTCTGGTTCAACTGTCCCCCTCTTACAATGCTGTGATTGCTAGTATCACTCAGCCCTCTGTGAATAGTAAACAGCCATCAGTGTGCTAATGATCCATTGTTAGGCTGATGGTCCTTCTTGAGCATGTGATCAGCTGGTTTTGGTTGTCAGCAGCAAAACTGGTTGATCCACTCTGAGAAGGTGCTATTTAAGAGACTGAGCTGAATACAGCACCTCAGACTGAGGAAGTCTCTTGGATGAGAGACGAAACGTTTCTACATTTTTTTGTTGATTTGCTTTGTTTTGTTTTTTTGAACGTCCAGAGGACCAGATTTAACTTTTTTAGATTATAATGTATGTTTCTGTCTTTTCTTTCACCATTTCAGTTGTGTTTACAGGTTCTGCACTCTCAGACTCTGAGCCACCAGAACACCGTGGGTCATGCTGAGCAACACTGTGTCTACTCAGTGCAAACAAAATGGAGTGTGAATCATGAGGATGATGCTCAAAAGGCCTACATTAAAATTACAGCTAGCAGTACAAAAATCTAAAAGTTAAATGTGGTTTCATCATAAACAACAACTTCCCTGAACTTGTAGCATCTCCTGATGAACTCAATGTGTGATCGCTGCTGCCTGGAGAAAGTTTCCTTACAAATATAGGACATGCAGCATCCAGCAGGCCGTGGAGGCAGGCAGTGAAGTTCACCTGAAGAAACATCATCCATACTATGCACAGGTACATAATCAAACCACTGTGACCTTGTATGGACGCAGAAAGACATAGCTGTCGTCCGTGTGTCTCCAGAACAGGAATTCTGTGAAGCTCGTCTACAGAAAGCACGAAGCTTCTTAAAGATATTTCTCAGAGCACGTTTGTACTGCAGCTTCAAGGGAGACATAAATATGTAAATCATGCTGTTAACTTATATTTGAACATTTTGTGTAGCAATTTTCTATGAAATGCATTACCTCACACAATGGTCATCACATTTGTTACTAGAAACGTTTAATTACATAAAATGTTTACTTCAAAATAGGATCTGTTTCATTACATGTTTATTTCTTACCTGAAATATGTTAATACATCAAATGTTTACTACAAATGTGATCAATTTTATCATGTTTACATGTTCCCTGAAGTAATGAATCAAATGTTTCATGAATGTTTACCACATGAGTTTTTATTAAATGAGAAAAACCAACCACTTATGTTATTATTCAACTGTAAATATATTTCAAACAATGAATGCAGCAAATATAATTTTTTCCCCAATCTACATTTTACATATATCAGTAGGAGCATGTGTAGGTTTCATTAGCATTAGATTTACAACCACATTTGAACAAATGTTTACTAAAGTGCTGCACGCACACACACACACACACACAATCTTAAGTGTCACCTCTTCACCCTCAAATGTAAGCACCAGTATAGTTAACTGGTATATTTCTGTGTAACATGTATTTGTTTCTCATGCAACCATTCACTCTTTCCACAAGGATTCTAAGGTGTGCTCATGTGTGTTCAACATCCTTAGCATCAAGTTCACATCTCCCTTTAGTGAATGATCTGATTTGAACCTCAGCACATAATTCATTTATACTTTTGTTGGCTGTAACTGGGACCCTGTGGACACAGTTTCATTCCACCTCATGTACAACATGCGATGTGAATGCCAATAAAGAACCTTGACTCCCATACTGTCTTTAATATCAAAGCCTCTGTCATAACACAACGTCCCCAGGTAATAATCTGGAGAGAAGGCCACAGCTTTCTGTTATGAGCTTGTCTGATGCACATCCATCCCTTGGAAAGAAAAGAAAGGCACAGGTATTAGACAGAGTTTGATGTGACACTTTAAAAAGATGGCAAAGATGCTGAACAGATGCATTAGTGTTAGAACCATTTGAAATTGTGAGGGTTTTTTAATGCTGGCAGAAAATGCCTAACAGTGTTAAACAATGACAACAAGATGGCAAAGCAATGAAGTCCTGTATAATATTTAATACTATAAAAATTATTTGTCCAGTTGTTTTTTATTCAGCTCTGACCTGAGCTCCCTGTTCTCCTGTAACAGATGGTTTATTTCTGCTCTTTTTTTGTTCACATCTGTACCTTTTTGCTGCTGGTTCATGTTCCTCCTCTCCATCATCTGCAGCCTCACTGAGCTCCTCTCCTGGAGTTTCATCCACTTCATCTGAAGGTTTGTCTTGAAGAGGACATGTCAGAACACACATCAGTATTACTGATGGCAACACTAGAAACTTTAAACAGTTTATTTCACAGTAACACAGATGTCCATTCTGTCTAAACTTGGACTAAGTTACATGCTAAATATAAACCTGACCTAAACCAGGTTGGCCCACTTCTATGAACATGAACTAAACATGAGAACACCCGGACAAAATCATGGCACAAATTTATGGCACAACACCAACAAACTGAATTTAGACACTCACCAGAATGTCTGGAACAAACTAACAGGTCTCTTGGGACGCTGAAGAAAGTTATCAGGACGTCTCACCGTCTCCTTTTTGTTACGTCCTACACATGAGCTCCCTCGCGTTGTTTCCTGGTGGAGAATCTATAAAAAAAAAGTCAGTTTTTGATCTTTTTACAATTCTGGTCATATGACCAGACTTTACATCCAATAACGCAGCAATTTTGGACCATCGCTAAACTGTTTTAACTTACTTAGATAAAAAATAAAAAAATGTCAGCGAGAAAGCTTGTTTTCAACAGTTAATATGGAGGACTGTGAAAATGGTGGATCCGACCCCATCCTATCCCATAAGCCGCTGCGCCGTGGACAAGTGACGTGACTAAAGCTCAATAGACATTTATATAGCCAACTGATGGTGTTTTGTGATATTGTGGGAGACGGATGTTTGTTCTTTTTCCCCTGATAATGCAACTCCAAACAAGTCGCCGACAGAGGCGTTGCGAGTCCAATGACGGGTTTGAAGGATGGAGGCCAGACATCTTCTGGCCTACCAGATGTTGGAGGAAATGCCCCGATGAGAGGGAATGGAGTGGCGTGCCAGGGGGAAAAAAAGTCACTGGTTCTACTCCCTGGGCTGAGAACATCACACATCAAATGAGGGTGTTATCATTTATCAGGACTGAGGGTTCTTTCAGATACTGATCTGGCCGTGACACTTTATTAATATCAAATTGACATGATGACTGATTGACATCAGTTATCATTATTAACATCAAATTAACGTTACCAGCACAGTAAAAGGTTTTCTACTTTCTGATTTTACTTTTAAAATGTATTTCTTTTAGCCAGTCAAACACTTTTAAACTGTGAACTTATTAATTTTTATTAAGCTATGAGTTTTAATTAATGATAATTGATAGACAATGTTAGGATTGCGCGAGGAACCCAGATGATATGAGACCCAGAACGAGGCAGACACAGGGGAAATACAAAAGAACATTGTTTATTTATATACAGTGAAATTTATCCACACACTGCTTTTCTGCAACTCCTGGAAAGAGGGGCGACAGGTTAAGTGTTGGTCCAGAGGGGAAGACCTGAGTGGTTTGTTTGAAGAGCGTTCTTGTTCTTACAGTCCAAATCCGAAGGTGGGGAGCTGGTTCTTCAGTCCTAAGAATGAGCAGAGGAGGAAAGCCAAACGAGGGTCCAAGGGAATGAGGAAGGCTGGCAACTGGAGGCAAAAATGGCACGAGGAACACCTGACAGGCCGAGGGATCCAGATCAGGTCACGAGGAGGTCCAAAAACACGAGGGATCAGGAAACTGGAAAAGAGAACACAGGTGAACAAATTATTTTCACCAAGACATATCTAGCTCAGCTGTACTATACCATGTGAGGTGATATGCTCCAGCGATGAGTCACACTGGGCTGCAGCCTTTTGTAGATGGAGAGGCTCATCAGGCTGATGGCCGCCAGGTGTTGTTAATCAGCGGCCATCAGCAAGGCAGGCTGCAGGCAGTGGGACCCTTTCAGACAAGAGTTTTGGGATTTTACTTGTACTGACTATAAAACACTGTTTTGACATTACAAATATTTATAGGTTGTGGTTACAATGCTAATGCTGTGATTATATGTAAAGTTAAGTCTTGAGGGATTTTGAACAATAAATTTGAACAAATGGATAAATAAACAATGGATAAAAAGCAATATTTTGAAAGTAGAGTTGCAAATTTCCTATCTGTTAATTAATTCCAAAACTGATTATTTGAATGTGGGAGAAGAAAATTACAATTTTTATGAGTCTAAAAGGCTTTTTAGAGTGGTCCTCTTGGTGTAATAACTAACTGGACCTTCCTAGGAGTGTGTTATAACTTAACAGGAAGGAAGCCAGACGCAGGGGTGATTATAAGGGGAAATTAACAAATAATATGAAGCTAAGTTGTGGGTAAATTTTAACAATTAAGTACAGATGTGTACTTTAGAATTGTGGTTGATTTGAATGTTGAACTCAGCATTAATTGGGTGACAGGTCTTCTCAAACTAATTTGAGAGATGAGATGATGATGGACTGACTAATTATGGGGTGGGTTAAATATTAATGTTTACAGTTTGTACAGTATTATGGAGTGTTATGGTGATTTTTTTCCCTTAAATTAACATGGTTGAACAAGATACGTTTGCATGCTACTTAGTTTAATATTACCTTTTAATGATTACTTGATGATTTGTTTATTTAATGTCTATTTGATGTGTGAAAATGTCAGTGTTTCACCTAGTTAGCTTGCCATGGCGGGGTGCTCATCTCATCCATGATTTTTGCTAATGGGGAGGACGGAGACATGTCTGAGCGCAGCTTGTACTAACAGTTTTTGAGCGGGGGCAGGGGGTGTTCAACATGAGGGAAGAGGCAATGTGAGTACTGCCTTGGGCTTTTTAGCTAGAGAGCCTGTATTTTGCGCCGCTATCTTAGTGATATGTCAGTGCCGGGTGGGGGTGGGAGGGGCAAGTTCAGTTTGGTAGGCGGGGTGCTCAGTTCTGTTGATGGGGTGGGGCACCCCGCCTGTATAATGGTAGGGGAAACACTGAACATGAATAAGAAAGTGTTTGTTAAGAGCAGATCTTGATGAAATAACGCCACTAGATGGTGCAATTGCGATGATAGATTTAATTTTTAATATCGTTTTCTATGAAATAATTTTTTTTTTTTTTTGCAGCTGATTAGTGTTAAGTGCCATGACGAGAGACCTAAGGATTTTGATAAATACATAAAATGGGGTTTTACAATATAGATTTTCTAGGGGTGAACTTATGACATTTTTTTCAATTTAAAATGGGACAAAATTGAAGGGTGGTTGAATGAGTAAATAGGTTGTTGATAAATTGGTAATATGTTTTTATTTTAGATACCGGGGGAGTTGGGAGGTTCTGTTATTTACATACAATATGCATGTTAAAACATGTTAATTGTTTAAATCAGATTTTATTCACACAAACACATTTTCTGCTGTGACAGGCTAAAAATACCGGCAGCGCTCTGTACAAATAAATTGGGTCCTACATGACTGAAGGGGAAGGGGGCACAAAGTTTTTTTTATTTTTTATTTCAAGATGGACAAAATGAACCATGCCTGCCCTTGGAGTCAAAAAGAGAAGTTCAGGTTCCACAAACTGATTAACATCTATTAGATAAGAATGCTTTCTTGCATTAGGACGCCTTCTGCAATCAGTAAATCATATATTTAGAGCATTGACTTAGACAAATGTTAGAAATTTCCATTATGTCATATTCACCACACCTGGGGGATGCTGAAGTCATTGGCAGATGTCGAGAGCTGAGTCAGGCAACCTGAGGGAGGCAGGTCATACGCTATAGCCTGTAGGTATCCCCCGCGAACATATAAGAAATAGTTTACATTCAACCAGAGGAAAAGTGATTAATTGCTTGCTAATCCGGCGGTATTGAACTGGGAGTTTTTATTCGAAGAACCTTCGGGCCCCTCGAACCAGGGGGAGTTGTTAAGATATTTATCTAGACTGGTCGTGGGATTTTTGCTCTGCTCAGAGATGGGATTATAATGAAATTATGACCCAGTTCTGACTGGGTTAAACTGGGCCAGCAACTCTAAAAAGAGTCTCCCTGGGATTCAATATCCGTCAAGGAATAGAGTTTATTTCTGCTTGCTACATCTTGTAGAAAGGCTTTTGAAGCACCGTCTCATATTTCTGTACATGTCAGTCCATGTAAGATCCATTGAGATCACACTTAGTCATGCCCTCTCATAAACTAACAGGATGAGCTCCCCTTCTGCGAAGGAGGAGTCTAGGGCCTATAAATGAGTAATGACACGGGACATCTGAGCTCTTCCGGGTTTGTGATCAGATCACAGACCGGAGAGACCAGCACTTTAAACTGTAACCTTTTCCTGCCTTGATTTTAATACAATTGGTAAAACCGAATTCATGTTTCCTTGATTTATTGTTGGTATGAGTTGCCACTTCTGAGGGAGATTCGAACCGGGGGAAGCGACGTGGGCTGGAGGTGGGTCCTGGGTCCGAGAGGGGGCATCTGGGTAACCGGTGACCCGCAGGCAGCCCTCGTCCTGACGTAACAGCAGGGAGGCCCAGACTTCCCTCTCCCCAGCCACTTGGGCCAGCTCCTCCGGGGGAATCCCGAGACATCCCCAGGCCAGATGAGAAACATAGTCCCTTCAGCGTGTCCTTGTCTTCCTCTGGGTCTTCTCCCTGTGGGACATGTCCGGAACACCTCATCAGGGAGGCATCCAGGAGGCATCCTAATTAGATGGCTGAGCCACCTCAACTGGCTCCTCTCAACGTGGAGAAGAAGCAGCTCTATTCTGAGTCCCTCCTGGATGACCGAGCTTCTCACCCTATCTCTAAGGGAGAGCCCAGGCACCCTGCGGAGAAAACCCATTTCGGCCGCTTGTATCCATGATTTCATTCTTTCAGTTACAACCTAAAGCTCATGACCATAGATGAGGGTAGGAACGTAGATTGACCGGTAAATTGAGAGCGTCGCCTTTAAACTCAGCTCTCTCTTCGTCACGACAGACTGGTACAGCACCCGCTTCACTGCAGATGCCGCACCTATCCGCTTATCAATCTCTTGCTCCATTTTGCCCTCATTCGTGAACAAGACCCCGAGCTACTTAAACTCCTCCACTTGGGGCAGGACCTCCTCCCTGACCCAGAGAGGGCACTCTATCCTTTTCTGGCTCAAGTTCATGGCCTTGAATTTGGAGGAACTGATCCTCATCGCAACCACATCACATTTGGCTGTGAACCGCTCCAGCGAAAGCTGTAGATCATGGTCTGATGAAGCCAGTAGGCCCACATCATCTGCAAAAAGCAGAGATGTGATCCTAAAGCCACCAAAATGGATCTCCTCAACATCTTGGCTGCACTTAGAAATTATGTCCATAAAAGTTATGAACTGTCGTGGCTGGTTACCACGTCGTGTTCAAAACAGCTGAGACATCGCCCTCGGTATAAAAGATTTATTTGACAAACAGGGGTTACAGATATTCAGAGACAAACAATTACATTATTAAAATATATGCATATATTTGGAGCATTAAAGAACGAACCGTCTCGGTCTGGCCTTCCCCGGAAATGCCCGATGAGCGTGTGTCATTTCCGGCTTTTATAAAAGCAGGGAAAAGCTAGCTCTTCTGATTGGTTTATCCCTTCAGTTGCCATGGTTACTGGTTTAGCCCGCCCCTTGAAGGACGTTAGTTAAAAGTTTATGGCACACTGAAATCGTTTGTTTTAGCTGTTTGTTTAACGTGATTATACCTTAGTGATACCAAATGATTTGAGTTAAAGTTGTTTATTTCTAGGAATAATTAATAACTGTTAATTATTATCTAACTCATGTTTGCGTGTTCTTACTTGATCCCTTTTTATACTTTTTAGTTTAGTTGCTGTTGTAGCTTACTGTGACAATTAACCCTGTGTCCTTTCAGCTAAACCGACCCTGTACTCAACAATGATTAAATGTTAATGGTTATTATTAAGAGAGAACCTGAGGGATTTTATTTAGTCAAACTATATTAAGTCTAAATTAAAGAAATGTGTTCTAGCTTTATTTATGTTAATCAGTCTGCTTGTAATATATCAAATGTGAACTTGTAAAATTATCATTAGCTAATATAAGATTATATGTAAAGGTAAAATAGTTAGAATTAGTAAACATTTTCTATAAATATAGTGCAACCCTGGAAGAAAGACACACACACACTTTGTATAACATGACATTTGAACGCTTGATAGGAAATATAAAAAGGTATAAAAATATGAAATCCAACAATCCCTTTTTTGATCTCCCCATATTCATGGGAGATCACCCCTTTTTGGATTTGTCCATATGGAAGTGACCCAAACTTACTGCAACCTTCCAGGGGTCCTGGACCAGACCCCTGGTTCAAACCCTTCAAAACCTGTAAAAAATACCAAATGCATAAACCTTTATAAAAATACAAAAAACTACAACACTCCTAGTAAGAGATAAATGCCCCACACTAAAATAAGTAAAACTCCACCCTAATACCAAAATTGACCTCTTTTTAAACCACCTTTAAAATACCTCGTGGCATTTTAGAATGATTAAATGCCCAATTGAATGGAGTAAAATTTTGAATAGTTAAGAGTTTCCAATTGAATCCACGACCCTTCTCTGGTTGTTCCTCAGAATGACTGAAAGGAAAGACAAGACACTCATATTAAACAGGAAAAGACAACACCCTCAATTTAAATAGGACTATCTAGCCGGTCTTCAGTTCTTGAGCTTGCGGTGGGAGGCCTTGTTCGTCCACAAGGGTCCTTTTGGTGCTCGGCGGGATTTGGCCCGCGGAGATATCTTCATGTAATGTAAAGTCCTCAGAACCTTCATCAGTCTGATCAGACATTCTAAATGACGTGTGTGTGCATTGGGACAAAACTAAAATCAGTTTGACGCGTCTTCTGTTCTTCACGGTCAGGGCTGGTAATCTTCCGTCCTTACCCGTTCCACCTGACTGACCAACTTAGGCAGAGCGGAGACTTCTTCTCCAATGTTTGCTACTGCCTTTTTCCTACCAGAACAAAGGGGCAGAGAGTGAGCTCCCACGAAGGTCCTGTCACCTCCTCCAGGTGTAGCGGGGAGCTGTCCTCAGATCACCCTCCATCTGGTCCAGCGATCGATTCCGCTCCTATCCAGGGGCGCACTGGTTGTGGTCGTAACAGGTGTCACTCTCATTCTGGAGACCGATGGCGTGTGATGTTCTCTCCACCACCTGGTGGCGTCCTGTCCCTCTTTTTAGCAGGACCCAGTCCGGTGTGATGGTCCGTAGTCAATCTCCTCGGTCAGAGATTCTCCCTCCTGATGAGAAAAGCTGGACACCAAAGCTTGCGAATTGTTAAACACCCTGCATGGCCTTTTGCTTATTTTATCTGTGGGATCCATGACCCATTTGTGGGCCTGGAAAAAATGACTGTGGTTACTTCCTAGTGAGTAAAACATGTTTCTTAATTATGTGACACCCTGATGGTTATTATTGCTACTGATAGTGTGTACTCTTACACTGTAATGTTATAATGTAGAGGAACATATGCTGTGATATATTCATAAATTAAACGGATTCATTCATTTTTCTGGACTGAATAATGTCGTGCATTGAATTATTAAAAATGTAACGTGAGGCGTTAATTTTCTTTGACCCATCAAATGAATGTGGTCATTTATTTACAGAATCAAAGTTTAACACATCACACATTTACATTAATTTGGCAAAATATGAAAAATAACAACAGCTTATTAATCAGCTTTACAAACAGGAAAACCATCCGGCCATGATTTCCCTTTACTTCACAACAGACATTTCTGAAAATATCTGGAATGATTTGCTAGCAGAATAGAAGAGTTTAAAGATGGAAATTGAAGTTTAAGTTGAGTCAGAGTCAGAGTCAGAGTTTCTTTATTGTCATTCGCACCTCATGTGGTACATGTGGTGGAGCGAAATTATGTACACGGGGTCCCAGTTACATCCAACAATAAAATGTATAAGAAAAACAGTAATGACATCTAAGATATGAACTAAGAAAAACATCAACTAAATATACACTAAGCACTCATAACATAAAACATTGAACATCACCACAAACATGAACATGAGTCTGTGAGCAGATGTGCACGCATGAACACATCAACATTGAAACAGATCAGCAGCAACATGAAACAGATCAGCAGCAACATGATATGGTTTTTCACAGTGATTATTCTAGTTAGAGATTCATGAGTCTAACAGCCTCAGGGTAGAAGCTG
>NC_056512.1:11769386-11780391 GCF_014905685.2 Nematolebias whitei
AAGTTCCAGCAAGACTGCAAGACTAAGACTCGTGAAGACTAAGACTCATGAAGACTAAGCCTGAATAGTTCCAAGAAGTGTTGCCTTTTAAAGGAGTATCCACTTCCTGTTACGTGGTACTTCCTGATTGGTTGAAACAACCAACAGGGGTGTAGTTCTAGTGATGTTAGAGGGTCACTAGAAGTCAGGAAACAGCAGGAATATTTTCAGAACGGTTAGTACAGACGGAGAAATATTTTGAAGAAATGAGAGGATGCAGGTGCCAGCAGTTCTTATTTACTGTCTGAGAGTTTTAAAAACAAGGCACTTCGTTCTCATAACCAAGTGTCCTTGGGTGTCATGAAAGGCGCTTTTTAAATAAAATGATTATTATTATTATTATTATTATTATTACTATTATTATTATTATTATTATAACTTGTCTCTGACTTTCAACCGACATCCACTACTTCTCATTCAGACAGAAGACTAAATGCACACTTACTTCGTAAATAGACATTTAACTGTATGATCAAAGTCTAATGAGGTTTAAAAATCATTAATACTGTTTCACAGTTGATTTAAATGAGTGGTTCACTTCAACATTTAGAAATGGTATGAACTAAACACACTTTTGATTATCAAGATATTGTAAAATAGAAATGATAATGTAAAAAGAAGAGTGTTCTTTCAATTGATTAATTCAGGATACAATTAAATAGTCTCTTGATGAGAAAATTTGTATTTCTGGATTCAAATCAATGAAATAACAGTTCCTATCCCCTGAAGGTCTTCAGAGACAGATTGATGTCGGAGGCCTAGTTCACTACAGTCCCCCCTTTGGAAATCATCGCCTGTCCATGGGGATGAATTCTAACATGAATTTACACCTCCGAATGTCCTTGATCTTGATGTAATCCAGCAAGAGGAAAACAAAAGTCAAAGAAGGTAATCCCACAACGGTTTTGATAATTCCATAATGTTGTTGGTAATTCCATTGCAGCAACGCTTTAACCCCTTGGAAACAAAGTCTGTAATCCATTGGAAACAGTCATATAATCCACAACGATAAATCCACAATGATTGGAGGTGTTGATTGATCAGCATGCAGAGGTGTTCCCTTGATTGAACTGCACAGGCGACCACTGGATGGAGTTTGGAGACCCACGTTGGAGTTGTAGGTCCCTTCAGCGAAAGTCGTTGCTGGTGGTTCCCAGTGGATGCCATTCTGGTTCTATGTTTTCATGCATTTATGTGGTTTTAGGTGGGCTTATGAGTGGGATTTTACATAAGACCTTAACCTATATGCACCTGGTGTGTAAGCTATCATGGTTTAGATCAGCTACAGGTACCAATTAAAGGGTGGGTCATGCTGAAAAATTATATATAGGGATTTATACCTATAGAAGGGCATTCCAAACTATTTTTCCATTCCTAACTTGGTTTAAGTTAGATTTACATGGCAAAATATAGTTTGGTTCAATTGTTTGTTGTCCTTTTAGACGAACAACTTGAGTTTGGGGCTTTTTGTTTCCCCCTAAATGTTTTGGAGTCTATGGCGAGACTCAACTTAAGGATTAGCTAACACTAAGTTAACACTTAATTAAGCGTAGACTTATTTAGTTTCTGCTTGGATGACACTTTTTCCCACGAGGTCTGAGTTTGTGAGATCTTTGTCTCCTATGGAGTTATTGAACGCCTTGTGTAGTTTAACCTGGTTTCGATGTACCCATTTAACAATTGTCTCTTTTTGGCCTTTGCTGATTTTGATCTGGTAGACAACTGGAGACAGTTTGACTGTTATCAGGTGGGGTCCAGTCCACCTGGGCATCAGTTTGCGGGCGAGAGTTCCGGTCCCGGACTCTCCTTTCCCGGTTGTGGGGGCGAACGTGTAGTACCAGACCCTATCTCCCACTTGGAGTTCCTCGTGAGAGGCCTTTTGGTCATAGTACGCCTTTCATCCTTCAGCGGATTTTTCCAGGTTTCTCTGGACAAACGCAAATGTGTTTTTAAGGTGTTCTTCCAAGTCATTCATGTATTGTTGTGTGGTGTAGGCTGTTGCCATGGCGGCATCGCCTTGTTGGTACAACAGGTGTAGAGGGAGAGTCATTTGTCGACCCGTCATCATCTCAAAGGGAGAGATGCCAGTCAATGTGTGTGGAGTGGCCCTCATGGCCATGAGGACCAGAGGGAGTTTCACGTCCCAGTCCTTGTGGTTTGCGGCTACGTATTTCTTCAAAATACTTACCACAGTTCTGTTTGCTCTCTCCACTTGGCCTGAGGCCTGTGGGTAGTAGCCAACATGGAAGTTGACTTTGATGCCTAGCATCTTCCACAGTTCTTTCATCACTTCAGCTGTGAAGTGTGTACCTTGGTCTGAGTTCACCTTGAGGGGAAGTCCAAACCTTGAAAATACATGATTCATTAGTAACATAGCAGTCGTTTGTGCTGTGTCGTTTGGAGCTGGTAGATATTCTACCCATTTGGTAAATGCGCAAGTTACCGTGAGAAAATATTTATTTCCTCTAGTGCTCTTAGTAAGTGGTCCAACCCAGTCGATCTGGAGGTCGGACCATGGGAATGCAATGCCTCTACTTTGCAATGGTGCTCTGTGGAGTGGTCTGGATGACTGAAACTGGCCACAGACTAGGCACCCTTTTATGTAGTCCTTGACATCCTTTTTCATTCCAGGCCAGTAAGCAACTTGTTTTAATGCTTTCAGCGTGGCGTTATCTCCCTTGTGTCCTTCGGACGGGAGGTCATGCGCATGAACTAACATCACCCCCCTGTGGTCATGGGGGACCATGAACACGGGTGAGGACGTCGGTCCATGAGCAAAAGTTAGGATATCCTTCATTGGTTTTAGCTGTTTGCGCAGCTGAAAGAGGACTTTAAGGTCTGGATTGGAATCCAGGTCAGCTTCGGACGGAGTGTTTTTGTCTGGGTCAGTCAAGTACAGCATCATCGAGTTTATCGCAGGATCCAACTTCTGAAGTTGGATCATGTCTGGGTCAGTCAGCACGGGTTGTACAGAGACAGTGTTGTCAGCCGGTTTGGCTACAGCCTGTACATTTGTGACTGCCATTACCTCGGCTGTAGGTTGTACTGACAGAGTTGCGAGCAGCCAGGAGGGGTCAAAGGACCACGGAGGGCCATCCACGGCTCCGTCCACGGCTCCGTCCTTGGTTTGGAAGTCTGCGAGGTCATTATACCACTTGTCATCGCCTAGGACTCTTGAATGTCCTGGAACCTTCTTCCAGTAGACCTGTAAGTCATGTGATGTCACCAAGCGATCACATGCCATGAAAAGCTCTTTGTGTTTGACCACTTTCTTGTTACTTGTGAGAAAGCCGTTCTGTTTCTACAGAGCGTGATGACACAAGAAACTAAGTCGAGCGTAATTAGAGTCCATGCAGATGACTAGCGTTTGGATGGAGCGTTCTACTGCCATTTGGAGAGCTATTAGGATTCCTGCTATCTCAGCGTACTGAGAAGTCCGAGAGCCTAATTTATAGCTAAAATTGACCTCTTCTTGGTCTTGGAGGAGGATCCCTCCAACACCTGAGTTGCAGGTTTGTTCGTGGTGGAATGAGCATCCATCCACGTACAGTGTTGTCATATCATTGCAGACAGTGCTATCAAAGTAGTGGTGATTTGGGTCCTCACTTACTGAGGGTTTTTCCGCAGCTGGCGGTTGGGTGGCTGGTACATCTTGTGTACATTCCTGGCAGAGTGCCAGGTCGGTGCCCAAATGTGACTTCTTGTTTTGTCTGTAGCGGATGTCTAGGTCAAAACTTTGAAGCGCCATGAGCCACGTGGCTACCCGTGAGTTCGTCACCACACCATCTCTGATGCGTTGGCTATTCAGGAAAGTTACTGGCTGGTGTTGTGTTTCAACAATGATTTTTTGTCCACCTATGTAACTGGAGAAGTGTTTAACTGCCCACACAGTGGTCAGTAGAGCTTTCTCACAGTCTGAGAACTTTAATTCGGGGCCTGCCATTGTCTTACTGGCATAGGCCACCACACGCTTGTCTTTGTCGTGCATCTGGTACAGACCTGCACTTATGCAGTGAGCTGAAAAGCCCACTTCCAAGTGAAACTCTTTGTTGTAGTCTGGATAGACTAGACATGGGGCTGACTTGAGTCTGTCCCTGAGAGTGTTCATTGTCTGCTGTTGGTTATCAGTCCAAACAAATGGGACGTCTTTCTTTAAGAGTTCAGTCAAAGGTTTCGCAAGGTCTGCATAGTTCTCTATGAATTGGCGTGAATAGTTACACACGCCCAGAAAACTTTGTAGTTCTCTGAGATTGGTGGGGCCTTTGAAATTGTCTAGGCCTTGGGTGCGAGTCAATTGCGGTTGTACTCCGTCTGGACCTACTAGTAGGCCAACGTAGTCCACCTTGGTCCTGCACCACTGGCATTTTGACAGTGAAATTTTAGCACCAGCAGTAGACAGTTGACTCAGAACGTGGTCGATCTCAGCCAAGTGTAAGTCCAGTGTTGGCTGCCTTAAAAGGACATCGTCCACGTAGATCAGTTTCCCACGTTCGTGGGCGTCTGGACATGCTTTGTTCAAAAAGATGTTGAACTCAGCTGGTGAGTTAGCGTAACCAAAGGGGCACCTGGTGAAGGTGTATTGTCGGCTACCAAAAGTGAAAGCTAGTTTGTGTTGGTCCTCGGCACGCACAGGAATGGTCCAAAAACCAGAGGCAACGTTGAGGGTGGAAAAGTACTTACCATCGGTGACCTTGGGCAGTTCCTGTTGGATCTGGGTCATTGGCCACCTAGATAAAGGAACTTGTTTGTTTAGCTTTCTGTAGTCCATGGCAAGTCTCCCCTTACCATTTTGTTTCAAAACTGGCCATAAAGGTGCAGAGTAGGTGCTATTACATTGTCTGATTATGCCTTTATCTAAAAGGTCATCAATGATTTCCTTGACAGGTTGATGTGCTGCCAGGGGAATCTTGTATTGTCTGACAAATGTAGGCGGTGAGTTGGGCGGAGTTGGGATGCTCACTGTGTGGAGCGAGGTCAACCCACAATCCATTGAGTCCGTCGAGAATGACTTCTCATATTTCATGAGAACTTGGCGGAGTTTGTCCCTTTCTTCATCAGTCGTCAGAGCGTCGGCTTGGGCGACCACCTGTTCAATCTGTGAAGAGATTGCTAAGGGTTCTTGATGTTTGGGGAGCTCCAGTGAGTGCCTTTCTGTGTCGTTAGACCTGTCTATAGGTAAGACACTATAGGTTTGAAGTCCTAAATTGACATCAATGGTTGAGAAGAGAGCTATGGCCTGTGTTGGCTTCGTGAACCAAATTGGACCAGCCTCTTGACTCGATACCATGTTGTCTGGGAGTCCTCCCAGAAATGGAATGCCAAGTTCAAAATCATGAAAATCTGTGGAGATCAACCATCCTAGCCTTGTGTTTCTCGGGATCAGTATCTCCTCTGTGCCTATGTTGCACACAGCAACAGATGTGGTTCTGGAGTCGAGGCTCATTTTGCTTGCGGCCTCAATGGACAGTCCTAGTTTGAAAAACGTAGGAGATGGTTGAAAATATGCCTGTTTAAGGCTAATAGCTTGTCCTGCCACGATGTGGACTCGTACCATTAGGTTTGTTACCTGAGGTGGTACTGAGGTGTTTTGGTTGCTAGCAACCTGGCAGACCTCTGGAATGGTCTGTCCAGCCATAAGGTTTGCTATGTCTAGCACAGGAGGATCCTTTGTGGCTGGTTTTAGTGACCACGGTACATTGTGGCTGGTGTCCACTCGGACACCTAATCTTACCAAGATGTCAGAGCCTATGTAGGTTGCATGTGGTAAGCCTGGGACCACAAGGAATGGGTGGACCAGTTCCCATTGTTTCCAGATCAGTTTCAGGTTAATGACTCCTTTCGCAGTCATCACTCGTGAACTGTTGGGATACAATGGAAAGCGGAAAGCTTTCTCTATCAGAACTGGACCCAAATGTTTTTTTAACCAATGTTTTGTAGAAAGCTTGCTTAATAGCTGATTTATCTGTCCACAGCGACAGTACAGCATCTTCGGTGTGGGATCCTTGGGTCTCTACACCTTTAGCTACCAATGGTAGGTAGTATCCAGTGGGCTCTGACTGTTTCAGCTCGCAGAGGAGGCTTTCTTGTTCGGTCAGAGTTGGGTTGGGTCTCTTCCGTTTCACATGCTTTTGAAGGATTACTTACCGGGACTGTGTTCTCTGCTGAAAAGTTCTCGGTGCCTTCTGCGGTGCCTGCTGTTGGGCAGTCTGTGACTGTCTCAGGAGGCAGGAATATTGGCAGGGGTTTGCTCACTCTGGCCCACATTGTCTGTTCACCATAATCTATAATCGCCTCAAAGCGATTTATAAAATCCTGGCCGATCAAAAATGGGAATGAGTCAACCGTAGATACATGTACTGGGTGGTATAGTGTCATCTTGCCAACCTGCATGTGAACTATAGCTATAGCTATTAGGGTTGTCCTCGTCTCTGTGAGGCCCTGCAATTCTATAGCATGTTCTATGAGAGGTATTTCCCTGTGAACACCGTTAGCAGCGGTCCTGAGCTCCTCCAACAGGTTGGCTGACATAATAGTTATGTTGGCTCCACCGTCCAGTAGGGCTTCATGTGTGAGGACCCCTTCAAGTGTGATCGACAGGTAAGCTTTTTTAGCTATCTCCTTTCTGATCAGGTTACACAGGAACCTTGTAGGTTTTGGCCAACGTTTCTTCTTACGTTTACCTTTGCCTGTGTAATCCCGGTTTGTCCGAACCGTTGGTGCAGTCACTACTGCTCCTGAGAGTTCAGTTTTTGACGGGCCTCCATCATTGATGTATGAGATCACCCGCTCTCTGTGTGTTGAGGGGCTCTCATTGTTTGTAACAACAAGGTCCTGGTAGCTTTCCGTGACAGTGGCAAGGTTGTTGTTTGTGTCACCTTGATTTGTCTGAACCTTTAGCACAGCTGTTGCTGTTACTGAGGTCTCAGTTTGTGACGGGTCACCGTCGGTGACGTGTGAGTGTACCCCCCTTTTTACTGGTGAGGGGCTGTCAGACTTTACAACAACAATGTCATGGTGACTGCCTGTGACAGCAGTAACAGTGTTGTTTGTGTGTTCTGACTCATCAGCAATGATATTGCCACACAACGCATCAGGTTGTTTGTCCGTGTCAATACCTTTCAACATTTCCAAGAACCGATGCACACTCTCTGTCTCGTCCGAGCTCAGAGGTCTGGGGCTCCCTTTCTGGACCCGCTGCTGTTTCTTTTTCGTCACAGGCTGTTCAGGCCGACGTGGAGCGGGAGCAGGTTCCCTCCTCTGGGGTTCCTGGTGAGATCCCTGGTTGTATGGTTTACCTTGGGTGCCATACTTTTTACCCTTAGGGCGTGCGCCCCCCTTCTGGTACATTCGTTCATCCTCTGGTTTCTTGGGAAACCATTTAGGATCTTGTCTGGACCAGGGGGCACTCGTCAGTTGTGGGTTGGCTGCTGGGAAACCTCGTTTCCTCTCGCCTTTCTTGGGAGGGGGAGCTGAAGCTCTCGTCCCTTCCAATTCTAATGACTGGGCAGGAATCCTCTCACCTGGGAACACCTCAATTGGTGTTTTGGCCTGTGGACGGGCCTCAAAGACATTCACAGCACAATTTTTTATCTCACTGATGGCTTTTTCTTTTAAATTAGCCATCATCTGCACTGACATCCTTATGTCAGGGTGGAGATTTTTGCTGAAAGCAAACTTAAATGCTTCCTCCTCCTCCATGCCGGTTTCGTTCCTGTAATCAAAATAAGCCTGCAAAATTCTGGAATAATTTGCCCTTGGGTGCTCATTCTTACCTTGCATGACCTTGTCGGCGGCTGGGTAATCGCCAGGTCCCGCGCAAGGGGTATACTCTTTTATTAGAGCAGCAATAACAGGCGGTAATCCTTTCTTGTGGCATCAGGTTGACACTCTATGAAGGAAAACACCGTCCTAGCTGAAGTGAGCCTGATCAAACCTATTTTATCCTCAACTGTAGCGTTGGGATAGCTTCCTAATTTGAAGTCAAGGTTTTGCAGATAGGCCTTAGTGTCGGTCGAACCCAACGGCCCTGGCTCAAAGCGTTGGACATATTTCGCTATTTTATGCAATACCGCTAATGAGAGCGGAGGCTGAGGGATTGGTGGAGGCGGAACAAAATAATCACGTGGAGGTGATTCACCAGAATCACGTGGAGGTGGCATAAGAAGATTTAGTGCAGGAGGTACAGCAAAATCCCTCTGAGGTGGTGATGGTTGACCTGGACTCCGACCCAGTTCGTCTTTGAGTTCCAGACATCCTTTCCCCTCGTCAGAGATTTTATTTGTGGCTGCGGCTAGTTTTGCCTCACAGGCTGTTAAGCGTTCACGTGATGTATGACACTCACTTTGTAAATGCACGCCTTGTTGGACTAACGCCGCCTCTTCCAATATGCACTCGTCCAGAGGTTTTGATGTTAGCTGCAACTGTTGGTGCAGAGCATCATAGTCTGAACACAGAGCTTGGTACTTCATCACTCCTTCACACAGCTTTTTCTCATATGAGTCTGCTTGTAACAACAGCTGAGCTTGTGAGAGCTCTTTTTCACGTTTCAATTTATCCTCCCAGGTCTCCTTCACCAATTGAAACTGTGCTTTGAGTTGTAGACACTCATCAAGTGTTGTTTCGCGGGCCTCTGTCTCGCGTTTCAACTTTATTTCAAGGGCTTCTGTCCTGTTGGCCTCAAGGTAATATTCAGCTTTTAGCAAGAGTGCTATTTTAGCTAGCTGTTCGTAGCCTGACTTCTTTATGGCTGCAGAAGTTACACTGCCTGCAACTTCCTTCAGCTCGACCAATAACTCTGTTGAGCTCATGCAGTCCACCTGGTCACCATATGGAGATAATGAATCTGTGAGCAGCTCCAAAGCTGTCTCCAGCCAGTCCTTCTTAACACCACAAGGAGCAGGATCATTAGCATGTTCAGCTTTTGTTGAATCTGTCATGGTTGTATTTACTGTTCAGCAAAACCTATCTGGTTAAACCGCCGCAACCTTAGAGTTTTTCAACAGGTAAATTTTTGTATTTAAGTGAGCAGTGAGTTTCACACACCATTTAGCTCTGGGTTCCATCAACAGTACTGTTATAAGCCAACTTTTCAATAATTGGGCACCTGTGTTTAGGTTTTACCCCATGAATATTGTAAGTAAATGCTTCCTGTGGCAGTGTTACTTAATATGAGCTTAATTCTAACAGATACAATGAACCAAGCTATTTCAGTGTTTATTTACTCAAATGCACTTAAAATTAATAAACCTGCAATTTTTCTAAAAAGTCTGACAGCAACTTTGTAGTTTTAAACGCTCCTTAAGCAGTTTATTTTACCAGAATTTGCTATTTAAAACAGTAACTCATAAACCAAGCTTGATTAACAAAATAAAATGAAAAGCGAGTTTGTAGCTCTCAGTTTTGAAAAACTGTAATACTCTGTTTTCAACAGCAGGTGGTGGTGCAAGCTTACTTTTACCGGTAGGAGTCACTGACGACTTCCTGTGAACCGTCCTGTTGACATCCGGTCGTTAGCTGTTAGCTTCGATTAGCAACGGACGAACACGGTCCAAATCAGCATTTATAGACGGATTTAAAGCTTGAACGTGGCGTCGCTTCAAAAGAACACTCTTTAGGCATAGACTCATCAGGTTAGGAATGAATTTAGAGTTGTCATTCAGCTTTTTTAAGCACTAAGGAAGACTCTGTTTAAAAACGAGCTTCATTTCCGGCGTCACGTGACTTTACAGACACGTGGACATCGGGGTGGGCTTTTCGCACTGACGCCAGAGAGTGGACGTACACGACGTTACATCACCAGCTTCTCGGCAAATCAAAACGTTTCAAATGCACTATTAACTGTGGGAATGTAGCGAATCAGCATAGAAGCAGCTCTGAGTCGGCGCTCAGTTTCACAGACAGCATTTCACCATTTAAAGCACGACTCGTTCGAGTCCAGTAAACAGAACCGGGTCGGACCGCAGAACTCCCAGTCATGAAAGAGTTTCAAACAGAATAAAGCATCTTTCTCTCTGCTCACAACTTAATCACACACAGAGAATGACAATTTCCAGCTTCAAAATGAACATCAACACAATTCTGTATCTTTCTGAACACCACAGCCGTTAAATGTATTTTCCAACGTCAAAACACGGACTTTTTTATGTGCTAACATGACGAGTTTTCCACATTATCACAATATCTCAGGTCACACATATAATTTATCTCTTCAGAAACAGTACGAGCCACCAAAATGTAGTGATGAAGCTGTTAGCTTCACTACTAATTAATTATTCTTAAAGCTAGTTCAAGTACAAAGAATATTAATTGTTAATTACAACGGATTCTTTTCTTTTTTGAGTTAAATTTCTGTTATGTGACCAAGATAACTTGCGAGTGGAGTGTTTAATCAGTGACATTAGACGCCATTTTATCTTTGACCCATCAGAATAAATGCGGTCTTTTATTTAACAGAATCAAAATTTAACATCAAAACGTGTACACATTGATTTGCTGATCTGTTTCTGATTAATAAACTTGGCATGCTTTACTAAACAAGACAACAGAACATTACTGATTGAGACTCATTCATCTCTGAAGGCATCTAGCTTGATTTACTGGCGAATAGAGAAGTTTAAGAGAGGAGGAATAGATTTAAGGAGGAAGTTTAGATTTAAGGATGAAAGTTATGCATTGAACCAGAACATGGCACCCTTCCTCCGACATCCAGCTCAGCCCTCTGGTACACTTCAGGACGTGCAGCGACTTTGTTACCTTAGCAGAGGATGCATCCACTCCGGAACAGAAGTCCATTGGTATGCTCCCTTTTCAGCGTCTCCGGTTAGAGTAGCTGGGGTCATCAGAAATCGTGACGAAGTACTCGGTTCAACCGAATAAGCTTCCTTAGAAGTTGAGCTTTTAATGCTCGGGTTGAGTCACAACAGAGGCAGGCTGTGACTACGCTGGAATGGAGAGACCCTTGGCACAT
>NC_056512.1:11780491-11789919 GCF_014905685.2 Nematolebias whitei
TCTGACCTTGTGGGGCCTTGGGGTTGATGTGGAGGCAGATGCTGTTTCAAGACTGATATGATCTAACAGAAGATTTTTATAATGATTAATGCTAAGATTATTTTTATTTTTCCAATTCAGGAGTATGGTTTTCTTTGCGATGCATAAGGCAGTGAAAATCATGCGACATGTATTTTTTTCCAGGGTAACATCTTCCAAGATAGCCAATAAGCAAACAGACGGAGAGAGTGGAATATTACATTTCAGACATTTAGACAAGTCTTCACAAACCTGTACCCAGAACCTCTGAACGGGTGGGCAGAACCAGAGTGCATGGATATAATCATCAGGAATATTGCCTGTGCACTGTGAGCAGTTGTTAGATGATGTAAATCCCATCCGAAACATTCGCTGACCTGTATAATGTACTCTATAAAGAACTTTATACTGTATTAATTGTAAGTTGGAGATTCTAGTCATTTTAAATGTTCTTAAACATATTTGAGACCAGGTTTTTTGGTCAAAATTGATTGATAAATCTGATTCCCATTTTGCAACAGGTAACATTATGGAGTCATTGATTCTAGACAATTTCTTGTATATTTTAGATAATAATTTGGGGGATTTAAGATTAAGGAACTCTAACACACATATTGGTGTTTCTAACAAAGTTTTATTAAGCTTAAATTTCTTTTTTATGATAGACTTAATTTGTTGATATTCTAAGAAGTATTTATTTTCCATGTCAAATTGTATTATTAAATTATTAAATGGAATAAAGTCTACACCTTCATATATGTGTTCCAGACGTTCAATTCCCTTGACTCTCCAACCTGGGAAATTTAACATATTATTTTCTTGTAGGATGTCAGGATTGTTCCAGATGGGTGTATGTCTACAGGGGAGTAGTGAAGATTTTGTCATTTTCAAATACTCCCACCATGCTGTCAGAGAAGAGCTAATACTGATGCTTTTAAAGCAAACATGTCTTTTTATATTTGTGCTAATAAACGGTAGATCTGAAATCTTAATATTATTGCATAAAGTTTGTTCTATGTCTATCCAAGTTTCATCTAATGTATTTGGATTTAACCACTTTGAGATATATTGTAACCTATTGGCTAAATAGTAGTGATAGAAGTTGGGAAGTTCTAATCCTCCGGTATCTTTGGATTTCTGTAATGCTTTTAAGCTAATACGTGGAGTTTTGTTTTTCCAAAGGAATTTAGATATCAAAGAGTCCAGTGACTTAAACCATTCAGTTGAAGGTTTATTTGGAATCATTGAGAATAAATAGTTTATTCTCGGCAGGACCATCATTTTTACTGAGGCAACTCTTCCCATAAGTGATATGGGCAAAGATTTCCATCTAGTAAGATCATCTTCAATGTTCTTTAAAATTGGGATATGATTCAATCTTATTAAGTCTTCCAATCTAGGAGAAATATTAATGCCCAAGTATGTGATGTTACCTGATTGTAGTTGTTCATTGAGAGAAGTATTAAACACGCAGTTTATTGGAAGAGCTGTAGATTTTGACCAATTTATAGAATAATCAGAAACTTTTGAGAATGAGTTTATTAATTCGATAACATTAGATATTGAATTTTCTGTGTTCTGAAGAAAAAGTAAAACATCGTCAGCATAAAGACTAATTTTATGTTCTATATTTTTACACAGTATACCTTTAATATCAGCAGTTTGTCTTATTGCTGCTGCTAAAGGTTCAATAAAAATAGCAAATAGTGCAGGTGAAAGTGGACATCCCTGCCTGGTCCCCCTCTGTAAACAGAAGCTTGAAGATATTTGATTATTTGTCCTGACACATGCTCTTGGTGAGTTATATAATATTTTTAACCAATTAATGAAATGGTCCCCAAAACCAAATTTACTCAATGTAGAAAATAAAAATTTCCAGTTTACCCTATCAAATGCTTTTTCTGCGTCCAAAGACAAAATAGCTGTTTCAATATTTTTACTATATGAATACTCTATTAAATTATATAATCTGCGTGTGTTTGTGGTCGAGTGTCTTCCTTTTATGAATCCAGTTTGGTCAGGATGAATAATGAGAGGAATTATTTTCTCTAATCTTTTAGAGAGGACTTTACTAATTATTTTAACATCCACATTAATAAGAGAGATGGGGCGATAACTGGTAGGTAGTACTGGGTCTTTGCCTGGTTTTAATAGTAAACTAATGTTGGCTGAATTCATATGTGTTGGAAATCTGCCATTTTCTTCTGACTCATGTAGCATTCTGTGAAATATTGGTTCCAGGATGTTCCAGAACTCTTTATAAAATTCTGCTGGATATCCATCTGGGCCTGGAGATTTCTTATTAGGCATGTTTTTAATGGCTTCACGGAGCTCATCTGATGTTAATGGTGAGTCTAGTTCTGAAGATTGACTACTGTCTAGTTTTGGAAGTATTACTCTCTCCAAGAATTGATTAATATCTTCATCTGTCGGATTTATTTGTGGAGTGTATAGAGTTTTATAGAAATCTCTAAAAACACTATTTACTTTTTCCTCGTCATAAGTTATGTTACCATTTGTGTCTTTAATACCATATATAGATGTTTTTTCTTTATTTAATTTGAGTTGATTAGCTAAAAAGCTACCGGATTTATTACTGTGTTCAAAATGTTCCAAGCGAAGTCTTTGTACCAAGAATTTGTTTTTTTTGTCAATACATTCATTTAGTTCTAATTTTATCTTGCGTAGTTTTTTCTGTGTTTCCTCTCCTTGTAAACTTTCTAATAATTTGATAGATTTCTCTAATTCCTCAATACGTTTATTTTCTTTTTTCTTTTTGTTTGTTGCGTAGGATATTATTTTCCCTCTCATAACTGTTTTCCCAGCCTCCCAGAGTGTACACGCTGATGTACCTGGCAAGTCATTAAACTCTAAATACGATGTCCATTCATTTTTAAAGTATTGTATAAATTCTTCGTCCATAAGCAGTGAGGTATTTAATCTCCAGTTTATACTTTTTGGGATTTCTTTCTTATTATCTAAATTTAAAGTAACTGGTGCATGATCGCTGACAGCAATAGGGTGTATCTTAGTGTCTGAAATGTTGGTCAGCAATGAGTTGCTGATTATAAAATAATCCAGACGAGAGTAAGAGTGATGCACATGTGAAAAGAAAGAATACTCTTTACTATTAGGGTGAAGAGACCGCCATGCATCGCAGAGTCCATAATCACTCATGTACTGTTTAACTACATTTATGGATTGCCAACTGCGTTGAGCTCCTACTACATTCAGCCTGTCTATTTTGTTATCTAGACCAAAGTTAAGATCACCTCCCAGTACCAGCGAGCAATCCATGTGATTTGATAGAGTAGAAAAGAGATCATGAAAAAAAGCAGCATCGTCCACATTTGGCCCATATAAGCTAACAATACAATATTTTTGACTGAGTATGGATAATTTTAATATTATATATCTACCTTGCGGGTCTATAACTGTGTCTAATATTGTGAAGTTCACATTTTTATGTATTAATATTGCTACTCCTCTCTGTCTTGAGTTATAGCAGGCTGAAAATACATGAGGAAACTCAGGAGATTTTAGCTCATCCACAGTTGACGGTAATTTATGAATCTCTTGGAGTAATACAACATCTGCCTTTAATCTTTTAATCTGGCTAAAGATTCTATTTTTTTTATGTTGGCTACCGGCTCCATTAATATTCCATGTGACAAACCTTAAAATACCCATATTTGTGCTTGTGAAAATATAATTAAACCACACCCATTATCACAAATATCAAAAATAGTAAAACACCCAGACAATAACATAATCCTTAATGATTGATTATTTATGATTTATAGATAAACTAAGTGCTGTTTTTGAAGGTAAATCATGGATGTATTCCTTTATGATGTATTTGCATGTATGTATATGGATATATATAAGCCTTTGTGCCTGTGTGCTAATAATTGTTGAGTCAGAAAAATAGAGACAAAAAAAAGAAAGTGAAATGATAATAAACACGTAAAGATAAAAGAAGAGAAAATAAAAAAAGAACCCCCTTACCACATTAAGTGTCATGCCACCGTGTACCACCACCATCTGTGTAACCCACCAACCGAGCTGTGCTGAAAAATTACATAAATATCTGGTAAGAAATATGAATATATATGCTTGCTAATACATTTTAAGTAAAATTAGCAACTGAAGATCATACTTACCTTATTTATATTATTAATAGAGCCAGGGAGTAACCTCTGGATCTCTAAACAGCTGACCATTGATGTACAGTTTGTCCACAGCCACCGCAGCTCTTCTGCCCTCGTTTATATTTTTCTTTCTAATCGGAAACAGAACGCGCCTTCTACTCAGAATTTCTACAGGGAATTGGTCGTTCATGCTAAAGTTCGTGTCACGCAGTTCCCTACCTCGGCTTTTTACTTGTTCTTTTTGTTTATAGTGCTCAAACTTAGCTACAATCGGCCGCGGCCGATTGCTTCCTGGCTTCTTACCTCCGAGGCGGTGGACCCGGTGAAAAGTTATGGAATTAACCGCGTCACTCGGCAACTTCAGCTGATTCTGGAAGAAGTCACGGACGGAGGCCTCAGGGTCTTCGTCCGCTCGCTCCGGTATTCCCGAAAAGACGAGGTTGTCCCGCATGCTCCGGGCTTGGATATCCAGGATCGATTCTTTTATTTTTTTATTATCCCCGGATAGCAGCGTCATCTCCTCGGTGAGTTGTTTTACCGTTCCTCTAAGCTCCTGATTTTCACTAGCAAGTGATGCTACCTGTTGTTGACTGAATTCCAAAGACTCCCTGAGGCCTTGAAACTCTTTATGCAGCATCTCTACTAATGCTAGTCGGGCGTCTAAGCTAGTTAGCTTCTGGTCAATTGACTCCAATATCTCCTTTAAACCTGAATCATCAGGAGACGGTGCAGTAACGCTGTCTGAGCTGCCCTGTCGATGCCGCTTAGCATTGGGGATGTTAGCTGAATTGCTAGCAGCACCGGATGTTTCTTTAGGCTTACCCATGACTAAGCTTTCAAAACACTCGTCAACAAACAATTCCAGGCTTTCCAAGGTCTCCTCGTCCAGTTTGTTTGATTGAATCAAAAAAGTTTGTTAGTAATATTTTAGGACTTTCTTAATGATCTTATATTTAATTAAACAGTTTTTATATAAATAAATACGGACTTACCAAAGTTTTATCATAATACTCACGCACAGTTTTTCCTAGTTCTCAGCAACAGCTCATTGCACCGCCACGCCCACCAGCATTACCTATCTTGCCTCATACTCATATTTTATGTTTCTGAAACTAATACTCAGGCTGGAGTGTTAGTATATTACGACCTGTAATACTTCAGAGGTGAAACAGAAAACTGTTTCAAAGAGGGGGAAGGTGAAGGCTGCTCTTGGCAGGAAACAGTTCATACAATGATTAGATCATTACAAAATATACAAAAAATAACTTCTTAGGGTTTTATATTTAAATGAACAGCAAAAAGCCAGTAGTAAGTCTGAAGCGTTTAAAGGATCATTTAGGATAATCACATTGAAATTTGAAAATGCACTTGTATATATCAGTTTAACAAAAGTATCTTTCTCTTTCTTTGTTGTAATGTGTACAGATTCCAGAAAAGGGGGACGCCCCTAGCCTGAAGTGGATTTGAGCAAAGGTTAAGGGGAAATGGGGTGATTCGGTATTTTTAAACACCACTGACTTGACTGACTGGACTGGACTTAAATAGTTTAATTGGGCTAATAAAAGGTTTCATGAACAAAGTAGTTTAACCACATTTTTTCTCTTTCTCTCTCTCTTTTATCTTTTCCTCTTTCTCTCTTTTCCTTCCTTGCTCTTTCTTCCCCTCTCTAGCACAGACAGGTACCTGGAGGGAAGATTAAAGTCCTCTTGTTTCCACAGTGTATGTCAGTTGTTTAAACTTTTAAGGTTATATTGTATTTTGATTGATGCTGTTGGCGCAAGCGATTTAATGAAGTTACTTCCACAGGCTCCAGGAGGAGGGAGGCCGGCGTGGGGGGTTGCTTATTGCAGGGTGTTGTTGTGCATTGTTGTTGTGCATTGTTGTTGTGTATGTTTAACGTTACTAATTGTAGGTAGACCTGTTGACTGCAAAGGCTTGGAAGGGTAAAAGACGAGATGAGAGAACACAGGTATCCCTAGAGAGGTCCAGTAGGTTTCTCATTTCAGTTTCAAGTGTATAGATGAATGTAAGAATAGCAGTTTATTTCAGTTTTTCAAGTTCTGTTTTATTATTGTAGTGAACTAAGCCTCAGGTCAAAATCTGGCCTTGAGGGCCTGCCTGGAACAAGAACTGTATTTCATTGATTTGAGTCCAGAAACACAATATTAAGTCCATCCAGAAGACTTTCTAAGTGTCCTGCACTGATCAATTGAAAGAACACTCTCTTTTTCTATTATCATTACTATTTTACAAATGTTTTGATAATCAAATTGTGTTTAGTTCAAACCATTTTCAAATGTTGAAGTGAACTACTCATTTTTAAATCAACTGTGAAACAGTATTAGTGATTTTAATCCTCATTCAAAGTAGAAATCAGGTTAATGATGCATTGTCTGATTTTCTGTCTTCAATGAGCAAGTTGTGTAAGTTGGTCAAAGGTCAAGTTTCGGTCAACTGCAAGTTTACTGAAAAAGAAATGTCATGTTTAACTTTTACAAAAAGATACTAGAGAGTTGACTCCACGAAGTCTGAGTTCTTCATAACAATCTTCTGTCTGTTCTTAAACACTTAATCTTTTTCCTTGACTTTTTAATAACCTCTTACATCACAAAAACACACCTATGTTTGGTCCATCGACCAATCAGAAAGTTCTCAAATGAACCGGAAGTGACCTCTTTTAAAAGGTGCAACACTTCCTAGTTCACAGTAGTGTGGCTCAAGAGCTCAGAGGTTCAGTGGCTCAAGGGCTCAGTAGTTCTGGAGTTCTGAGAAGTTCACAGCAGTTCTGAGAAGAACGCTGAGAAGAATGCTGAGAGAATGCTGTGAGTTAGTTCTGAGAGCAGCAGAGTTCAGAATGCTGGAATGCAGAATGCTCAGGACATCTGCAACTAAGCTGGACGAGAGAAGTTCAGAGGAACTATGAAGTCTGTTCTGGATGATCTCACGACTCCGAACGGTTCCCTACTATCCTTACGGAGAAGCTGGAAAGCGTTTGAAGGCAACTCTACACCGAAGTCGGAATTATCCTCTGCCAAGGTAAAAAGAGTCGATCTTCAACCGCAAAGTGTACCGTTGGTTAAACTGGGCCCAGAAGGAGCGTGTTGTTCTGGTTATAACAGACAAATTCCCTCACCCATCTCCTGCAAAGATGGCCGCGCTCAGAGCAGTTGCAGCTTCACAGGCTCCCGGTACCATCCCAGTTTTTAGAAGTTTTGATATTGACTCTGTGCCTGACTCCGCGCGATTTATGCGTGTGAACTATAGCCGAACCGAACTGATGAGAATAGGAGCGGATTTGCCACGAAATATAGCAGAAATCAGCAACAAACTCAAAGCTACGCTCGGCAGAATGCAGATCTTAAAGTCATCTACCTGGAAGCTGCAGCAGAGGCGTTCCAGCGGGCAGAAGAGGAAGCGCTGCTCCCGGCTTAAGAGGAGAGGATGCCGGGCGGGGGTTATGGTGAGGCTACGAGCTAACGCTAAAGCCGGTAAACTCCCCATGCCGTCTCTCTTTCTGTCGAATGTCCGCTCGTTGGACAACAAGATGGATTTACTTCGTCTGAGAGCGGGCGCCTCAGAAGAGATGAAGAAGTGTGCAGTGCTTTGCCTCACAGAAACGTGGATTACAAGTGAAACGCCGGACTCAGTCTTCCAGCTGGATGACAGACTTTTTTTTCGAGCGGACCGCTGCAGCGAGCTAACGGGGAAATCACGGGGGGGCGGAGTGTGCATTTACGTGAGTAAAAGTTGGTCCACGAACTGTACTGTTGTAAATAGCTCATGCTCGAAGGCTTTGGAGCAAATAACAGTGAAATGTCGGCCACATTATCTACCCCGAGAGTTCACAGTGACTTTCATCACAGTTGTTTACATTCCTCCGGACGCTAATGCTAATGAATCACTACAGGAGCTTCATGATATCATCAGCTCGCTGCAGAACAAACACCCCGAGGCTCTTTACGTGGTAGCCGGAGACTTTAACCACGTGAATCTAAAGGACTGTCTCCCAAGCTTTAATCAGCATGTGACGATTCCGACACGTGGAGACCGCACGCTGGACCGTGTTTACACGAACGTAAAAGATGCATACAAAGCCGAACCCCGCCCCCACCTAGGACTGTCAGACCACATCTCAATCTTCCTGGCTCCTGCTTACATGCCCCCGCTGAGACGCTCCAGACCGGTACAAAAGAAAGTTAAATGCTGGATCCAGGACAGTGGCCCCATACTGAGAGATTGTTTTGATCGAACAGACTGGCAGGTTTTCAAAGAAGCTGCTGAAAATGGAGGTTCACTTGATCTTGACCAATACACATCCTCAGTACTGGGTTACATTAGTACATGTACTGACACCGTCTCCACTATCAGATATGTTAAAAGCTACCCAAACAGAAAACCTTGGCTGAATGCAGAGGTGCGTACCCTGCTGGAAGCCAGGAACACTGCCTTCAGGTCTGGAAACTCAGAGGAGCTGAGTAGGACAAGAAAAGAGCTGGTTGCTGGTATTAAGAGGGCCAAGGCCACATATGCACAGAGGATCGAGGGTCAATTCATCTCACAAGACCCTCGGAGCATGTGGAGGGGCATTAAGTGCATAACAGATTATAAAGGAAGGAGTGAACAATGTCCCAAAGACCCATCTCTGCCTGATGCCCTCAACAAGTTCTATGCACGCTTTGAAGACCCGAACAGACCACCCAGCACCAGACTCACCTCACCACCGGATGAAGAGCATCTCAGCGTGACCTCAGCAGAAGTAAGGAGTACCTTCAGGAGGATTAATCCGCACAAAGCAACTGGCCCAGACAACATCCCCGGAAAAGTGTTGAAGGAATGTGCTGATCAGCTCTGTGAGGTGCTGGCAGACATCTTTAACACCTCACTTACCCTGGAGACAGTTCCCACCTGCCTGAAGACTGCCACCATCATCCCAGTCCCAAAAAGCTCTACAGTGACTGGTCTGAATGACTATCGGCCAGTGGCCCTCACCCCGATAGTCGCTAAATGCTTCGAAAAACTGGTCATGACTCACATCAAAACAACCATCAACATCAACGAGGACCCTCATCAGTATGCATACCGTGAGAACCGATCAACAGAGGATGCAATCTCCTCTGTGGTCCACACTGCGCTCAACCACCTGGAGCAGAAAAACTCTTACGTCCGTATGCTCTTTGTGGACTTCACATCCGCCTTCAACACCATGATCCCCCAAACCCTGATGGACAAACTATCCACACTAGGACTAAGCCCCTCCAT
>NC_056512.1:11790019-11793620 GCF_014905685.2 Nematolebias whitei
TGTCACGGTCAGCGGCCCCCGCTGCCCCCCCATCTGCCAAGCCTCTGCCACCTCCTTCAAGCTGCAACCAGAAACCAACATTTATATCTTCAAACTATCATCCCACAGTCTTAATCATTTCCTTCTATTTCAAGTTTCTGTCTCTGTCTGCTTTTTATATTTTTTGTTGTTCTGCTTTGTGTGTGATTTTCTGTTTATCTGTTTCTGTTATGTTCCTCTCATTCCTCAGTCTGCTTCTCCACTCAGTCTTTATCATTCACACCTGTCCCTCATCAGCCACTTGCCCAGGTGCTCTCATTACTAACTCTCCCTCTGTCACATAAAAAGCCTTTCTTTCCTTCACTCCTTGTCCGGTGATTGTTCTATGTTCACAGACATCACAATCCTCTTCTGCCTTGTCTGGTTTCTGCCCCCCTGATGATCTGCTCTGCATTATTTCTGATCCAATCTGCCAAAAGTAAGTTTTGCTGCACCGACAGCCTTTTGTTTTGTTGTTAAAAAAAATAAATTGTTTTGGTTTTTGAACTCCTGCCTCACTCATCTCTCTGCAATTGGGTTCCAACCTCGAGGATCGTGACAGAACCAAACCAAAATGTGATTTTAGTGTACCGTTACACCCCTAGAAATTATCATGAAACAAAAGATGTAAACTCACGGAAATCTCAATGACTACAAAGGGTAGTCATTTTACTGGCCCATTTAAGACTGTCATGTGTTCCATATTTATTCCAAATGTATTCACTATTTTGGTGAATCTAAGGTTTGGGAACTGTTTCCTTACACAATCCTAATATGGCAATCGACCAGGTGTTTGGTATGGTATGGTCTCCTTTTTCCTGCACAGCTTCGCATCATGCATGGAGGGACAGACAAGGTGGTTGTCGACTTCACTAAAGTGATGGAATATGTCAAGAAAAATGTGAATCCAGCAACTGGTGGCGAGGAGCGGAAGAAACCATAGGATCAGCCTCCCTCAAGCAGCATCTTTCTTAAGCTTGTGTTTGACTCAATATTTGGCTGTTAGTTCCTTTAATGGCGGCATGCACAACATTTTATTTGTTTTGGTGGATGAGTGCACAGTGATAATGCTCTGAACTGATTACCGTAAGTTCTGGTCTATAATAAGCATCACAACATGGGAGAGTTTTTCCTTTTTATTTACTTAATTTTTTACTTTTTTGTGTGTGTATTGGAGGGCGATTCTACAGTGTTAACACTCTGAATTGATTACCCTAAGTTCTGGTATATAGTACACACCCTAATATGGGAGTGTTGTTTTTTTGTTGTTGTTTTTGTGGAGTACAAGGTTGATATTTGCGGCAGTGTTTGCATATGTGGTTTCTTTTTATCAAAATCAGAATCATAATAATAAGTTTTATTATCATTGCACTGAAATACAGCGAGAACATGTGCAGGTCCTTCTAAAAAAATTAGCATATTGTGATAAAGGTCATTATTTTCCATAATGTAATGATAAAAATGAAACTTTCATATATTTCAGATTCATTGCACACCAACTGAAATATTTCAGGTCTTTAATTGTTTTCATACTGATGATTATGGCATACAGCTCATGAAAACCCAAAATGCCTGTCCCAAAAAATTAGCATATCATGAAAACATTCTCTAAACAAGCTATTAACCTAACCATCTGAATCAACGACGTAACTCTAAACACCTGCAAAAGATTCCTGAGGCTTTTAAAAACTCCCAGCCTTGTTCATTACTCAAAACCACAATCATGGGTAAGACTGCCGACCTGACTGCTGTCCAGAAGGCCCTCATTGACACCCTCAAGCAAGACGGTAAGACACAGAAAGAAATTGCTGAACGAATAGGCTGTTCCCAGAGTGCTGTATCAAGGCACCTCAGTGGGAAGTCTGTGGGAAGGGAAAAGTGTGGCAGAAAACGCTGCACAACGAGAAGAGGTGACCGGACCCTGAGGAGGATTGTGGAGAAGGGCCGATTCCAGACCTTGGTGGACCTGCGGAAGCAGTGGACTGAGTCTGGAGTAGAAACATCCAGAGCCACCGTGCACAGGCGTGTGCAGGAAATGGGCTACAGGTGCCGCATTCCCCAGGTCAAGCCACGTTTGAACCAGAAACAGCGGCAGAAGCGCCTGACCTGGGCTACAGAGAAGCAGCACTGGACTGTTGCTCAGTGGTCCAAAGTACTTTTTTCGGATGAATGCAAATTTTCCATGTCATTCGGAAATCAAGGTGCCAGAGTCTGGAGGAAGACTGGGGAGAAGGAAATGCCAAAATGCCAGAAGTCCAGTGTGAAGCACCCACAGTCAGTGATGGTCTGGGGTGCCATGTCAGCTGCTGGTGTTGGTCCACTGTGTTTTATCAAGGGCAGGGTCAATGCAGCTAGCTATCAGGAGATTTTGGAGCACTTCATGTTTCCATCTGCTGAAAAGCTTTATGGAGATGAAGATTTCATTTTTCAGCACGACCTGGCACCTGCTCACATTGCCAAAACCACTGGTAAATGGTTTACTGACCATGGTATTACTGTGCTCAACTGGCCTGCCAACTCTCCTGACCTGAACCCCATAGAGAACCTGTGGGATATTGTGAAGAGAAAGTTGAGAGACTGTTGTGTTTTTTCTCTTATTTCTCCACCCGAGCTCTGCTGTTACCGGTCATCCTGCAGGAGGAGTCAAGACACGCACTCAGAATACGACAAACGCACCTTCAAGTTTACGAATATTTAATAAGCAAAGAAAGTCACAAAGTCACAAAGTCACAGATTCACAAGCATAAACAGTGGATTAGTTAAATGCAGTCATTATTTTAACATATAATTAATTGGATGCGCATCCATTTAATCTATACGATACAACCTTGTTAAGGAGGAATCTGAAGTCGACCGTCTCTCTGCTTCATCCTGGCTGGCTGCTTCGAGGAGAAACCGCACTTTCCTTTGTCTAAAAACAGGGCGTTCCTTCATACAGCAAAACTAACTTTTCACCGCGCTCTAAGCCTGCTGTCATGGGATTGGCCAGTTTCAAACCAATCAGAAGTGTGACATCGTGTTACATGATGTAAACCGGAACAGAAATCAATCTGTGGGAGCCTCTTCAAAGTAAAACAGGAAGTGGGTCAATTTCAAAGTAAACCAAGAAGTGGGAGTCAGATTCAACAAGGAACACAATCTTTATTTCACAACAATTCCCCCTTTCGACCTCATCTAAAGAGGTCGACATCAAGCGGAAGAATATGCTTCTCTGCGCCGGCGTGGTTGCATCTCAAAATCAGAAAGTTCATAACCTCTGCGCATTAGGAGCTGACGAGCTATTTCAGGGTCCCGCTTCTCTAAAGTGGAAGTGATAAGACGTACTGACAGGGATCTCAGGCAGGGAATACAACAACATCCACATGTGATTAAAATAGTTGCAAATACTGCAATTGACATCAACATGGACACAATCATCTGCTTCCAGGGGCCAAACACTTTGAAGAGCCATTCATCAAGAGGATTATCTACACCAGAGTGGGATTTCATCTCGTTTGAGAGGGTGCGCAGGCCTTCTAGGGCCCTAGTGACCTTACCGTCAGGCGCCGTGTTATTTGGTATGAAACTGCAACATAACTCACCA
>NC_056512.1:11793720-11795206 GCF_014905685.2 Nematolebias whitei
GTTTATTAGCACAAATATAAAAAGACATGTTTGCTTTAAAAGCATCAGTATTAGCTCTTCTCTGACAGCATGGTGGGAGTATTTGAAAATGACAAAATCTTCACTACTCCCCTGTAGACATACACCCATCTGGAACAATCCTGACATCCTACAAGAAAATAATATGTTAAATTTCCCAGGTTGGAGAGTCAAGGGAATTGAACGTCTGGAACACATATATGAAGGTGTAGACTTTATTCCATTTAATAATTTAATAATACAATTTGACATGGAAAATAAATACTTCTTAGAATATCAACAAATTAAGTCTATCATAAAAAAGAAATTTAAGCTTAATAAAACTTTGTTAGAAACACCAATATGTGTGTTAGAGTTCCTTAATCTTAAATCCCCCAAATTATTATCTAAAATATACAAGAAATTGTCTAGAATCAATGACTCCATAATGTTACCTGTTGCAAAATGGGAATCAGATTTATCAATCAATTTTGACCAAAAAACCTGGTCTCAAATATGTTTAAGAACATTTAAAATGACTAGAATCTCCAACTTACAATTAATACAGTATAAAGTTCTTTATAGAGTACATTATACAGGTCAGCGAATGTTTCGGATGGGATTTACATCATCTAACAACTGCTCACAGTGCACAGGCAATATTCCTGATGATTATATCCATGCACTCTGGTTCTGCCCACCCGTTCAGAGGTTCTGGGTCCAGGTTTGTGAAGACTTGTCTAAATGTCTGAAATGTAATATTCCACTCTCTCCGTCTGTTTGCTTATTGGCTATCTTGGAAGATGTTACCCTGGAAAAAAATACATGTCGCATGATTTTCACTGCCTTATGCATCGCAAAGAAAACCATACTCCTGAATTGGAAAAATAAAAATAATCTTAGCATTAATCATTATAAAAATCTTCTGTTAGATCATATCAGTCTTGAAACAGCATCTGCCGACACATTGGATCAATCTCTGTGGGCTCCTTTGATCGGCTCCATTACATAGTGAGGGTGGGTAGTCTGGGATCTGACCTTGTGGGGCCTTGGGGTTGATGTGGAGGCGGGTGTATGGGTTTGGGGCCCCGGGGGGGTTGCCGGGGGCTGGGCTCTTGGGGGTACCTGGGCAGGGGGGCACTGCTTTCCCTCTGGGGAGGGCCTGGGTGGTTCTGGGGGATGTCTGCTGGTGGCTGCATGCAGGCCCTCAGGTGGTCTGTGGCGGCGGTCGTGGGTCACCGATCTGGTAGCCTGGCTGTGCTGGTGTGGGTTCGGGGTGGGCGCGGGGGCTTGGGGTTCTGGGGGCTTATCGCCCCCGGGCTTGGGCCTGTGGGGTTCGGGGATCTTGGGCTCTGGCGGGCGGGTTGCCGGGCTCTGGGCCGGCTTGCGCTCTGGTGCCCGGTTCTGGGCGGGGGCCTTCGGCTCGCTGGTGGGTTGTGGGTTCATGGGCTGGGGGGTTGGGTGTTTGGGGGCATGACCAGTGGCCCCT
>NC_056512.1:11795306-11812073 GCF_014905685.2 Nematolebias whitei
GGGGATGGGGTGGATGTCCTTGGGGGCGGCCCGGGACTGTGCATGGCTGGCTGGCTGGCCCCTTTCCTGTGGTGGGGGCTCGCTCCCGGTGCTTCCTGGCACTGTCGGCGGTTGGGCGGGCGCTCTTGGCCGGGTCGTCCTGGTGGGGTTTGGCTCCATCTGGTAGCGGGCTGACTGCGGTCTGTGGGGGTCCTGGTGGCCCTCGGGTGTGTAGGCTGCTGGTGCGGCTTATGGCGGCCCTCGGGGCTCTGTCCCTCTCTGGTCTGGAGCTCAGCGGGCCTGGCGGTCGGTCCAGATGGAGAGGTGTCTTGGCCTCAATCCCTGGGTGGACCTTGGGGGGCTGGGGGGGGGGGGCTGTTGGGTCAGTGGGGGAGCTGACTCCCTGTGGGAGCATTTGCTCTCACAGTTATTTCTCCCCATCCCTCACCATGCACCTCCACCCTCTTCATTTCAATTCCACACATTTAGGGTTGTTTGGGCTCGGGTGTGCTGCAACAATTTTACATCTTTGTTGACCATAGCCACCTGGGACTCAATTTTATTGTACACCTTAGACATTCATTCATAACATCCTCATGACATTCATATATAGGAATTTGAACTGGGCACATGGCTATGGGTGGTGGGATGACCTTACTCTCACCCCCTGTGCCTGTGCTCACTTACAACGGTTACATTTAGACACTAGGGTTGGATAGAGTTGGGGTGGAGGGGAAACTGGCACCTTGCCAGCCTTTGCTCCTTCTTCTTTCCTTTTTAATGGCACTCTACAACAACACACATCAACAGCACATCTAGGGGTGGGGGTGTATGTGTCGGGGTCTTATTTTTATTTATTTATTTTTTTTTTTTCTCCTCTTCCTACCCACCTAGTTCCCTGACTGCCATTCCGGGGGTGGGGTCCGGGAGAAGGGCAGGCCGTCGGGTGTTGACCAGGACTATGTGGGGGTTCGGGGTCTGGGGGTTGCCGTGGGCGGTGCTGGCGCTGTGCTCTCCCTGGGGTTATTTGGACCCCCTGAGCTTGGCTCTTGGGTGCCATGGTTGGCCCGCTGACCGGGGTGGCTGCCGGGGCCTGGCAGGCGGTCGGCTGGGGGTGCGTGCTTGGTTGTTGACGGTGTGTGGGGGTGGTTGGTGGCGTGTCCTCTTCATGGTGGGGGGGTGTCCTGTCGGCGGGGCATGGCCTGGGCCGGTTCTGGGGTATTGGCTCTTCTCCGCTCAGGAATGAATGGGTTTACCTCCTGGGTTTGGGCATGGGCTGCCCCCTGTAGAGGGCGGGTACATGTCTTGGACCTGGGGGGTTTAGAGTGTGTATCGGGAATAAGAATGAAATGTATCGTTATTGTATGTCTTTGAGTGAATGAATGTGAGATTGAGGTTGGGATAGTGTGATTGTGTCTGTGTATGAATGGATATTTGTTAGGCCAAGACTCGGACTGCCCCCTCTTTGATACAACTGGGGGTGCTTGGCATCGCGCCCCTATCGCGCGGCCCCCTGGTGGGGTGTGCCCTTGCCTGCCGGCGCGCTTGGGGCCCTTGGTATCGGGGGCTGGGCGCTTGGGCGTGTGTCGGCTCGGCCTGGTGTCTGCCTGGTGGGGCTCGGGTCCTCTGGCCCTGTCAGGCCTTGGCCTGGGTGGTGTGAGTCCTCGGTGCCCGGGCCTCGGTGCCTGGACCTGGACCTACATCGGTGCGGCGGGTGCCGACGGGGGCCTATGAGTTTGTCGCTGTTGGCCCCGGGGGGTCACTGTATGTGGTTGCTGGTGGGGATCTTCCGGTTCTCCCCTGTGGTCCGTTCTGGGGGGTGGGTGAGTGGTTCGTCCTGTGTGGGTGGCTCTGGGGGCTCCGCGGTCGGGGTCCCTCCTGGGGTCTTGGACTCTGGTCCCCCCTTTTTCATCTGCCTCTGGTCTTGGGGGTCGGGTCTCTGCTGCTTCACAGTTACTAATAAATGTTCTATTAGAGAAGCCTTATACACTTATGCATGCTCACAACCACACACAAATAGAAGCAGGGATGCTTATTTAGGCTTTATATGTAGATATATAGATATGTATGTGAGTGTATATTCATGTGTATGTATGTATGTATGTATATAGGCGTAGGTATGGGTATATATATTTATGGAAACTTACTGCAAAGCCATGAATATTTTAAGTTCTTTATACATATGTATTTTGTTGCTATGTTTTGTCATGTTCTTTGCAGGTGAACAGACAGTGGCCGGGTGTTTTGACGTGTGCTCTATTTGTATATATTTCTTATATTTTGGAGTCTTACTTTGTCTTTTCTTTCTTTCTATCCTATTGGAAAAAAAAAAAAAAAAAAAAAAAAAAAAACATAAAATATGGTGTAGTTTTAAATCTTCCCCTACTGTTATTCAATCCAGGGTTTGCAAAAAAATATCCAAATATAACCCAAGCTCTCATATAATTTTCCAAAGAGTTAACCATTAAATAAATTTCATCCCTTGTATCAAACCAGACCCACCAAATGAGCTCATTCAAGGCAAAGACAATCATTTAGTATTATTTTAGAACTCTCTCCGAATCAGGTCTTAGGTACAGGTTTTCTCTGGAACGAGACTTCGTGACCTGTATAAATGAAAAGTTAAAAAGTCAATATTATGCCCGGGGGGGTAGCATTATTCATCGTCCGATTAGGTTTAGAGGTAATTAAACAACTTTCATCCCAGAGCAATTGGAAAAGGGCGAATCATCTAGCACTACCACATCAGTACTTCTGTGTCATGTTGTGTCACCTGTTTTAAAATGAGCCTATGTGATTGATTATTATCAAAGCCAACTGCAGTTTTGATCACGACCCCAAGGCGCTCGGATGACCATCACAGACCAAATGTGCGGTTGACACCTCCGTCAGGCTGCAGCTGTTGTTAGTGACCTTGGACAGATTCACCACCAGTTTTTTCTTTCAGCCTTTCAGTCTTCAGTTTGTCTCCCTTTGTCTGGAGACCAGTTCAGCTTTGTGCAGCAGTTCATATCTCAGCATACAGCAAGACTTGACTGGATGTACCCGCTGTGGACAAACTCCAGGACCCCCTCTGGACAGTTAATTCAGTTCGCTGTTAGACTGATAGATCTTTGCTTTGAAAAGTCATATTGTTTGGCTGACAATTTCTTTGTTGTTGTTGTGTCAGTTGTGCTCGACTGACAGCTTCTCTGAACCGTCCCATTGGTCAGTTTTCCCAGACCCAACTTCAGCGTCCCCCTGACACATCTGGTATCCGATCCGGCACCCAGCACTAGAGGGTCATGATCAACCTCAGATGGATGCTGTATGTATCTGAAGATTACCTGTCTGTTTTGTAGGCCTAGCCAGACTCACCGTCCCCCATCCACAGCTCTGTTCTCAGGCTGCTGAGAAGGAAAAATAAACAATCCAATTATTAAAAGTCTGATTCAACGTTCATCTGTTATCAACATTAATCATCTGTTAGCAAGTTCTATCCTGGGACCACAGCGTTTACCTTCAACAGAGTCATTCTGGTGTCCTGGATTGTACAATAGATGTTTTAACCGCTCAATTGCATAAGAGTGAAAATTTTCATTAAACACTGAACAATCTAATTCTTGACACTTACTGCAAAAAATATTCCATCCAAAATAATGTCTTCCATCTTTCAGAATATGTATTTTGACTATGTCTACACTTCAAGACATCACAGAGACCATTAGTACTGACTCAACCCTGTTCTCCTCATGCACTCATAGGACCTGTGTGACGTCTCAAGATGTTTAGAGTCAGTTCATTTACCCACAAGATGTTGTTTTCTCATACACAACCCACTTCAGGTAGCTCTTAGAAGGAAACAGCTCCTAAACTCTAGACAATATTTTCAATATGTTATAAAGTCATTTAGACTGATTGATTTAAGCCTTTCAATTTGTGTTCAGTTAAGAGTTTCTTTGACCAGAATAAATTTTATTCATTTTATAAGTGTCAAGGATTTTGTTTATTACTTATTTTACATTCTGTCGTTATATAGTTGAATTTATTAACTGATTTTATTGTCAATCCCAAGAAGGGTCCCCTTCTCTTTTCTTTATACCTGCTGCCACTAGGTGCTATCTTCCGCAAACACAACATACCCTTTCATTTCTACACCGAAGATTGCCAAATTTACTTCCCCCTGAGGCACAGAGGCACACGCTCTATTCAGCCTCTTCTTGACTGCCTGGCTGACATCTGGGACTGGATGGCTTTAAACTTTTTAAGCTTCAATGAGAAGAAGTCTGAAGTCATGCTGTTCCATCCCATCCCATCCAACGTTTTTTACTTCTGCTGACACATTTCTGTTAATTTCTGAACATTGTGCTTCTTCCAGCTAATGTTTGGAAGATTCAGATACACCTGCTAACATTACAGATACCATTTAGCTGTTTCATGCCAATATCAGCTAATTCCACCTTTATTTTAAATTAATCCAACTTTTACAGCCTAATTCCGGAACACCAAGCCCTACCCACTCACTTTTGTGTCACGATCCTCAGTGTTGTTTAGACCCATTTGCAGGCAGGCGAGTGAGGCAGGAGTTTATAATAAAAATAAATTATTTTAACCCACAAAAAACAAAAACGGCTGACGGGGCAGCAAAACTACAGGCAGGATCCAGGCAGACAAGAACAGGATAAATTCAAAAAATCAGACTGATACCTGGCACAAGGAATAGAGGAGGACCATGTTGTCTGTGAGAACAGAACAATGACCGGACGAGGAGTGAAGGAGAGAAAGGCTTTTTATGACAGAGGGAGAGTGAGTAATGAGAGCACCTGGGCAGGTGGCTGATGAGGGACAGGTGTGAATGATAAAGACTGAGGAGTGGAGAGGCAGACTGAGGAGCAAGTGGAAAACACAAACAAATACAAAGAAAACAGACAGGGACAGAGCCTGTCATTTTGGTACTTTAAGCTTATTTCTGCTTGTTTTAGCTATTGGTCTGCTGGTCTATAGCTAATTGCCTGTTTCTTTTTGATACTTCCCCTAATTTGTGGATTTTGTCTCTGATATTGATCCTGTAGATTTTCCACAGGAGTCACATGTTCCTCATTTATGAGTTCCACACCTGATAACAACATTCACACACTCAGGCTTTCAAATATTTTTATTTTCATGCACTTCTGGCCGCAGTTGTAATAAAACAGTTCTCAAGTCTGAAAACTCAGTGAGTCAAGACTTGTAAATGCCTTATACAACAGCGCCCCCTTTCGGTCAGGATATGGAAGCTCCACTCACCCACAGACACAGAAAAAAGAGAAAAGTAACCCTTCGCTTCGGCCCCACACACAGCTCACTCCCCCCTTTTTTTCCTTCTCTCCGTTGTTACGTCTCCCTCAACGCCTCCCGGCCTTGAAACCTTCATACAACATACAAAACACGGCGCAAACAAAAGTTATTACAACGTCCTAAAACTAATGTGGTCCCCGACCACATGAAATTTGGCGAATCTACCTAAAGTCCCAGACTTTTCACATTCCCCTTCGAACTAAATTATCAATTGAGTGCAATTGAACATCCAGTCGACAGATGTAGTGGAGCACCCACGCCACAGCTCATCAAGTCCCCGACTTGATTACACCTTAATCTCGTCAGATTAAGGTTTTGTTCACCACTTCCGCTGATAAAAAAGGGAAAATGTGTCGGCCACGTCCCACGTGACCTCCGGCAGGCGTCTTGCCTTCCTCTGGTCACAAGTAATACTTGTGAAACTAACTAAAACACTACCTAAACGTCAAATAAAGCTTTCGGCGCTTCAACTCTCTGAATATCGTAACCCACTTCGTCAGAATTAACACAAATCACCGGAAATTAGCTTAAACAAACCATCTTTATTTTCCGGAGATGGCTGCATGCACACCAACAGAGGAATTTGAATTTTGTTTGAATTTGGTTTACGGCCGAATAGCCAGTACTCCGGACCTTAAGGTCCAAACAGTTAACCAGCTTACCTGAAATTATCGGGCCCAGTTCCTCTCTGCGTGTGCACCACAAGCCACCTCGATCCAATTCAGTCTAGGCTGTGTCTCGCTGCACGTCGGGTCACCATTCTGTCGTGGCTGGTTACCACGTCGTGTTCAAAACAGCTGAGACATCGCCCTCGGTATAAAAGATTTATTTGACAAACAGGGGTTACAGATATTCAGAGACAAACAATTACATTATTAAAATATATGCATATATTTGGAGCATTAAAGAACGAACCGTCTCGGTCTGGTCTTCCCCGGAAATGCCCGATGAGCGTGTGTCATTTCCGGCTTTTATAAAAGCAGGGAAAAGCTAGCTCTTCTGATTGGTTTATCCCTTCAGTTGCCATGGTTACTGGTTTAGCCCGCCCCCTGAAGGATGCTAGTTAAAAGTTTATGGCACACTGAAATCGTTTGTTTTAGCTGTTTGTTTAACGTGATTATACCTTAGTGATACCAAATGATTTGAGTTAAAGTTGTTTATTTCTAGGAATAATTAATAACTATTAATTATTATCTAACTCATGTTTGCGTGTTCTTACTTGATCCCTTTTTATACTTTTTAGTTTAGTTGCTGTTGTAGCTTACTGTGACAATTAACCCTGTGTCCTTTCAGCTAAACTGACCCTGTATTCAACAATGATTAAATGTTAATGGTTATTATTAAGAGAGAACCTGAGGGATTTTATTTAGTCAAACTATATTAAGTCTAAATTAAAGAAATGTGTTCTAGCTTTATTTATGTTAATCAGTCTGCTTGTAATATATCAAATGTGAACTTGTAAAATTATCATTAGCTAATATAAGATTATATGTAAAGGTAAAATAGTTAGAATTAGTAAACATTTTCTATAAATATAGTGCAACCCTGGAAGAAAGACACACACACACTTTGTATAACATGACATTTGAACGCTTGATAGGAAATATAAAAAGGTATAAAAATATGAAATCCAACAGAACAGAATCAGTGACAAAGGGCAACCATGGTGGAGTCCAAATCTCACTGGGAACAAGTCCGTTTTATTGCAGGCAATGCGAACCAAGCTCTGACACCGGTCATACAGGGACCTAACAGCCCATATCAAAGGGCATGGTACCCCATACTCATGGAATACCCCCCACAGTCTTCCCGAGGGACACGGTCAAATGCCTACTCCAAGTCCACAAAGCCCATGTAGATTGCTTTGCCAAACACCCATGCACCCTCCAGGACCCTGCTGAAGGTGTAGAGCTGGTCCAGTGTTCCATGACTAGGACAAAAACCACACTGCTCCTCCTGAATCCGAGGTTTGACTATCTGACGGACCCTCCTCTCCAGAATAGACCTTACTAGGGAGGCTTAAGATTGGGATCCCCTGTAGTTGGAACACAATTTATGGTCCCCCTTTTTGAATAGGGGGTCCAACACCCCAGTCTGCCAATTCAGGGGAACTGCCCCGATGTCCATGCAATATTGCAGAGTTGTGTAAGCCAACACAACACCACAACATACAGAGCCTTAAGGAACTCTCATCCACCCCCGGGACCCTGCCACCAAGAAGCATTTTAACCACCTTAGTGACTTCAGCACCAGAGATTGGAGGGCCTGACCCAAAGTCCCCAGGTTCCGCTTCCTCAGTGGAAGATGTACTGGTGGAACTTAGGAGTTCTTCAAAGTACTCTGCTCACTGACTCACAATGTTCCGAGTTGAGGTCAGCAGCACACCACCTCCACTACAAACAGTGTTGGTGGTGTATCGCTTCCCACCCTGAGATGCCAGATGGTGGACCAGAATTGTTTCAAAGCCATATTTGGGCTTTCCAAGATTGTGCCGTGTGTAGGGCTGCCCTTCTCTTGTTCTCTGCTTGTATTGTATTTTTGTTATTTTTACAATGGTTGGTGCAGTGTGCCGAGTCATATTTTCAGTATGATTGTCGGGCACTTTTGGAGCTCCGTACTTTGCTGAAATTCCTGCGGAGTTTTTGTATAGCGGTCAGCACTCTCCTCCACCGGTCCTGTCTGAGATTCCTACATTCCTTCTGCGTGACCCTGGCCTTTCCCCATGGAGGAAACGTCGCAGACGTCGTGGGAAGCGTGCAGGGATTTTGGTGAAACTGAGGCAAAGTGTGGATTATTCTATCAGGACTCGCTCTGGATCTGATCTTCTCCTCTCTGACCCATGGTGCTCCCGGGGCCCAGCTGCTGGCCAGCTGCCCGCGCGCTCAGTCCATGTAAACACCTGGAGTTGTTTACCTGTGCGCCGCACCAGCAGACCTGGAGGAGCTGTTCTTCATATCCTGCGCCCGCTGGCGCGCACTTCTCCCTCCATGGCTGTGCCTGCGTTGGACCCTATCAGGATGTGTTGAATCAACACAAGGTCTGTTTCCAACAAGACATTTATCCTCAATGACTTTTTTAAAGATCAGGAGTTGGATTTTCTGTTCGTCACGGAATCTTAGATTTCTGATGGTGAGTCCAGCACCTTGGTGGAATTACTACCCCCAGACTGTCTGTGTTTCAATGCCCCGCGGCCATCAGGTCGGCGCGGGGGGGGGGGTTATTAACTATTTTTAAAGCAAACTTGGCTTGTAAACAGTTGTCCATCCCGGTGTCCCGCGCCAGCTTTGAGCTTTGAACTCGGACACTCTCCTCCAGTTCTGTGCGCTCTCGTCTACCACCCCCCTCGATCCAAGGACTTCATAAATGAATTCTCTGACTTTTTGGCTGATATCACACAGAGATACACTCACTTTTTTTAATTGGTGACTTTAATTTGCATGTGTGTTGTCAGGAGAAGCCCTTAGTGAAGGACTTTCTAGATTTATTGGACTCTTTTAATTTAACTCAGCAGGTAAACGGTCCCACCCAAGAACACGGTCACACGATGGACCTCGTTTTAAAACGCGATGTCTGTTTCTAATTTGAAAATCGGTGACAATGTTTTTTCAGATCACATGCCTGTATTGTTTGACTTCACCCCACTTGTCCTACTGCTAAGACGTGCGTTCTTGCATGTACGCGTTCCATTAACCATTTCACTGCTGCTCGTTTTAATGAAGGTTTTAACTCTGAGAGGATCGAACAGCTCTCGGTGTCTCTTACCACTGAGGAGCTAACCTCTCAGTTCAACTCTGCCTGTTTAAATGTTCTGGACCGTGTTGCTCCCCTTAAAACCAGAAAAACAAAACTTAAATCAGAGTCTTGGCTGAATGACGTCACTCGAGCCATTAGGCAGCAGTGTCGCAGAGCTGAACGAAGGTGGAGGAAGGCAGGTTTCTTTTCAAATGTTAAGGGAGAGTTGGCGTCACTATCAGAAAACCGTTAAAGCTGCCAAATGTAAATTCTTCTCTGATTTAATTGTCTCCAACTCCCACAACCACCAAGTTCTTTTCTCCACCCTGAACTCAGTTCTACACCTCAGTGAGCCTTCACCTCTGGAAGCCTCAACTGAGCTGTGTGAAAACTTCCTCCATTTCTTTTTAGAAAAAGTGGCAAACACCCGGGCACTCATTTCTCCACCAGCTCATGATCTGTCCATCCCATCTCAGTGTGTGGCTGTGTTTGACCACTTTGAGCCCATTTCTCTGTCTTCTCTGGAGCAGGTAATGTGCAGCATGAAGCCATCTGGTTCCCCCTTTGATGTGGTCCCCCCTCGACTACTAAAGGAAGTTTTTCCTACCCTGGGTCCTTTTATTCTCGCTATTCTGAATAGCAGTTTATCCTCAGGTGTGGTGCCAAAAACTTTTAAACATGCTGCTGTCCAGCCCCTCCTGAAAAAGCCTAACCTTGACCCTTCAGTCATGTCCAACTTCCGGCCTGTCTCCAGACTCCCATTCACCTCTAAACTACTGGAAAAAATTGTGGAGTCTCAGTTGAAACAGTTTTTGGGGGATCACGCTATCCTAGAGTTATTCCAATCTGGCTTCAAATCTCTCCATAGCACTGAAACTGCTCTACCGAAGGTTTTTAATGACATATTCATATCCACAGACGCAGGTGATTTTGGGCTGCTTGTCCTATTGGACCTGACATCTGCTTTTGACACCATCGACCACAAGATCCTCATTTCTAGACTGGATCAGTGGGTGGGCATCACAGGGTCAGCCCTTAAATGGTTTGGGTCCTACCTCTCTGACAGAACCTTCTGTGTCAATATCAAAGATTTTAGTTCGGCATTAACAGCGCTCCAGTGGGGGGTACCGCAGGGGTCCGTCCTCGGTCCCCTTCTCTTTTCTTTATACCTGCTGCCACTAGGTGCTATCTTCCGCAAACACAACATACCCTTTCATTTCTACACCGAAGATTGCCAAATTTACTTCCCCCTGAGGCACAGAGGCACACGCTCTATTCAGCCTCTTCTTGACTGCCTGGCTGACATCTGGGACTGGATGGCTTTAAACTTTTTAAGCTTCAATGAGAAGAAGTCTGAAGTCATGCTGTTCCATCCCAGTGGCTCACTCATGAACCATGACATTGACCTTTTCTCTCTAGCCCCGCTAGAGAAACAAAAGGTCACTAATCTGGGGGTGATAATGGACCCGTCCTTAAAACTCAACAGTCACGTAAACATGATGGTCAAATCCTGTTTTTTTCAGCTGAGACAGCTGTCTAAGCTGAAGCTTATACTCTCCAAAAAGAACCTTGAGACAGTGATCCACGCCTTCATAACATCTAGGCTTGATTACTGCAATTCACTTCTGTTTGGAATCAGTCAGTCCTCCATTGCTCGTCTACAACTGGTCCAAAATGCTGCAGCCCGATTTTTAACTGGTACAGGCTATAGAGAGCACATCACGCCAGGTTTGGCCTCCCTGCACTGGCTACCCATTCACCTTCGGATCCCATTCAAAATTCTCATGTATGTTTTTAAATCACTGAACAGTTCCGCCCCATCCTATCTCACTGATCTTCTGCAGCCATATGTCCCACCGCGCCCTCTGAGGTCAGCAGACCAGATGCTTCTCTCAGTCCCAGAAACCCGTCGTAAGCTCAGAGGTGACAGGGCTTTCTCTGTTGCAGGTCCACGACTGGAATGAGTTGCCACTGAGTGTCCGGCAGGCTCCCACACTCTCAGTCTTAAGTCTCGCTTGAAGACCCACTTCTATTCTCTTGCCTTTAACACGGTGTGATTTGTTTTGGTCTGTACTCTACACTGTTGGCCATTTTAGTTAGCTTCTGCTGCTATTTGTATCTGTATTTTTATTTTATGTTTTCCTGTCCGCTGTGCATGTTTGTTTTCTTTTGTACAGCACTTTGGTTGGCCTTGTTGCTGTTTTAAGTGCTCTATAAATAAATTGGCATGGTATGGTATATGGAAGTCATTCTCCATAGCCTGTGTGAACTCCTCCCACGCCCAAGTTTTTGCTTCAGCGACCATCCGAGCTGCATGCCACTTGTACTGCTGGTACACATCAGCTGCTTCCAGGGTCCCACAGGCCCAAAAGGCCTGATAGGACTCCTTCTTCAGCCTGACAGCATCCCTCACCACTGGTGTCCACCACCAGATTTGAGGTTTGCCACAGTGACAGGCACCGACAAATTTGTGGCCACAGCTCAATAAGTCACCTCAACAATGGAGGTGTGGAACATAGCCCACTCAGACTCAATGTTCCCCACCTCCCCCAGAACGTGTTTGAAGTTATCCCGGAGATGGGGGTTAAGGCTCTATCTCACAGCAGACACTGCCAGATGTTCCCAGCAGACCCGAACAATATGTTTGGGCCTGCCAGGTCTGACCGGCATCCTCCTTCACCATCAGAGCAAACTCACCACCAGGTAGTGGTCATTGGACAGCTCTGACCCTCTCTTCACCTGAGTGTCCTAGACATGCAGCCACAGATCAGATGAGACATCAACAAAGTCACTTATTGAACTGCGGCCTAGGGGATCCTGGTACCAAGAGCACATATTGACACCCTTATGCTTGAACATGGTGTTCGTTATGGACAATCCATGATGAGCACATAAGTCCAATAACAAAACACTACTAGGGTTCAGATCAGGGGGCCCATTCCTCCCAACCACACCCCTCCAGGTCTCACTGTCATTGCCCATGTGAGCGTTGAAGTCCCCCAGCAAACCAAGGGAGTCCCCAGAAGGGGCAATCTCCAGTACCCCCTCCATGGACTCCAAAAGGGTGGGTAATCTGAACTGCTTCTTGGTGCATAAGCACAAACAACAGTCAGAACCCGTCCCCCCACACATAGGCGGTGGGAGGCTACCCTCTCGTTAACCGGGGTGAACCCCAATGTATAGGCACCAAGATGGGGGGCAACAAATATGCCCACTCCTGCTGAGCGCTTCTCACCAGGGGCAACTCCAGAGTGGAAGAGTGTCTAACCCCTCTCAAGGAGACTGGTTGTTGGATGTTCCATCACCTCCTCAATCAACTCAACTGACAATGATTTACACAGCTTATAAAAATTTATTATCTTACATTTCCCTTCTTTTCCCCAAATTTCAACTACTATATATTCCAGTTATTTACCTTTCCCTAATATTTGATGTTGCATTCCTTGTTTTATGAATATCACACACTCTCCTTCACTTCCTTCTTGTTAATCCCTTCTTAAACTATTATATCCAGGGCTTATATCCAGTACACATACAGCGAGAGCCGATTAACAGAGGACGCCATCTCCTCTGTGGTCCACACTGCTGTCACCCACCTGGAGCAGAAGGACTCCTATGTCTGTATGCTCTTTGTGGACTTCACATCTGCCTTCAACACCATGATACCCCAAACCCTGATGGACAAACTACTCACACTAAGACTAAGACCCTCCATTTGCAACTGGGTCCTAGACTTCTTAACAAACAGACCACAGTCAGAGAGGATCCACAAATTCTCCTCCTCCACCATAACCCTCAGAACTGGCTCTCCTCAGGGATGTGTGCTGAGCCCTCTCCTGTTCACTCTGCTCACGTATGATTGTGCACCTACCCATCTAGGCTGTCATATTGTAAAATTTGCAGATGATACAGCAGTGGTGGGATGCATCACAAACTGATGAGCCCAGCTACAGGCAGGAGGTGGAACACCTGGAGAGCTGGTGCAAGGACAGTAACCATCACATCAATGTGAAGAAGACAAAGGAAATGACCGTGGACTTCAGAAGGAACAAACACACCTACCCCCATGAATATAAGAGGATCTGTGTTGAAAGTGGTCTCTAGCTATAAGTACTTGGGTGTACACCTGAATGACAGCCTCAGCTGAGACACCAACACTACCAGCCTGATCAAGAAAGCTCATCAGAGACTCTACTTCCTCAGGCAGCTGAGGTAAGCTGGTCTGGGAAGCTCAGTCCTCACCTTCTAGAAGTGTGCATTGGAGAGCATCCTGTGCTCCAGCATCAACATGTGGCATGGAGGCTGCACACCTACAGAAATAAAAGCTTTGCGGAGAGTGGTGAAGGCTGCACAGAAGTCTGTTGGAGTCAGCTTCCCCACCATCACATACATTTACACCTCTAGATGCAGGAAGAGGGCCACTTGCATCATGAAGGACCCCACTCACCCAGCACACACACTTTTTGCCCCACTCCCCTCAGGAAGGAGGTTAAGGATATTACATGTAGAACCAGTAGACTAAGGAATAGCTTCTACCCTGAAGCTGTTAGACTTATGAATCTCTAACCAGAATAATCGCTGTGAAAAATCACATCATGTTGCTGCTGATCTGTTTCATGTTGTTGTGTTCATGCGTGCTCATCTGTTCACACAGACTCATGTTCGTGCTGCTGTTTGACATACGGTTTTCATTGTTTTTATGCTGTATCTTAATTTGTAAACCAATTGATGCCGGAACACAAATAGCAGGCGGTCCAGCCGGGGGTGGGTGGGGGGTGGGGTGGGGGGTGGGGGGGAATGCCTGCATTTTGGTGTATTTTAACAGGCTGTTAAACATCTGTAAACATTTAATTAAATTGTTTAAAAACAGGTCTCTCTTGTAAATGAGTCCTCGAGGCTCAATGAGACTAACAACTTGTATAAATAAAGGTTGAATTGTAATTACTATTTTAGAGAGCAACAACACAGCAGCTCTGATTCTGTCAAGCATCCTAAACAACAAAAACAAAAGTGACAGTGTTTATTATTCACAGTAAAATTATACAGTTGTCTCTCTGCAGCTCCTAGAAGAGGAGGGAGAAGGTCAGAGGAGGTTGGCAGGTGATCAGGCAGTATTAATGAGAAGATGCTTTCTCTCTTATAGATTGGAAGATCTCCTTTTGGTCCACTCCGAATCCTAGGAGAGCTCCAGAGAGGGACAAGGCCAGGGGTCCAACTGAACGAGGAAGGCTGGCAACTGGTGGTTGGTAGGCACAAGGAGAACCAAGGCAAGGCACGAGGAGAACCAGGACGAGGTGCTGGGAGAACCAGGACTGAACCAGGGAACTAGGACCGAGGAGGCAGGAACACTGGAGACAAAAACAGACTGGTAAGTAACTTTACTGAATACTGATTTACTGGCCGGAGACAACACTACCATTAGATGGTCAATGCTCCAGCGAAGAGTAACACTGGACTGCAGCCTTATGTAGCAGCCTTATGTAGGAGAAGCTCCTCATCAAGTTGATGGCCGACAGCTGTTGACAATTAGTGGCCATCTTGGACGAGGAGCTGCAGGCAATGATACTTTTACACAGATTGAAGAAGTCTTTCGGATGAAAGACGAAACGTTTCTACTTTTTTTTTTTGTTTTGTTCTGTTTGTGTTGTTTTTTGAATGTCCAGAGGACCAGACTTAACTTTTTTTTATTTAATACTCCTCAAATATTTCTCTCGTTTTTTTTTTACTGTAAGCTTTTTTGTTCATCCCCATGGGACATGCGGTCCATGTCTGCTGGGCAGGAGCGTGTGCGTGAGCTGGTGCGCCTACTGCAGCAGTAATATCCACTCCACAGAATGGGCAATGTCTCCTCTCATTGTATTTCTAATAAACAATCAAAATAAAAATGCGCAATGACTTTGGACTTTTATGGGCAGAGATCTGAGTTGCTGTTCCGAGCAAACAGTTGCCGGAACGCACATGGTCAAAATGAGAGAGTTCCTGGATCTTGTTCCAGCAGGATCTGGCTCAAATTAACCACTGATTATATCCTTTAATAACAAAATCTTATGTTGGTTTTAACCATAGATATAAACACTAGATCCCGCATTGGCTGCTGCGGCACAGGAATTTCGGCCTCCATCTTGGAGCGGTCGTCCTTATTTGGTTAAAGCAGAAAATGTCTCAGCACTTCGCAGCTTATTTCTGTTCAAATCGACGGACTGTTGACGTCAGGTCTCGTGGGATAACTTTTCACAATTAAGATGAACATATTATTGTTAGTATTTTGTGAATAGAATATTACTGTACTGTATTTATGTCCACCAGCTGATGTTATGTTCAGTGTAACACGGTGTTCAGCTGCAATGAAGCTAACTGAGATCTGATGACAGGAATATTTTTCTAACAAGCATACTCACAATTTCAGTAGCTTTGATTCATTATCAACAGATATGCATCAAAACTGGAGTTTTGTTTAAGTTCTAGGATATTAAAAAATTAAATATGGGGAGAATATAGGAAGTAGTTAGAAAATAAGATTGACCTCCGTTGTACAATGTTTTTGTGTAGACACAAATCTCCTGTTTTCATTTTGAAGGTTTCCCAAAGAACAAGATGTGAGGAAGAGGTGGAAGTATCTTTGAGGGGGATTCATCTGAGCAGTGAGGATTTTAAACAGGAGGATTTTGATCAAACTGATCAGACTGTCCGACTGAGAGATGGTGTGGTACCATCGGTTCACCTTCAAAGAGTAGGAGCATCATTATAAGTTCATTAGAGTTCATAAATTTACATATTTTATTGTCAGTCACAAGGTGAGACACCTCCATGTGTTTATATGAACAGGTAACTATAGACTGTAAAGTTCATATTCATTATGCTTTTTCATTTCAGCTTGAAAACTGCAGGACTACAGGAACAACAAAAGCTGAAGCTGGTCTGTCTGTGGCCTCTCAGGAACGTGCACGTCACACCCACAACCTCGGCCTAATGATGTGAGTATTTCTATTTTAAACTTTTATTTTTTCATTTAGCCTTTATTTATCCAGGTAGTCTCGAGTCACGAGAACTCATTTTCTAGAGAGACCTGTTTAGGAGCAGATGGTGGGGGTTAAGGGCCTTGCTCAGGGGCCCAGAGTGGGGCCAATGAGGGTGGAGGCAGGTGTGGGTGTTTCACCTTTTCCACCCACATTTTGATGTTGACAGTACCAGGAGTTGAACCTGCGACTTTCCAATCACAGGACCATCTTGTAACCTCTGCGCCACCACTCCCCCACATAACATCATATCATAATGGTCATGGCCATATTAAAATCTCACTGGTTTCTTTCCAGATGTGTTAAACAGCTACTGGTCCCCCTGATGTTTACAGGTGGCTGTGGTCAGTGGATGAAAAGCCTGGCATGAACAATATGATGCTGGAGATCATCATTTCATGAGAGCGACCACCTTCTAACTGTGAAGAACAAGAGCAGCTCAGTGATTCCCTCAAGGCTCAGTGAAGGAGCTGAGAGCTGCAGAGAGGCTGATTCATGGAGCTTCAACACAGCAACCTCCAAACATGTCCACCCTCACACACATTGTCCATGAAGAGACTGGACCAGAGCACAAGATAGTAAGACAGTGATAACAACGACAGCAATAGACATTCACAAATGATTCAGACAAATTTATTTTTATTTTGTTGTTTGTTTGTTTTACAATTGAAAAACAGTTTGTTATCCACTGTTGTCATCACTCTTTGTTAAAATCCAGGTATCT
>NC_056512.1:11812173-11815280 GCF_014905685.2 Nematolebias whitei
CGTGGGCAATGACAGTGAGACCTGGAGGGGTGTGGTTGGGAGGAACGGCCCCCCTGATCTGAACCAGAGTGGTGTTCTGTTGTTGGACTTCTGTGCTCGTCATGGATTGTTAATAACGAACACCTTGTTCAAGCATAAGGGTGTCCATATGTGCTCTTGGCACCAGGACACCCTAGGCCGCAAATCGATGATCGACTTTGTCATCGTCTCATATGATCTGCGGCCACATGTCTTGGACACTCGTGTGAAGAGAGGGGCGGAGCTGTCAACTGATCACTACCTGGTGGTGAGTTGGCTCCGATGGTGGGGGAGGATGCCGGTCAGACCTGGCAGACCCAAACGTATTGTGAGGGTTTGCTGGGAACGTCTGGCAGAGTCTCCTGTGAGACGGAGTTTCAACTCCCACCTCCGGGAGAACTTTGAACATGTTCCGAGGGAGGTGGGGGACATTGAGTCTGAGTGGACCATGTTTCGTGCCTCTATTGTCGAGGCGGCTTACCGGAGCTGCGGCCGCAAGGTTGTCGGTGCCTGTCGCGGCGGCAACCCTCAAACCCAATGGTGGACCCCGTCGGTGAGGGATGCTGTCAGGCTGAAGAAGGAGTCCTATCTGGCCTTTTTGGCCTGTGGGACCCCGGAAGCAACTGATGGGTACCGGCAGTCCAAGCGACATGCTTGGGTGGTTGCTGAGGCAAAAACTCGGGCATGGGAGGAGTTCGGAGAGGCCATGGAGAACGACTTCCGTACGGCTTCGAGACGATTCTGGTCCACCATCCGGCGTCTCAGGGGGGGAAAGCGGTACGCCACCAACACTGTTTATAGTGGGAGTGGTGTGCTACTGACCTCAACTCAGGATGTTGTGGGTCGGTGGGCGGAATACTTTGAAGACCTCCTCAATCCCACCGGCACGTCTTCCACTGAGGAAGCGGAGCCTGGGGACTCTGGGTCGGGCCCTCCAATCTCTGGTGCTGAGGTCACCGAGGTGGTTAAAAAGCTCCTCGGTGGCAGGGCCCCAGGGGTGGATCAGATTCGCCCAGAGTTCCTTAAGGCTCTGGATGTTGTAGGGTTGTGTTGGCTTACGCGACTCTGCAATATTGCGTGGACATCGGGGGAAGTTCCCCTGGATTGGCAGACCGGGGTGGTGGTCCCCCTATTCAAAAAGGGGGACCGTAGAGTGTGTTCCAACTACAGGGGAATCACGCTCTTAAGCCTCCCTGGTAAGGTCTATTCGGGGGTTCTGGAGAGGAGGGTCCGTCGGATAGTCGAACCTCGGATTCAGGAGGAACAGTGCGGTTTTCGTCCTGGCCGTGGAACACTGGACCAGCTCTACACTCTCAGCAGGGTCCTGGAGGGTGCGTGGGAGTTTGCCCAACCAGTCTACATGTGCTTTGTGGACTTGGAGAAGGCGTTCGATCGCGTCCCTCGGGGGGCCCTGTGGGGGGTTCTCTGGGAGTATGGGGTACCGGGCCCTTTGATACGGGCTGTTAGATCCCTGTATGACCGGTGTCAGAGCCTGGTCCGCATTGCCGGCAGTAAGTCGGGCTTGTTCCCGGTGAGAGTTGGACTCCGCCAAGGTTGCACTTTGTCACCGATTCTGTTCATAACTTTTATGGACAGAATTTCTAGGCGCAGCCAAGGTGTTGAGGGGATCCGTTTTGGTGGCCTTAGGATTGCGTCTCTGCTTTTTGCAGATGATGTGGTCTTATTGGCTTCATCAGATCGTGATCTACAGCTTTCGCTGGAGCGGTTCGCAGCCGAATGCGACGCGGCCGGGATGAAGATCAGTTCCTCCAAATCCGAGGCCATGGTCTTGAGCCGGAAAAGGGTAGAGTGCCCTCTCCGAGTCAGGGAGGAGGTCCTACCCCAAGTGGAGGAGTTCAAGTATCTTGGGGTCTTGTTCACGAATGAGGGAAAAATGGAGCGTGAGATCGATAGGCGGATAGGTGCAGCGTCTGCAGTGAAGCGGGCGCTGTACAGGTCTGTCGTGGTGAAGAGAGAGCTGAGTCAAAAGGCGAAGCTCTCAATTTACCGATCGATCTACGTTCCCACCCTCATCTATGGTCACGAGCTTTGGGTTGTGACCGAAAGAATGAGATCTCGGATACAAGCGGCCGAAATGAGTTTTCTCCGCAGGGTGTCTGGGCTCTCCCTTAGAGACAGGGTGAGAAGCTCGATCATCCGGGAGGGACTCAGAGTAGAGCCGCTGCTTCTCCACGTCGAGAGGAGCCAGTTGAGGTGGCTTGGGCATCTGTTTAGGATGCCTTCTGGACGCCTCCCTGGTGAGGTGTTCAGGACACGTCCCACCGGAAGGAGGCCCAGAGGAAGAACCAGGACACGCTGGAGGGACTATGTTTCTCGGCTGGCCTGGGAACGCCTCGGGATTCACCCGGAAGAGCTGGCCCAAGTGGCTGGGGAGAGGGAAGTCTGGGCCTCCCTACTTAGGCTGCTACCCCCACGACCCGACCCCGGATAAGCGGAAGAAAATGGATGGATGGACAAGAAACCAGAGCTTATTTGTATACATAAGGTGTGGTTAAAACCATAGATATAAACACTAGATACAGCATTGACCGCTATCGCCTATTGGCGCAGACGAGCCGTAGAGTCGCCATCTTGGAACGGTCGACCGCTCCACTCAGTGTAACCTGTTTGACAGGAGCAATGAAGTATCTGCACGTTTAATCAGTCATAGCTGAATACTAAACTCATTCTCATGATTTTTTCCTCTGTAAATCTTAGGCATACAGACATTAAAGCTGAACGCATGGTTCAGTGTTTTTAAATATTTTTGGTGGGGTTAACATTAACACTAATAAAATAATCTTATGACAATATCCTGCATGCTCAATAATCCAGGTGGAAAAATCTAAAAAAGTTAAATCTGGTCCTCTGGACATTCAAAAAAACAAAACAACAAAAAAATGTAGAAACGTTTCGTCTCTCATCCAAGAGACTTCCTCAGTCTGAGGTGCTGTATTCAGCTCAGCCTCTTAAATAGCACCTTCTCAGAGTGGATCAACCAGTTTGCTGCTGACAACCAAAACCAGCTGATCACATGCTCAGGAAGGACCATCAGCCTAACAATGGATCATTAGCACACTGATGGCTGT
>NC_056512.1:11815380-11822414 GCF_014905685.2 Nematolebias whitei
CGCAATCCTAAGGCCACCAAAACGGATCCCCTCAACACCTTGGCTGCGCCTAGAAATTCTGTCCATAAAAGTTATGAACAGAATCGGTGACAAAGTGCAACCTTGGCGGAGTCCAACTCTCACCGGGAACAAGCCCGACTTACTGCCGGCAATGCGGACCAGGCTCTGACACCGGTCATACAGGGATCTAACAGCCCGTATCAAAGGGCCCGGTACCCCATACTCCCAGAGAACCCCCCACAGGGCCCCCCGAGGGACGCGATCGAACGCCTTCTCCAAGTCCACAAAGCACATGTAGACTGGTTGGGCAAACTCCCACGCACCCTCCAGGACCCTGCTGAGAGTGTAGAGCTGGTCCAGTGTTCCACGGCCAGGACGAAAACCGCACTGCTCCTCCTGAATCCGAGGTTCGACTATCCGACGGACCCTCCTCTCCAGAACCCCCGAATAGACCTTACCAGGGAGGCTTAAGAGCGTGATTCCCCTGTAGTTGGAACACAATTTACGGTCCCCCTTCTTGAACAGGGGGACCACCACCCCGGTCTGCCAATCCAGGGGAACTTCCCCCGATGTCCACGCAATATTGCAGAGTCGCGTAAGCCAACACAACCCTACAACATCCAGAGCCTTAAGGAACTCTGGGCGAATCTGATCCACCCCTGGGGCCCTGCCACCGAGGAGCTTTTTAACCACCTCGGTGACCTCAGCACCAGAGATTGGAGGGCCCGACCCAGAGTCCCCAGGCTCCGCTTCCTCAGTGGAAGACGTGCCGGTGGGATTGAGGAGGTCTTCAAAGTATTCCGCCCACCGACCCACAACATCCTGAGTTGAGGTCAGTAGCACACCACTCCCACTATAAACAGTGTTGGTGGCGTACCGCTTTCCCCCCCTGAGACGCCGGATGGTGGACCAGAATCGTCTCGAAGCCGTACGGAAGTCGTTCTCCATGGCCTCTCCGAACTCCTCCCATGCCCGAGTTTTTGCCTCAGCAACCACCCAAGCATGTCGCTTGGACTGCCGGTACCCATCAGTTGCTTCCGGGGTCCCACAGGCCAAAAAGGCCAGATAGGACTCCTTCTTCAGCCTGACAGCATCCCTCACCGACGGGGTCCACCATTGGGTTTGAGGGTTGCCGCCGCGACAGGCACCGACAACCTTGCGGCCGCAGCTCCGGTAAGCCGCCTCGACAATAGAGGCACGAAACATGGTCCACTCAGACTCAATGTCCCCCACCTCCCTCGGAACATGTTCAAAGTTCTCCCGGAGGTGGGAGTTGAAACTCCGTCTCACAGGAGACTCTGCCAGACGTTCCCAGCAAACCCTCACAATACGTTTGGGTCTGCCAGGTCTGACCGGCATCCTCCCCCACCATCGGAGCCAACTCACCACCAGGTAGTGATCAGTTGACAGCTCCGCCCCTCTCTTCACACGAGTGTCCAAGACATGTGGCCGCAGATCATATGAGACGATGACAAAGTTGATCATCGATTTGCGGCCTAGGGTGTCCTGGTGCCAAGAGCACATATGGACACCCTTATGCTTGAACAAGGTGTTCGTTATTAACAATCCATGACGAGCACAGAAGTCCAACAACAGAACACCACTCTGGTTCAGATCAGGGGGGCCGTTCCTCCCAACCACACCCCTCCAGGTCTCACTGTCATTGCCCACATGAGCATTGAAGTCCCCCAGCAGAACAAGGGAGTCCCCAGAAGGTGCACTTTCCAGTACCCCTTCCAAGGACTCCAGAAAGGGTGGATAATCTGAACTGCCGTTTGGTGCATAAGCACAAACGACAGTCAGAACCCGTCCCCCCCACACATAGGCGGAGGGAGGCCACCCTCTCATTCACTGGGGTGAACCCCAATACACAGGCACCAAGTTGGGGGGCAATAAGTACACCCACGCCTGCTCGGCGCCTCTCACCAGGGGCAACTCCAGAGTGGAAGAGTGTCCAGCCCCTCTCAAGGAAACTGGTTCCAGAGCCCGAGCCATGCGTAGAGGTGAGTCCGACTATTTCTAGCCGGAACCTCTCAGCCTCACACACCAGCTCAGGCTCCTTCCCCACCAGTGAGGTGACATTCCACATCCCAATAGCCAATTTCTGTAGCCGAGGATCAGACCGCCAGGGTCCCCGCCCTCGGCCACCACCCATCCCACATTGCACCCGACCCCTTTGGCCCCTCCCACAGGTGGTGAGCCCATGGTTTCTTGTCAAGTCTGTCAAAACTGTTAACTGTTAAATTCTTGTTCGTTGGCAATGACACTTCTTGCATTCTACTGTAATACTTGTCACCCAGTTTTCTTGGTCTCCCATCTGTTTGCAACCTTTTATTAATGTTTTCCTAAGATCCCTCTTTGAACCCCAAGCACTTTTCAGCTCCTCTTACAATTATTTTAATTTTCTCTGGTTTATGTTTGGCCTGGTCATTGCAGTTATTGATGTATGCTATGAAGAATATTAGATGTTCCACTGGTATAGTAAGATTTTCCTGTTTGCAGTTTACTTTTCTGTGGAGTTTGGCTGTCCGTTTGTCTTGTCTTTCGTCTCTCCATTTGTACTGTCTCGTCTTTTTTCTCCCCGTTTGTTCTGTCTCGTCTTTTGTCCTTTTACATTTTGACTGTGTTGTGTTGTGTAATGCTTTTTCATTCATGCCACTAGGTGGAGCTGGAGGATAAGAAGTGAAGATGAGAAGGGTAGAAGGAGTGAGGATGATGATAATGATGAAGAAGGCTGATGAAAACGTGCTTTTGGTGTATTGTAGTTCATGTCTGATGTGCTACGTTAAATAAATGCACTGAGTTCAACAAGAACTTGTTTTAATTTGTCACACCACTACAAATTGGCGACGAGGGATCGGATCCTGCGTGTTTTTTACTGCCTACGTTTTTTTTCTCTCTTCCTGCTGAATGAGCATGGCTGCTAACGTCCATCCACCGCCTTTGTTTTTGCCTTGCCCAGGAGAACCTACTCTACCATTCAACATGTGGATACGTATGTTCAACAATTATTTGCTGGTGATTAATGCAACAGGGAATGCTTGGCCTGACGCACGAAAGAGAACAACATTACTACACTGCTTGGGAGCCGAAGGACAACGAACTTTCTATTCCTTAACAAACACAGGTGACACGTTTTCTTCTGCTATTGATGCTCTGGAAAAACACTTTTCGCCTAAAGTCAACATTGTTGTAGAAAGGCATGCTTTCAGAAAGCGAACACAAGCACCACATGAGACAGTGGAGCAGTATGTGACTGCCTTACGTGACCTGGCTTCAAAATGTGACTTTGATGATAAGACAGTGGAAATGATCCTTGATCAACTAGTCGAACACATCTTCAACTCTAGAATAAGAGAGAGACTCCTGCTTGAACCTGATTTGACATTAGATAAAGCTGTTACTCTTGCAGCACAAATGGAATCAGCAGCTTACCAAGCTAAAGCACTAACAGCTAACAGCGACAGACATGTCCAAGTTATACAGCCTCGTTCATGCTCAGCTACAAAAAATAGTAAATCTGTTCTTCGACCTGTCAAGTCACCTCCTGCTGCATCAACTTCTACTAAAAGCTGCTTTAGGTGTGGTTCAAACAAACACCTTGCTAACTCTCACCAGTGTCCAGCTGCTAAAGCTACATGTAACCTCAACCAAAAAGTTGGTCACTTTGCTCGTGTCTGCTGCTCATCTAAAACAAGACAAGTCCGTGAAGTTCAGTTACCAAATCTGACTGTGTTATATTTGAGAGACACTTTGCATGCATCAAAAACCCTACAGTGTGATATTGAATTAAGCATGCCTATTTCACCTACCAAGACTTTGCGACTCACTGTCGATACAGGCTCTGCAGTTTCCGTACTGCCTCAAAAAAACTACAAAGAACACTTCAGTGAAACACCACTATGCCCTCCTGACCTCCGTCTAGTTACTTATACAAAGAAAACAATCCCTGTAATAGGATGTTTACAAGTTGAAGCAAGTAGAGAACTATTACCACACCAAAAAAGTTCAATCTGGTCCTCTGGACATTCAAAGAAACAAAAAACAAAACAAAGCAAAAAAATATAGAAACGTTTCGTCTCTCATCTGAGAGACTTCCTCAGTCTGAGGTGCTGTATTCAGCTCAGTCTCTTAAATAGCACCTTCTCAGAGTGGATCAACCAGTTTTGCAGTTTTTCTTTTGTAATGCTTTGATCATTTTTATAAATAGTGAAAACTGGTAAATGATCACTTAAATCACTCATTAAAATGCCTCCCATCACATCCCCATTTGTTACATTTGTGAAAATATTATCGATTATTGTAGCGCTATGAGTTGTAATTCTTGTTAGTTTTGATATTAACGGATAAAGATTTAAACTATACAATGAATTTGTAAATGTACCTATGTTATTTGAATCTGTTTTTATTTCCCAGGTCAATATTAAAGTCTCCACACAAAAAAATGCTTTTAATAAAACTCTTGTCCAATAGTTGTACGATTTTATCGGTGAATATTTCTATATTTGATCATGGAGATCGATATACACAACTTATCAATATGTTTTTATCATTCTTGTTTATTATTTCTATTGTTATTATTTCCATGATATTATCAACGATTATTGACATTTCATTAATTAATTTACATTTTATTTCATTTTTGACAAATAGAGCCACTCCACCACCTCTTTTGTTGCTTCTGTTCACATGATATAATTCATACCCTTCGATGTGAACATTATTTGTGTTTTCATCGTTGAGCCACGTCTCCGACAGTGCTATTATTATAAAAGTTCTGTTTATCTGTTTTAAATAATCTGTTATTTTGGATATATTTGCATTTAAACTTCTACTATTAAAGTGAATAATAGAGAGACTTCCATTTGTTATATTGATGTCATTAAACTGTTCTTCATTGTAATATTCACAGTCTTTTATTACAGGGAAAAAAATTTTATCAATCACATCTTCAACATAGCTGAGTGAAGCTGACAGTTTATGAGATATTAAAAGTTATAATTTTGACCTGTGATAGACGCTCAGGCGCGTTCACGCGTGCTCAGGCGCGTTCACGCGTGCTCAGGCGCGTTCACGCGTGCTCAGGCGCGTTCACGCGTCCTTTATTACCGCAATCAGGTACTAAAAGGAAACATTTACGACAGTTGTGTTTTTGTTGTCAAATCTGATCCACACAATTACAGCCGGAGCGCGCGCCCGCCTTAAGTAAACGCTCTGCCCTGACGTGTGCGTGAACGCGCCTGAGGACGCGTGAACGCGCCTGAACGTCTATTACAGGTCAAAATTATAACTTTTAATATCTCTTAAACCAAAGCAGCACAAACGAAAATTTTAACGGCACAAACCAGCACTAACGGAGCACTAACCATTCAGACTATTTGCTTTAATTTTGGAAGTGGGTGGGGTGTCAGCTTCACTCAGCTCTTCAACATTGTATATTTTAAACTCGAAGTCTTCATATGTTGCCATGTTTTAATGTATTTGTTCATTTTTATATTTTGTTAATTTCTTGTTTGTGAAGTTATGTCAATGATTTATCATCTGTCATCTCCTGAGCTCATTTTAGTCTTTCCAGATCCTTCAGATCTTTTATTATTTTAGCCTGAGATCCTTCCTGTATTTTGATCCAAATGTTTCCATTTCTTGTCCAAGTTGATGCTATTTTTTTTCTGTTTTTTCAACCACCTTGCTTCACGTGCAATATTTCCATTTTTTTTTGTTAGATGTTCATTTATGTAAACATTTGTTCCCTTCAGGTTTTTTGCTTACATTATTACCTTGTTTCTTGATTTCCTGCTAACGAAATCGATGACTATGTATGGTTTGAATTTTTCTGATTTGCTGGGCAGGGTGTGACAGATTGAAATGTCCTCATGTTTGATTTCAATGTCTTTGTTTTGTAAAAAATTCACTACTTGATCCTCGAGAGTCTGTAGTTCTTCCTGTGGTGCGTCTTCTGTAATGTTAGTTCCTGCAGCAACTCTTGCATATGTCCGGTTCCTAACTTCCAGTCTAGTGATCACCAAGTTGTCTATTTTTGTGTATTGTTCCAAGTCGTTTACTTTTTGTTCCAGTTCAGCTATTTTTTTGTCTTTATTACTTATCACTTCTTTCAATTGTTTCACTTCTTCAATCAGACCGGTCAGGAGTTCACACTTAGATGCTAATCTTGTCAGTTCAGCACTCATAAAGTTCAAAGATTTTTTAACTTCCTCCATATCTTCTGAATTATTTTCCGACTCTTGATTCCTTGTTTTGTGTTTGCTCGGCATTACTCACAATACTTCTGGATCGTTGGTATCAACTCTCAGAAGCACAGGATCTAGCCATGAGGTTCACAGGCTTATGTTGTTAGCCGAGGCCTAGCGGCAACAACCCCCAGATCTCACGCGGTTTCTCGGTTCACTCGGCCCAGCAGCTCACAGGTCATAACGGTGGCAGACCGGGTCTTCGCTGCAACAGCTCCCAGATCTGACAGCCGCAGCTCGGCTCCCTCGGTTTCAGCGGCTCGCAGGTCCAACGGCGGCAGACCGGGTCCCGGCTGCAACAGCTCCCAGATCCGACAGCTGTAGTTTGGCTCTCTCGGCCTCAGCGGCTTGCAGGTCCAATCGGCGATACACCGGGTCTCTGCTGTAACAAACCCCAGGTCCGACTGCTGTAGCTCAGCTCACTCGGCCTCAGCGGCTCGCAGGTCCAATCGGCGGCAGACCGGGTCTCCGCTGCAACAGCTCCCAGATCCGACAGTTGTAGCTCGACTCCCTCGGTTTCAGCGGCTCACAGGTCTAAACGGCGGAAGACCGGGTGTCTGCTGTAACAACCCCCAGGTCCAACAGCTGTAGCTCGGCTCACTGGGTCCAACGGCTAGTGGCGGTAGCACTCACCAGGCCTCACTGGCTAAAGTAGCTCCCAGGCCAGCTCGTTATCTCAACTCGTGGCTCAGCTTCCACGGTTCAGAGTGCGAGGACTTCCTTCTTCCACCTGTTCCGTATATATATATATATATATATATATATATATATATATATATATATATA
>NC_056512.1:11822424-11828973 GCF_014905685.2 Nematolebias whitei
ATATATATATATATATATATATATATATATATATATATATATATATACACACACACAAGTTTGGAGTCAGTTTGTATAGTTAGTTAGAGATCGGTGGGAGCACAAGTCAATACCTCCTACTCCATCTCCGCCATCTTGTGAAGTTGCTACTGCTACTTTCTTTACTTACTCTGCTAAACCTGTTATGTATTTGTAATTATTTTTCTATCCTTAACGTGTTTTTTTGTCTTTCAGATACACCTGGACCTATACCTGGACCTACCATTCTGTGTTCGTCTGTCTCTCCTTCCTGTCCTCTCAACAAGCCGGTCAAAGCAGATGGCCGCTTGTCCTGAGCCTAGTTCTGCTGGAGGTTTCTTCCTTTTAAAAGTGAGTTTTTCCTTTCCACTGTTGCCACTGTGCTTGCTCAGGATGGGAGACTGCAACAAAGCCAAGATTCAACTTGTCTGCTGGATTCCTTAGATAGAGAACTTTACTAATTGGCTTTTATGTATGTGAATGTTCCTGTAAAGTGCCCTGAGACAACTTTGTTGTGATTTGGCGCTATATAAATAAATAAACTGAATTATATGCCAAAGTGACAAATTTATGGATTTTCCCCATATTTATAAACTAATTTTTGGCACAGATATGACCGTAATTTATCCAAGATGGCGCCGGTGTGTAGGGCTGCCCGTCTCTCGCTCTCTGCTTGTATTTTATTTTTGTTATTTTTACAATGGTTTGTGCAGTGTGCCGAGTCATATTTTCAGTATGATCGTCGGGCACTTTTGGAGCTCCGTACTTTTGCTGAAATTCCCGCGGAGTTTTTTAACAGCAGCCAGCACTCTCCCCCACCGGTCCTATCTGAGATTCCTGCGTTCCTTCTGCGTGACCCTGGCCTTTCTCCATGGAAGAAACGTCGCAGACGTCGTGGGAAGCGTGCAGGGATTTTGGTGTGGATTATTCTAACAGGACTCGCTCTGGATCTGATAATCTCCTCTCTGACCCGTGGTGCTCCCGGGGCCCGGCTGCTGGCCAGCTGCCCGCGCGCTCAGTCCATGGAAACACCTGGAGTTGTTTACCTGTGCGCCGCACCAGCAGTACAGGAGGAGCTGTTCTTCATAACCTGCGCCCGCTGGCGCGCGCGTCTCCATCCACGGCTGTGCCTGTGTCGGACAATATCAGGATGTGTTTAATCAACGCAAGGTCTGTTTCCAACAAGACATTTATCCTCAATGACTTTTTTAAAGATGAGGAGTTGGATTTTCTGTTCGTCACAGAATCATGGATTTCTGATGGTGAGTCCAGCGCCTTGGTGGAACTACTTCCTCCGGACTGTGTATGTTTCAATGCCCCGCGACCATCAGGTCGGCGCCGGGGGGGGGGGATTATTAACAGTTTTTAAGGCAAACTTTGCCTGTAAACAGTTGTCCATCCCGGGGTCCCGCGCCAGCTTCGAGCTGAGCGCCTTTGAACTTGGACACTCTCCTCCGGTCCTGTGTGCGCTCATCTACCGCCCACCTCGTTCTAAGGACTTCATAAATGAATTCTCTGACTTTTTGGCTGATATCACACAGAGATACACTCACTTTTTGTTTATTGGTGACTTTAATTTGCATGTGTGTTGTCAGGAGAAGCCCTTAGTGAAGGACTTTCTGGATTTATTGGACTCTTTTGGCTTAGCTCAGCAGGTGAGCGGCCCCACCCAAGAACATGGTCACACGCTGGACCTCGTTTTAACACGCGATGTCTCTGTTTCTAATTTGAAAATCGGTGACAATGTTTTTTCAGATCACATGCCTGTATTGTTTGACTTCACCCCCCTTGTCCTACTGCTAAGACGCGCGTTCTTGCATGTACGCGTTCCATTAACCGTTTCACTGCTGCTCGTTTTAATGAAGGTTTTAATTCTGAGAGGATCGAACAGTTCCCGGTGTCTCCTACCACTGAGGAGCTAACCTCTCAGTTCAACTCTGCCTGTTTAAATGTTCTGGACCGTGTTGCTCCCCTTAAGACCAGAAAAACAAAACTTAAATCAGAGCCTTGGCTGAATGACGTCACGCGAGCCGTTAGGCGGCAGTGTCGCAAAGCTGAACGAAAGTGGAGGAAGGACAGGCTCCAGGTGTCTTTTCAAATGTTAAGGGAGAGTTGGCGTCACTATCAGAAAACTGTTAAAGCTGCCAAATGTAAATTCTTTTCTGATTTAATTGTCTCCAACTCCCACAACCCCCGAGTTCTTTTCTCCACCCTGAACTCAGTTCTACACCTCAGTGAGCCTTCACCTCTGGAAGCCTCAACTGAGCTGTGTGAGAACTTCCTCCATTTCTTTTTAGAAAAAGTGGCAAACACCCGGGCACTCATTTCTCCACCAGCTCATGATCTGTCCATCCCTTCTCAGTGTGTGGCTGTGTTTGACCACTTTGAGCCCATCTCTCTGTCCTCTCTGGAGCAAGTAATGTGCAGCATGAAGCCATCTGGTTCCCCCTTTGATGTGGTCCCCCCTCGACTGCTAAAGGAAGTTTTTCCTACCCTGGGTCCTTTTATCCTCGCTATTCTGAATAGCAGTTTATCCTCAGGTGTGGTGCCAAAGACTTTTAAACATGCTGCTGTCCAGCCCCTCCTGAAAAAACCTAACCTTGACCCCTCAGTCATGTCCAACTTCCGGCCTGTCTCCAGACTCCCATTCACCTCTAAACTACTGGAAAAAATTGTGGAGTCTCAGTTGAAACAGTTTTTGGGGGATCACGCTATCCTTGAGTTATTCCAATCTGGCTTCAAATCTCTCCATAGCACTGAAACTGCTCTACTGAAGGTTTGTAATGACATTTTCATATCCACAGACGCAGGTGATTCTGTGCTGCTTGTCCTATTGGACCTTACATCTGCTTTTGACACCATCGACCACAATATCCTCATTTCTAGACTGGAGTAGTGGGTGGGCATCACAGGGTCATCCCTTAAATAGTTTGGGTCCTACCTCTCTGACAGAACCTTCTGTGTCAATATCAAAGATCTTAGTTCGGCATCGACCGCACTCCAGTGGGGGGGTACCGCAGGGGTCCATCCTCGGTCCCCTTCTCTTTTCTTTATACCTGCTGCCACTAGGTGCTATCTTCCGCAAACACGACATACCCTTTCATTTCTATGCCGATGATTGCCAAATTTACTTCCCCCTGAGGCACAGAGGCACACGCTCTATTCAGCCTCTTCTTGACTGCCTGGCTGACATCCGGGACTGGATGGCTTTAAACTTCTTAAGCTTCAATGAGAAGAAGTCTGAAGTCATGCTGTTCCATCCCAGTGGCTCACTCATGAACCAAGACATTGACCTTTTCTCTCTAGCCCCGCTAGAGAAACAAAAGGTGACTAATCTGGGGGTGATAATGGACCCGTCCTTAAAACTCAACAGTCACGTAAACATGATGGTCAAATCCTGTTTTTTTCAGCTGAGACGGCTGTCTAAGCTGAAGCCTATACTCTCCAAAAAGAACCTCGAGACAGTGATCCACACCTTCATAACATCTAGGCTTGATTACTGCAATTCACTTCTGTTTGGAATCAGTCAGTCCTCCATTGCTCGTCTACAACTGGTCCAAAATGCTGCAGCCCGATTTTTAACTGGTACAGGCTATAGAGAGCACATCACGCCAGTTTTGGCCTCCCTGCACTGGCTACCCATTCACCTTCGGATCCATTTCAAAATTCTCATGTATGTTTTTAAATCACTGAACAGTTCCGCCCCATCCTATCTCACTGATCTTCTGCAGCCATATGTCCCACCGCGCTCTCTGAGGTCAGCAGACCAGATGCTTCTCTCAGTCCCAGAAACCCGTCGTAAGCTCAGAGGTGACAGGGCTTTCTCTGTTGCAGGTCCACGACTGTGGAATGAGTTGCCACTGAGTGTCCGGCAGGCTCCCACATTCTCAGTCTTTAAGTCTCGCTTGAAGACCCACTTCTATTCGCTTGCCTTTAACACGGTGTGATTTGTTTTGGTCCGGTCTGTTCTCTACTCTGTTGGCCATTTTAGTTAGCTTCTGCTGCTATTTGTATATGTATTTCTATTTTATGTTTTCCTGTCTGCTGTGCATGTTTGGTTCTTTTGTACAGCACTTTGGTTGGCCTTGTTGCTGTTTTAAGTGCTATATAAATAAATTGGTATGGTATGGTATGGTATGGTTTTCATTCATTCTGAATGAAAATATTGAACACAACCATTTTCAGCCGCTAGATGGCAGTCGAGTAGTATGGGATGCCATTGTATCATGTAGTACTTGTCTGCTGGCCTCCTTAGATATAGAACTTTACTAATTGGCTTTTATGTATGTGAATGTTCCTGTAAAGTGCCCTGAGACAACTTTGTTGTGATTTGGCGCTATATAAATAAACTGAATTGAATTGAATAGTAAGTAAAAGTGGCTATTAATGACATAATCGGCTTGCCAGAGCCTGCCACCGTCGTCTGCCTGGAGTAACCGTTAAATCAGTTTCATTTCGCTGCGCCACCCTGGCGAAATACAGCTGATTTGACCATTGAAGTGCATTTATTAAATAAAAGTTCATTTGAGACACACATTTGCTATAAAGTCGAGCTAACAAATTAAGGTGGTTTTTAGGTGGTTATCTTGTTTAATTTAGAAGAAATGGACAGTGAGTTGCCCCCTGCGCATTCGTTTCCACGTATTGGCTTTTGAAAATGCAGCTGATTTGACCGTCAAAGTGCATTTATTAAGGAACATTTAGACTGAGACACACATTTGCTATAATTTTGAGCAAACAAATAATTGCTTTTAAGTGTTAATCTTGTTAAATACTTGTTAAAGTCCTCCTGTGCACGCTCCCGCAGCCACCATTTAGCAGCCAATAGATTTCTGGCACAACACCGGCCCACGTTTCCGGGTTGTCAGCAGTGATGCGTAACAAATGCAACGCGTCAGTGGTGACACGTAATAGATGCAACATTTCCTCGAGACTCAATGGGATTTACCTGTCTAAATAAAGGTTGAATGAATTTACAGCGAAGCAACGTATTTATGAATTTTTCCACTTTATTAGACATATTTGGTTTGATGCGAATTATAGGGTGGTGCGACGTTTACGAATGAAAATACAGTGGTTTTAGCCATCATTTCTGCTTTCTCCTTATTTTCAACTGCCATTATTTTCGTCACACAAAACTGGGTATACATATTCTTGTCTTATTCCATTATTTTTTTTAATCATTGACCAAACTTTAATCATTTTTGTTTCTCTTCCCACTGATCTGTAAAATCCCCTCCAAAATTGTCTTTTGGATAGTACTTAAAATGCTTTGTAATGTTTTATATTCAATAAGATTCTGAGTATTGTGAGATCTTTTTAATAGTTTGAAAGCTTTACTTATTGACTTAATTTCTTTTTCACACTCCTTTGTCCACCATGGAACAATATTTTTCTTATTGTTACCTCCTTTCTTTTATATGGGTTTTTTTGCTGCTTCTACAATAGATGAATAAACTGACATGTTTAATTGATCCATGTTCACATTTAATCTATTTTTGCCACTTTTCGGTCACTCACGCCCCTAAATGTTGCCCAGTCAGCATTAGTGAAACTTTATTTATGTCATCCCCTTGTGTCATTCAACAAAGACTTCCTTCCTTCCATCCATCCATCCATCCTTTATCTTTTACCCGCGTCTTCGTTTTTGGGTCAATAGTGTCCATATCCAGCAGTTACTGTGTGAGAGGCGGGTTACACCCTGGACAGGTCTCCAGTCCATCACAGGGACACATAAGAGACAAACAAGACAAACAACCATTCACTCTCTCACTCACACCTAGGGACAATTTAGAGTTACCAATCAGTCTAACATGCATGTTTTTGGTCTGTGGGAGGAAACCGGACTACCCGGAGAAAATCCACGCAGCATGGAGAGAACATGCAAACTCCACCCAGAAAGGCCCCGTGTAGGGATCGGATCTGCTGATCTTCTCGCTGAGAGGCGGGACCTCTACCAACTGTGTCACTGTGCTGCCACATTAATAACATAATGCCAAAAAAATTATTATGAATATGAATATTATATGAATATGATATGAATAGTTGTTGAGATACTTGCATGCACAATGACAGAAAGTGATGAAAAACAGTAATGTTTATCTGTGAAAAGAGGATTGCTAAAATGTCTAATAACACAGGCAGTAGAGAAAGAGCTAATGTTTCGTTTGTTTGTTTAGTCTCCACCAGAGAGAGACAATGAGAAGTCAGAGTTCAAATAAAATAGTATCAATTAACAAAGACCAGGTAGCTCCATTTTGATGTCACTTCCTGTTTCACTTTGGCTGCACCAGTTCAAAAGAAAATAACCAGTAATGTGATAAAATGGGTATAATCACATGTATTATTCCAAATCTCTTAAATATTAAGATGTTTTATACCACCTTTTTTGTATTTTTAGGTTATACAAGTCACAAACATTTGAAAGTAAAATGATAAATCAACAGGTAGTATCAAGGAAAATTTCACAATGACTACAATATGGAACAAAAAAAACGAAGTCCAGATGACATGATTCAACCTTTTTTGTTG
>NC_056512.1:11829073-11841093 GCF_014905685.2 Nematolebias whitei
TTTTGGACCGAGAACACAGATGGTTTGAGAGGGGGGTGAAGGAAGCAATTTATGTAAAAAGAGAAAAGCCGTCTCTTAACAGAGGAGGAGGCCTCAGATTTCCACTTTCAAAAACATATAATGCAACTTTAAAACAGATTCCCAGCCGTTTTTCACACCTGATGGGAACAGAGGGGCCTCGACTGTGAATTAGAGGAACAAAGACCTACTGTTTAGGTTTTTAGGTGTGAACTACCAATCTACATATATGTGTGTGTGTGTGTGTCTTATGTGTGTGTGTGTCTTATCTCACTCAGCCTTATAACCTGTATCTCTCACTCACTGCTCTTTGAATTGAGAAAGCTCCTCGGATGAGGAGCGAAACGTCTTCTGTTACAAATAAAGTCCAGTTGTTTTTGTATTGAACGCTTTTTGAATAGGAGAAATCATATTTCTCCAGTTTTAGCTTCTCTCCATTGGCTCCCTGTCAAATCCAGAATAGAATTCAAAATCTTACTTCTAAAAAAGCCCTCAACAACCTGTCTCCATCTTATATTACAGATCTTATTGTTCCATATTTTCCCAACAGAGCACTTCGCTCTCAGACTGCAGGTTTACTTGTGGTTCCTAGAATTTACAAAAACAGAATGGGAGGCAGATCTTTCAGTTATCAGGCTCCTCTCTTGTGGAACCAACTTCCAATCTCTGTCCGTGAGGCTGACACATTATCCAGTTTTAAAACTAGGTTTAAGACTTTCCTTTTTGCTAAACCTTATAGTTAGGGTCGGCTTGGGTTTCCTGAGCTGTCCCTTAGTTATGCTGCTATAGGCTTAGACTGCTGGAGGACAAACTGAATGCAATTTTCACTCTGCTAATGTCTTTACTTACTCTGCTCAACCTGTTTTGTATTTGTAATTATTTTTTCTATCCTTAACATGTGTTTTTTTGTCTTTCAGATACACCTGGACCTATACCTGGACCTACCATTCTATGTTCTATATTATATCTATATATTCTATATTCTATGTAACTCGCTGACAGATTCATTTGTGTCTCCGTCAAGGATTTTAGTTCCGCAGAGGCAGACCTTAAATGTTGGGTTCCGCAGGGGTCCATCCTGGGTCCCCTCCTATTCTCTTTATACCTGCTGCTGCTTGGTGCTATTTTCCAGAAACACAACATGCCCTTCCACTTCTATGCCGATGACTGTCAAATTTACTTCCCCCTAAGACACAATGGTACATGCTCTATTCAACCGCTGCTCAACTGCCTGGCTGACATCAGTGACTGGATGGCTTTAAACTTCTTAAGTTTCAATGAAAAGATGTCTGAAGTCATGTTGTTCCCTCCCAACGGCACGATCACAAACCACTGCATCGACCTTTCTGCTCTAACCCTGTCAGAAAAACAAAGAGTCACTAATCTGGGCGAGATAATGGACCCTTCCCTGAAGCTTAAGTTATGCTTCTTCCAACTGAGGCGACTTTTCTAAACTGAAGCCCATATTGTCCAAAAATAACCTGGAGACAGTAATACATGCATTCATTACATCTAGGCTTGATTACTGCAATTCACTCTTGTTTGGTATCAGTCAGACCTCCATTGCACGACTACAACTGGTCCAGAATGCAGCAGCCCGATTTTTAACCAGGACAGGCAAAAGAGAGCACATTACACCAGTTTTGGCCTCACTGCACTGGTTACCGGTTCACTTTTGAATCCAGTTCAAAATACTCATGTATGTCTACAAATCACTGAACAGTGTTGCCCCCCCCCCCCCCCCATCTCTCTGATTTGCTACAACCGTATGTCCCACCACGCTCCCTGAGGTCAGCGGACCAGTTGCTCCTCACAGTTCCAGGAACTCGTCTTAAGCGCAGAGGTGACAGGGCCTTCTCTGTAGCAGGACCAAGCAAGACTCTGGAACGAGTTACCTCTGCTTGTCAGACAGGCCCCCTCCCTCTCGGTTTTCAAGTCCCGTTTAAAAACTCACTACTATTCAATAGCTTTCAACACAAGATGATCTATGTTTTGATCCTGTACGCTCCACACTGGTTTGTCGTCATTATCTGCACCGTTTTTTTTTCTGTATTCTGATTTACCTCATTTTGTATTTTGCTTTGTGTGTTACCTGTTGTTTTGTCTGTACAGCACTTTGGTTGGCTTTGTAGCTGTTTTAAGTGCTTTATAAATAAAGTGGTATGGTATGTTCGTCTTTCTCTCCTTCCTGTCCTCTCAACCAGCCGGTCAAAGCAGATGGCCGCTTGTCCTGAGCCTGGTTCTGCTGGAGGTTTCTTTCTCCCAGGAAGAGTCACCACCATCAAAGAATGGGAAACCCTACTCTATCATGTGACCCAGCTCTCAACCAATAATATCTCGCCATCTTATGTTTCATAATGGATGGGTGAGTTGTAGGCATGTAATTAAAACTACATTTCCTACCGGAAACGGAATCAGATCGTGTTTTCGCACATCATTCTAAATAACAAAACAGAATACATACATCTAGACATTTTATTAAGCTAATATATAATCTGATAAAATTATATTTCAATATACAAAGTATATAGTGCAGTGCATTTACCATTTAACATTCATTGCTTCCCCTACGGGCAGCATGGTGGTGCAACTGGTAGAGCTGCTGCCTCTCAGCGAGCAAGTCCCCGCTTCAAATCCCGGTCCGGGGGCCTTTCTGGGTGGAGTTTGCATGTTCTCTCCGTGCATGCGTGGGTTTTCTCCGGGTACTCCGGTTTCCTCCCACAGACCAAAAACATGCATGTTAGGCTAATTGGGAACTCTAAATTGTTCTTAGGTGTGAGTGAGAGAGTGAATGGTTGTTTGTCTCGTTTGTCTCGTTTGTCTCTATGCAGCTCTGTAATGGACTGGAGACCTGTCCAGGGTGTACACCGCCCCTCGCACAGTGATTGCTGGACATGGGGACCGGCGACCCCCATGACACAAAATGGAAGAAGCAGGTAAAAGATAATGGATGGATGTTTCCCCAACCATTATACAAACAGGGAGCCCTGCCCTGTCAACAAAACCATCACCCCCCACCCTGCACTAGCGCTAAATGCAGTGCTCATACTGTCTCTTCCCTCATGCTCCCTGCCCACCCCCCAACTGTTGGTACAAACAGCGTGCAGCTCAGACATGTCTCAGTGTCGTCCATCCCCCCACCGCCCCATCAACAAAAATCATGGATGAGATAAGCACCCCTCTATGACAAGTTATAATAATAATAATAATAATAATGATAATAATAATAAAAATAATAATAATACATTTTATTTGTAGGTGCCTTTCTTGGCACTCAAGGTCACCTTACATTGTCAATCATAACAACAGACACAATATTATACACAGTAAAAACAAGTAAAATATAATTAAAATAAGACAATGCAGTTGCAATCACAGAGTGTAGGCTTCTTTAAACAGATGAGTATCTAGGGGAAACACTGTACTCTTATGCTCTTAAACACTTTGGCGATCGTGATAAAGATGATGATAATGAGATGATGATTGTACAGTAGTGCACACCACGTACAGTACACACAATATAAAAAACTGGGTTAAAAAAAAAAACACAATATAGTGAAGATGCAAAAAGTCAAGTCAAGTCAGATTTATTTATAGAGCACATTTAAAACAGAAACTGTTACCGAAGTGAACTGCAATATAGTGAGGGACTACTGTATTCAGAGAAAGAAAACTCAAGAACATTCAAACTCATCTCAGAAAGACCCCAGGTCCACACTACAGATTGAACACAGGACCATCTAGTTGTGAGGCAACAGTGCTAACCACTAAGCTGTCATGCTAATATATAAATGGTAAATGTTAAATGGACTGTACTTATATAGCGCCTTTCTATCTTATTTCAAGATACTCAAAGCGCTTTACACTACAATCTGTGCCCTCATTTACCAATTCATACAGCACTCTACATCTCAACAAAGCTAATTGAACAAATCATTCAAATGAGACTAATCAGTGCTTTAGATCACATTCATACACTGATGGGATACACATCAGAGGCTATGAGGGGTTCAGTGTCTTGCCCAAGGACACTTCGGCATGTGACTGCTGGTGGATTCGAACTGGAGGACGACTGCTTTAACCACTCAGCCACAGCCGCCCATATATGTTGATGATACAGTTATATTTGTTCACGAAAGCCAATGAATCCGATCAGTTTTAGACTACAAGCATGTCTTAAAGACATAAAAACCTGGATGACCCTAAATTTTCTACTTTTAAACTCAGACAAAACTTGGTGTTATTTTTGATCAGGACATGCCTTTTATCCCCCACATTAAAAATGTTACTAGAACTGCCTTCTTCCACTGCGTAATATCGCTAAAATTAGAAACATCTTATCTAAAAATGATGCAGAAAAACTGGTTCATGCATTTGTCATATCTAGACTGGACTATTGCAATGATTTATTATCTGGATGTCCAAATACTTCTTTAAAACGCCTTCAGTTAATCCAAAATGCTGCTGCCAGAGTCTCAACTGGAGTTTGTAGGAGAGATCGTATCTCTACAGTTTTAGCTTCGCTCCACTTGCTCCCTGTCAAGTCCAAAATTGAATTCAAAATTTTACTTCTAACCTAAAAAACCCTCAACAACCTTGCTCCATCTTATATTACAGATCTTATTGTTCCATATTTTCCTAACAGAGCACTTCGCTCTCAGACTGCAGGCTTACATGAGTTTCCAAAAGCAGAATGGGAGAAAGATCTTTCAGTTATGCTCCTCGCTTGTGGAACCAACTTCCAGTTTCTGTCCGTGAGGCTGACACTACTACACTACTGGACACTGGATGACAAAAGGCTAAACTCTGGTGCTCTTCACTGACCCCTCCCTTTCTCTTTAAAATCCGTTTTTACTGTCCAAAATCACGTTTTTGGATTGTTAAAAGCAGTTAAGCTGAGAAGCTAAGCTACGAGCTAAGCGAACAGGCTGACCTCGGGAAAAAACCTCGGTCTTGTCAAAGCTCCAAAATTCACAGTTGAAACCCGTGCCTTCATCTAAAAAGTTGTTTTTCTCTGCAAAAAGGCTGAGAACTTGTTTATTGATTTTTTTAATTAAAAGCTTTGTGTGACAAATACTATGCTAAAGAGCTCAAAATATACAGATCATCCACCATTTTGAAAACCGAAAAACAAGAATGAGAGACACAAGGGGCTTCCCTCCCATTTTTCTTAAAGAGACATGCTACTTGCTCCCTCACTATCATGAATCCTTTGGTTCAAACTATCTTATACTGCCATCCAGTGGTCAAAAAAGGTATTACACCAAAATTAACCTACATTTCTTCTTAAATTTGACAATAATTACTAATGTCAAATTTCAAACAATATTTTTTTTATCGCAATCATTTCTGAGACAATCGCCCAGCAAAATTTGTTATTGTGACAGGCCTACTCTAATCTGAACCCGAGCACTGTTCTGTTGTTGAACTTCTGTGCTAGTCGTAGTTTGTCCATCACAAACACAATGTTCGAACATAAGGGTGTCCATAAGTGCACATGGCACCAGGACATCCTAGGTTGTAGATAGAATATAGACTTTGTAGTCATGTCATCTGCTTTGTGGCCATTTGTTTTGGACACTCGGGTGAATAGAGGAGCTGAACTGTCAACTGAACATCTGGTAGTGAGTTGGATCAAATGGCGGGAGAAGATGCCGGACAGACCTGGTACACCCAAATGTGTAGTGAGGGTTAGCTGGTTTGCTGAGAACACCTGGCAGAGAACGAGAAAGATCTTTCATGAGAAATATCTTCAACTCACACCTCCAGGAGAGCTTTAACTGCTCCCCAGCTGAGGTGGGGGACATTGAGTCTGAACGGACTGTGTTCCAAGCCTCAATTGTTGAGGAAGCAAGTTGGTCAAAGGAGATGGCTGCTTGTCCTGAGCCTTGTTCTGCTGGAGGTTTCTTCCTTTTAAAAGGGAGTTTTTCCTTTCCACTGTTGCCACTGTGCTTGCTCAGGATGGGAGACTGCAACGAAGCCAAGATTCAACTTGTCTGCTGAATTCCTTAGATAGAGAACTTTACTAATTGGCTTTTATGTATGTGAATGTTTCTGTAAAGTGCCCTGAGACAACTTTGTTGTAATTTGGCACTATATAAATAAACTGAATTGAAATTGAATTGAAACTGCCTTGATATGTGGCCGCAATGTAGTTGGTGCTTCTCACGGTGTCCATCCTCGAACTCAGTGGTGGACACCCCAGGTTAGGGAGGTTGTCAAGCTAAAGAAGGAGTCTTATCGGGCCTTGCTGGCAGGTGGGACTCGGGGGGCAGCTGAGGTGCACTGGAGGGCCGAGCAATCAATAGCATTGGCTGTTGCTGTAGGTTCTACATGAAAGGTAGATAATTAGTTTTATCGATGTTCTTATGATCTCGAGTTGCCCAAATGCCAAGGTATTTAAATTTTTTTAAACTAATTTTAAAAGGTACAATGTCTAAGATTTTATTTTCTATAAATGTCACATGAAACAGCTTGCTCTTTTGAAGATCAACCTTATAGCCAGATTATAGCTAGTGGTTCAATTGCTAACGTAAATACCAATTACCATACCATACCAATTTATTTCTAAAGCACTTAGAATACAACAGGCAGTCGTTCGAAGTGCTGTACAAAATTAAAAACAAACAAAAAACAGTAAAACAATAAAAACACCTAAATATACATAAAAAAATAATATTCATAACATCATAAGTAAAAGAATACAACATTAAGACACAGATGATGACTAACTTTAGGTTAAAAGCCAATGAAAAAAAATGTGTTTTTAAACGAGTTTTAAAAACAGAAAGTGACGGAGCCTACCTGACCTCCAGTGACAGCTCATTCCACAATTTAGGAGCCAGAGCTGAAAAGGCTCTGTCTCCTCTGGATTTATAAAAGGTTTTCGGGACTGCTAAAAACATCTGGTCAGAGGATCTAAGAGCACATGATGGTATGTAAAAGTGAAGCAGTTCAGACAAATAAGATGGACTAAGACCATTCAAAGACTTAAAAACAAACAATAGAACTTTAAAATGAATTTGAAACTGGACAGGAAGCCAGTGAAGGGACATCAGAACTGAAGTGATATGTTCACGCCTGCCTGTACCAGTCAAAAATCGTGCAGCAGCATTTTGTACCAGGTGTAACCGTGAGAGCGAGGCCTAGCTAACTCCTACCATCAGAGAGCTACAATAATCCAGGCGTGAAGTAATAAAAGCGTGGATTACTGTCTCTAAGTGGTGTCTAGAGAGGAGGGGCTTGATTTTTGACAGGTGCCTCAGCTGAAAGAAAGAGGACTTAACCACATTGTTGACATGGCAGTCAAGTTTCAGGCAGGGGTCCATTTTCACTCCTAAATTTGTCAAAATGGATTTTTCATATGGGGCCAAAGAGGAAAAATCCAAGGTGGAGAAACTGCTAGGGCCAGAGGATTTAAAGACCATAACCTCAGTCTTCTTTTCATTAAAATGGAGGAAATTAAGTGCCATCCATCTTCTAATGTCATCAAGACAGTCCAGGAGAGACTGAGTGGAGACATTTTGTTTCAAAGGGAAATAGACTTGACAGTCATCTGCATATAAATGAAACTGCACACCATGCTTTCTGAAAATAGAACCCGGTGGCAGAAGGTAAAGAGAAAACAGGAGAGGACCAAGAATAGAGCCATGGGGTACCCCCCAGGGGAGGGCAGCAGAAGCAGAGGTAATATTATCCATCATCACACTGAAACTTCTATCAGAAAGGTATGACCTAAACCACTGCAGAGCTGAGCCAGTGATGCCCACCCACTGCTCCAGTCTGGAGATGAGAATGTCATGGTCAACTGTGTCAAAAGCAGCTGTTAAATCTAAAAGCACAAGTAAAACACAGTTTCCAGAATCCAGTGCTAAAAATATGTCATTAAAAACCCTTAAAAGAGCAGATTCAGTGCTGTGGTACATTTTAAAACCAGACTGGAAGACCTCCAAAATTTTAAATTCATCCAAAAATGCCTTCAGCTGCGTGTAAACAACTTTTTTCAAAATTTTGAATACAAAGGGTAACTTGGAGATTGGTCTAAAGTTTGACAAAGAAGATGGATCAAGGCCAGGTTTTTTCAACAATGGCTGCACTACAGCATGTCTAAAATTGCTTGGTACCACACTAGATATCAAACTGCTGTTGATCACATTTAAGATAAAGGAGCCAACAGTAGAAAATACCTCCTTAAGAAAATATGGAGGAACAACATCAAGGGGAGAACCCGATGATTTCATACTGGTGACAAGTTTCTCTAGATAGGAGAGGGAAATAGGCTCCAAATGATCAAAAACAGCAGGACAGAGGACCGGGATGGAAGGGTCATGGGATGGAAAAGAGATACAGGCCCTAGTGTTAATAACCTTGTCCAAGAAGAAATGAAGAAACATCACAAAGTTCTCTGGATGCTTCAAGAGGGACTGGTTCATGTGCATTGAGGACAGTGTTGATTGTATTATAAAGAACACGTTGGTTGTGAGAGTTAGCAGCAATAATGTCAGAGAAATATTTTACTCTGGCTGTTTTCACAGCTCGTTGATATCGACGCCAACTCTCTCAGACTTGGAGTCTGTCCTTTCTCCACTTGCGTTCATTTCTCCTGCATTCCTGTCTAATGGCACGGGTATGGTCACTCAACCATGGGTCTGATCTTGGCTTTGATCGCCTGGTTTTAATCGGGGCCACATCATTCAATACAGTATTGCATAAAGAATCAAAATATATGGAAAGCTCCTCAGTGCTGAGAGACACAGAGAGCTGTGACTCTAAACGATTAAAGATGGTGGAAAAATGGGCAGCAGAGGACGAGTTAAAAACACGGCAGCATCGAGCAGGAGCACAGGACTTAACAGGTTTAGAAACAGGAATAAAATCAAATAAAACAGGCATGTGGTTTGAAAACAATGCATCACCAATTTCCAAGTTAAAAATAGATAAACCATAAGATAAAACAAGGTCCAGGGTGTGTGTACGTTCATGGGTTGGGCCCTTCACTGACTGAGTGAGGCCAAAAGCTTCCACTACATCTAAGAAATCCTTCACCAGCGGCTTTCCAGTGTAACACACGTGAATGTTAAAACCTCCAGCTGATGGTCCTTCTTGACCATGTGAGCAGCTGGTTTTGGTTGTCAGCAGCAAACTGGTTGATCCACTCTGAGAAGTTGCTATTTAAGAGACTGAGCTGAATACAGCACCTCAGACTGAGGAAGTCTTTCGGATGAAAGACGAAACGTTTCTACATTTTTTTGCTTCTTGTTTTTTGGGTTTTTTGAATGTCCAGAGGACCAGATTGAACTTTTTTAGATTGTTCAAAGAAACTTAATTCAATTCTCAGTTTAATCAATCTAAATAATTTTATCATACATTGGAAATATTTTAAATTTTAAGAGCTGATTAAACTAATGTAATATCTGTTGATATTAAAATGTTGTTTATTAATTTAGCTTTAATTTTAAAAGTGAAGCAACCGAGCTCCTTCTAATAATTAAACACTTTATTTAAACAACTTTTCATCAATAAAAGTTTAACTAAACCAACACCTAAAGTAACCCCTCAGAAGTAAACACATTTTTAAAGTTAAAACCTAGCTTTAATTTTGTTTTGCTTAAATGGGTAAATAAATAAAGTCACAAAATGGCTTTCAGCTCTAAAGAAGATGACACTATCTCTTCGTTTTCTGATTCAACCGAATCAGACAACAATCTACACTTAATTTCACAGCTTGAAAAACAGAATACTCCTCTGAAACATCAGTATGACTCCAGGCTGTCCAATGGACAACACTTACAACACAAATTATTTGATGCTGAAACAAAGTTTACCCTTCTCAATTAAAAATATCTGAGAATGCAAAGATATTATGATGATTTACAACAGAAGTTGATGGACACACAAGCCCAACTTTCTAATGAAATTAAAACTAAATCAGAGATGCTTACAACTCTACAAAAATCATATTAAAACCATGACTTGAACAAAATGATATCTGCCTGACTCATTTAAAACTCAAAGATGAAAAAATCAAAATTTTACAGGACCAACTGTCTGAAGCAAAGAATCCATCGAACTTGAGGTTACGGCCTCCTCCTGGCATCAATGTCAGATCTTTCAACAAAGGCCTAAACACATCACATCCAGTAAGTAATCTCATTTCACAAAATCACTTTTCCAGATCTGATGACCTGGAACCAAATGGTGAGTATCCCTGGACTTTCGAGTCCTCCACTGAGGTAAACAGACATTACCCTCCAAACTAGGGATGGGACCGATCCGATCCAGTATCGATATCGGCCTCTGATACCAGCATAATTTACATATCAGATTTTTCCGATCCATGATGCATGTCTGTGGTTGCGCTGTACGTTGGCTTCAAACTATGGAATGGATTTCCTGAACGGCGGCGTGTCTCATGAACCCAGAATAATAAGACCCGCCTCACATTCAGGAAATCCAGTTCATAGTTTGCAGCCAGCTACAACGTGAGGGCTGAGTTAGCAGCACTGTGGCTAACAGCTAACAAAATTTTCATTGAAACATGTCCACTGTGTGGAAGTATTTTACACTAAACACCACAAAACAAGACAGCAACGTGCAATGTCTGCAGAGCCATAGTGCCACATTAAACCGTGGTAAAGTTAGTTTTACAATGGACATTCGAGCTCCGTGGCTTCAGCGGGGCGCTACTCTCGCTGAATCCGTAAGAGGCAACTCGACCTCGGCCAGCCGCGTCCAATCTGCCCCGCTCAGTCTGCCCGTCTCTGAGGAGAGACGGACTGAGCGCAGCTGCCCCAAATCAGGCTGCCTGTTTCGGATTGAACAAGAAGACATCGCTGAAACCACAGAGCTCAAATGTTTAAAGAGAAGTTGCTAGACTTCATAATTAATGTCCAACTCCTTTCAGTTTTAGAAAACGAAGGATTTCACAGTTTGATATTTACATCAAAGATATAGTTTACTCTCCAGGAGATATTTATCAGTACAACAGTAGACAATCATAAAAAAAAACATGATTTCAAAATTATATTAAAAACAAAAAACAGCTACATTATAAAGTGATGTAAAATACTAAAAACAGGAGCATGGCTGTTGGTTTATGCCATGAACTTAGCAGGTGTTTGAAGCCATTTAACATTTTATTTAATTTAATTAAATTATTCATTCATTTAAAAGAAACAAAATTTAAAAAAAAATCATCAAAAAGAAAATATTGAATGAAAAGAGTGCAGAAGGAAGAACAAAAAATCTTATATCTGCCCCTTATTTAAAAAAAAAAAAAAAAACTTTAAATAATATCCACTTTAAAGCTAGGAATAAAAATAAACATGTTTTATGTTAGCAGAATTTAATTCTAACTTTAAAACGTATCCAACATTAATAAAACTTATCTCAAGTTGCCTTTTTGGACATGCATGCATATATTTGTACAAATTGTACTTGAGAGGAGATTATTACAGCCTCAAATAAAATCAATGATGATCATGATATCAGAACTGGATCGGTGTCGACCGATATTCAGACTTAGGTATCGGGATCGGATCGGAAGAAAAAAAAGTTGATCGGTGCATCCCTACTCCAAACACACTTGGAGTGGTCAAACTGAACCCCTCCTCACCACCAATGAGCACCCAAGTTCAATCTGAACTAACAAGCAAAGATCTGGACATGATTGCTAAACACATTCAAAATTTTGACCCACACTGGTACTGATGTAAAATTGTATCTTGATGATGTGGAATATCACCTCAGCCGATTCCCACATGTATCTATCGAAGACAAAATATATCTTATCAAAATCACTTCTAACACAGAAGTCAAAAGGTTTATCGACTGACAGACATCTCACATCAGATCTGATTTTTCTCTCTTGTGCCAAGCTATCCACCTTATTCCGGATTTGGCGCCACTACCCATAATTCATAGCGGAAGCCGGTTGTTTACTTCCGCCCGCGATCCCGCGCTGTTGTTTACGTTTGTGGGTTAACACACTTGCTAGCAATTTA
>NC_056512.1:11841193-11857731 GCF_014905685.2 Nematolebias whitei
ATATATAGAGAGAGAGAGAGTTTGGGTGCTAGAGGCACGAACCAAGCCATTATATAAGGCAGGCAGCCTGACCAGGTCCAGATTTGCTGTTGACGACTTCCTTGATTGTTGATAGACCAGGAACCAGACAAATCCAAAAAGCAGGAACCAGTTATCATGAATCCAATTATAAATGTGTCCTTAAAATCCACAAATGGCAGCAGAAAGACGCATCAACAAATCATCTAAAAAAAAAGTTAAGTCTGGTCCTCTGGACATTAAAAAAAAAACAAAAAAAACAAAGCAAAACAACAAAAAAATGTAGAAATGTTTCGGCTTCCATCCGAAAGACTTCCTCAGTCTGAGGTGCTGTATTCTGCTCAGTCTTATAAAAAGCACCTTCTCAGAGTGGATCAACCAGTTTTGCTGCTGACAACCAAAACCAGCTGCTCACATGATCAAGAAAGACCATCAGCCTAACGGATCATTAGCACACTGATGGCTGTTTACTATTCACAGGAGGCTGAGTGATACTAGCAATAATGGCATTGTAAGAGGGGGACAGTTGAACACGGAGGCCTCCACCCCTGTTTAATGATGGATGATTTCTTTTCACAAAGATGGCCTCCTTTACTCCTCTCTCAAATCATTGTTCCTCTCTATCCAGGATGTGAACATCTTCATCCCTGAAATAGTGACCGTTGGCCTGGAGATGAGTGTAGACCGCAGAGTCCTGGCCTGATGTTGTTGCTCTTCTGTGCTGGGCCATCCTTTTGGCCAGTGGCTGTTTAGTTTCCCCGATGTAAGACTGATCAAAGCCCTCCTGACACTGAACAGCATACACAATATTACTCTGTTTGTGCTGGGGGACTGGATCTTTGGGATGAACCAGTCTTTTCCGTAATGTATTTTGGGGTTTAAAAGCCACTGGGACGTTGTGTTTAGAAAACGTTGGTTACATACAGTAACCCCAGATTCTATGAGTATAGGCGTAGCCCTTTAAGGCAGTCGCTGGTGGGTTTATCCTGTCATGCAAAGCATCGCGCTGAAAAAATTAGTCCATGCCCACCTGTTGTTTGGGCCCCACCCGGTCCGTATAAATTACGTTAAGAGCGGGTAATCGGCTCCCAAATAGCTTTTTCTTCAGCCGTTTAGGAGCCAGTGAGGCCCGACACTTAAAGGGCTACGCCTATACTCATAGAATCTGGGGTTACAGTACATAACCAACGTTCTATTTTGTATAGGCTTCGCCCTATAAGGCTCTTGCTGGTGGGTTAAGGGCGAAGCAGGTGTAGTCTCCGCCTCACTGGGTCCATTCAAACACCATAAGAAGCATCCGCTTGCCGAAAAAACATCTTGTCACTCAGCTCTCCATGTGCATAAATACGCATTGCGTAATTACGCGCACCATGCACAGACGCGCATTGCTTAATTTACGCGTTCCGAGATAATGAATGTCCCGGAAAGGTTTTCAACAGAAAAGAGGAGAGGCTGAAAAAGGCCGTGAACAGAGCAGATCCACGGCTCTTCAATATGAACAGATTAATAATAAATGAACTGATTATTAATCAAATGAACTGATTGATGACAGTAGTCATGAACTGATTAATAACCATAGAACAAGAACAACAGTCATAACCTGTGACTGATAACATCTCACACTGTAAATGCATGCAGTCAGATGTGAGTTTAAACGAGATTCCATGAAACAACAACATTCATTCTGTTAAGGCACTAAGGACAGAATGTGTCATGGAAAGAACCATCACATCACGTACATAAAAGCGAATAAATGAACAGGATGTTGACCACGCGGCCGCAGTGCAAATATCCTGCATTGACATACCATTATGCAAAGCAGTCAAAGATGCGATACCTCTGGTCGCGTGCGCCCTGAGGTTGTCAGGAGGCTCTAAATCTGATGCTCCGTAGGCTTCAGTAATGGCCTCACACAGACAGTGTAACAGGCGCTGGGTGGATAACGGGCGACCTGCAGATGCGTCTCTATAGTGCACAAACAAATGTTGGGTCTGGCGCAATGCCGCCGTGCGTGTTACGTAACACGTCAACGCATGTACAGGGCAGAGAAGATGGAAAGATGCTTCTTCTTCTGATTATAGGGAGGAGGGAAAAAATCCCTCCAACGATATCACTCTTGATTTAAAAGAACTCGTGATGTTTTAGGCATAAACACAGGATTAGGCCTCAGATCAGCTGAGCTGCCATCAGCCTGAATTCTGAGAGATGACGGAGCGACAGAGAGGGCACACAAATTACTCACCCTCTTAATGGATGTTAAAGCCAACAGCAGGGTTGTTTTAAGAGACAAGAATTTAATCGGAACCTGATCTAGTGGCTCGAATGGAGCTTTGATCAGGGCTCGCAGGACCAGCGTTAAATCCCACTGTGGAGCAAGTGGGCGTGAAAACAGACCTGCGTCTCTGTACACCTTTTAAAAAACGCTTCATCAATGGATGATTTAAAGCTGCTCTGTCCCTGAAACCTTCGTGACAAGAAGAGATGGCTGCAGCATACGTTTTAATCGAGCTGAGTGCCAGATTTCTGTCCATCAGCTGCTGCAGAAAGGACAGCACGCCACCTAGTGGACCTGAGATGGCCTCTACACCTTTCTCTGTACAGCACTGCTGAAAAGCTGTCCACTTTGATGTGTACAAAGCTGTGGTAGATGCAGCATGTGAATCCTGGATCGTGCGAACCACATCTTGAGAGAGACCCATCATCCTCTCTAAGCGGATCCGCTCAGCAGCCAGACTCAAAGGTGCTGGCCTATTTCTGGGTAACTTTTGATCGCTCCTCCTGCCTGGAGGAGAGCATCCTCCCTCCACGGCAGTTTCCACGGGGGCCCCGATAACAGGTGTCATAGAACTGGGAAGCATGGGGCGTTCACTCGCTCGGGAGCCACCAGGAGAGCTGTCAGTCCCTCCTCCTGAACTCGGTTCAGAAAATCGTGATATCAGAGGAAGTGGGGGAAATGCGTAAAGAAGCATTTTGGGCCATGGGCTGTGAGCAAACACGTCCACCGCTAGCGGTGGTTCGTCTCGCGGGCTCAGTGAGAACCATAGTTGACACTGAGCATTCTCTCGTGTTACAAACAGGTCCACGGCCGCTTTGCTAAATTTCTGCCATGTCTGAGCCGTCAGCTCTGGATGGAGGACCAGTCCTCGTGATGCGGACCGCCCCTGGACATCACATCCACCCCTCTGTTCAGAACATTGGGGATGTACACTGCTCTGATGGAGAGCAGATGTTGGTGTGCCCAACACAGCAGCTGTCTCACAATGTGTAACATTTGGGCTGAGAGCGCTCCCCCCTGCCGGTTTATGTATGCATCAGTCACTTGTTGTCTGTGTGAATCAACACATGTTGATTCCGCAGCACAGAGGTAAATTGTTGAATCACATTCAAAACCGTGCGACACTCCAAAAACATTTATATGAGCTGATGTGTGGGGTGGCCACAGCACCCCCGCAGCTCGAGACATGCATGTGCCTTCCCAACCTGACAGGGACACATCTGTGAAGACTGACACGTGTGACGTAGGTCGGCTGACGGGAACTCCCTCCGACAGAACAAGAGGGTTTCCCAGTGTCTCAGGTCGATTCTCACGGAGAGGGGCACAGCGATCAACCGTCTCTTCTGCGTCACCGGGTACACATGCAAACGAGCAGACCACCTATGGAAGCGTCGCACTGTGTGAGCAGGCGACATGTCCTTAATAACTTCATGACGGAAACAGCTGTTATCACTCTGCCGGTTTCACGTGAGTTGTACTGCTGCCACCTGTCTGGAAAAACGAGTCAGCAGCAACAAATCGTCCAGATAAAACAGAATTCTCCCCCCTGCTCCATGTAGCGGCTGCAGAGCCAACTCGACGCATTTTGAATGGAAATGTTGTCTCACAGTTGAAAATTGACAAATCTAAGATGGATCTCATCCCTCCGGTCCGTTGTGGGACCAGGAAGTGACGAGAGTAGAACCCTGTGTTTTCCTCCCCTTCTGGAACCCTGGAAATTACATTTTTTTATCAGAATTTCCTGAACTTCTGCATGGGGGTCGAGATCTGTTCTGGAGATGACAGAAACGTCTCTAAAGTTCCTCCAAATGGGGGGTTTTGAGCTGTAACTGCAGCGTGAATCCCCTGCTGATAGAACGGTTCATCCATCTGTCTAGAGCGCACACTCTCTGCCACTCCGCGTAACGTTCGGGAAGCGGGCACGCGTTTATGCTGCGTCACGTTATCTACGGACACCAATCACTTCAGTCATGTGTGCCACACTCAGGCTGCGGGCTCACATCTGTGCTGATGTAAGCTCAGGGAAGGTGCACGCGCCCCTGAACATGCGGAGCCGTGGGTGAGGGCTGCTGCTGCCGCGGGGGCGCGGCGCTTCTGTGCCGTGCTCAGGCTGCGGGCTCACATCCGTGCTGATGTGGGCTGGCGTGCGCCGAGGGAAGATGCACGCGCCCTCGGGCATGCGGAACCATGCAGGTGAGAGCTGCCGATGCCGCGGGGGCGCGGCACGTCTCTGCCACGCTCAGGCTGCGGGCTCACATCTGTGCTGATGTGATCTGGCGTGCGCTGAGGAGGCAGTGCACAGCTTGGGCTGAAAGCAAGGTTTCCCACTGGACTTGGTCTGCTGAAAACATTCACTTTGGCTGCTGTGTCACTCACGCGCGCATTTTGTGTGTTTTCTCGGGCTGTGGTGACCTGTTTGTAGGACACCGGCTCGCTTGTGTGGAGGATGTGTGAGAAAAAGCCGCTATGAGATCATGTGAACTGACAGTCAGGCTGAAATCAGACACTTTAATTCCTGAATGATGTTTACGTTTTATTCCAAAAACTCAAACCATCATTATGCACACACACATCCTCCGCAATGAATCATTTTGAGTCTTCTCCCACGTGAGCCATGCGGTTTGTCGGGATGAGGAGGGCTGTACTCTGAGGGGAGGGGCTGGCGGCGGAGCGAGAAGATGCTGCTACAGCTGTGGCGTGTCTCTGCTGTCTTGGCCACGGCACTCTCTCCAGCGGGCTTGGGGGGGGGGGAACAAGGCCAGATGGGATCAGGACGGCGAGCCAGAGTAGAGCCAAAAAACCTTCAAGCTAGATCATCCAATCTGGGCGGGTGAAGGAGAGGGACGGAAAATAGTCCCTTCATGTCAGCCGCCTCCTGGATTATGCCGGGCAGCTCCGAGAGGAGGGCACCGACGGCTGGGAGCGGTGTGGTCACCGATGCAAAAAGGCCCGGGTGGGGGACGAGCATCCGTTCAGCCCCCCTCATTCCGACACTATGCTCTCTAGGAGTGAGTGAGCAGCGGGGGCTGCTGTTGACGTCGCCTGTCCCATAGGAACCATCCGATTCGCTCCGAGAGTCGGTGATAAAAGGAAAACAGGGTCGATGGCATCGTCCAGCGTGTAGTGACCCGCCACTGAAAAATATTCCTTGGCGCTTACCTTGAAACAAGGCTGCTCGTCTGCTTCTCCTCGAGGAGGACAACTCACCGGGACGACAGGAGGTTGGCGTGGCGGGACCCCAGGAATCCTTAACAAAGGTTGTGCAAGGTCAAGCTGGACAACTTCTCTTCTTAGTTCTTCTGACAGTGCTATTAGCTTGCTGAAGAAAAATGGGAGCCGATTACCCGCTCTTAAAGTAATTTATACGGACCGGGTGGGGCCCACACAACAGGTGGGTGTGGACTAATTTTTTCTGTGCGATGTTTTGCATGACGGGATAAACCCACCAGCGACAGCCTTAAAGGGTGAAGCCTATACAAAATAGAATAAACGTCTCAGTCTCATCATTAAACAGGGGTGGAGGCCTCCGGATTCAACTCTCCCCCTCTTACAATGCTGTTATTGCTAGTATCACTCAGCCTCCTGTGACCAGTAAACAGCCATCAGTGTGCTAATGATCCTTCATTAGGCTGATGGTCCTTCTTGATCATGTGAGCAGCTGGTTTTGGTTGTCAGCAGCAAATATGGTTGATCCACTCTGAGAAGGTTCTATTTATAAGACTGAGCTGAATACAGCACCTCAGACTGAGGAAGTCTTTCTGATGAAAGATGAAACGTTTCAACATTTTTTTTTGTTTTGCTTTGTTTTGCTTTTTGGATGTCCAGTGGACCAGATTTAACTCTTAGATTTTTCTACCTGGATTATTGAGCATGCATCAGGATATCATCAAATCTTCTAAGTCGATGAGATATCCAGCTGTATGCATGCCATCAGGGCAAATCGGCTCGCCTAAAGCCTGTCTTCTCTTCAAATAAATGTTATGAATTGTGATGAGGGATCAACTGACCAAATCCAAGTCCATAGTTATGATTTGGAAGATTTGTAGGAGAGGCTCTAAAGCGGTTTCACAGACAGGACAGAGCAAAAACAAAGCGGAGAGGGAGAGGAGAAGATGTCCGCCCCTGAGAAGAGCAAGTGTTGAATTTTTATAATTGATCTTCCAAAGATTAAATGGAGTTGCACCCCAACCATTAAGCAATGGTATACAGAATCCACAAGGCTGCAGCAGATCTACCAGAGAAACTTTAAATGCCAACTTTAAAGATTCCTTTTCATAGAACCAATTTTGCTCAAAGTGCTCTCTCTGTGAGAGGATCTGCAGTTTGGAACTCAATCCCTGTTAATTTAAAGTCTGTAACCAGATTCAATATGTTTAAAAAACAATATTTAATGTTATGTTTTATTCTATTTGTTTCATGTGTATGACTCATCTAGTTCAGAAAAATCCTTTAGTTTTGAGATATGATCTTCCATTTTGTATAAACAAATTTAAATGTGTGTACCATTTGCTTCACCTCTGCTGCCCCTCTGCGTAACAAAAGAACATACAGCGACTGCACCTGCTTCATTGTCTCTATGGGGCAGCACTGCCCCCTATCGGTGTAGCACAGTATATTCTGCCACACCTGTCATGTTTTTTAGCGTGCATTATGACTGACTAGAAAGCAGAAATATATCACACACATTCATTCAATATATTAGACAGTCTGTAGAACATCAACATGTGTAACACGTGTAATCAAGCATGGCATGCACCAACCACCGACTTCATTGTATACGACACAGCACCCCCAGAGGTGAACCAGAGCACTACACTGCCTTACCCCGAATTGTTTGAACAGGCGATGTGTAAAGTCTGCGATTTTGACCATTGAAGTGTTGAAATAATTCAGTAAACAGTTTTATAAAACAGTTTTATAAAACATTTTTAGTCAAGTGGTCAAATGTATTTTCTCTTATTGTTGTCAGTATTTTAGTTGTCATGATAAGGGGGAGTGGTGACGCAGAGGTTAGAGAGGTGGGCCTGTGATCCGAAGGTCGCTGTTTCATGCCCCGGCACCGACAACATCAAAATTGTGGGTGGGGTAGGTGAAGCGCCCACACTTGCCCCCATCCTCATTCGCCCCACTCTGGGCCCATGAGCACGGCCCATGAGCAAGGCCCTTAACCCCCCATCTGCTCCCTAAACAGGTCTCTCTTGAAAATGAGTTCTCATGGCTCAATGAGACTACCTGTATAAATAAAGGCTAAATGAAAAATAAGAAAAAAAAAAGATGACAGGTGAGGCTCTGCATCACTTGCCACTCCTGATTGCATGTCTCTGACCCACACATCAGACCAGCCCACCAGGAAATCTCCAGACCCTCCTGCAGCCACGCTGAACCCGATTTTAATTTATGTATCATTAGACAAGATCTCAATAGTTTAGTTACTTTTAACTATTTTCCTGTTGATATGCATTACCTGCAATGACTGAAGTATCCAAAGTATTGATAGTTTGATTTAAGAATCGATTCTAGAGTGAAAGGTTCTGGTATAGATAGTATTGATATTTTTGTATCGATCTGCACATCACTACCTGTCAAGCCCACATATGACGAGTAATATTAATTAAAAAAAATCATAAAAAGAAACATAAAATACTCAAATACTAACGCCAATATCAACCATGTACCCCTAACCCTCCCTAAAAAAGTAAATAAAAAAAAATAGATAAATAAAAAGGAAACACTCTCCCATGTTGGGGTGTGTATGACTAGACCATCTACACTCATGTCAAATGCTGTCATTCAAACCTATTTTCTAAATCAAACCAAGCTTTGTTTTGAAACACAAAAAAAGCACAAACCCCAACAGAAATTATTGGACGGTCTAATTTTTACAAACTGTATGTGGATTTATAAAGGATCTAAAATTGTTTGTTTCTTAGTCATTTTAAACCCCTTTTCAGCATAATACAAATGGATAAATGTTCAAGAGAAAGCACAGCCACTCACAGTGTCTGATCACAGTCCACAGGTGGTTTGAGTCTGTGTCCAGACAGCAGCAGGTCCAGCAGTTCGTGGTTATGAACACCAGGATACGGAGTTTTTCCTCGGGACACAATCTCCCACATAGTTACTCCAAATGACCACTGAATACAGGAACAAGAGGATGAAAGAAAAACATGTAAATGCATCTGTCAAGGGAATGTGCATTATTTGCCTTGATCTGTTTTACTTTATTAATATAGACTTTAGACTTTATAACCTTTCTGCTCCTGTACTGTTATTATGGATGATATTAAAATGTTCCATGATCCTTACTCTATGTAATAATCAGTCTTCATGTGACCGGTCAGTAAGTGAAAGTCAAGGTTTCTTTATTGTCATTCACATCATATGTGGTACATGTGGTGGAACAAAACTGTGTACACAGGGTCCCAGTTACATCCAACAAAAGTATAAATTGTAAAGAAAAACAGTAATAAGATCTAAGTTATGAACTAAGAAATACAGTAGACTAAGAATAGACTAAACACTGATAGTGCAAAAACAATACGCCAAACAACAGCAGCGTGAACATGAGTCTGTGTGAGCAGATGAGTATGGATGAACACAGCAGCATGAGATCAGCAGCATGGATACTCAGTAGCACATATCAACAAGGGCGGCTGTGGCTGAGTGGTTAGAACAGTTGTCCTCCAAGAGAGTTGGGGGCGAGAGCTGGGGGTTCGAATCCACCAGCAGTCACATGCTGAAGGGTCCCTGGGCAAGACAGTGAAGCCATCATTGCCTCTGATGTATGTCCCATCAGTGTATGAATGTAATCTAAAGCTCTGATTAGTCTCATTAGAATGATTTGTTCAAGTAGCTTTGTAGAGATCTAGTAGAGTGCTGTATGAATGGGTAAATGAGGACACAGATTGTAGAGTAAAGCGCTTTGAGTATCTTGAAATGAGATAGAAAGGCGCTATATAAGTATAGTCCATTTACCATTTAACAATCAAGTGGCATTACAGTGATTTTTTTTTTCACAGTGATAATCCTGATTAGGGCTTCATGAGTCTAACAACTTCAGGGTAGAAGCTGTTTCTCGGTCTAGTGGTTCTAAAACATTCTTCCAACAGCCTTCTGGCTTGTCCACGTGATCTTTATCAAACTGCAGACGAACAGCAATGTTCTTGTTGGACAGCAGTGTCTTTCTTCTTCAACCCTGCTATGACCACCATTGTTGTTCAAAGTTCTCCTGATGGTGGACTCATGAACATGAACATCAGTCAATGTGACAGATGCCTTCAGTTGTTAGAAGTTACCCTGGGGTCCTTTGTGACCTCGCTGACTATTCAACACCTTGAAGTGATCTTTGTTGGTCCCCCACTCCTGGTGAGGGTAACAATGGTCTTAATGTTCCTCCATTTTTACACAGTCTGTCTAACTTTGGATTGGTGGAGTCCAAACTCTTTACAGATGTTTTGTAACATTTTCCAGCCTAATGAGCATCAGCAAGTCTTTTTATGAGCTCCTCAGAAATCTCCTTTGTTCCTCCATGATCCACTTCCAAAAATATGTTGTGAAGAGCAGACTTTGATAGATCTCCTGATGCATGCTCAATAATCCAGGTAGAAAAATCTAAAAAAAAAGTTAAATCTGGTCCTCTGGACATTCAAAAAACAAAACAAAGCAAAACAAACAAAAAAATGTAGAAACGTTTTGTCTTCCATCCGAAAGACTTCCTCAGTCTGAGGTGCTATATTCTGCTCAGTCTCTTAAATAACACCTTCTCAGAGTGGATCAACCAGTTTGCTGCTCACAACCAAAACCAGCTGCTCACATGGTCAAGAAGGACCATCAGCCCAACAATGGATCATTAGCACGCTGATGGCTGTTTACTATTCACAGGGGGCTGAGTGATATTAGCAATCACAGCATTGTAAGAGAGGGACAGTTGAACCCGGAGGCCTCCACCCCTGTTTAATGATGGACAATTTCTTTTCACAAAGATGGCCTCCTTTACTCCTCTCTCAAACCATCATTCCTCTCTATCCAGGATGTGAACATCTTCATCCCTGAAAGAGTGACCGCTGGCTTGGAGATGAGTGTAGACCGCAGAGTCCTGGCCTGATGTTGCTCTTCTGTGCTGGGCCATCCTTTTAGCCAGTGGCTGTTTAGTTTCCCTAATGTAAGACTGATCACAGCCCTCCTGACACTGAACAGCATACACAATATTACTCTATGCCAGGGGACTGGATCTTTGGGATGAACCAGTCTTTGCCGTAATGTATTTTGGTGTTTAAAAGCCACTGGGACGTTGTATTTAGAAAATAAACGTCTCAGTTTCTTTGATACTCCCTCAACATACAGAATGACCACTGGTCTGGGTTCCTCCTTTTCACCTGATGGCTAACTGGAGTCCTGTTTGGGTTTCTTCTCTGCTTTCAGGAAGGCCCAGTTAGGATATCCACATTGCTCTAGAGCCTGTCTTGTGTAGGATTTCTCCTTCTGCCTGGCTCCTGAGTTAGTGGGGACGCAGTCTGCTCTGTGGTACAGAGTCCTGATGACTCTTAAAGTGTGCTCCAAAGGGTGATGGGAGTCAAACTGCAAAGTGTTGCAGTTTGTGACCTCCCAGAAAGGTCTGGATAATGCTTACATACAGTGCATTACAGTAGTCAAGACGAAATGCAATAAAAGCGTAGGTTAGTTTCTTTAAGTCAGGTCTTGTTAAGATTGGTTTCACTTTTGCTATTTGGCGACATTGATAAAAACGTTTCTGAACGACACTGCTGGTCTGTTTATCTGGTTTTCAAATTTAAAATCAGACTCAAACTTCACCCCCAGATTGGTGGTCCAAAGAAGAGCACATTAAACAGAAACTAACAACGTGTCTAGATCAGACCACACTTCAGCAAGTGTTGGACTGTACAGATCAGGCACACTTAGCACAACATGTCAAGTCCAAGACTCGACAACAAAACAAGTTTAACTTACTAATAACTCATCAACACCATCACTATTCCAATAACAACACATTCAGTGTAGGACAACACTCCAGTAGTCAATTACATGCCAGGGAAACTGAAAAGTGGGTGAAGAATTTATCTGACAGACAGCTCACCCAGCCGGAGACAGAGATTCTTGCCAGGGGACTGAACTTTGCAGTTGCACAAAGTAGAATTCCAGCAGACACCATGTGTAAGAGGAGCAGTGGAAGATATAAAATTGTCAATTTTTACATAGAAACTCCTATTGGTTAAATAGGACCGAAACCAATTGAGGGCGACACCCCTGATGCCCACACAGTGCTCAAGACGAGAGATTAAAAGGCTGTGATCAACAGTGTCAAATGCAGCAGACAAATCTAAGAGCTCAAAAACAACAAACTTTCCAGAGTCAGTTGACAAGAATATATCATACAGCACTGTTTTAAATGGTAAAAAAGATTAGTAGTTCTGACCTTTTGTCGGGACTTTTCAATCAATCAATCAATTTTATTTATAAAGCACCCTTCATACTAAAAGCAGCTCAAAGTGCTGTACAGAATTATAGACAATAAACCCACAAAATAAAAGCAAACAACACACACAAAATAAAATAAAATTGTATGGAAAATGTATAGACTGAACAGAAATGAACCAGTTCAGGAAATACAGTTAAAAAGATGGGTCTTGAGCCTGCTCTTAAAAACAACAACATTCTCTGCGGCCCTCAGGTTCTCCGGCAGACTATTCCACAGACGGGGGGCCATAGTACTGAAAAGAAGCCTCACCGTAATTGTGAGTTCTGACTATTGGAACTAATAGTAGTCCAGTGCCAGAGGACCTTAGTGTCCGCGGGTGTTCATAGGGTAATAGCACCTCTGCAAGATAAGATGGTGCGAGACCATTGAGACATTTAAAAACCATTAAAAGAATCTTAAAATCAACCCTGAGACGCACAGGGAGCCAATGCAATGATTTTAAAACAGGTATAATATGAGCCTGCCTTCTGGTCTTGGTTAACACACGAGCAGCAGAGTTTTGTAACAGCTGAAGGCTGGATACATTTTTCTTAGGGAGACCAGAAAGCAGTGCATTACAGTAGTCTAAACAGCTAGATATAAAAGCGTGCATGAAAGTCTCAGTATTAGTAAAAGAGAGAAGAGGGCGGACTCTGGCTATATTTTTTAGATGGTAAAATCCTGTTTTGACTATATGTTTGATATGTGGAATAAAAGTAAGCTCAGAGTCAAAAAGAACCCCCAGGCTTCTTACTTTTTTGGAAGGTTTTAAAGACAGTGATTGTAATTTCTGAATTGTATTTTCTTTTTGAACCTCCGGTCCAATGATTAAAACTTCTGTTTTGTCCTGGTTTAGCTGGAGAAAGTTCTGTGCCATCCAGGACTTTATGTCTGAAATGCAATTAAAAAGTGCAGTGATTGGCCGGGGGTCATTATGAGATAATGAGATGTATAGTTGTGTGTCATCAGCATAACTGTGGAAACTTATCCCATGGCTCCTGATGACTCCACCAAGCAGCAACATGTACAAATTAAAAAGTAGGGGGCCTAAAATAGAGCCTTGGTGGACGCCATAGTTGGCTTCATGGATCTGCGAGGTGCATGTATCCATACTTACCATAAAGGTTCTATCTGTGAGATAGGAGTTGAACCACAGAAGAACAGTGTAGATGAACAGATGCTCAGATATATTCATCAATCAGAAATCTGGTTTGTAGCTGTAGCTAGCTTCTCCTCACAAGCTGTCAGGCGCTCCTGTGATGTCTGACATTCACCTTGTAAAGTCAGCCATTGTCGGAGAATAAGCTCCTTGTCTGCCTTGCAATCCTCCAGCTCCTTTAATGCGACCTGCAACTGTGCTTGTAGCATATCGTTATCTGAACACACGGCTCGGTACGCTTGTTCTTTATCCGCAAATCTCTCCTCATATGATCGAGCCTGTTCTGACAGCTCTGCCTTTGCGAGGTCCCTATCAGTCTGAATTTGTTGTTTCTGCAAATCAGATTGATTCATCAATACGTCACACCTGTCCTTTTCAGATTGATATCCGTTGAACAGCGTGACATTTTGTTCAACCAGATGGTCCACTTCCGCTTTCAGAAGCAGGGAGATTTTTGCCAAGCGTTCACGGCTCGATTTTGTGTCCTCCGACACTTTGGCTGCTTCCGCCAACCTCTGCAGTTCCTCATTTCTTTGATCATCATCAAGGTTTTCTAATTGCTCTAATTGTGTACCAATAATTGAATTTGTTAAAATATATAAAGCCGACTGGACGGCATCTCTGGATTGAAAGGGGTCAGTGTTTACCTCTTCGTCTTCCATTATCTGCTATTTAGAAATTAAATAGGAGATGTAAATGTTTAGGTGGTAAAATAAAATCAGAAGAGTTTCTCTCTACTGATGTATTTACTCTTATTTTGTGAGTTTAACAATTAAACGTGCGTTATCTTTTTAGCAAGTGAGTAAACTTTTTCCATTTTTGTGAATATCTGTAACTGTTTCTATTTTTTAAAAGTTTGCTTTAATTTTTATTTTGTACCTATTCTTAAGGAATTATCAGTGAATAAAAATGCGTTCGGTAAATGCTCTTTGCATGAATACCTTTATAACTTTTAAAATGCAAGATAACAGTGTTTATTCAACTTTGAGGAACGTTTATTTACTCAAAAATACCTTACAGAAAAATAAAAACGTTTAACTTCACTCTTTAAACCTAAAAACGAAGTGAAAACCTGTGATCTTCCGTTTATCCAGAAGGTGTCAGTACAACCTTATTAATTTTAACCCAGACACTGTTAGTGTTGTCCAGTAGGGGTCGCTATGACTTCCTGTGGCGTCCGGTCGGTAGCTGTTAGCTCAAAATTAGCATCGGCTAGACCCGGATAAAACCAACATTTCTGAACGGATTTTTTACACAAACGTGGCAAAATTTCAGCAATTAGACTTCGAAGAACCTAAACAGCGTTTCAGAACACAGCTTTAAAGCGCTTTTCAGCTTTAAAAAGCAGATTTTATTCCCTATGAAAACGAGTTTCCATTTCCGGGTCACGTGACTGAAATCACCAATGACAAAGCAGCAGGGTTGAGAGGAAGTTACGTAGGCACGTCATTCAACCTTCTCAGCAAATCAGAGCGCTCCACAGCAGCAAATCAACCAATCACGAAACGTTAAAGCAACCAGCATGCTAGATTAGCGTGAACTAAAATTCGTCAACTTTTCGTCTTTTAAACCATCAAAATGCACTTTTTCTGTTAAAAATGTAACGAATCAACTCTGAGCTGTACGGAGTCTTCTACTGGCCAGAACCGACCAGACGGGGTGTGTTTTGTGACGTAAAAGGTTAGAATGCAGCAAGAATTGTTATGGAAAGATCAGAAATGTTCTCACAGACAGAGAGAGTTTTGTTTTGGCGCGTTTCAGAAACAGGTGCCAAAACCTCTATATTTACGTCTGAGAGGATTCTAAAAACATGACAGTTCGTTCCAACAACTTGTTTTGCGTTTGACTCCAACCTTGGACCAACTTACACTTGCTCATTCAAAGACAGAAATCAGAAAATGCATAAAAATCTGTAACAGACCTCAACATGAATTCTAACTTTGCATGAGAATTTAAAAATCATTACACAGTTAATAAAATTGATTAGTTCACTGCAACATCTAAACTGGTTTGAACTAAGACACTTTGATTATCAACATTTGTAAAATAGTAATGATAATAAAAAGAGAGTGTTCTTTCACTTGATTATCAAGAAAGAGAGTCTCAGGATGGGTGAACCTGTATCTCTGGATTCAAATCAATGAAATGACAGTTTCTGTCCCACAAGGTTCTTAAGGTCAAGGATTTTGACCTTAGGCTTAGTCGTGACACCAGATTAAGTTCACTACAACAGTACCAGAAAGACCGACCAGGTGTTTTAATCTATTTAGAAGAATTTGATGATCTACTGTATCAAAGGCTGCAGTCAGATCCAATAGAACAAGAACTGAGAGCTTGTGTGAATCCAGATTACACCTTAAATCATTCACAATTTTTAATAGGGCTGTCTCTGTACTGTGGTTCGTCCTAAAACCAGATTGATACTTTTCTAAAATACCAGCATCATTTAAAAAGTTATTTAATTGAATAAAAACAAGCTTTTCTAAGATTTTACTTAAGAATGGTAAGTTGGATACAGGTCTGTAATTATTAAAAACACTATGATCTAGATTACTTTTCTTCAGAGGGGGTTTCACCACAGCCATTTTGAAGGCAATGGGGAAGACACCGATCTGAAGAGAGCAGTTTACAATGCTTAAAATTTAATTCTCAAAGAATCTATAAAATGAATGAAAAAGTGATGAGGGAATTGGGTCTAAGAGGCAGGTGGTTGGTTTGACTTGTGAGAAAACTCTGCCGACATCTCTGCATCAACCACATCAAACTTGTCCAGTGTTTGCTCAGGTGAAAACAAGCATTCAATAGATTTAAAACCAGTATTTTGCTCAGATAAAATGTTAGCTCTAATTGACTCAATCTTACCTCTGAAGTGATTTGCAAACTGCTCACAAAGAGCGTTGGAGTATTTGAAGAAGCAGTAAAGTCAGGGTTAATCAGATTATCAATGGTGGAAAACAAAACTTTGGGATTATTTTTGTGATTGTTAATTATTTTGGCAAAATATGCATTTCTTGAATTTCTGACAGCAGAATTGTAGATATTAAGCTGTTCACGCATTATTTGGTGGTCAATTGTCAATTTGTTTTTCCTCCATTTCCTCTCTGCTTTCGTGCAATTTCTTTTGAGTTTCTTTATGTCTTCAGTTTTCCACGGGCATACTCGTTTAATAAAAACTTTTTTTGAAAATAGTGGAGCTACATGATCCAGGTTTGTTTTCAGTTTGTTAAAAAATTGACTGACCATTGAATCACAGGAAGCAGTTAAAATAAGAGGGGAATTTTGGGTAAAATCTCTAATAAAATTATCAATCACCTCAGGGGTAAGATGGCGCCTCCTCACAGTTCGGACCGTGGCTTTCCACTGAATCAAATCAGTGACATTAAAAAACACACAATAGTGGTCAGACACAGTCAGGTCAACAACAGAGGACACACCAGAGGCCAAGCCATAGGTAATAACAAGGTCAAGGGTGTGTCCCCTGTTGTGAGTCGGCTGCTTGACGTGCTGAATAAAATCCATACAGTTCAGAGTTTCTAAAAACTGTTTAGACAAAGAATCTGATGGATTATCAACATGTAGATTAAAATCACCAGTCACAATAATCTTATTAT
>NC_056512.1:11857831-11862915 GCF_014905685.2 Nematolebias whitei
GGAAATCAAGGTGCCAGAGTCTGGAGGAAGACTGGGGAGAAGGAAATGCCAAAATGCCAGAAGTCCAGTGTGAAGCACCCACAGTCAGTGATGGTCTGGGGTGCCATGTCAGCTGCTGGTGTTGGTCCACTGTGTTTTATCAAGGGCAGGGTCAATGCAGCTAGCTATCAGGAGATTTTGGAGCACTTCATGCTTCCATCTGCTGAAAAGCTTTATGGAGATGAAGATTTCATTTTTCAGCACGACCTGGCAGCTGCTCACAGTGCCAAAACCACTGGTAAATGGTTTACTGACCATGGTATTACTGTGCTCAATTGGCCTGCCAACTCTCCTGACCTGAACCCCATAGAGAACCTGTGGGATATTGTGAAGAGAAAGTTGAGAGATGCAAGACCCAACACTTTGAATGAGCTTAAGGCCGTCATCGAAGCATCCTGGGCCTCCATAACACCACAGCAGTGCCACAGGCTGATTGCCTCCATGCCACGCCGCATTGAACCAGTCATTCATGCAAAAGGATTCCCGACCAAGTATTGAGTGCATAACTGAACATGATTATTTGAAGGTTGGCGTTTTTTGTATTAAAAACAATTGTCTTTCATTGGTGGGATGAAATATGCTAATTTTTTGGGACAGGCATTTTGGGTTTTCATGAGCTGTATGCCATAATCATCAGGATTAAAACAATTAAAGACCTGAAATATTTCAGTTGGTGTGTAATGAATCTGAAATATTTGAAAGTTTCATATTTATCATTACATTATGGAAAATAATGACCTTTATCACAATATGCTAATTTTTTGAGAAGGACCTGTAAACCGGAGAGCTTCTTGCTGAGAGGCGGCAGCTCTACCAACTGTGCCATCATGTTGCAGACATTGGTTTACCACTTGTTTAAATAAAAAGATTTCTGAGAGACACACACACAAAAAAATCTATTTCAGTGAAGGCAGGTGATTTCGAGATGAAATCATGTTCTGTCGCAATTTCAGCCAGTGTTGAAAATAACATTTCAAGATCGTGATGTCCATCTGTTTTGCAAACAAGAAGTTCACAAACTCTACAGTGCCATATATTCAATTCAATTCATTTTATTTATATAGCGCCAAATCACAACAAAGTTATCTCAGGGCACTTTACAGGAACATTCACATACATAAAAGCCAATTAGTAAAGTTCTCTATCTAAGGAATCCAGCAGACAAGTTGAATCTTGGCTTTGTTGCAGTCTCCCATCCTGAGCAAGCACAGTGGTAACAGTGGAAAGGAAAAACTCCCTTTTTAAAAGGAAGAAACCTCCAGCAGAACCAGGCTCAGGACAAGCGGCCATCTGCTTTGACCGGCTGATTGAGAGGACAGGAAGGAGAGACAGACGAACATAGAATGGTAGGTCCAGGTATAGGTCCAGGTGTATCTGAAAGACAAAAAACACATGTTAAGGATAGAAAAAATAATTACAAATACAAAACAGGTTGAGCAGAGTAAGTAAAGACAGTAGCAGAGTGAAAATTGTGGTCAGTTTGTCCTCCAGCAATCTATGCCTATAGCAAGCAGCATAACTAAGGGACAGCTCAAGAAACCCAAGCCAACCCTAACTATAGTTAGTAAGAGAGATCATATTTCTCCAGTTTTAGCTTCTCTCCATTGGCTCCCTGTCAAATCCAGAATATAATTCAAAATCTTACTTCTAACCTACAAAGCTCTCAACAACCTGGCTCCATCTTATATTATATATCTTATTTTTCCATATTTTCCTAACAGAGCACTTCGCTCTCAGACTGCAGGTTTACTTGTGGTTCCTAGAATTTACAAAAACAGAATGGGAGGCAGATCTTTCAGTTATCAGGCTCCTCTCTTGTGGAACCAACTTCCAATCTCTGTCCGTGAGGCTGACACATTATTCAGTTTTAAAACTAGGCTTAATACTTTCCTTTTTGCTAAATCATCCGGTTAAGACTCTGGCAGCAGCATTTTGGATCAACTGAAGACGTTTTAAGGAAGTATTTTGACACACAGATAATAAACCAGTTTTTCTGCATCGTTTATAGATAAGATATTTCTAATTTTAGCGATATTACGCAGGTGGAAGAAGGCAGTTCTAATAATGTTTTTAATGTGGGGAATAAAAGACATGTCCTGATCAAAAATAACACCAAGATTTTAAACATTAGAGCTGGAGGACAGATTAATGCCATCTAAGGAGGGAGAAAGACTGAAAAATTCATTCCTAAGGCGCTCAGGTCCAAAAACCAAAACCTCGGTCTTGTCTGTTTTCAACAGGAGAAAATTAAGGGTCATCCAGGTTTTTATGTCTTTAAGACATGCTTGTAGTTTAAGTAGCTGACTGGATTCATTGGGTTTAATGGACAAATATAATTGTGTGTCATCAGCATAACAATGACAATTTATCCCATGCTGTTTAATAACTTTACCTAATGGAAGCATATATAAAGTAAAAAGTATTGGCCCAAGCACTGAGCCCTGAGGAACCCCATGACTAACTTTGGTGTATGAAGAAGATTTATTATTTACATTTACAAACTGGAATCTATCAGATAGATATGATTTAAACCATTTTAGAGCTGTTCCTGTAATCCCAATATCATATTCAAGCCTCTGTAGTAAAATATTGTGATCAACTGTATCAAATGCAGCACTGAGGTCTAACAGGACCAGTATAGACATAAGTCCATTAGCTGAGGCCATGAGAATATCATTAGTTACTTTTACTAGTGCTGTTTCTGTGCTATGATAAGCTCTAAACCCTGACTGAAACTCTTCAAACAGATTATTTTATTGTAGATGTTCACGCAACTGACCTACAACTATTTTCTCTAGAATTTTTTTTAATGAAAGTGAGATTAGATATAGGTCTATAGTTGGCCAGAATTTCTGAATCAAGATCAGACTTCTTAAGTAAAGATTTAATTACAGCAACCTTAAAGCTCTGTGGTACATAACCATCCATTAAAGACAAATTAAGTGGATCCAAAATGTGGACATTAATTAGGGGAAATACCTCTTTAAACAGTCTGGTTGGGATGGGATCTAGCAGACATGTGGATGGTTTGGATAAAGCTATTATTTTTGACAATTCAGAGAGCTCAACAGGACAAAAACTGTCCAAACATAAATCAGGCTCAAATGAAATTTTTAAAGTTGCCTCATTTGACAGGGGACTCGAGATAGTAGAAGGAAGGATGGTTTGAATTTTCTCTCTAATTGAAATAATTTCATTTATAAAGAATCTCATGAAGTCATCACTACTTATAGTTGTAGGGATACATGGTTCAACAGAAATGGGACTTTTAATTAATCTAGCAATAGTTCTAAACAGAAACCTAGGGTTATTTTTATTCTCCTCTATTAAAGATGAGTAATATAAAGTTCTAGCTTTATGGAGAGTTTTTTTATATGTTAGCAGACTATCTTTCCAAGTTAAATAAAATTCTTCAACATTGGTAGAGCGCCATTTTCTCTCCTGGTTTCTAGATTCCTGCTTTAAAGTACATAACTCAGAACTGAACCAAGGAGCCAGTTTCCTCTGATTGATTACTTTCTTTTTCATTGGAGCAATTTTATCAAGTGAAGTTTGCATTGAAGTTGTAAGATGATCAACTAGATGATCTAATGCCCCTTTTCCACTGGTACCGGTACGGGCCGACTCGACCCTACTTGGCCCGGTTCTGAGGCTTTTCCATTAGTACCGGTACTTAGCACCTGTTACTATTTTCAGTACCCTTGGCTCTGTGGTTCTAACCGGTACGAAGAGGTACAAAAACATGACGTCAGTACACTGTCGGTCACTGATTGGTCGGGGGCGGAGTCACTGGATCCTTCAGAAACGTTTCAAAACAATAATCCGACATTTGCAATTTCTCGGACTGGAGCCGTGGCTGGACTTATTTTAAAGATTTTAAAAACAATACTGACAACATCTTGGTCTAATGTTGATGTGCTGGCATTTTTTGTGCTTGGTGGCCGACAACATAATTCAGAGCAAGCTGGATGGAGCTCTGCTGGTGTACCCGATCCTCCCTCCGGAGCCTCGGAGCGCCAGGCCGGGCAGGGCGTCATCTCCCCGGCTCCAAGTTCAGCTTGTCACCGCGGAAGATCCTTCGATGTGCCGACTCGGAGGCTCGGGTTCTGGATACCAGCCTTGTGTGCTCAGAGCTCCGCAGGTCACTGCGAAGCTGGAGATGGGGACTTGCAGAAGGCCATTGTGAGACCCTGGCCGCGCGTAATCATGAAGGCTGAATCCCGATCCCACCCGGCAGTCAGGCGGACTGGACAGTCTGGGACGGACGCTGGAAGCGATTTTTAAATAAAATAATATTTTGTTTTTAAACAAAAAATGTTTTAAAAAAATGCTGAAGCGATTTAAAAATGATTATTATTTTTTTACACGTAAAATGTTTTTTAAAATCGCTTCCACCGTTCGTCGCAGACCCGTCTCTGTCCGCCTGTCTGCGTGGGTCGGACCTTCATGATTACGCGCGGCTGGAGTCTTGGAACAGCCACTGTGAGTCACCAGCTGAGCTGGAGCTGGGAGGATGAGCCTCCCAGCCTCCTCTTCTCCGGAGGAGAAGATCGTGTGACTGCGGGCAGTGTCGTGCGAGACCAGCAGAGCGTTGAAGATTAAAAAAAAAAAAAAAAAACAGTGCCAGCTTCATCATGAAATCCTGTTTTCACTTTAATGACTGTTAACTCAGCTGAAAATCATAAAAAGACACAAAACTATTGGATCTCAGGAATATTTCCCACAAACATGTTTAAAGAAGAGACGACCTTCAGTTCAACTTTATTTTAACTTACAAATGTACAAATCACAAAACAAGAACTTTAAAGCAAAGCTAAAAATAAAATGTATATATGTGAACAAGAAAGAAAACCACACATCTAAAATGAACATTAAAAGTAGACAATGAGTGCAAATACATCAAATGATGATGAAAACCTATAAAAATTTAAATGTAATGTTTTTGTAGAATCTGGTTCATCAAAGTTTTAATTTATGTACATATATATATATTTATATCTATAAATAAATATATATAAATATATATATATATATATATATATATA
>NC_056512.1:11863015-11869365 GCF_014905685.2 Nematolebias whitei
AGAGAGAGAGAGAGAGAGAGAGAGAGAGAGAGAGAGAGAGAGAGAGAAAATGATTGTTTGTTTCATTTGTCACTATGTGTCCCTGTGATGGACTAGAAACCTGGCCAGCTGTCCCTATGATGGACTAAAAACCTGTCCAGGTTTCCCTGTGATGGACTGGAGACCTGTCCAGGGTGCCCCCTGCCTCTCGCACAGTGACTGCTGGACATGGGCACCAGTGACCCCCGTGACCCATAAAGGAAGAAGTGGGTAAAATATAATGGATGGATGGTACACCAGTGTCCCCTGTTGCTGAGGGATTTCAGTAGTGACTGTTTTTCATTTTGCAGATGAGTGTTTTTGTGGCCTACAATTGAACAGGAAATGCAAGTAAACCTTAATGTTTTCATTGCAAGATATTCAAGAGGGTAGGAGTTACACTGTGGCAAAGAACAGAAGGAGGTTGTTATTTTTTATATTTTGTTTGTCTGAGGTGGAGCACAGTGACAGGTCCCAGCGAGTGGGGGGAGCAATTTTATTAACCACCAGGTAAAATGGAGGAGCTGGGGGTGGCCAGTGGTGACCTTGGCCACCATCGATTATTCTTTGGCCACCTCAGTGATTTGAGGAAACTATACTTTCTAGCTTTTATATTGCTTATAAGTATTGTTTACTCAAATAATTGGGGTGGCTTAAGATTATTGTGTGATGGCCAAGGCCACCACTGGCCACCCGTTGGCTCCACCATTATGCCTGGTGGGGGGGAATGCTGGATCAGTTTCAAATATTTCAGCAAAATCTTTCAACACTCACACAGATTAGTCTCTTTAGAATGATTTGTTCAAGTAGCTTTGTAGAGATCTAGTAGAGTGCTGTATGAATGGGTATATGAGGACACAGATTGTAGTGTAAAGCGCTTTGAGTATCTTGATTAGATAGAAAGGCGCTATATAAGTACAGTCCATTTACCATTTACTCAGCAATCACTCTGCAATATGTGTAGTTACAAGTGCAAAATGACAGCTTTGGTCCAACACTTGTCAACCAATAACTGAACTCGGAGGTTTTAGAGGAAACTGGTTCTCCAGAACTTTGGAACACTTTCGGCCATTGTTGGGTTTGTTCTGAAGGATTTAGCATGATTGAAGATCATATTCAGTCTTTATTCTCAAAGCTGAAAGACAATCTTGGTCATGGCAACAAACACACCCAGGTAATTTGATTATTTTGAGGACAGTAAACAAAATTTTTGTGTATGTTCCATGAGGCCAGTATCTCAGTGGGAATCTTTGGGAGGCTAGCATTTCTGAGGCACTCACAAAAATATCTTGAAAAGCTGCAGTCATTTTTCTTATAGTCAATGTCTTGCATCTATCCAACCATTCTCATGGGAGACTCATGGGAGACTGTGACCAAGTGAAGATTCAACATGTCTGCTGCTTTCTTAGATAGATAACTTTTACTGATTGGCTTTTTCTGTATGTGGATGTTTTTGTACAGTGCCCTGAGACAACTTCTATTGTGATTTGGCGCTATATAAATAAACTGAGTTGAACTGAATTTAACTGAAATAAATCCATCCAACCATCCATCTATCCATCCATCCATCCACCCATTATCTTTTACCCACTTCTTCCTTTTCAGGTCACGGGGGTCAGATTAATATGCATGTTTTTTGTCTGTAGAAAGAAACCAGATTACCCAGAGAAAACCCATGCATGCACGGAGAGAACATACAAACTCCACCCAGAAAGGACCTCTATTGGGATTCAACCATTTCACTGAGAGGTGACAGCCCTACCAACTGAACCACCATGCCACCCTATTTTGAACATACAAAAATAATAATAATGTGATAAACTCTCCATCTCTGACTGTTGTTTGTGCCTATACGCCGAACATCAGTTCAGAGTATTCAACCATCTTTGAGTCCTTGGCAAGGGTGCTGAAAGCTGTGCCAGCTGGGGACCCCTTAATTCTCCTGGGGGACTTCAATGCCCACGTGGGTAATAGTGTGACCTGGAAGGGCTTGACTGGGAGGAACATCCTCTCTGATCTGAACCCAAGCAGTGTTCTGTTTTTGGATGTCTGTGCTAATCATAGGTTGTCCATCACGAACACCATGGTCGAACATAAGGGTGTCCATAAGTGCACATAGCACCAGGATACCCTAGGTTGTAGATCAATGATTGACTTTGTAGACATGTCATCTGATTTGTGGTCATTTGTTTTGGAGTCTCATGTGAAGAGAGGAGGTGAGCTGTCAACTGATCACCACCTGGTAGTGAGTTGGATCAGATGGCGGGGGAAGATGCCCGACAGACCCGGTAGACCAAAACATGTAGTGAGGGTTTGCTGGGAACACCTGGCTGAAGAACCCATCAGAAAGATCTTCAACTCACACTTCTCACCTCTGGGAGAGCTTTAACTGCATACCAGTTGAAGCTGTTGAGTCTGAATGGGCTGTTCCAAGCCTAAATTGTTGCGGTAGCTGCCTTGAGCTGTTGCTGCAAGTTTATCGGTGCTTCTCGCTGTGGCCACCCTCGAACTCGGTTGGCCACCCTCGAACTCGGTGTTGGACTCCCCAGATTAGGGAAGCTATCAAGCTGAAGAAGGAGTCCTATCAGTCCTCGTTGGCTGGTGGGACTCGGGGGGGGGGGGGGGGGGGGGGCACGGGGGGGCCCGGGGGGGAGGGGGGGGGGGGGGGGGGGGGGGGGGGGGGGTAGCATTGGAGTACCAGAGGGCAAAGCAATCCACACCCTTGGCTGTTGCTGAGGCAAAAGATCAGATGTGGGAGGGGTTCGGTGAGGCCTTGAATAGAGTCTCTTGGTTGACTCCGAGGAGATTCTGGCAAACCATCAAGCAGCTGAGGAGATAAAGGCAACTACTTTACTGTACTGTGTTCAGTAAAGGTGAGGTGCTGTTGATCACCACCAGTGATGCCATTGGGAAATGGAATGAATACTTCTCGGACCTTCTCAATCCCACCAGCATGTCTTCCATGGATGAAGCTGAGTCAGGGGACTTTGGGGTTGGCCTCTGTCCATACCCGTGGCTGAGGTTGCCAAGGTAGTTTAAAAGCTCCACAGTGGCAGGGCTCTGGAGGTGGATGAGATTCAAATTGATTTATTTTAGGCTCTGGATATTGTGGGGCTGTCTTAGTTGACACACCTTTGCAACATCACATGGACATTGGTGGCAGTGCCACTGGATTGGCAGACTGGGGTGGTAGTTCCCCTCTTCAAAACGGGGGACTGGAGGGTGTTCCCCAATTATAGGGCTATTCCTCTCCCTAGCCTCCCTGGTAAAGTATGTTCAGGGGTTGTGGATAAGCAAGTCAGATCATTGGTCAAACCTCAGATCCAGGAGGAACTTTATGGATTCCGTCCTGGCTGTTGAATGCTGGATCAGGTCTTTACCCTCACTAGGGTCCCCAACAAGCCACGGGAGTTTGTCCATCCAGTCTACATGTGTTTTGTGGACTTGGAGAAGGCTTTTGACCATGTTCCTCAAAGAACATTGTGAGGAGTGCTCAGCGAGTATGGGATTTGGGGCCCGTTGCTATGGGCTGTTCAGTCCCTATTCAAGCGGTGCAAGAGTTTTGTTCGCATTTCTAGTAGTAAGTTGGACCCCTTCAGGGTGGGAGTTGGACTCTGCTAGGGCTGCCCATTGTCACAGATTCTGTTCATAACTTTTATAGACAGAATTTCACGATACAGCCAGGGGCGGAGGGAGTCCGGTTTGGTGGCCTTGTGGTCCTATTGGTGTCATCATGCCTTGATCTTCAGCTCTCACTGAAGTGGTTCACAGCCGAGTGTGAAGTGACTAGATTGAGAATCAGCACCTTCAAATCTGAGGCCATGGTCCTCAGTCAGAAAAGGGTGAATTTCTTTCTGAGTCAAGGGTGAGGTTCTGCCTCAAGTGGAAGAGTTCAAGTATCCCTGGGATTTGTTCACGAGATGTTAGATTAATGTGATGATTCTGATAGTTACCAATATTTTTGTACAGTGCCCTGAGATGACTTTTGCTGTGACTTGGCACTATATAAATAAACTGAAATGAAAAAAGATGGATCGTGCACTTAGGAACAAGCAGAAGATAATGGATGGATGGAATTTTCTATCTTGTAATTTCCATCGACAGGTCTTTCTTGTAAATGAGTCCTAGTGGCTCAATAAGCCTAACCTGTATAAAGGCTGAATGAATGAATGAAGCTTTGTGTTCTATCCCTTATCCGTAGTCTGTTTGTAGTCGGCTTCTTTTGATGCAAAAGGACAGTGGCTCTATTTCAAGCTCTTTATGCTGCCTCAAGTAGAGGAGTTCAAGTATCTCAGAATTTTGTTCACAGCGAGGGAAGGCTGGAGTGTGAAATCATTAGATGGATCCTTGCAGCTTTTGCAGTATTATGGACTCTATGCTGATCCACTGTGGTGAAGAGGGAGATGAGCTGTAAGGAGAAACTCTCCATTTACCAGCTGTTCTATGTTTCTACCCTCACCTATGGTCATGAACTCTGGGTAGGGATTGAAAATTTGCAGATACAGGGCAGTCAAATTGAGTTTTCTCTGCAGGAATAGAGTGAGAAGATGTGTTATTCTGGAGAGACTCAGAGTAGATATCTGATAAGGATGCTCCCTGGATGTCTCCATAGAAGGGGTTTTCCTGGCATGTCCAACTGGGAGGAGACCCAGGACATGCTGAAAGACTGTCTCTCAGCCAGTCTGGGAAAACCTTTAAGTCCTCTGAGAAGAGCTGGAATAGGTGGCTGTGGAAAGATATGTCTGGGCCTCCCTGCTCATACTGCTGCTCAACTTCAGAACAAGGGAAGATAATGAATGAATGGATGGATGGATGGATGGATGGATGGATGGATGGATGGATGGATGGATGGATGGATGGATGGATGGATGGATGGATGGATGGACGGATGGATGGATGGATGGATGGATGGGTGGATGGATGATATGATAAATGGTTGTTTGTCAAACAGATATGTCTTGTACTTTCAAATGTTTGAAGATGTTAAAATTGATTTTTGCTAATTTTTTTTTACCATATTTGGGAGAATAATTTAAATTAATGTCTAAATAAACCCCACTTGTAACCTATGACTCAACACAGAACACCAATAGCCCTGCTTCATTGCTCAGGATTATTGGGGAAACTCAAACTGAACTCTTGTCCATCATCTCCACAATGTCCCCGAAGGTCCATATGCTCCCAATGCATTCTGGCTGGTTTGCGCTCTTAAATCGTTTGTTTAAAGAGTTTATTTGGAGGAGACATTATAATAGATGGGTTAGAACAATTCTACATTGTGAACTAAAGGCAGGACTATTGTTGACAAATCATGCACTCACCTTTGCCCAACTCCTTGCCAAGGGTCAGCTGGTTTCTCTCCACCAGGACCTCCTTCAGACTGGCCATCAACCTACCACCAAGACTCTCTACTAAGCAGCTCACACCATCAGTTGCTAAAGAAAAACCAAAGGAGCTTAGGTTAGATTGAAAATCAACATACTGAACAAAAAGGTGAAAAGGTGCCCACACGTTTGTTTCTGGGCTTTCTGTCTCATTTATAGGCATCTGTTGTGTCTCAAAGGCTAACAAGGTGGACAAGATAAAATCATCTTTGGTGTTATTTGCTTCAGATTTTTTTTTTCTTTTCACATCACACCAACTTTATTTTAAAACATCACAATCTGATTAAATAGTTCTATCTGTATAAATAAAACCATGAGTACTGGTGTCAAGGTAATGTGCATTGTTTGCAGTCCCCATGTTCCATACCTTTCTGACCCTGTATTGTGACATGAATGATAAAGTGTTTGATGCAACAATCAGTCTTGGTTAGTGAGGAACAGAAAGAATGAGTTTTATTATCCTCAAGGTTTGATTGATATGATATGGTGATGTTTCTTCAAGCAGAGTCCTTGACTCAGATCTCCTTCCATGTCTGCAGTGGACATTTCGATGACGGCTCAGACATGGAGGGGATGGGATGAGGGTTGGGCTGGAGGTTATTCCGTAAAACTGGTTTGGTTCAGGGAGTTAGAGCAGGTCAGCGTTTGCAGGCAAAAGGGGGCATTGATAAAAGTGCAAACTTGTAAATGCATTTATCTTCTGTGAATACTGCCATTCTGTGTCCATTTCTCCTTCCTGTCCTCTCAAACCCAGCCATTCAAAGAAGATGGCGTTTGTCCTGAGCCTGGTTCTGCTGGATGTTTATTTCTGTTATGAGGGAGTTTTTCATTTCCACTGTTGCCTTTTTGCTAGCTCAGGATGAGAGAATGCGAAGAAATGAAGACTCATCACATCTGCTGGCTTCCTTCCTTCCTTCCTTCCTTCCTTCCTTCCTTCCTTCCTTCCTT
>NC_056512.1:11869375-11873308 GCF_014905685.2 Nematolebias whitei
CTTCCTTCCTTCCTTCCTTCCTTCCTTCCTTCCTTCCTTCCTTCCTTTCTTCCTTCCTTCCTTCCATAGATACAAAGCAACACCCCTCCCCCACATTGGACAATCGGACCATCTCTCCATTTTCCTCACACCTTGGTACTCACCACTCATCCAACGTGTGAAACCCACTGTGAGGACAATAAAAGTGTGGCCAGAGGGGACAGACACTGTGCTCCAGGACTGGTTCAAAAACACTGATTGGAATATGTTCACTCACACCGACTTGGAACAGTACGCCTCATCTGTGCTGGACCACATCTCCACCACTATAGACAGTGTCACCACCCAGAAACGGATCACCATGTACCCCAACCAGAAGTCTTGGATGAATCGGGATGTACGTCTACTGCTGAAGGCTCGCAACATCGCCTTCAGGTCAGGGGATACACAGGCCTACAGTACAGCCAGAGCTGAGCTGAAGAGGGGCATCAAAAAGGCCAAGCACCACTACAAGGGGAGGATAGAAGAACACATCTCAAACTCCAACCCCCGATGTATGTGGCAAGGACTCCAGATCATTACAGATTACAGGGCCATCAACCCCTCCCCCGTCTCCTCTGATGTTTCCTTCCTCGACGAGCTCAACAATTTCTATGCTCGTTTTGAGAGAGGGAACCCAACAACTACAACTAAGGCAGATGTGTCTCCAGACCACCAACCACTGACTCTTTTCCCCACCGATGTAGGAGCGGCACTGAGCAGGATTAAAGTTCACAAGGCTGTGGGTCCTGATAGCATCCCTGGACGTGTTCTTAGAGCGTGTTCTGGGGAGCTGGCAGGAGTACTGACGGACATATTCAACCTGTCCTTGGCCCGTGCTGTGGTACTAACCTGCTTCAAAACCACCTCCATCGTCCCAATACCTGAAAACTCAAAACCATCAAGACTCAACGACTACCGTCCGGTAGCCCTCACCTCCATCATCGCAAAGTGTTTTGAGCAGCTGGTCCTAGTACACCTCAAATCCTGTCTCTCCCCCCACCCTGGACCCCCACCAATTTGCATACCGCCAGAACAGGAGCACAGAGGATGCAGTCTCCATAGCGCTGCACTCTGTTCTCTCACACTTGGATAACAAAAACACCTTTGCCCGGATGCTGTTCATAGATTTTAGTTCAGCATTCAACACAGTCATCCCCTCAAAACTCATCACAAAACTCACAGACTTGGGCATCAGTTCCCTCATGGGCAACTGGTTACTGGACTTTCTGACCAACCGACACCAACATGTCCAGCTGGATAACCACTGCTCATCTACCATCACTATTAACACTAGTGTACCACAAGGCTGTGTGATGAGTCCCTTCCTCTACTCCCTCTTCACCCATGATTGCAAACCTGTTGATGGTTCCAATACCATCATTAAGTTTGCAGATGACACCATGGTGATTGGCCTCATCAAAGACAACGATGAGACCGCTTATAGGGAGGAGGTGTTTCATCTGGCTGAGTGGTGTGACAACAACAACCTGCTGCTCAACACCGAGAAGACTAAGGAGCTCATTGTGGACTTCAGGAGGAACGCTGGCCCACATCCACCCATCTACATCAAGGGGGCGGTGGTGGAGCGTGTGAACAGCTTCAAGTTCCTGGGTGTCCACATCTCCAAGGATCTCACCTGGACGACCGGCTGTTCCAAACTGATCAAGAAAGCTCACCAGCGCCTTTTCTTTCTGAGGACTCTGAGGAAGAACCACCTGTCCTCAGACATCCTAGTGAACTTTTACCCCTGCACCATTGAAAGCATCCTGACCAACTGCATCACAGTTTGGTATGGGAGCTGCTCTGCCTCAGACCGGAAGGCGCTGCAGAGGGCGGTGAAAGCCGCCCAACACATCACCGGATCACCACTTCCTGCCATAAAGGACATCTACAGGAAGCAGTGTCTGAAAAGGGCTGGAAAAATCATAAAAGACTTCAACCACCCAGCACACAGACTCTTCACCCTCCTGCCCTCTGGGAGGCGCTACAGGAGCCTCCGGACTAAAACCACCAGGTACCGGAACAGCTTCTTCCCCACAGCTGTCACACTCCTGAACTCTGCCTCCTGACATCTGAATAACAACAACGGTCTGTATTCTCATACACACAACAACAGCACATGGACTGTAACACCACCACCTGCACTTTCATCTGTTAGCCCACTACTGTACAAACTGTACACATAATCTACTATCTACTGTTCATAAGTACTCACATACATATATATATATTATATATATTTTTTCTTTTATATAGCTGTTTATACCCCTTCATATTATAACCTGTTCATAGTCTGTACACTCACAAACTGTACATATTTATACTTATAGTATATTCAAAGCAACTTACTGTATATTGTACTATATATATCTACCAATTTATTTTTCTTGCTAAGCACTTCTGGATAGATGCAAACTGCATTTCGTTGCTTTGTACCTGTGACATGTGCAATGACAATAAAGTTGAATTCTATTCTATTCTATTCTATACAACGAGAATATGTACGTGAAGTCGTCCGAAAGATGGGTGGAGTGCATGAAGCTGCGTCTATAAATAGCATGGCCTTTTATTCTTACTCAGAGTAATATTTTGCTTAGATGAGAAAAGGGAAGAAAACTTGAGGAGAGACGATATAAAAAAAAAAGATCTCTCACGCCGTGTCCTAGACAGGGCATGATTTGAGACATCAAAAATCCTACCACAGCAAAGCAGCATAAATAAACGTTATACATGTACATATAGGCCGGTGAAAACATTGAATTTTTCCGGAAAAGTTGTAGCATAGTCCAGAGCCCCCCTCTCAGCCATTGTCCAGATAAGAGGTGACATTCACCATCAGCTCAGTTGAGGTTCTGTCACATGTCCATGGCCTTGGGGAAGGGAGGGGTGTAGAGACAGTCAAAGCATCTTTGTTATTTTCAAAACATTCTGGGAGGAGTTGAGATAAGTCAGGCGTCAAGGCCACAGTTTGGGTCAGGCAGAACTCCTGAATTGCTGTTTCTGCCTTTTTAAAGTCTCGCTGGTATATATTCCTCTGATGGAACTCCAAAATAGCCAAATTGATCCTTTACGCCAAAAGTCAAGCTCACAGCTTCTCCAAGATTATTCCCACCATTCATGAGTACTGCCAGTAAGTTCACAGTCCTGATAACAGCCTGCTCCATCTCCCTGCTGCAGCTCCCCAAATTCAGTCTGAGCACTGTCGAGCTTTGACACATCCACACAAATTTATAGACAATCCAGAATTCACCAGCCAAACAGCAAAATAGCCAGTTGTCATCATGAATCCAATTTGTTTCCGTCGAGGTAAGAAGGTCATTATGCCCTGACTCCTGTCGGGAGAAGTTGATCAATTTTGTTGAGAGACCAGCTGAACCTTCAAATTAAAAGGTATGCAGAAAAAAAGAGACTTTTTAAGGGTTCACAGGACAAAAGAGTGCAGCAGGGAAGCGGGTGGGGGTGGGGTGTGTGTGTGTGTGTGTGTGTGGGGGGGGGGGTTGTGGAAAGACAGGGAGATACGTCTGGTTCCACCGAAGGACAGAGAGAGAGAAAAAAAACTTTGGAATAAGATGTTGGGGGTAGAATCAGTTTTGTGTTGTGTGTTTCATTGACTGATGAAGCCTTCTGGATGGAAGGTGAAACATTTCAGCACACACAAAAAAAAAAGAAACTGTCAAGATGACCTGACTGAAAATTTTTGGATTAGTGCTTAGTGTATTCTTTGTTCATATCCTTGATCTTACTACTGTTTTTCATTTACAGTTTATACGTTTCTTGGATGTAACTGGGACCCTGTGTGCACAATTCCTTTACATCAATTGTACTACATGTGATGAGAATGACAATAAAGAAACCTTGACCTTGAGGATCTTGATAAGCTACAAAGGCGCTATATAATTATAAGTAAAGTCC
>NC_056512.1:11873408-11873480 GCF_014905685.2 Nematolebias whitei
TGTCAGGATTTGTTGGACAGGAACGAACCCAGTTGTGCAGACAGGACTCAACTCGGCAGATTACAAAAATAA
>NC_056512.1:11873490-11875253 GCF_014905685.2 Nematolebias whitei
GGAGAACGCAGGAGAACACAGAGACCCAACGAATACGACCCGACGAGGAACAACACAGAACAGGAGGCTTATATACAAAGACAAGACAAGACGTGATTACAACAGCTGTGACGAGACAAAGGTGGCACCAATTAAACTGACGAGGAAACACTAGGGAAACACAGACACAAACAGAAACAGCAAATGGTACCATCCTTACACAGACCCTTTCCAAAAAATTTGAATATCATGGAAAAGTTGTTTAACTTCCATAATTCCATTCAAAAAGTTACTCTTTAATAGATGAAAGATTCAGAGCCGACAATTTAAATGATTTCAAGTATTTATTTGTTTATTTTTACATAATTTGGGCTTCCAGCTCATGAAACCCACGAAAACAGGCTTTCAAAAAATTAGAATACTGTGGAGAAATCAGCCCAAATTTTGCAGTGCATGAATGTTTTAAACTGAGTGTGACACACTAATCATCTACTAAACTCAAAGCACCTGCACATGTTTCCCCAGGTGTCATTAAATTGATTCAGTTTGGTTCAATTGTCTCAGGTTGGTTCAAAATGGGGAAGACTGCAGACATAACAAATGGCCAGAAGACCATCATTGATACCGTCCATAGGATGGGTAAGCCACAAAAGTTCATAGCTAAGGAGGCTGGCTGTTCATAGAGTGCTGTGTCCAAGCATACCAATGGAAAGTCTAGTGGAAGGGCAAAATGTGGCAGGAGAAGATGCATCAGAAAAAGAGATGACCGTGGGCTTCAGTGGATTATCATACAGAGAAGATTCCAGAATCTGACAGAGATCCAGAAAGAGTGGAATGAGGCGGTAGTCACAGCTTCAAAAACCACCACATTCAGACGCATCGGGGAGATGGGCTACAACTGTCGGGTTCCTCTGTCCTCTTTTCTGATGAAAGCAAAGTGTCCCTTTCATTTAGAAACCAAGGTCCATGGGTTTGGAGGAAGAAGGGTGAGGAACAGAATCCTGCTTGAGGTACAGTGTGAAATATCCACAGTCAGTCATGATTTGGGGTGTAATGTCCGGTGCAGGTGTTGGCAAACTCTGCTTTCTTAAATCCAAGGTCACCTCAACACTCTACCAGAATGTTTTAGAGGACTTCATGATTCCTTCTGCTGAGGATCTGTATGGAGATGCAGACTTCATCTTCCAGCAGGACCTGGCCCCTGCCGCCAGAAGCACCAAAACCTGGTTTGATGTCCATGCCACAGTGTTTGACTGGCCAGCCAACTCGCCGGACCTAAACCCCATTGAGAATCTATGGGGTATTCTCAAGAGGAAAATGATGGGCACCAGACCCAACAACAAAGAGCTGACAGCAAGCATCAAGGAAATCTGGGCTTCCATAACTCCCAGACAATGCCACAAGCTGATTGCCTCAATGCCACATCACATTGAGGCAGTGATTAAGGCAAAGGGATTCCCAACCAAGTATTGAAGATTGACATATTGTTTTGAAAGTACCATATTTTGATTGATTTGTTGTGATCCTAATTTATTTCTTTTTTTTCTGCAAAAACTTGAGTAATGTGTGCTGATGTCTTCACAGGATTCTATTTTTTAAATCCTGTTTTGTGGGTTTCATGAGCTGGAAGCCCAAATTATGTAAACATAAACAAATAAATACTTGAAATTGTTTAAATTGTGGGCCCTGAACCTATCATCTATTACAGATTAACTTTTTGAATGGAATTATGGAAGTTAAACAACTTTTCCATGATATTCAAATTTTTTGGAAAGGGTCTGTGT
>NC_056512.1:11875353-11876232 GCF_014905685.2 Nematolebias whitei
GGAGAACGCAGGAGAACACAGAGACCCAACGAATACGACCCGACGAGCAACAACACAGAACAGGAGGCTTACATACAAAGACAAGACAAGACGTGATTACAACAGCTGTGACGAGACAAAGGTGGCACCAATTAAACTGACGAGGAAACACTAGGGAAACACAGACACAAACAGAAACAGCAAATGTTACCATCCTTACAGTACACCCCCCTCAAGGACGCCTCCAGGCGTCCCCAAAAAACCCCCCTCCCGAAGGACTTGGGCGGGTGGAGGGCGGCACTGCAAGGGTGGAGGGCCAGAGGAAACACAAGGAAGAACACAAGGACCTGAAAGAACTAAGGCAAGACACAAGCAGGAAAAACACAAAAGATCTGAATGGTCAAGAGATCGTCCCTGGAGTCATTGTTCAGGAGGACGGCCGGGAGGCCGTCCATCACGGGACCCACGTTCAGGAGGACGGCCGGGAGGCTGTCCATCACGGGACCCACGTTCAGGAGGACAGCCGGGAGGCCATCCATCACGGGACCCACGTTCAGGGGGGCGGCCGGGAGGCCGTCCAACACGAAAACCTTGGAGCCCGCGGCAGGCGGCGATGATGACTTGGAGGCCGCGGCAGGCGGCGATGACGACTTGGAGGCCGCGGCAGGCGGCGATGACGACTTGGAGGCCGCAGCAGGCGGCGTAGATGGCGAGGAGGCCGCGGCAGGCGGCGTAGACGGCGAGGAGGCTGCGGCAGGCGGCGTAGACGGCGAGGAGGCCGCGGCGTAGACGGCGAGGAGGCCGCGGCAGGCGGCGTAGACGGCGAGGAGGCCGCGTCTGGCGGCGAAGAGGACGAGGAGGCCGCGTCTGGCGGCGAAGAGGACGAGGAGGCCGCGTCTG
>NC_056512.1:11876332-11876850 GCF_014905685.2 Nematolebias whitei
AGAGGACGAGGAGGCCGCGTCTGGCGGCGAAGAGGCCTTGGGAGCCGCGTCTGACGGCGAAGAGGCCTTGGGAGCCGCGTCTGGCGGCGAAGAGACCCCAGAGACCGCGTCTGGCGGCGAAGAGGGCTTGGAGTCCACAGCTGGCGGCGAAGAGGGCTTGGAGTCCACAGCTGGAGGTGAAGAGACCCCGGAGACCGCGTCTGGCGGCGAAGAGGGCTTGGAGTCCACAGCTGGCGGCGAAGAGACCCCGGAGACCGCGTCTGGCGGCGAAGAGGGCTTGGAGTCCACAGCTGGTGGCGAAGAGACCCCGGAGACCGCGTCTGGCGGCGAAGAGGGCTTGGAGTCCACAGCTGGCGGCGAAGAGACCCCGGAGGTCGCATCTAGCGGCGAGGAGAGCGTAGAGGCCAAGTCTGGTGGCGTAGACGGCGTAGAGGACTTGGGGCTCTGGAGAACTGCAGCGTGCGACGACCATGGAGGCGACCCCTCTGGAGATGTGGAGAGCGCCGACCCCTCTGGAG
>NC_056512.1:11876950-11878653 GCF_014905685.2 Nematolebias whitei
CCCCTCTGGAGACTTGGAGAGCGTCGACCCCTCTGGAGACTTGGAGAGAGCCGCAGATGACGTGGGAACCTGGAGAACTGCAGCGTGCGACATTGAGTGCTGGGGAGCTGCAGCTTGCATCATGGAGTCCATGGGAGCTGCAGCGGACGACGAAGGGACCTGAGAGTTGGCAGCAGGCGACGAGGGGACCTGAGAGTTGGCAGCAGGCGACGAGGGGACCTTGGACTTGGCTGCAGGCGACGAGAGGACCTTGGAGTTGGCTGCAGGTGACGAGGGGACCTTGGGAGTTGCTGCTGCTGTCGGCGGAGAGGCCAGGGGAGTTGCTGCTGCTGACGACGGAGAGGCCAGGGGAGTTGCTGCTGCTGACGACGGAGAGGCCTGGAGCTCTGCAGCAGACGACGGAGAGACCTGTGGCTCTGCAGCAGACGGCGTGGGAGCCTGGAGAGCTGCAGCGGAGGCAGGAACCGACTCCTCTGCGGTGGCAGCAGGAACTGATCCTCTGCGGCGGCGGCAGCGACGGGAAACAGAAAAAGATGCTGAGTCCTCTGAGGCGACAGGAGCAGGGGCACCAACGGTGAGGCACTCAGCAGGCGGAACAGCGGCGAAGGTGATGGGTGCAGGAGTCAGAGGAGCAGAGGAGAGTTCAGAGTGTGTATAAGTGACCTTGGGTGTGATGAGAGACCTAATTTCTATTAATAAATGGTTATACTCAGGGAGCTGAATGAGACCGGGACGTGAAACTAAAGATTCTTCCATCAGGGAAAATAAAACATCTGAGCAGTCCGGGTTATTTTTAGCAGAAGTAAATAAATCTAGTAAAGTCTGGTTTATTAGTGCAAGTTCATGGGGTGAATATGTGATTGACGGGCAAGAGTCTTTAAATGAGGGTGTGGTGTCAGGTGTCGCCCCCACCGGAAACCTGGGAGGTGGGGCAGCGGAACACGCCCCCACAGAGTCGCTGGGAGAATGCCCAGGAGGCACGGTCAGACTGTGTTGGACAGCCGCGGCACGGTGTGACGTGGGAGGCCGAATTCCGCCCCCACCAGGAACCTGGAAGGTGAGGCGACGGAACCCGCCCCTGTGACGTCAAGTGGACCGGACTCGCCGAACCGAACAGGAGTGGACCGGAGCTCCCGCAGGACGCTGGACCTCGCCCCCACCGGAAACCTGTGAGGTGAGGCGGCGGGACCAGCTCCCACAAAAACACCGGAACCAACTCGATGATTCTGCTCAGCCGACGAGACCGGGCCGGTCGCCGCGGACTGCCCCCGGGACCGCTTTCGACCTCCCTGGCGACGGCGGGATAGTCGGGGGACAGGAGCAAAACAGAACTCATCCTCGATTTCTTCGTCCTCCCCCGACGTCCATCCCGAGTAGCCGGGCGAGGCGGACTCAGAAACAGGGGTTTGGTGGCTTCCCCGGTGCCGAGCCCTGTTTTCTTCGAGGACCAGGAGTGGTGAAGACAGGACTTCCACCTCCTGGTCAAAACGTCCTTGTGGGCGGACGGGTCTGGTCCAGAACCCGCCGCACCGGATTGTACGCTCGCTCATCACAGGAAGGCTCGGAGGAGAAAAAGGTGAGTTGCCGAGAGAGCCCTGCCCGCTGGGTTCTGATGTGTGGTCGGGTCGTAATGTCAGGATTTGTTGGACAGGAACAAACCCAGTTGTGCAGACAGGACTCAACTCGGCAGATTACAAAAATAA
>NC_056512.1:11878753-11881047 GCF_014905685.2 Nematolebias whitei
TTTTTTTTTTTTTTTGTGCATGCGCAGACAGGGAACCGATTCAGTTTGGGAAAATTATCTCATAACAACACGATGCATACCTTAAAAAAAAAACAAAAAAAAACTTTTTTGTGGGAACTTGCAAAATAAACTCAGGATCTCACAAAAATACAGATTTTTATTCTAAGTCCCCTGCAGGGCTCAGTATGATTCTGGGCTTTAGATGGGTTTTTGTCAGTAGGTTCTGGAATGACCCTGTCCTTTTGGTGTCCCTCATCATGGAGTGAAGAAGGGGAATTGTAAATAGCCCCCTCCATCCATTCATCCATCTGTCCATGCATGTTGTGAGTATGAGAACTCGAAAAATAAGAAATGACTTCTATTTTACGGTGTAGCTGCATCTAGGTGAAAAAGGGCCCCTACCAAAAATTGTTTCACTACATTAATATCCAAGATGGCTGCCACCACACACACACACACTATATACAAATCGGATTCCAAAAAAGTTGGGACACTAAACAAATTGTGAATAAAAACTGAATGTAACGATGTGGAGGTGCCAACATCTAATATTTTATTCAGAATAGAACACAAATCACAGATCAAAAGTTTAAACTGAGAGAATGTATCATTTTAAGGGAAAAATCTGTTGTTTCCAAATTTCATGGTGTCAACAAATCCCCAAAAAGTTGGGACAAGTCCATTTTTACCACTGTGTGGCATCCCCCCTTCTTCTTACAACACTCAACAGACGTCTGGGGACAGAGGAGACCAGTTTCTCAAGTTTAGAAATAGGAATGCTCTCCCATTCATGTCTAATACAGGCCTCTAACTGTTCAATCGTCTTGGGCCTTTTTTGTCGCACCTTCCTCTTTATGATGCGCCAAATTTCTCTATAGGTGAAAGATCTGGACTGCAGGCTGGCCATTTCAGTACCCGGATCCCTCTCCTACGTAGCCATGATGTTGTGATTGCTGCAGAATGTGGTCTGGCATTATCGTGTTGAAAAATGCAGGATTTTCCCTGAAAGAGATGACATCTAGATGGGAGCATGTGTTGTTCTAGAACCTGGACATAGTTCTCTGCATTAATGGTGCCTTTCCAGACCTGCAAGCTGCCCATGCCACAAGCGCTCATGCAACCCCATTCCATCAGTGATGCAGGCTTCTGAACGGAGCGTAACTTGGGCTATCCTTGTCCTCTCTGGTCCGGATGACATGGCGTCCCAGTGTTCCATAAAGAACTTCAAATCGTGACTCATCTGACCACAGAACAGTCTTCCATTTTGCCACACTCCATTTTAAATGACCCCTGGCCCAGTGCAAACGTCTGAGCTTGTGAAGCTTTCTTAGAAATGGCTTCCTCTTTGCACAGTAGAGTTTCAACTGGCAACGGCGGATGGCACGGTGGATTGTATTCACTGACAATGCTTTCTGGAAGTATCCATTCTGTTATTTCCTTGACAGGGGCATTCATGTTTGAGGTGCAGTGACGTTTAAGGGCCCGGAGATCAGGAGCATCCAGTAGAGTTTTACGGCCTTGACCCTTACACACAGCGATTGTTCCAGATTCTCTGAATCTTTTGATGATGTTATGCGCAGTTGATAATGATAACTTAAAAGTCTTTGCTATTTTACGCTGGGTAACACCATTCTGGTATTGCTGCACTATCTTTCTGTGCAACAATTGTAGAATTGGTGATCCTCTTATCATCTTGGCTTCTGAGAGACACTGACACTCTGAGAAGCTCTTTTTATACCCAATCATGTTGTCAATTGACCCAATTAGTGTTAATTGGTCTTCTAGCTGTTCATTATATGCTAAATTTCCTTTTTCCAGCCACTTATTGCTACTTGTCCAATTATTGTTTGTTTTTTTGTATTTGTTGACACTGTGAAATTTTGAATCAACGTATTTTTCCTCCCATCCCTGGGCTGCCATCTTACCGTGGTGGAGGGGTTTGAGTGTCCCAATGATCCTAGGAGCTATGCTGTCAGGGGCTTTAGGCCCCTAGAAGGGTCACCAATGGCAGACAGGTCCTAGGTGAGGGACCAGACAAAGTGCAGCCCAAAGACCCCGATGATGAGAGAAATAAACTGACCTAATGTTCCCTTGCCCGGACGTGGGTCACCAGGGCCCCACTCTGGAGCCAGGCCTGGAGGTGGCGCATGCGGGCGAGCACCTGGTGGCCGGGCTTTTACCCATGGAGCTCGGCCGAGCACAGCCCGAAGAGGAGATGTGGGTCCCCCTTCCCATGGGCTCACCACCTGTGGGAGGGGCCAAAGGGGTTGGGTGCAATGTGGGATGGGGGGGGG
>NC_056512.1:11881147-11889350 GCF_014905685.2 Nematolebias whitei
GGGGGGGGGCGAGGGCAGGGACCCTGGCGGTCTGTTCCTCGGCTACAGAAGCTGGCTATTGGGACGTGGAATGTCACCTCACTTGTGGGGAAGGAGTCTGAGCTGGTGTGTGAGGCTGAGGGGTTCCGGCTAGAAATAGTCGAACTCACCTCTACGCATGGCTCTGGCTCTGGAACCAGTTTCCTTGAGAGGGGCTGGACACTCTTCCACTGTGGAGTTGCCCCTAGTGAGAGGCGCCGAGCAGGAGTGTGCATACTTATTGCCCCCCAACTTGATGCCTGTGTGTTGGGGTTCACCCCGGTGAATGAGAGGGTGGCCTCCCTCCACTTACGTGTGGGGGACAGGTTCTGACTGTCGTTTGTGCTTATGCACCAAACGGCAGTTCAGATTATCCACCCTTTTTGGAGCCCTTGGAGGGGGTACTGGAAAGTGCACCTCCTGGGTACTCCCTTGTTCTGCTGGTGGACTTCAATGCTCATGTGGGCAATGACAGTGAGACCTAGAGGGGTGTGCTTGGGAGGAACGGCCCCTCTCATCTGAACCCGAGTGGTGTTCTGTTGTTGGACTTCTGTGCTCGTCATGGATTGTCAATAACAAACACCTTGTTCAAGCATAAGGGTGTCCATATGTGCTCTTGGCACCAGAACACCCTAGGCTGCAGTTCGATGATCGACTTTGTCATCATCTCATCTGATCTCCAGCCACATGTCTTGGACACTCGGGTGAAGAGAGGGGCGGAGCTGTTCACTGATCACTACCTAGTGGTGAGTTGGCTCCGGTGGTGGGGGAGGATGCCGGTCAGACCTGGCAGACCCAAACGTATTGTGAGGGTTTGCTGGGAATGTCTGGCAGAGTCTCCTGTGACACGGAGTTTTAACTCCCATCTCCGGGAGAACTTCGAACATGTTCCGAGGGAGGTGGGGGACATTGAGTCTGAGTGGACCATGTTTCGTGCCTCTATTGTCGAGGCGGCTTACCGGAGCTGCGGCCGCAAGGTTGTCAGTGCCTGTCACGGCGGCAACCCTCGAACCCGATGGTGGACCCCGTCGGTGAGGGATGCTGTCAGGCAGAAGAAGGAGTCCTATCGGGCCATTTATGGCCTGTGGGACCCCGGAAGCAGCTGATGGGTACTGGAAGTCCAAGCGACATGCAGCTCGGGTGGTCGCTGAGGCAAAAACTTGGGCATGGGAGGAGTTCGGAGAGGCCATGGAGAATGACTTCCGCACTGCTTTGAGGCGATTCTGGTCCACCATCCGGCGTCTCAAGGGGGAAAGCAGTACACCACCAACACTGTTTATAGTGGGAGTGGTGTGCTGCTGACCTCAACTCGGGATGTTGTGGGTCGGTGGGCAGAATACTTTGAAGACCTCCTCAATCCCACCGGCACGTCTTCCACTGAGGAAGCGGAGCCTGGGGACTCTGGGTCGTGCCCTCCAATCTCTGGTGCTGAAGTCACCGAGGTGGTTAAAAAGCTCCTCGGTGGCAGGGCCCCAGGGGTGGATGAGAAGCCTGTAGGCTTTATAAATAAAGTATTATTATTATTAACTCAGCATATAAATGGTCCCACCCAGGAACACGGACGCACACTGGACCTTGTTTTGTCACGTGATTGTTGGATGTAACTGGGACCCCATGTACATAATTTCGCTCCACCACATGTACCACAGGAGGTGCGAATGACAATAAAGAAACTCTGACTCTGACTCTGACTCTGATGTCTCTGTTTGTAATTTGGAAATCGGTGATGCCGTGTTTTCAGATTCCATGCCCGTGCTGTTTGAGTTCACCCCTCCCTGTCGCACTGCTAAACTACACGCTCGTGCGCGACACAGCCGGGTCATCAATCGCTTTGCTGCTGTTCGTTTCACTGATGTTTATAACTCTGAATGGAGCAGCCCTCGTTGTCGTCCACCACTGAGGATCTAACACTTCAACTTCACTCTTTGTGTTTAAATGTTTTGGACCGTGTGGCTCTGGTTAACACCAGACAACCGAAGCTCAGATCTGAACCATGGCTGAATGATGTCACTTAAGCTGTTAGACAGCAGTGCAGGAGGGTGGAGAACAGGTGGAGGAAAGACAGGCTGCAGGTTTATTTTCAAATGGTCAGAGAGAGTTGGCGTTATTATCAAAAAGCAGTAAAAGCTGCTAAATCTAAATACTTTTCTGATGTAATTGTCTACAATTCTCACAACCCCTGAGTTCTATTTTCTACCCTGAACTCAGTTCTTCACCTCAGTGAACCTTCACCTCTGGAAGCTTCAACTGAGCTGTGTGAGAACTTTCTCCATTTCTTTTTAGAAAAAGTTGTGAACACCCGGGCACTCATTTCTCCACTAGCTCATGATCTTCCATATCTTCTCACTGTGTATCTGTATTGGACCACTTTGCCCATCTCTCTGTCTTTTTTGGGAGCAGTTAATGTGCAGCATGAAACCACCTGGCTCCCCTTTCTACATGAGGTCTTTCCTATTCTGGGCTCCTCTATTCTCTGTATTGTGAATAGCAGTCTATTCTCAGGTGTGGTGTCAAAAAGTTTTAAACATGCTGCTGTTCAACCTCTGCTTATAAAACCTAACCATGATCCCCTCAAGGGTGTCCAACTTTAGACCCGTTTCCAGACTCCCATTTGTCTCAAAACTACTGGAAAAAATAGTTGATTTCCAGTTGAAATGTTTCCTGGAGGATCGCTATTTTAGAGGTGTTCCAATCTGGCTTTATTTTTTTTTTCATTTACCCTTTATTTATACAGGTAGCCTCATTGAGTCACAAGAACTCATTTTCAAGAGAGACCTGTTTTTGGGAGCAGATGGTGGGGCTTAAGAACCTTGCTCAGGGGCCCAGAGTGGGGCACATAAAGGTGGAGGCATGTGTGGGTGTTTCACCTTTTCCACCCATATTTTTCTATGTTGACAGTACCAGGAGTTGAAGCTGCGACTTTCCGATCACAGGGCCATCTTTAAATCTCTCCACAGCACTGAAACTGCTCTATTAAAGTATCCTGATGCATGCTCAATAACCCAGGTAGAAAAATCGAAAAAAGTTAAGTCTGGTCCTCTGGACATTCAACATTCAGGTCTCTGTTGTAAATGAGTCCCCGAGGCTCAATGGGGTTAACCTGTATAAATAAAGGTTGAATGAATGATAAGTCCCCCTTTTTACGCTGAGACAGAACAAAAATGTTCAGTGTGGTTGGTAGGTCTCCTTACCTGAGTTTATTATAGTTTTTGCGCAGGACAAACACAACAATAAAGATTACAGCCAAGAGCAGCAAGGAACCCAATAAAAGCCCGGCTGTGAGCCAGATGGAGAAATGAGTCTTGTGCAGAGGAGCTGAAATGGGGGTCATCGTAGTCCCAACAGGAACAGGACGGTGTTTCCCTGTAAACACCACAACTGTGGGTTAGACAGTTTGTAAAAAAAGAAAAACATGTGTGTTTTACTGCTCATAATTGTGAGTTTTACTGCTCATAATTGTGAGTCATTCATCCATGCATTCACCAGGCACCCTAGCTGGCAGCTCTCTGCTCCACTCAGAGGGCTGTGATAGCTCGGTGGTCTGTAGTTTTGTCAGAAAGGACATCTGGCATAAAATCAATTGCCAAGTCTTCATGTGAGTTAGTTCACTGTGGCAAGCCCTGAAAAAGGGAGCAGCCGAAAGAAGATTCATCCATGCATTCATTGATTTTCTTAACCCCCTTTCATTTTGTGTCTGTCTCCAAGCAGTCCCTGTGTGAGAGGAGGGGGACACCCATGACAGGTCTCCAGTCCATCACAGGGACACATAGAGCCAAACGAGACAAACAACCATTCACTCTCTCACTCACACCTAGAGACAATTTAGAGTTACCAATCAGTCTAACTGTAACGAACCCCCTTATGTTTGGACCAAAATCACCACACAAAGTAAAAATTAAATGATATTTATTTTCTAGGTGAAATATTGCAGATTGGGCCGGTTCTGGTACTGGTTCGGGTACTGGTTCTGGTTCTGGTACAGGTTCCGTATCAGGGACAAGTCTATGAGACAGATATCAGTTAGTTGTCGTGCAGGAGACTATGGGGAGCAGAAAAGTCAAATAAGGAGGACCACTAATCGTCTCAGATGGTCTTGGGGGTTCTGGAGACTGAAGAAGTCCAAACTGATCCGGACCGCTGCTGGAGGAGCTGAGACTGGTGAGGGGCTGCAGCCGGCTGCAGCGACAGGCAGGTGATGAGTCCATCAGGTGATGAGTCCATCAGGCGCTGAGTCATGGTCCAATGAGCCAGGGTCCAAAACCAAAGAGCAGATGACTGAAGGGACCGAAAGAGTAGACAAAGAGGCGTAGTCGTACAGGTGAAGGTCAGAACCGAAGACAGAAGGCTTAATAATCCAAGGGGTCGAGCAAGAGACGATGTCCAGGTGAGTCGTGGGTCCAGGAGCCGGGAGGTCGAGCCGAGAGGTAAGGACAGGAATCAGGAGCGGGACAGGAACAAGGAGAACAGGTAAACTATGACAGAGAAAAACTATGTCTAGAGGGAAACAAAACAGGATCATGAACGCGAGGTATCTACTTGCAGAAAACTGTTTTCAACTACCGGGCACTGAAGAGGAGAAAGAGTGAAGCTTATATAGGGTGAGAGTGACAGGTGCAGCCAGTTGAGCTCTAATCAGCTGCTGCTGTCTGCTGTGAAGACAAAGCTAAACAAACCGTGATGTGGCCCTCTACCAGCATGCAAAGAAGACAAACTAAAACGCACATGTATAAATAAACACTACAGGAGCGGACAGAATAAATTAAACTTACAGGATAGATCTATTGCAAACTTTAAAAGGTGATCAGGGTGACAGAAAATATAATCTAAGGGACGTGATTCGTGACCCTAATGTGCATATTTTAGGTCTGTGTACACATAGCAAGGTCGTTCATGAACATGAAGATCAAGTAAACTCCACACAGAAAGGTTTCAGGCCAGGATGCAAACCTGCAACCTTCTTGCTGTGAAGAGACAGCTCTACCTCAGCATGCTGAGTCAGCATTTGCATAATATCCAACATTTTTAGGGCAGGTCATCTGGACCGTTTCTATTTTTTTTTGTGCTGAATTGTTTTAGCACCAAAAAAAAAAGAAACTGTCCAGATGACCTGACCGAAAAATGTTGGATTGTATACCTGGATTACTGAGCATGGACTTTGTTGTTTTCAACGAGTTTGACAAGACTGTCAGCAAGGAAGAGGGCCGGCAATGGAGGAGGGGGCATACCAAAGAGACCATCTTATCACAAGCAGAACTGGTTTGTTCCACTTTGGAGTAAGCTGTTGGAGGAGAATCAGTTTTGTTGTGTGTTTCCTTGACTGATGAAGCCTTCCGGATCGAAGGCGAAACGTTTCAGCACCAAAAAAAAAAAAAAAAAAATGTCCAAATAACCTGACTGAAAAATGTTGGATTGTATACCTGGATAGGGCAGCACGGTGGCGCAACTGGTAAAGCTGCTGCCTCTCAGCGAGCAGGTCCTTGGTTCAAACCCCGGTCCAGAGGCCTTTCTGGGTGGAGTTTGCATGTTCTCTCCGTGCATGCGTGGGTTTTCTCCAGGTGCTCCGGTTTCCTCCCACAGACCAAAAACATGCATGTTAGGCTGATTGGTAACTCTAAATTGTCCCTAGGTGTGAATGAGAGAGTGAATGGTTGTTTGTCTCTATGTGGCCCTGTGATGGACTTGCGACCCGTCCGGGGTGTACCCCGCCCCTCACACAGTGATTGCTGGACATGGGCACCAGCGACAACCGTGATCCAAAATGGAATAAGCGGGTAAAGATAATGGATGGATGGATGGTATACCTGGATTATTGAGCATGGACTTTGTCATTTGCATAATAGTTTTCTTGTTTATATTTTATTTTATTATTTTTTTACATCAAACTACTCCCACAAATTTTGTGCATTTTTAACCATTATTAGTTAAAACCAGATATTTCAATCCACTGTACAAAAACAACCACGTTCTCACTGTCTGACCACTAATCCAACACAACCTTTCCTGTTTCAGCTCAGTTAGGTATCCCATTTCTTAACTGCTCAATTTATGAAAGAGACAAACGTGTTAGAGAATTTTTCTATCTTTCATCAAAGACGCAATTCAGCTTCACATCTTTGAAGGCAATATTACCAAATGTTTTCTTAATATTTGGTATTATTGCCTTTAAATCGCCGGACTCAGGTTGAACTCTTTGGGTTTCCTTTCACCAGCTTCTCACTGTAGTTTGCTGTCATTTTGTCTTGTTCCTTCTGACAGAACTGAGTCAGGCGTATAGGCCTTCCTGCTCACACACCTCTGCAGCTCTGCAAACAAATATCCTGATGCATGCTCAATAATCCAGGTAGAAAAATCTAAAAAAGTTAAATCTGGTCCTCTGGACATTCAAAAAAACAAAACTAAGCAAAACAACAAAAAAATGTAGAAACGTTTCGTCTCTCATCCGAGAGACTTCCTCAGTCTGAGGTGCTGTATTCAGCTCAGTCTCTTAAATAGCACCTTCTCAGAGTGGATCAACCAGTTTTGCTGCTGACAACCAAAACCAGCTGATCACATGCTCAAGAAGGACCATCAGCCTAACAATGGATCATTAGCACCCTGATGGCTGTTTACTATTCACAGAGGGCTGAGTGATACTAGCAATCACAGCATTGTAAGAGGGGGACAATTGAACACGTAGGCCTCCACCCCTGTTTAACGATGGACGATTTCTTTTCACAAAGATGGCCTCCTTTACTCCTCTCTCAAACCATCGTTCCTCTCTATCCAGGATGTGAACATCTTCATCCCTGAAAGAGTGACCGCTGGCCTGGAGATGAGTGTAGACCACAGAATCCTGGCCTGATGATGTTGATCTTCTGTGCTGGGCCATCCTTTTGGCCAGTGGCTGTTTTGTTTCCCCGATGTAAGACTGATCACAGCCCTCCGGACACTGAACAGCATACACAACATTACTCTGTTTGTGCCGGGGGACTGGATCTTTGGGATGAACCAGTCTTTGCCGTAATGTATTTTGGGGTTTAAAAGCCACTGGGACATTATGTTTAGAAAATAAACGTCTCAGTTTCTCTGATACTCCCTCAACATATGGAATGACCACTGGTCTGGGTTCCTCCTTTTCACCTGTTGGCTGACTGGAGTCCTGTTTGGGTTTCTTCTCTGCTTTCAAGAAGGCCCAGTTAGGATATCCACATTGCTCTAGAGCCTGTCTTGTGTGGGATTTCTCCTTCTGCCTGGCTCCTGAGCTAGTGGGGACGCTGTCTGCTCTGTGATACAGAGTCCTGATGACTCCTAACTTGTGTTCCAAAGGGTGATGGGAGTCAAACTGCAAATACTGGTCTGCGGTACACCTCAGTTTGCAAATGTCTTCTATCAGAGACTGAGACCTCACAGTCCAAGAAAGCCAACTTGCCATTTTTTTCATCTTCTCGTGTGAACTTGATGTATTTATCCACAGAGTTGATGGGGTCAGTAAAATGTTGGACTTCCTGAGATTTAATTTTAACCCAGGTGTTGTCAACATACCTGAACCAATGACTTGGTGGTGTCCCTGAAAAGTACGTCAAGGCTCTCTTTTCTACCTCCTCCATGTACAGGTTGGCAACAATAGGAGAAACTGGAGACCCCATAGCACACCCATGTTTCTGCCTATAATATTGCTCCCCAAATGTGAAGTAGGTTGACTGCAGGCACAGTTTCAAGAGTTGACACAGTTGTTCTGTGGAAAGTGTGGTCCTGCTGCTTAGAGTGGTGTCTGATTTTAATTTTAAACTGACCACCTCTACTGCATCATCAACAGGAATGCATGTAAAGAGTGATGTGACATCAAAAGAGACCATTGTTTCATCAGTCTCCATGATGACATCCCTCACCTTATCCACAAAGTCCATGGTGTTCTGTAGCTGTTCCAGCTGAAGCAGGAAGTAAAGCTCCACCCACAAACATCTTTCACTTCCTTTCATGTTGGAAAACCTCAAACTCTACGATCTCCTGTGACAAATCGCCCTCAGACTATCTGCTGTGAATGACTTTCAGCTACTACCACATCAAATGTTACCTCAGTATTTGTTGATCTGCAAATTTTGTGTTGTTTAGGGCAAGTTTACTGTGGCGGCAGAGATTTGAGATATTTTGCTAATGCTACACACACACACACACACACACACACACACACACACACACACACACA
>NC_056512.1:11889360-11902096 GCF_014905685.2 Nematolebias whitei
ACACACACACACACACACACACACACACACACACACACACACACACACAGAATACTAACAGGACAAGGAAGAAAGAGTTTAAAATAAAACTGGAAAAATCTGAATTTTCTGCTGCAGAATCTGTAACACAATTATTAAAGTTAAATAATAATAAAAAAAACTCAAATGAACTAAACAATACCTACAGAACAGTAACTACAAACTAAAATCAGCTGAACCGTAGTTAAAAGGTAAAATGAACAAAATAGTAGCTAAAAGCTAAAACTGAAAAATGGTAGCTGAAAAGCAATAGCAAAAGTGGAAGTTTTCAGAATAGTAACTAAAAGTTAAAAGAGCAGAACAGCAGATAAGCTAAAACCCAACTCAAGAGTTACTAAACTGAAGATTTAACAAAGCAGTAGCTAAAATCTAAATTCAGCAGAACAGTAATAGCTAAAAGGTAAGATAAGACTAGCAAAACAATAGGTAAAAGCTAAAATTAACAAAATTGTAACTAAAAGATATATGAGAAAAGATGTTGGTAAAACTTAAAAATCAACAAAACAGCAACTAAAGTAAATAATTAACAAAGCAGTAGCTAAAATCTGAACTCAACAAAACAGCAGCTAAAAGCTAAAACCAGTGCAACAATAGGTAAAAACTAAACCAGGAAACACAGTTGTTAAAATCTAAAAGGTTAACAAGCTCATAAAAGCAGATTTTAATAGTCACAAATATTTTTAATGAGTTCAAAAGATCTCACTGTATTTCTGTGTAAACGATGTAATTGAAATGTTGTACAGCTGTAATTCATACACATTATTGTTTATAGCTATTAGCTACTCTTTTGCTAGTTTTAGCATTTAGCTTGTGTCTTGTTGATTCTAGCACTTAGCTACTGTTTAGCTGGTTTTAGCTTTCATTTTCTGTTTTTTCTCATTTTAGCTCATAGTATTGCTAGTATTGCTTTATCTACTGTTGTGCTAATTTTAGCTTTTAGCTACTGATTTGCTGGTTTTGGCTTTCAGTTACTATTTTTCTTATTTCAGCTCATAACATAGTATTGCTAATGTTGTTTTTAGCTGCTGTTTTGCTGTTAAGCTTTTGTTTTGATTGTTTTACCAAATCAGTTTGAGATTTTTAACTAAACTGAACAATTTCTAGGGAAGATGTTGACTCAACTGTCACACAATAGCAGCTAAAGGTTTCTGTATAGTGTGCTGAGATGAACAGCCATAATTACGTCTGTGAACAGCAACAGTAGCTTTGGATGTTTGTGGTGGAGTCTGCAGGGCAGACATGTCGTTCCAGGCGTGCACTGACAGTCTGTAGTCAGACTCTGGGTCCAGGCATGTGATGATGACGGAGGTAACTGTAAGCCCATCAGTGTCTGGGTGGAAAACAACCTCGTCTCCACATGCCTCCCACTCATTGACTGACTCGTTTTTTTTCTCACACACGACCTGATACTTCAGCTCCTTCCTGCCACCTTGATCATAAGGAGGATCCCACTCCAGCCACAGTGCTGAATCATTATGCTGAGCAGCTGTCAGGTGCATCGGTGCAGACGGTGGTTCTGTGAGAAGCAAAACAACAAATTAAAACATGATCCGATCAGCAAAATAAACCAGTTAAAACATAAATGAGTTTCATTTGCTTTTACAGTCATATTGTTTCTGTTGGCACCTGAAACTGAGGCTTTAACCAACCGAGGCCTAACTTTTAAGGGTGTTTTCACACCTGATAGTCCAGTAGACTCAGTTCAAATGGGGACCAAAATTCAGAACATTTGTTTACGTTTCAGCTGATACAGTTCACATTCACACTGCACTGTTATTCAAGCCAACCTGTTCCCTCTATCGCCTGTTGTGGCACTGCACCAAGAATTACTGAAGGAAATGACACAAAAACCTCTAAAGAAGACACTTCTTCTTCTGGAAATAAAAACGGAATGGCATCAAATTTTAACGTTTTTAGGATTTCTGTATTGTCCTTTTTCAACAATGGACTTAACATGAGTAGAAGATGAGGCAGAAGACCATGGAGAATGTAGTTTTTCACACAAGGTGGCTGAGACAGCTCAGTATGAGGTAAGAGAAATGTGCGTTTGTTTGCCCTGTGTTGTAGTCCACTTCCTGTTTTTGGAGTGGTCTCCTGTCCGCTTGCATTAACAATGCATTCGAACCGCGCTAGAGTTCGCTAGTGTTGTTTGATACCAGGATTTCTGGTATCGACACGATAACAGGTAAATACTCAAAGATATCATATAAACACTAGATCCCGCATTGGCTGCAGCGGTGCAGGAAATTCTGCCGCCATCTTGGAGCGGTCGTCCTTATTTGGTTAAAGCAGAAGAGCAGAAGATGTTTCAGCACGTCGCAGCTTATTTCTGTTCGAATCTACGGACTGTAGACGTCAGGTCTCAGGGGATAACTTTTCACAAGTAAGATGAACATATTATTGTTAGTATTTTGTGAATAACAACAAAGTCCATGCTCAATAATCCAGGTATACAATCCAACATTTTTCAGTCAGGTCATCTGGACAGTTTCTTTTTTTGTGCTGAAACGTTTCGCCTTCGATCCGGAAGGCTTCATCAGTTAAGGAAACGCACAACAAAACTGATTCTTCCCCCAACAGCTTACTCCAAAGTGGAACAAACCAGTTTTGCTTGTGATAAGATGGTCTCTTTGGTACGCCCCTCCTCCATTGCTGGCCCTCTTCCTTGTTGACAGTCGTGTTAAACTGGTTGAAAACCAGCCTTCCGGATCGAAGGCGAAACGTTTCAGCACAAAAAAAGAAACTGTCCAGATGACCTGACTGAAAAATGTTGGATTGTATACCTGGATTATTGAGCATGGACTTTGTTGTTTTCAACCAGTTTGACACGACTGTCAACAAGGAAGAGGGCCGGCAATGGAGGAGGGGCGTACCAAAGAGACCATCTTATCACAAGCAAAACTGGTTTGTTCCACTTTGGAGTAAGCTGTTGGGAGAAGAATCAGTTTTGTTGTGCGTTTCCTTAACTGATGAAGCCTTCCGGATCGAAGGCGAAACATTTCAGCACAAAAAAAAGTAACTGTCCAGATGACCTGACTGAAAAATGTTATTTTGTGAATAGAATATTACTGTACTGTATTTCTGTCCACCAGCTGATGTTATGTTCAGTGTAACACGGTGTTCAGCTGCAATGAAGCTAAATTTGATGACAGGAATATTTTTCTAACAAGCATACTCACAATTTCAGTAGCTTTGTTTCATTATCATTATCAACAGATATGCATCATAAGTGGAGTTTTGTTTAGATTCTAAGAAAAAAAAAATTTAAAATAGGGAGAATATAGGAAGTAGTTAGAAAATAAGATTGGCCTCCTTTGTACAATGTTTTTGTGTAGACACAAATCTCCTGTTTTCATTTTGAAGGTTTCCCAAAGAAAAAGATGTGAGGAAGAGGAGGAAGTATCTTTGAGGAGGATTCATCTGAGCAGTGAGGATTTGAAACTGGAGGATTTTGATCAAACTGTCCGACTGAGAGATGGTGTGGTACCATCGGTTCACCTTCAAAGTGTAGGAGCATCATTATAAGTTCATTAGAGCTCATAAATTTACATATTTTATTGTCAGTCACAAGGTGAGATACCTCTGTGTGTTTATATGTACAGGTAACTATAGACTGTAAAGTTCATATTCATTATGTTTTTTCATTTCAGCTTGAAAACTGCAGGACTACAGGAACTCAACAAGAGCTGAAGCTGCTCTGTCTGTGGCCTCTCAGGAACGTGCACGTCACACCCACAACCACGGCCTAATGACGTGAGTATTTCTATTTTAAACTTTTATTTTTTCATTTAGCCTTTATTTATACAGGTAGTCTCACTGAGTCACGAGAACTCATTTTCAAGAGAGACCTGTTTAGGGAGCAGATGGTGGGGGTTAAAGGCCTTGCTCAGGGGCCCAGACTGGGGCCAATGAGGGTGGAGGCAGGTGTGGGTGTTTCACCTTTTCCACCCACATTTTGATATTGACAGTACCAGGAGTTGAACCTGCGACTTTCCAATCACAGGCCCATCTTGTAAACTCTGCACCACCACTCCCTCACATAACATCATATCATAAAGGTCATGGTCATATTAAATTCTCAGTGGTTTCCTTCCAGATGTGTTAAACAGCTACTGGTCTCCCTGATGTTTACAGGTGGCTGTGGTCAGTGGATGAAAAGCCTGGCATGAACAATATGATGCTGGAGAGCTTCATTTGATGAGAGCTACCACCTTCTAACTCTGAAGAACAATGGCAGCTCAGTGATTCCCTCAAGGCACAGTGAAGGTGCCGAGAGCTGCAGAGAGCCTGATTCATGGAGCTTCTACACAGCAACCTCCAAACACGTCGACCGTCACACAAATCGTCCGTGAAGAGATTAGAACAGAGCAGGCAGCACAAGATAATAAGACAGTGTTAACAATGAAAACAATAGGCATTCACAAATTCATTCAACCTTTATTTAGACAGGTAAATCCCATTGAGCCTCGAGGACTCATTTACAAGAGAGACCTGATTTCAACAAAGAATGATGACAACAATGGACAACAGCGACAACAATAGGCAGTTATAAAAAGGCATACAGTTTTTTGTTTGTTTGTTTTTTTAACAAATAAGATGGTAAAAAAAGTAACAAAAACAGCTAGATTATGAGGTGAATGTAGAAAACTAAAAACAGGAACATGTCTGCATTGGTCCTTGCCACTAGTCCAACAGATTCTTAAAGCCACTTAGAGAGGTCAAAGTTGAGAGCTTCAGGTCTTTTTGTAAGATATTCCAGGAAACAGGAGCGGAGTAGGAGAAGGCCTTTTTGTCAAGTTCAGTCCGCACTGAGGGAACACTCAGGGGCGGCTGTGGCTGAGTGGTTAGAGCAGTCGTCCTCCAATGCGAGAGTTGGGGGTTCGAATCCACCAGCAGTCGCATGCCGAAGTGTCCCTGGGCAAGACACTGAGCCCCTCATAGCCTCCGATGTGTGTCCCATTGGTGTTTGAATGTGAAAAAAGCACTGATTAGTCTCTTTAGAATGATTTGTTCAGTTAGCTTTGTAGAGATCTAGTAAAGTACTGTGTGGATGGGTAACTGAGGACACAGATTGTAGTGTAAAGTGCTTTGAGTATCTTGAAATAAGATAGAAAGGAGCTATATAAGTACAGTCCATTTACCATTTACACTGCAGGTAATAATGTCCTGAGAGCATACACTGTAGCTGCACTCACGCAGAGACATGTAGGAGGAGATGTATGAAGGCAGCAGACCAAGAAGTGATTTAAAGATGAAAATGTACCAGTGAGAGAGTCTACGTGAAATTAATGATGTCCAGTTAACCAGTAAATACAGGGTGCAATGATGGGTACGAGAATCACAGCCCGTTATTAATCTTAATGCACAAAGATAGACAGCATCCAACATCTGCAGGGTGCTTTTAGGAGCGTTCATGTAAATAATGTCACTGTAATCAATGGAGGGAAGGAAAGTCACAGATACAAGCCATTTCCTAGCATTCAGAGTTAGACAGGATCTGTTTCTGAAAAAGACACCCAGTTTAACTTTCAGTTTCTTTACTAGGTTTTCCACATGAAGCTTAAAAGAGAGATGTGAGTCGACCAAGATACCCATATATTTATAGGAATCAACAAACTCAATGGGGACATCATTTGAGGATAAAATCGGAGGAAGAACTGCTGGGACTGACGAAAAAAGCATCCCTTTGGTTTTGTCGGCATTTTGATCAAGTTTGAGGTGGAACAAATCAGACTGTTGAATACAGATTGCAAAAGCTGGAAAGCCTTATCAACTGTTTTAGCTCAACAATAAACAACTGTGTCATCAGCATAGAAATGTAAGGATGTATCAGGGATGTTTTTACCTACATTACATATGTAGATTGTAAAGAGGGTGGGTCCTAAGACTGAGCCTTGTGGTACACCATTGTTGACTGTTAAATAACTGGAGGAAGTACCATTATGTTGAACACATTGCCTCCAGTCTGAAAGATAGTTAGAGAACCAACCAATGGTGTGATCTGAGAAACTGATTTCTGAGAGCTTATGACACAAGATGTTATGATCCACAGTGTCAAAAGCTTTAGACAGGTCTAATAAAAGTGCAGCACAATAATCCTTAGCATCCAGTGCTTCAACGATGTCATTAAGAACCTTCAGTGAAGCAGTGGTTGTGCTGTGTTGTTTCCTGAAACCAGATTGATGTGGAGGTAAGATGTTAAATGAGTCCAGGTAATTTTTGATTTGAGAGTTTATCAGTTTTTCTAGAACCTTGGCTAAAATGCAGAGTTTAGAGATTGGTCGATAGTTGTTCAGTGAGGTGGGGTCACCTCCCTTCAGCAAAGGAAGAACAAAGGCTGTTTTCCAAGCATCTGGAATGGAGTTTTGGCTTACGGAAAGATTAAGGATGTGGGTCACAGGAGCTGTGATGATATGAGCAGCCAGCCTTAAGAAATAATGTGGAAGTTCATTTGGTCCTGCAGATTTTTTAGGATCAAGACCTTTTTGTTATTTTATTGAGAAAGCCAGTTACATTACAATGATATAATTATATTGATTTTGTTCTCATTTTACATTCTTTCTTAGTTTTCTCATTTTTTCTTTGACAGAAAAAAAACATACACAAACCAAACAAACCGAACAACAACACAACCCCCCCCCCCCCCCCTCCCCCAAAAAAGCAAAACCAACAAAAACCAACCAGAACTTACATGGGAGTGGCGGGGTAGCCTAAATACCAACTAATCATCGACCTCACATATCAAATCCAAACATCAATCTGAATGACAGCAAGGTTTACAAATAATCAGACATAACCGGTTTGACATAATATGTCCACTTTGACCATATCTTGTAGAAGGTGTCCCTAAAAAGAAAAAAGAGAAGGTGTGATTAACTGAGGATTGACTTGTAGGAGGGATTTGATTTGTAGAAGTTTGGTTATTAAGTGAAGTGGCTGATTTTCCATTAGTAACTGTGTCAAATAAAGAACTAGATGCAACAAAATGTTTGTTGAAACAGTTCAGGATCTTGTGCTTATTTGACACAGGAACAGAGTTAACGAGAAGTTGTGATGGGAGGTCAGATGATTGAGGGCTGCCTGAGAGAGATTTGATGGTTTTCCAGAATCTGTTAGGGTCATTTAGATTTTTGGAGGTCTGAGATAAGAAATAGTTGCGTTTTGCTGCTTTGATGGCAGTTGTGCATTTATTCCTCATCTGTCGAAAACTCAACCAATCAGTGTCTGAGTCAGATTTTCTCGCTGCGGCCCAAAGATGATCGCTCCTGTGCAGGAGGTCAGCTAGCTCAGGAGTAAACCAGGGGCTATCTCGTCTCTTTATTCTGAACTGACGAAAAGGAGCATGTTTGTTCACAAAATAAATGAAACTATTATGAAAATAGTTCCAAGCGGTGGTCACGTTGTCAGTTAATAGAATATGATGCCAGTCACAGTGGGAAGATCCAAAAGGAATGACCGTTCACAAAAACGTTTCAGATCCCTTTTTTGAATTAATCTGGGCTTAGAAGGTGGAAGTTTAATATCTCTGAGAGCCGCTATTACACAATGATCACTTAAAATGTCAGCGAATACACTTGTACCAGCGAATTTGTGAGGCATATTAGTTAGAAACAGGTCTAAGATGGAGGATTTTTCAGGACGGTTTTTGTTTGGTCTAGTGGGAGACTCGATCAATTGGGTTAGATTGAGAGACAGGCAACATTCCTTGAATTTATCACAGAGGGGGGTTGACTTATCCCAGTCAATGTTGAAATCTCCTGCCAAAAAAATCTCTTTGAATTTTAAATGTCCAAGGAATTCCATAAGGGAGGACAGAGCCTCTGGTGTTGCTGAGGGGGGATGATAACAACCCACTACAGATAAGATCTGGCCTCCATTCAAAGTCATGTTTACAGCTAAGGCATCAGACTGGTTTGGAATTGTTTTAGCAGACATCAGACTAGCAACCAGAGAATCTCTGATGTAAATAGTGACCCCACACCCCCTTTTTTGACGATCACAGCAATAGATGTTAAATCCATTGATTATTAGGTCATTATTCAGTACAGATTTGTTGAGCCAGGTTTCAGAGATGATGATTACATATGCCTCAGAAGAACTGAACAGAATTTTCAAGGCATCAAGTTTTCTCAGAAGGCTACGTGCATTTACATGCAGAAAATGAAGTCCTGACATGTTTTTAAAGTCATTTGGTGTGCTGTAATTAGTTGGGGGTCCAGGGTTGGGCTGTGTAGTGAAGATAAGGTTAGTTAGCTTCAGTGTTAGCTTAGGAGCTCCACTACAATCAATATTTAATAACGGGTTCTCTCTTTTTCGAGCTACTTGACAGATATGTGACAGAGGTACTGTGTGGGAGATGGTCTAATCAGTGACATGAGACGTTAATTTTCTTTGACCCATCAAAATGAATGTGGTCATTTATTAACAGAATCAAAATTTAACATCAAAACATTGTACACTTGATTATTCCGATCGGCTCTGATTAATAAAACTTGGCACGTTTTACTTAATAAAAACAACAGACATATCCTTAGATCTTAAATTAATGTCTGCAGGCTTAGCTTATCTTTTACTGGCAGAGAAATATAGAGATGGAGTAAAGTTTAAGAAGGGAAAGTGGATACTTAGGGTTAACTAAGATAATAAAGAAAAGATGGGGAGTTATCTTGTTTGAAACCAGATAGCACGTTTCCCAGTGATTTCGGCTAGATGGTACCCGAGCGTCGACTCTTTACCTTGGTGGGGTTTCAGAGAGGTCTTCTCCTGGCGTCCAACAAGGCTGAGTCGTTTTATCTCCAGGGATTTATCCGCTTCTCATCAACTTGGGACCACGAGGTTGACTGGCCCGGCTTCCAAAATAAACTTCCCCAAAAGATAGGATTAAGTTAAGTGGAATTTCAGCAAACGTGCTGAACTCCTGAGATGTTGAATAGGTCTTTGGCGTAATGACCGGAATCAACACTCCAGACAGGTGTCATCTTTCAGAAAATGACCACCGTGGACTTCACCCTTGCAAAGTCGCACTGTCTTCCTTCTCAGCAGAACTCTCTGTTCTCCATGGAACTTCTGTTCTCCTTCGGAACTTCGGTTCACCTGTTTGGAACTAGGAAGTGTCGACTTTTTAAAGAGTTCTGCTTCCGGTCCCTTTTGGCAAGTCCTGATTGGTTGAAAGAACCAACAGGGGTGTGGTTTTAGTGACGTCAGAGGTTATTACAAGTCAGAAAAACAGCGGAGATGTTTAGGAACAGACAGAGAAATGTTTAGGAACAGACAGAGAAATGTTTTGGAGAAATGACAGACTACAGGTGCCAGTTTATCTTGTTTCTGTCTGAGAGGTTTAAAAACATGACAGTTCGTTCCAATAACTTCTTTCTGACTTTCGACCGACATAACTACTCCTCATTTCAGACAGAAGATCAAAATGCATAATTACTTTGAATGAGGATTAAAAATCATTAATACTGTTTCACAGTTGATTTAAAATGAGTAGTTCACTTCAACATTTAAAATGGTTTGAACTAAACACACTTTTGATTATCAAGACATTTGTAAAAATAGTAATGATAACATAAAAAAGAGAGTGTTCTTTCAATTGATTAGTTCAGGATACAATTAGAAAGTCTCTGGATGAGCTAAGTTGTATTTCTGGATTCAAATCAATGAAATAACAGTTCCTGTCCCATGAAGGTCTTCAGGGTCAGGTTTTGACCGGAGGCTTAGTTCACTACAGTCCCCCCTTTGGAAATCATCGCCTGTCCATGGGGATGAATTCCCTCATGAACTTACGCCTCCGAATGTCCTTGAGCTTGATGTAATCCAGCAAAAGGAAAACAAAAGTCAAAGAAGGTAATCCCATAATGTTGTTGGTAATTCCATAATGTTGTTGGTAATTCCATTGTAGCAATGCTTTAACCCCTTGGAAACAAAGTCTGTAATCCATTGGAAAAAGTCATATAATCCACAATGGTAATTCCACAACGATTGGAGTTGTTGATTAATCAGCATGTAGAAGATTCTCTTCGATTGAACTGAAGATGAGGCCACTGAATGCAGGTTGGAGACCAACGTCAGGATTGCAGGTCCCCTCCAGCGAAGGTTGTCACTGGGTGACGTCCAGTCGGTGCCGTTCTGGTTCTATGTGTCATGCAATTAAGTGGTTTAAGGTGGGCTTATGAAGGGGATTTTACATAAGGCCTTAACCTATATGCACCTGGTGTGTAAGCTATTATGATTGGGAACAGTTATAGCTACCAGTTAAGGGGTGGAACATGCTGAAAAGGGTAGTTATAGGGGTCTATACCTATAGAAGGGTGTTCCAACTATACCACCATCGCTAACTTTGTCTATGTTAGACTTACATGGCCACTATAGTTGGTTTACTTGTCTGTTGCCTTTTAGACGAACGACTTGAGATTGGGTGTTTGGTTTCCCCATAAATGTTTTTGGAGTCTATGGCGAGACTCATCAAAAGAATTAGCTATCCCCCGAATAGAATTGTTCGAGTAGGTTCGGCTTGAAGATGGTGAGACCAATGTAAATTATGGTACTTAAGGTAGCATTGACTACATTGACTCTTCAACGATTAGGTTTTAACAAGTGAACTGCATGTTGGCATAGCTAAAGTCCTTTACAGTCTCCAACTAAAATACATACAAAACTCATTCTTACTGAGGTGCTCAGAAACAAATATCAAAACCAAATAAACAATGTTTCAACATCGACAAGAGTAGTGACTAAGCAACTAGAAACATAGTTTCACTGCTCCACCTCACCCTGGTTGTCAGATTCAATCACGCTGTCCCGTAGGAGTTGTTTCTTTGCACACCTTGTGTGGTTTAAACTGTGGTCAAGTTTATTATCCATTAATTATCTTCTGCTTGGATGACCCTTATTCCCACGCGGTCAGAGTTTGTGAGATCTTTGTCTCCTGTGGAGTTATTGCACACCTTGTGTGGTTTAACTGGTTTCAATGTACCCATTTAACAATTGGCTCTTTTTGGCCTTTACTGATTTTTATCTGACAGACAACTGGAGACATTTTGTCTGTTATCAGATGGGGTCCAGTCCATCTGGGCATCAGTTTACGGGCGAGAGTTCCGGTCCCGGACTCTCTTCTCCCAGTTGTGGGGGCAAATGTGTAGTACCAGACCCTGTCTCCCACTTGGAGTTCCTCGTGAGAGGCCTTTTGGTCGTAGTACGCTTTGCGTCCTTCAGCTGATTTTTCCAGGTTTTTCTGGGCGAAAGCAAAAGTGTTTTTAAGGTGTCTTTCCAAGTCTTTCATGTATTGTTGTGTAGTGTAGGCTGTTGCCATGGCAGCATCGCCTGGTTGGTACAACAGGTGTAGATGGAGAGTCATTTGTCGACCCGTCATCATCTCGAAAGGAGAGATGCCAGTCGATGTGTGTGGAGTGGCCCTTATGGCCATGAGGACCAGAGGGAGTTTCACGTCCCAGTCCTTGTGGTTTGCGGCTACGTATTTTTTCAAAATACTCACCACAGTCCTGTTTGCTCTCTCAACCTGGCCTGAAGCCTGTGGATGGTAGCCAATATGGAAGTTGGCTTTGACGCCTAGCGTCTTCAACAGTTCTTTCATTACTTCACCTGTGAAGTGTGTACCTTGGTCTGAGTTCACCCTGAGGGGAAGTCCAAACCTTGAGAATACATGATTCATTAATAACATAGCAGTAGTTTGTGCTGTGTCATTAGGGGCTGGTAGACATTCTACCCATTTGGTAAACGCGCAGGTTACCGTGAGAAAATATTTATTTCCTCTAGAGCTCTTAGTGAGTGGTCCAACCCAGTCAATCTGGAGGTCCGACCATGGAAATGCAATGCCTCTACTATGCAGTGGTGCCCTGTGGAGTGGTCTGGATGGCTGAAACTGGCCACAGACCAGGCACCCTTTTATGTAGTCTTTGACATCCTTCTTCATTCCAGGCCAATAAGCAATCTGTTTTAATGCTTTCAGCGTGGCATTGTCACCCTTGTGTCCTGCGGACGGAAGGTCATGTGCATGAACTAACATCACCCCCCTGTGGTCATGGGGGACCACGAACACGGGTGAGGAGGTCCGTCCATGAGCAAAAGTTAGGATGCCCTTAAGTAGTTTTAACTGTTTGCGCAGCTGAAAGAGGACTTTAAGGTCTGGATTGGAATCCAGTTCGCCTTTCGATGGAGTGTATTTGTCTGGGTCAGTCAGATACAGTATCATCGAGTTAATTGCAGGATCCAACTTCTGAAGTTGGATGATGTCTGGGTCAGTCAGTATTGGGCATACAGAAACTGTGTTATCAGCAGGTTTAGCTGCAGTTTGTGTACGTGTGACTGCCATTACCTCAGCTGTAGGTTGTGTCGACTGAGTGTTGAGTAGCCAGGAGGGGTCAAAGGACCACGTGGGCCTGTCAACGGCTACTCCCTTGGCTAGAGAGTCTGCAAGGTCATTGTAGTGCTTGTCATCGCCTGGGACTCTGGAATGTCCTGGAACTTTCTTCCAGAAGATCTGTAGATCATGTGATGTCACTAAGTGATCACATGTCATGAAAAGCTCTTTGTGTTTGACCACCTTTTTGTTGCTTGTGAGAAAACCGTTCTGTTTCCACAGAGCGAGATGACACAAGAAACTAAGTCGAGCATAGTTAGAGTCAGTGCAAATGACTAGCGTCTGGATGGAGCGTTCCACTGCCATCTGTAGGCCTAT
>NC_056512.1:11902196-11906740 GCF_014905685.2 Nematolebias whitei
GACCCAAACAGCGGTTTTCAACCAATCACAGCTCGTGATTCCAGCTATTATGTTAGCAGTTAGCCTGAAAAAGTCCGGTCAACTTTCGTCCATTAACTTTCAAAATGCACCTTCACTGCTACAAATGTAACGAAGCTCTTTCAACAGTGGTCTGAGACGGCGCTCAGCTTCAAAACAGCGTTTTATCCATTCAAAACACGACTCGTTCAACGAATCTGAACCGAGTCCGACAGCAGAACCGGGTCAGACAGAACCCGTTCCTCTACAACCGTTTAAACAGAATAAAGCGTTTTTCCACAGCATGACTGCATCAGTTACACAACAGATGTACAAATTTCAGCTTTAAAATGAACACATTGACATTACTTTCAGCTCTCTGAACACCACAAGCCGAATCATGCAGTATCAAGCTCAAAGCTCGGACCTGTTCAACCATGCCAACATGAGCATTATGCCACAATAACACAGACTCCGTCACATTTAATTCACGCCTCTTTAAACATTCGTACGGCCACGAAATGTCTAAAGGCGGATAGGGTCACGAGAAGCTCTTTAGAGACCTGTACTGGGCCACCAGAAATGTAGTGAAGATAGGGTTAGTTAGCTTCAGTGTTAGCTTAGGAGCTCCACTACAATCAATATTTAATAACGGGTTCTCTCTTTTTCGAGCTACTTGACAGATATGTGACAGAGGTACTGTGTGGGAGATGGTCTAATCAGTGACATGAGACGTTAATTTTCTTTGACCCATCAAAATGAATGTGGTCATTTATTAACAGAATCAAAATTTAACATCAAAACATTGTACACTTGATTATTCCGATCGGCTCTGATTAATAAAACTTGGCACGTTTTACTTAATAAAAACAACAGACATTTCCTTAGATCTTAAATTAATGTCTGCAGGCTTAGCTTATCTTTTACTGGCAGAGAAATATAGAGATGGAGTAAAGTTTAAGAAGGGAAAGTGGATACTTAGGGTTAACTAAGATAATAAAGAAAAGATGGAGAGTTATCTTGTTTGAAACCAGATAGCACGTTTCCCAGTGATTTCGGCTAGATGGTACCCGAGCGTCGACTCTTTACCTTGGTGGAGTTTCAGAGAGGTCTTCTCCTGGCGTCCAACAAGGCTGAGTCGTTTTATCTCCAGGGATTTATCCGCTTCTCATCAACTTGGGACCACGAGGCTGACTGGCCCAGCTTCCAAAATAAACTTCCCCAAAAGATAGGATTAAGTTAAGTGGAATTTCAGCAAACGTGCTGAACTCCTGAGATGTTGAATAGGTCTTTGGCGTAATGACCGGAATCAACACTCCAGACAGGTGTCATCTTTCAGAAAATGACCACCGTGGACTTCACCCTTGCAAAGTCGCACTGTCTTCCTTCTCAGCAGAACTCTCTGTTCTCCATGGAACTTCTGTTCTCCTTCGGAACTTCGGTTCACCTGTTTGGAACTAGGAAGTGTCGACTTTTTAAAGAGTTCTGCTTCCGGTCCCTTTTGGGAAGTCCTGATTGGTTGAAAGAACCAACAGGGGTGTGGTTTTAGTGACGTCAGAGGTTACTACAAGTCAGAAAAACAGCGGAGATGTTTAGGAACAGACAGAGAAATGTTTAGGAACAGACAGAGAAATGTTTTGGAGAAATGACAGACTACAGGTGCCAGTTTATCTTGTTTCTGTCTGAGAGGTTTAAAACCATGACAGTTCGTTCCAATAACTTCTTTCTGACTTTCGACCGACATCACTACTCCTCATTTCAGACAGAAGATCAAAATGCATAATTACTTTGAATGAGGATTAAAAATCATTAATACTGTTTCACAGTTGATTTAAAATGAGTAGTTCACTTCAACATTTAAAATGGTTTGAACTAAACACACTTTTGATTATCAAGACATTTGTAAAAATAGTAATGATAACATAAAAAAGAGAGTGTTCTTTCAATTGATTAGTTCAGGATACAATTAGAAAGTCTCTGGATGAGCTAAGTTGTATTTCTGGATTCAAATCAATGAAATAACAGTTCCTGTCCCATGAAGGTCTTCAGGGTTAGGTTTTGACCGGAGGCTTAGTTCACTACAGCTGAATCCCTGAGAGCAGTAACAACATTATTATCAGACATTTTCTTGAGTTTTTCGTGACTGATGTGTAATTACAGGAGTTAGTAGTGGGACAATTAGCCTCCATAATTGAACCATGAGAAACATTAATGAAGACGCGATCATTCAGGACCCAAAAACAGTGAAAGTTGCAGCGATGAGCAGTAGGGCTTTAACAGACTACTCGAGTAATTGACACATCGACTCCTAGGACACCTCAAGTTTTTAAACTTCACGTCGAGTATTCGTAGTGACGTCATTACGTTGCCGTTACGTCATTGCATCACGTGTCACGTGATCCGCACCGGGTGCGGGCTACTACTAGAAGCTACCAAATGGATTCCTCCAAGCAGATGGATAGAGTGGAGCAGGCCCAGTCTTGGCAAACAGGTAGAAATGTATCAATAGTATGGAAATATTTCACTAAAGATTATTCTTCCTGTTCTACTACCGTAAGGAAACAGACAATGAATCAACTTCCTGACTGTTTGGAGCTCGTTGCGAACCGGTGTTACAGCATATTCTGTGACCACCGTATATTGTGACCGTAGGGGGCAGTGCTGCATGCACTGTTGCAAGTCACAGAATACCGTGTAACACTGGGTCCAATCGACCAAACCAGAACCAGCTTCCTCTGAACTTGTTTCACAAACAAAAAGCAAAAAAAAAAAATCTGTAAACCTATTTAAAAAACTATAAACATATTAATCTCTAAAACTAAACTTAATGCGCACCACCGCGGTCGATGGTGTGGGGTGGTCATCCACCCCACTGTTTTTAGTTTAGTTTTTTACATGGCCTACGTTTCATTCACTTTTCCAGCTTAATAATAAAAACTAATAGTTTTGGTTTTCCTGTCACTTATTTGCTGTATGATAAATGGTAGGAGCATAATATACGCTCCCAATGTTTTGTTGGTCTTATTTTTTTGTTAATAAAAAAATTACGGTTTTTTTTGCAGTTTTATTTTTTATTTATTTTTTTTTTCATCTTGAGATCCTATGACATCATCAACTACTCAAGTTAGGGTTAGGGTAAGAATATTTTATTAGTGTTAATGTTAACCTCACCAAGAATATTTAAAAACACTGAACCATGTGTTCATCTTTAATGGCTGTATGCCTAAGATTTACAGAGGGAAAAAAAACGTGAGAATGAGTTTAGTATTCAGCTATGACTGATTAAATATGCAGATACTTCATTGCTCCTGCCAAACAGGTTACACTGAGTGGAGCGGTCGACCGTTCCAAGATGGCGGCCCTACGGCTCGTCAGTGCCAATAGGCGATAGCGGTCAATGCGGGATCTAGTGTCTATATGATATCTATGAAAATATTGGCCAGCACCGGCGATATCGATACCGGTATAGATACTCTGAGCAAATACAGCTAAGTAAACCTAAAAAAAGCAGTGTATTTCAAATCAAAGCTGCATAAAGAACACAAGACATCAAAGTAACTATTTATTTTAAACTCTGAAGTCTAACAATATACCTAAGTGTGTACAACAACAGAAAAACTAGATACAATCATATAAAATATGTGAAAATTAACATGGTTGTTGTTATTAAATGACCCCAATTGGCAGACCAAAAACACGAGGACAACAGGGATACAAAAGTGATAGTTTATTTACAGTGTGGATGTGATCTTGGCTGTGGAAGGAAAAGAAGGAGACGAGATGAGTGTCTTGATATGGATGGTCTTTGAATAACTGAGATGATTTAAAGGTGGTTTGTCTTACGGTTGAATGTGGTTGCAGAAGGTGTTGGAGTGGTGTGAACAGAGAGTTCAGAATCCAGAGATGGCAGGGAATCCAGCGGGTGAGTATTGATCGATGATGAAGTTTTGGTTGAAGGATCCAGAATGTAGTTTCTTAATAAGAGTTCGGTGTGCAGGATTGGCGACCAGACACAGCCACGAGGAGACCAGACAGGCAGGACGAACAGGAACAAAGGCAATAAATGTTCGAGCGTCGGCTGAACATCTTGTTGTGGCTTAAGTAGAGCAGGAGATGGAGGTGCAGGTCTTGGTAGCAGGTGCAGCTAATCAGCCAATTAGTTGGAGAGAGAGTGAGGAGGTTAAAGGAGAAGGCAGGGAAATCCCACAAAAATGGTGTTTCAAATGCTAAAAAAAGAAAATAAGGAAAATAATAATAATACAGCAGTCCCTCGTTTATAACGGGTGTTAGGTTCCAGCCTGCCCCGTGATAAGTGAAAAGCTGTGAAGTAAGGAAGCTGTTTATTTTAGTATTTTTTGTACTATTTAAATAAAATATTGTTTAATTATCAAAAATTACTATAAAATGAAAATATTTATACTTTGGGTCAAGAGCTCTCGCAAATCCTTGGAAACTTTGATCTTCCACTATTGACAGAGGCTGGAGATCTTTCATAATCATCTCTCCCAGGCATTTTGTAAGTGTTGCTGCTCTTGGGGAATCATCTT
>NC_056512.1:11906840-11909876 GCF_014905685.2 Nematolebias whitei
TTTTTTTATAGATGGCCTCCCTTCTCCCCTTACAGCCATCCTCTCCACACCATTATTATGAAATATTTATTCTAGTGCTTATCTAGTGTAGGTTTTTTTTTTTAATAGGATAGAAAGAAAGAAAAGACAAAGTAAGACTCCAAAATATAAGAAATATACACAAAGAGAGCACACGGCAAAACACCCGGCCACTGTCTGTTCACCTGCAAAGAACATGACAAAACACAGCAACAAAATACATATGTATAAAGAACTTAAAATATTCATGGCTTTGCAGTGAGTTTCCATAAATATATATACCCATACCTACGCCTATATACATACATACATACACATGAATATACATTCATATACATATCTATATATCTATATATCTACATATAAAGCCTACATAAGCATCCCTGCATCTATTTGTGTGTGGTTGTGAGCATGCATAAGTGTATAAGGCTTCTCTAATACAACATTTAATAGTAACCGTGAAGCAGCAGAGACCCGACCCCCAAGACCAGAGGCAGACAAAAAAGGGGGGACCAGAGCCCAAGACCCCAGGAGGGACCCCGACCGCGGAGCCCCCAGGGCCACCCACACAGGACGAACCACTCACCCACCCCCCAGATCGGACCACAGGGGAGAACCAGAAGATCCCCACCAGCGACCACATGCAGTGACCCCCCGGGGCCAACAGCGACAAACTCATAGGCCCCCGCCGGAACCCGCCGCACCGATGCAGTTCCAGGCCCGGGCACCGAGGATGCACACCACCCAGGCCAAGGCCTGACAGGGCCAGAGGACCTGAGCCCCACCAGGCAGACACCAGGCCGAGCCGACACACGCCCAAGCGCCCAGCCCCCGACACCAAGGGCCCCAAGAGCGCCGGCAGGCAGGGGCACACCCCACCAGGGGGCCGCGAGATAGGGGCGCGATGCCAAGCACCCCCAGTTGTATCAAAGAGGGGGCAGTCCGAGTCTCGGCCTAACAAATACCCATTCATACACAGACACAATCACACAGTCCCAGCTTCATTCTCACACTCACTCACTCAAAGACATACAATAACGATACATTTCATTCTTATTCCCGATACGCACTCTATACCCCCCAGGTCCAAGGCATGGGATCTTTTTTCATTGTTACGCTGACGATAGTCAGATCTATATGCCACTAAATAAGAAAGATGCCCCCTCAATTAGGCCACTTCTGTTGTGTCTTGAAGACATCAAAGCCTGGATGTCTTTAAACTTCTTAAATTGCAATGAAAAGAAAACAGAAGTGATGGTGTTTGGTCCTAGTGGCTCTTGTGAACCTTGCCCTGTGGATCTGGGCCCTCTGGCACCACATGTTAAGAAAACTGTTTCTAACTTGGATTTTAAAATGGACAATGATTTTAAATTAGATTCCCAGATTGGAGTGGTGGTCAAGACCAGTTTTTATCACCTCAGACAGCTGGCTAAGGTAAAGCCCATCCTTACTAAACAACAGCTGAAAACAGTAATCCATGCCTTCGTCACCTCTCGGCTGGATTACTGTAATGCTCTTTACCTTGGAGTCAGCCAGTCCTCCCTCAGACGCCTCCAGTTGGTCCAGAACGCTGCTGCTCGGCTTCTAACTGGAGTTCAAAAGAGGGAGCACATCACCCCCACTCTGGCTTCACTCCACTGGCTGCCTGTTCATGTTAGAGTTCATTTTAAGATTCTTTTATTTGTTTTTAAAAGTTTAAATGGTCTTGCTCCTGGAGGTGCCGAGGTCTAAACGGAGGCTCAGAGGGGACAGAGCTTTTTCTGTTGCTGCTCCGACTGTGGAATGATCTCCCTCTTCCCATCAGACAAGCCCCTTCACTGTCCAGTTTTAAAACTCTTTTAAAAACACATTTTTACTCCCTGGCTTTTAGCACAGACTGAATTTTGCTCTGCACTGTTTTTTTTTTTTTAATTTTTATTGATCTTAATGTTTTAACAACTGTTTTTATGTTCTTGATTTTATATGTGGGCAGCACGGTGGCACAACTGGTAGAGCTGCTGCCTCTCAGCGAGAAGGTCCTTGGTTTAAACCCCGGTCCAGGGGCCTTTCTGGGTGGAGTTTGCATGTTCTCTCCGTGCATGCGTGGGTTTTCTCCGGGTGCTCCGGTTTCCTCCCACAGACCAAAAACATGCATGTTAGGCTGATTGGTAACTCTAAATTGTCCCAAGGTGTGAGTGAGAGAGTGAATGGTTGTTTGTCTCGTTTGTCTCTATGTGGCCCTGTGATGGACTTGCGACCCATCCAGGGTGTACCCCGCCCCTCGCACAGTGACTGCTGGACATGGGCACCAGCGACCCCCGTGACCTAAAATGGAATAAGCGGGTAAAGATAATGGATGGATGGATGGATTTTATATGTACAACACTTTGTGGCAGCTGTGGTTGTTTTAAAGGGCTTTATAAATAAAGTATTATTATTAATAGTGGAGTGTACACAAAGTCACGTGTGGAGCTATTTCAGCTCCAAAAACAATCAAGAACCTGTTTGTGGAAAAACTGTAAAAAGCTGTGGCATATGGTTATGAAATAAGTAACACATCAAATTAATGCTCAAACAAATAGTTTGCATGAGTTCAGTTTGGAGTAATAATATGTTTATCACTGAGATAATATCACATAGGCAAAAAATATTTATTCAGGTAAGGTTTCCTAAAGAATTGATAATTTAAAGTGGATTACATGGACCAGGTGTCATCAAAGTATACAGCGCAATGGTGAACTCTGAAAAATATATGCAGTAGTAGAAAATATGGATTAAAAAAAATTTGTCTTAAAAACATCTATTATTTATAATTTTAATTTATATTATTTGCATTACTGTGCAATTATTGTGGCATTTAATTAAAAATGTAACTGGCAATTTCAATTTGAGTCACCCAGTATTTTGAAAGAGGAAGTGTTTGTATCCCCTAATTGTAGGCTATTTGGAGGGACTGCATACATAGTTGAATCTAAATAAGATTAAGCATTCAGTGCATAGTAGCCAATAATTTGTTTTATTCCTGTGATATATATATAT
>NC_056512.1:11909976-11916085 GCF_014905685.2 Nematolebias whitei
TGAATGCACCCTAAATTTAATGAACTACATGAATAAAACCATTTATCGCAGAATGTTAGCAAAATATTTAGTGGAAAATTGTGTTTCAAAGGGTTCTGTGTGTTTGATCCGATAGTGGTCAGTCAGGTTATCTGGACAGTTTCTTTTTTGAGGAAAGATGTTTTGCCCTCTATTCAGTGTGCTTCATCAGTCTGAGGTGGCCCAAGTAAACTGTTTTCCCCACTAAGCAGTACACACCTTTAGTGGACCAACCAGTTTGCTGGTGATAAGATAGTTTCTGGTGGCTGTCGACTCTTCCCAGGCAGGCAGCCACAGCCAAAGTGGTTCAAGACATAGACATTAAAGTTCATGCTCATTCATCCAGGTACAAGCACCCCCCCAGCAAACTGGTTGGTCCACGAAAGGAGTGTACTGCTTAGTGGGGAAAATGGTTTACTTGGGACTCCTTTGACTGATGAAGCCCTCCGGATAGAGGACAAAATGTCTTTACACTAAAAAAAACTGTCCAGATGACCTGATTAACCATTATTGGATTTTGTACTTGGATGAATGAGCATGAACTCTGATGTTCTGATGGGAGCTGGAGCAGGCTGTTATCAGGACTGTGAACTCACTGGCAGCACTCATGAATGGTGGGAATAATCTTGGAGAAACTGTGAGCTCGACTTTTGGCGTAAAGAATCAATTCGGCTGTTTTGGAGTTTCCATCAGAGGAATATATACCAGCAAGACTTTAAAAGGCAGAAACAACAATTCATGAGTTCTGCCAGACCCAAATTGTGGCCTTGACGCTGGACTTATCTCAACTCCTCCTGGAATGTTTTGAAAACAACAAAGATGCTTTGACTGTTTCCTTACCCCTCCCTTCCCCAAGGCCGTGGACATGTAACAGAACATCAACTGAGATGAATGTCACTTCTTATCTGGACAATGGCTGAGAGGGGGGGCTCTGGACTATGCTACGACTTTCCCTTAAAAATTCAGTGTTTTCACCGGCATATATGTACATATATAACGTCTGTTTATGTTGCTTTGTTGTGGTAGGTTTTTTGATGCCTCAAATTGTGCCCTGTCTAGGACACGGCGTGAGAGATCTTTTTGTTTATACTGTCTTTCATCATGTTTTCTTCCCTTTTCTCATCTAAGCAAAATATTATTCTGATTACGAATAAGAGGGCCGCGCTATTTAATAGCCGCAGCTTCGTGCACTCCGCCCATCTTTCGGACGACTGTACGTACATATTCTCGTTGTATCTTGGTGCAATGCCAATAAAGTATTCTGTTTCTTTGTATTCTGTTTGTTTGATCAGTTATGAGGGGGTGTTTCTGAGCATTGGGATGATTAAATTAGTCTCAGAGTTGAAACTAGCTGGATGGAGTCACTGTGCTGGAGTGGGGTCAAGGCTTGGTACGGTCCAGCTTCATGGCCAGCAAGAGCAGGTTGATCTGGGATTGACCTCTGACCCCCGACGTGTGTCAGCAACTAACAAAACATTTATCCTGAGGAACTTCTTTCCCTCTCATGAGTTGGAATTCCTCTGCAGAACAGAAACTCAGATGTCTCTTGGTGAGTCCAGCAACATGGTGGAGTTATTGCCACCTGACTGTTTGGATTTTAGCCCCATGCTTTCCTCGGGTGGTGGTGGAGAATGAGTACCCATCTTCAAATCAAATTTTGACAGTAAACAGCTGTCCGTCCTGGTGTGGTAGGCCAAACTGATGCTTGCCGAAGTTAAACCTGGGTATAGTTTGGCCCAGGTCAGATTATTTATTTTATTTAACCTTTATTTAACCAGGCGAAACCCACTGAGATCAAAGATCTTTTTTGCAAGGGAGGCCTGGGCCTGAAGGCAGCCCAACATGCATCACTCAATCAATCAACCTTTATTTAGACAGGTAAATCCCATTGAGCCTCGAGGACTCATTTACAAGAGAGACCTGATTTCAACAAAGAAAGATGACAACAATGGACAACAGCAACAACAATAAACAATTATAAAAAGTCATACTGCAGGGTTTTTTTTTTGTTTGTTTTGTTTTTTACAAATAGGATGGCTAAAAGGAAAAGGTAACAAAAAAAACAGCTAGATTCTAAGGCGAATGTAGAAAACTAAAAACAGGAACATGTCTGCATTGGTCCCTGCCAGGAGTCCAACAGATTCTTAAAGCCACTTGGAGAGGTCAAGGTCGAGAGCTTCAAATCTTTTTGTAGGATATTCCAGGAAACAGGAGCAGAGTAGGAAAAGGCCCTTTTGCCTAGTTCAGTCCTCATTGAGGGAACACTGCAGGTAATAATGTCCTGAGAGCGCACTCCGTAGCTGCACTCACGCAGAGACATGTAGGAGATGTATGAAGGCAACAGACCAAGAAGTGATTTAAAAATGAAAATGTACCAGTGAGAGAGTCTGCGTGAAGTTAATGATGTCCAGTTAACCAGTGAATACAGGGTGCAGTGGTGGGTACGATAATCACAGCCAGTTATGAATCTTAGTGCACCATGATAGACAGCATCCAACATCTGCAGGGTTCTTGTAGGAGCGTTCATGTAAATAATGTCACCGTAATCAATGGAGGGTAGGAAAGTCACAGAAACAAGGCGTTTTCTAGCATTCAGGGTTAGACAGGATCTGTTTCTGAAAAATAAACCCAGTTTAACTTTCAGTTTCTTTACCAAGTTTTCCACATGGAGCTTAAAAGAGAGATGTGAGTCAACCAAGATACCCAAATATTTATAGGAATCAACAAACTCAATGGAGACACCATTTGAGGATAAAATCGGAGGAAGAACTGCTGGGACCAACTTCCTATTTGAAAAAAGCATCCCTTTGGTTTTGTCGGCATTTAGGACAAGTTTGAGGCAGAACAAATCTGTCTGGATGTAGTTGAATGCAGATTTCAAAAGCTGGAAAGCCTTAGCAACAGTTTTAGCTCGACAATAAACAACTGTGTCATCAGCATAGAAATGTATGGATGCATTAGTGATGTTTTTACCTACATTACATATGTAGATTGTAAAGAGGGTGGGTCCTAAGACTGAGCCTTGTGGTACACCATTGTTGACTGTTAAATAACTGGAGGAAGTACCATTATGTTGAACACATTGCCTCCAGTCTGAAAGATAGTTAGAGAACCAACCAATGGTGTGTTCTGAGAAACCAATTTCTGAGAGTTTATGACACAAGATGTTATGATCCACAGTGTTAAAAGCTTTAGACAGGTCTAAGAAAAGTGCAGCACAATAATCCTTAGCATCCAGTGCTTCAACAACATCATTAAGAACCTTCAGTGAGGCAGTGGTTGTGCTGTGTTGTTTCCTGAAACCAGATTGATGTGGAGGTAAGATGTTAAATGAGTCCAGGTAATTTTTGATTTGAGAGTTTATCAGTTTTTCTAGAACCTTGGCTAAAATGCAGAGTTTAGAGATTGGTCGATAGTTGTTCAGTGAGGTGGGGTCACCTCCCTTGCATGCATGTTTTTGATATGTGGAAGAACACCAGTGTACCTGGAGAAAACTCAAAAAGCATTCAATACAAAAACAACTGGACTTTATTTGTAACAGAAGACTTGTATCAGAGAAATTCAGAAGGAATTTCTCTGATACAAGTCATCTGTTACATATACATATACTTACATATACATATACATCTACTCCAGCAACATAAAGGATGACAATGTTTTTCCATCTGTTGTTCTCCTTTTTCTTTTTATTAGTGTGTTTTGTAGATTTCCTCGCTGACTTGACAAAAGCCCAGTTCGGATATCCACATGTTTGGAGGGCTTCTTGAATGTTTTTCTGTTCAGAAGGATTTTCAACAAACACAACTTCCCAGTACATTTCAAACCCAGCAGGACTCTCAGACAGAGGCTGGTCCACCCTAAGGACAAAACACCCATACACAAACAGAGTGGTGTAGTGTATGCGGTCCAATGCAGCGAGGACTGTCCAGACCTCTACACTGGAGAAACTAAACTGTAAGATTTCTGTCCTGCCTTCTTCCTTCCTCCACTCAGGACACTTAATTGGCAGCAGCTGCAGCACATCAACTCTTCATGCAGGAGGAGTATAAGAAGCCACAGAGACCATGCAGCAGGCACTGGGACATCCACTACCAACGGTAGATTTGTTCTAGCTAGTCTGTCTCTAGGAAGCCTATGATTATTAATGCCTCATGTTTTTGTCTGCATTCCCAGAGTTCACCTGCCGTCCTACCACTCTGCTGTGAAAACCTTTGTGAGATTCTCATCCTCCTGCATTCCTTCAGTTGCTCTGTGCCACCACCACTCGCCTGCCTGCTTTTGATTACTCTGCTCTACGCTCTGGACATTGTTTGGTACCCTATCTCTGCTCCAACCTCGACCATCTCCAGTAAGAGAACCCATCACCAGAGTTCTACTAAAATCCTCCAAACTATCTTCTTCTTGCTCCCTCTGTCCCACAAGAGAACCAACACCTTCACATGATGTCACTTTAATATTCCACTTTGTAAATAAACACTGTAAATTGGTATTTAGTCCTGGTCTCTATTTTGTCTCAGTCCTTTCATTCTGGGTACACCCGTTAATATAACATAAACAGCCTCTTCACAGACGCATGGCTCAACACAGGAGAGCCAGCTCTTCAGGACAAGATTCAGCTGTTCACCTCCACCTCACAGAGAAGGGACACTTTTTTGAGGACCAAAATGTGCACATTTTGGACCGAGAACACAGATGGTTTGAGAGGGGGGTGAAGGAAGCAATTTATGTTAAAAGAGAAAAGCCGTCTCTTAACAGAGGAGGAGGCCTCAGATTTCCACTTTCAAAAACCTATAATGCAACTTTAAGACTGATTCCCAGCCAGTTTTCACACCTGATGGGAACAGAGGGGCCTCGTCTGTGAATTAGAGGAACAAAGACTTTAAGAAGCCCCCTACTGTTAAGGTGTGGAGGTGTGACTTGTCAAATCTACATATGTGTGTGTGTCTTATCTCACTCAGCCTTATAACCTGAATCTCTCACTCACTGCTCATTGAATTGAGAAAGCTTCTCGGATGAGGAGCGAAACGTCTTCTGTTACAAATAAAGTCCAGTTGTTTTTGTATTGAACGCTTTTTGAATTCATCATGTCCTGGATGACTGAGAATCTTCACCTGGAGAAAACCCACGCAAGCACAAGAAGAACATGCAAACTCCACACTGAAAGACCCCAGGTCCAACCGGGGATTGAACCCAAGACCTTCTTGCTGTGAGGCAACAGTGCTAACCACTGAGCCATCGTGCTTTATACCCTGGGGGATAAACTGTACTAGACCAAACTGTAACGAAGGGTGTTATGATAGCCTAGGCCAGACTATACTCCTTCAGGCCAGAATATACCATCTAACATGGTAATCAATCTCAAACAATGTCTCATTAATTAATGCGTATCAGTCGAGTTGTGAACTGTGACAATTTTAACAGGAAATTGGTTGAATTTTCAATTTATTGTTAAAATATGACAAACATTTGCTATATTTTGTAATAAAATGGTCACAACTCTGCCTCACCAGATGGGATGGTCTCCAGAGCATTCACCAAAACTGTTTTTCCTGTATAGATGTATCCCGGTCCATTTACTGTGAACAATTTGAGTTTTTGACAATCTTTTACTTTGTTTTATTTCTGCTGCTGTTTAGTAATTTAGTTTTTGGATGGTATCTACCATCCTGTGTTCGCCCTCCACTCCCACATGTCTGTGTTTTTTGTTTTGGGTCATCAGGTTATGACCCTTACAGAGGGGATACTGTCAGGATCTGCATTTTTGTTAGTATTTTTTAGTCTTTTTGGTTTATTTTATGTCAATTCTGATTTGCACTTGTGTTTCTTCATCTCCCGGTGTTTTTCCTTGTGTGTGACCTTACCTCTCAGTTCTGCTCCTGCCCTGCCCACTCTCACCTGCTCCTAGTTTTCCATTCCCAATGTGTTTATTATTTACATTCATTGGTTAGTTTCTGAGTTCTGCATTTTGCTTTCTATTGCCAGTCATGGTTCATGTAGCTCCTTGAGTTTTCCAGCTTATTATTTTTTGGTAAGTGGCTCTGCTGCCTTGTCAGTTTTTTTTAAATGTTTGTTATTAATCGATATATATATA
>NC_056512.1:11916185-11922478 GCF_014905685.2 Nematolebias whitei
ATATATATAAACTTTGTATATGTAGTGCTGGGCATGTTAATGTGTTATCACATTAACGCAGCCAGTGATTAACAGCAATGTTTTTATATTATTGCTAGCTGTGAACACACAGATGCACACAGACAAACACATTGGTCACTTTAAACAGAGGAGGAGGTCTCAAATTTCAAAAATCTATAATGCAGCTTTAGACCTGATACTCAGTCAGTTTCACTCCAATCAAGAACTTCATTCATGTGACCAGAGTGGCCCATTTGCGAGTCAGCCTGACAAAGACCCTAACAAAACTATATTGTGAGGAGTGAGAGGTCAATCTGCATGTGTCAATATACAAGCTTACATAACACCTCAGCTGTATAACTTGAAACCCACACTCCCTATTCTTTGAACTGAGACAGCTCCTTGGATGAGAAGCGAAACTTCTTCAGCTACAGAATAGAAGTCCAGTGCTTTTGCTTTTAATCTTTTTGGATTTAACAACATCTGAACACCTACTCACCTACTCACTTTCATCATTACACCCTTGACCTGGTTCTGACCTATGGCATCGAGATTAATAACTTAGTACCGGGTAATATTTCCTCAAAGTCCTGTTGTGTCTGACCATTTTTTAATTACATTTGAGTTTGCATTAAATGGCTACACAGTCACCGAGAGTAAATTTCTCCTTAGCAGGTGCTTGTCAGAGAACACTTTAACCAAACTTAAAGATTCTCTTCCATCGTTTTCCTTTGTCTTGCAGAGTAATACATCAGAGAGAAGTGATTTAGATCATCTGGTTGATAATTTTACAACTACTTTGCAAACTTCACTTGATAAAGCTGCCCTGCTGAAAAAGAAAGTAATCAGTCAGAGGATATTAGCTCCTTGGTTCAGTTCTGAGTAATGTACTTTAAAACAGACATCTAGATTAGGGCTGGGCCATATCATATCGTTCATGTTAATACCGGTAAAATAAAGCTTGCCCGGGCAAATAAAGATATCATGATATGCTAATTTCATGATGTAATACGTCAGGGCACCCCGCCCCTTTAACAGAACCGTGCGCGCCGAACAACCAAACCGAACTGCACACCTCCCCTCCACCTGTCGGTATTGGTGTAATGCTAATTAGCTGCGCGCAATATTAGCTAGCTAAAAAGCTAAAAACAAACAACGTGCGGCTTAGCTGTCTCTCCATCCAGCTCAAAACTGCCACTCGTCTTTTTTTCTCTCTCCCCACTCTGCTCTGGGCTGCCGGTACAAACACACGCAGGTCTGTCTCCTGAGTTCCACAGTCCATGGACCAAGAACAAAGTCAGGTGATCAGAGACAGAGCATCAGAGAAATGAATCATTCCTGCAGGAACAGAGGAAGCTGATCACCTTGTTACAAGTTCTGGAATTTATAGCTCATTTAAAGGCAACATATATTTTGTTGTAGGTTACTTGTATGCGCAACAGATCTTAAGCTTCATTTTATTTAGTTATATTGGAAACTGCACCTGCACTTTAGTTTTTGTGGCGGATTTATTGATGTATATTTTGTGCAGACATTTTCAATCTAAATAACGGATCATTTTTATTTTTATACTTTTAGACTGAATACTTTACTAAATAAAGTAATTTCAGTAAAATTAACCCTTGTTCTTTTAGTTTTTATATAACACTGCAAAGCAACAAGTTAAGTTAATTTTGTCAAATGAATAACTGATTTCTCTTTTTTTTTTGTTATATCACAAAATTTATCATCAGAATGCTCTGAAATATCACAGTATTATATTTGAGCCATATCGCCCACCCCTAATCTAGATAGCTAGGAAGAAAATAGCGCTCCACTAGCGTTGAGGAATCTACATTAAGGAATAGCATAGAGCAAATCCTCCATCAGAAGCTGAGACCTCACAGTCCAAGAAAGCCAACCTGCCATCTTTTACATCTTCTTGTGTGAACTTTATATATTTATCCACAGATTTGATGTGATCAGTGAAATGTTGGACTTCCTGAGATTTAATTTTAACCCAGGTGTCATCAACATACCTGAACCAATGACTTTGTGGTGTCCCTGAAAAGGACGTCAAGGCTCTCTTTTCTACCTCCTCCATGTACAGGTTGGCAACAATAGGAGAAACTGGAGACCCCATAGCACACCCATGTTTCTGCCTATAATATTGCTCCCCATATGTGAAGTAGGTTGACTGCAGGAACAGTTTCAAGAGTTGACACAGTTGTTCTGTGGAAAGCGTGGTCCTGCTGCTCAGAGTGGTGTCTGATTTTAACCTTAAACCGACCACCTCTACTGCATCATCAACAGGAATACCATACCATACCACTTTATTTATAAAGCACTTAAAACAGCTACAAAGCCAACCAAAGTGCTGTACAGACAAAACAACAGGTAACACACAAAGCAAAATACAAAATGAAGTAAATCAGAAATATAGACATAAAAACGATGCAGATAATGACGACTAACCACTATGGAGCATACAGGATCAAAACACAGATCATCTTGTGTTGAAAGCTACTGAATAGTAGTGAGTTTTTAAACGGGACTTGAAAACCGAGAGGGAGGGGACCTGTCTGACAAGCAGAGGTAACTCATTCCAGAGTCTTGGTCCTGCTACAGAGAAGGCCCTGTCACCTCTGCGCTTAAGACGAGTTCCTGGAACTGTGAGGAGCAACTGGTCCGCTGACCTCAGGGAGCATGGTGGGACATACGGTTGTAGCAGATCAGAGAGATGGGGCGGGGGGGGGCGACACTGTTCAGTGATTTGTAGACATACATGAGTATTTTGAACTGTATTCGAAAGTGAACCGGTAACCAGTGCAGTGAGACCAAAACTGGTATAATGTGCTCTCTTTTGCCTGTACTGGTTAAAAATCGGGCTGCTGCATTCTGGACCAGTTGTAGTCGTGCAATGGAGGTCTGACTGATACCAAACAGGAGCGAATTGCAGTAATCAAGCCTAGATGTAATGATAATGAATGCATGCATTACTGTCTCCAGGTTATTTTTGGACAATATGGGCTTCAGTTTAGACAGCTGCCTCAGTTGGAAGAAACATGATTTAACAATCATGTTTACATGATTGTTAAGCTTCAGGGAAGGGTCCATTATCACGCCCAGATTAGTGACTCTTTGTTTTTCTGACAGGGTTAGAGCAGAAAGGTCGATGCAGTGGTTTGTGATCGTGTCGTTGGGAGGGAACAACATGACTTCAGACTTCTTATCATTGAAACTTAAGAAGTTTAAAGCCATCCAGTCCCTGATGTCAGCCAAGCAGTTGAGCAGCAGTTGAATAGAGCATGTACCATTGTGTCTTAGGGGGAAGTAAATTTGACAGTCATCGGCATAGAAGTGGAAGGGCATGTTGTGTTTCCGGAAAATAGCACCAAGCGGCAGCAGGTATAAAGAGAATAGGAGGGGACCCAGGATGGACCCCTGCGGAACCCCCCATTAAGCTCTGCCTCTGCGGAACTAAAATCCTTGATGGAGACACAAAAGGATCTGTCAGTGAGGTAAGATCTGAACCAATTGAGGGCTGATCCTGTGACACCGACACACTGCTCCAACATAGCAATGAGGATCTCATGGTCGATGGTGTCAAAGGCGGCTGTGAGGTCCAACAGGACAAGAAGCACAGAATCACCGGTATCTGTGAATCTGAAGATGTCATTAAAGACCTTCAGCAGGGCAGTTTCAGTGCTATGGACAGGTTTAAAGCCAGATTGGAATAGCTCTAAGATGGTGTGATCCTCCAGGAAGCACTTCAACTGGGACTCAACTATTTTCTCCAGTATTTTAGAAACAAATGGGAGTTTGGAGACAGGCCGGTAGTTGGAAACAACTGAGGGGTCAAGGTTTGGTTTTTTCAGGAGAGGCTGGACAGCAGCATGTTTAAAGGATTTTGGCACCACGCCAGTGGATAAACTACTGTTTACTATGGCAAGAATGGACGGAGCTAGAGTTGGAAACATCTCCTTTAGTAGTCGAGGGGGGACCACATCAAAGGGGAAGCCAGAAGGTTTCAAGTTGCATATGACTTGCTCTAGAGAAGATAGAGTGATGGGTTCAAAATGGTCAAAAGGAGCTACAGATTGAGGTGGGATGGATGGGTCATGAGTTGGAGGGGAAATGAGAGCCCTGGTGGTCGTAATTTTTTCCAAAAAGAAATGTAAGAAGTTGTCGCACAACTCAGTCGAGGCTTCCAGAGGTGATGGTTCAGTGAGGTGTAGAACAGAGTTTAGGGTGGAGAAGAGGACGCGTGGGTTGTGAGTTTGAGGTAATTATATCAGAGAAGAATTTTGATTTAGCAGCTTTTACTGTTTTCTGATAACGCCGCCAACTCTCTTTAAGTATTTGAAAAGAGGCCTGCAGCCTGTCTTTCCTCCACTTTCGTTCCGCCCTTCTACATTGCTGACTAACGGCCTTGGTGACGTCACTCAGCCAAGGTTCTGCTTTGATTTTTGATTTTAACAGGTGCGACTGTAAGGATGGTACTATTTGGTGGCCCGGTTTGTGTCTGTGTTCCCTTGTGCTCCTTCATTAGTTCTATTAGTGCCACCCTTGTCTCGTCCCAGCTGTTCTTAATCACGTCTCGTCTTGTCCTTGTACATAAGCCATCTGTCAGTCTTGTTCGTTGTCGTGTCATACTCGTTGGGTCTCCTGTGTTCTCCCTGAGTCTTCCGAGTTCCCTGAGTCTTCTGTGTCTCCCGAGTCCTCCTGAGTTTCCCGTGCCTTATTCTCCTGTTCGTGTAAGTTTTGCTGCCCCGTCAGCCTGTTATTTTGTATCTTTATTTATCATTAAATTCCTATTTTTGTATTCTGCCGAGTTGAGTCCCTGTCTGCACTCTGGGTTCGCTCCTGCCTAGCAAATCCTAACATTACAACGCGACCAGACCAGAACCCAGCGGGCAGAGTCTCTCTCGGCAAACTCACCTTTTTTTCTTTTTCCCTCCGCGAGCTAAGATGGACGAGCTCCACTCGGTCCCTGTCCTGCCATTCCACTGCCGCCGTAGTGGCAGAAGACGGTTCCGGAGGCAGTCCGCGGCGAACGGCCCGGTCTCGTCGGCTGAGCAGAATTTTAGAGCTTGTTCCGGTGTTTCTGTAGGAGCGGGATCCGCTGCCTCACATCCCAGGTTTCCGGTGGGGGCGAGATCCAGCGTCCCATGGGAGCTCCAGTCCACTCCTGTTCGGTTCGGTGAGTCCGGTCCATTTAACGCCACAGGGGCGGGTTCCGTCGCCTCACCTTCCAGGTTCCTGGTGGGGGCGGACTCCTGCCTCTCACCGCCACTCCGCGCCGTGGCTGTCTGACCCAGCCTGACCGTACCCCCCGAGCGTATTCCCAGTGACTCCGTGGGGGCGTGTTCCGCCGCCTCACCTTCCAGGTTTCCGGTGGGGGTGGCACCCGTCACCACACCCCCACATAGACACATTCCCTTTTTTCATTCATATTCACCTGAAGAAATTTTGCAAATTAATCAAACCTTATTAGAGTTATTTCATTCAGCTAAAGCTAACCCGTCTTCCATCGACATCGTTTTGTCCCAGATGGAAGATTTATTATTTTCTACTCCTGGTCTTTCTTGGCTGGCCGAGTATAATTTTTTACTATCTAAGATAGGGACTTTAAAAACCCCCTGTTGTCACTGCCATCCCTGAGGTGGATTCCACGCTGCATGCAGCCCCTGAGGTAGATCCTCACCTCTCCTGTTCCGAGGGGGTTCCGACGAACGCTCCTCACCTCTCCTGTTCCGAGGGGGTTCCGGCGAACGCTCCTCACCTCTCCTGTTCTGAGGGGGTCCCTGCAGACGCTCCTCACCTCTCCTGTTCCGAGGGGTTCCCGGCAGATGCTCCTCACCTCTCCTGTTCCGAGGGGGTCCCGGCAGACGCTCCTCATCTCTCCTGTTCCGAGGGGGTTCCGGCAGACGCTCCTCAGCTCTCCTGTTCCGAGGGGTTCCAGACGGACTACGCATCCGTTCCTGCCGCCGCCGCCGCAGAGGGCTCCGTTCCTGCCGCCGCCGCAGAGGGCTCCGTTCCTGCTGCCACCGCACAGGGCTCCGTTCCTGCCGCCGCCGCAGAGGGCTCCGTTCCTGCCGCCGCCGCAGAGAGTTCCGTTCCTGCCGCCGCCGCAGAGGGTTCCGTTCCTGCCACAGAAGATTCTGTTTTCTGTTTCCGTTCCTGCCGCAGAAGATTCTGCTCCTGTTTCCGTTCTTGCCGTAGAAGACTCCTTTCCTGCCGCAGAAGATTCTGTTCCTGTTTCCGTTCCTGCCACAGAAGATTCTGTTCCTGTTTCCGTTCCTGCCGCAGAA
>NC_056512.1:11922578-11926274 GCF_014905685.2 Nematolebias whitei
GCCGCAGAAGACTCCATTCCTGCCGCAGGGGATTCCGTTCCTGTTTCCGTTCCTGCCGCAGAAGACTCCGTTCCTGCCGCAGAGGATTCCATTCCTGTTTCCGTTCCTGCCGCAGAAGACTCCGTTCCTGCCGCAGAAGACTCCGTTCCTGCCGCAGAAGATTCCGTTCCTGTTTCCGTTCCTGGCACAGAAGACTCCGTTCCTGCCGCAGAAGATTCTGTTCCTGTTTCCGTTCCTGCCGCAGAAGACTCCGTTCCTGCCGAAGAAGATTCTGTTCCTGTTTCTGTTCCTGCCGCAGAAGATTCTGTTCCTGCCGCAGAAGACTCCGTTCCTGCCACAGAAGATTCTGTTCCTATTTCCGTTCCTGCCGCAGAAGACTCCGTTCCTGCCGCAGAAGACTCCGTTCCTGCCGCAGAAGATTCTGTTCCTGTTTCCGTTCTTGCCGCTGAAGATTCTGTTCCTGTTTCCGTTCCTGCCACAGAAGACTCCGTTCCTGCCGCAGAGGATTCCGTTCCTGTTTCCGTTCCTGCCGCAGAAGACTCCGTTCCTGCCGCAGAGGATTCCGTTCCTGTTTCCATTCCTGCCGCTGAAGACTCCGTTCCTGCCGCAGAAGATTCCGTTCCTGTTTCCGTTCCTGGCACAGAAGACTCTGTTCCTGTCGCAGAAGATTCTGTTCCTGTTTCCGTTCTTGCTGCAGAAGACTCCGTTCCTGCCGAAGAAGATTCTGTTCCTGTTTCCGTTCCTGCCACAGAAGATTCTGTTCCTGCCACAGAAGACTCCGTTCCTGACGCAGAAGATTCTGTTCCTGTTTCCGTTCTTGCCGCTGAAGATTCTGTTCCTGTTTCCGTTCCTGCTGCAGAAGACTCCGTTCCTGCCGCAGAGGATTCCGTTCCTGTTTCTGTTCCTGTCGCAGAAGACTCCGTTCCTGCCGCAGAGGATTCCGTTCCAGTTTCCGTTCCTGCCGCAGAAGACTCCGTTCCTGCCGCAGAAGATTCCGTTCCTGTTTCCGTTCCTGCCGCAGAAGACTCTGTTCCTGCCGCAGAAGATTCTGTTCCTGCCGCAGAAGACTCCATTCCTGCCGCAGAAGATTCTGTTCCTGTTTCCGTTCCTGCCACAGAAGACTCCGTTCCTGCCGCAGAAGATTCTGTTCCTGTTTCCATTCCTGTTGCAGAAGACTCTGTTCCCGTTTCTGCTACAGAGCTCCAGGCCTCTCCGCCGTCTGCTGCAGAGCTTCCGGCCTCTCCGCCGTCTGCTGCAGAGCTCCAGGCCTCTCCGCCGTCTGCTGCAGAGTTCCAGGCCTCTCCGCCGTCTGCTGCAGAGCTCCAGGCCTCTCCGCCGTCTGCTGCAGAGCTCCAGACCTCTCCGTCGTCTGCTGCAGAGCTCCAGGCCTCTCCGTCGTCTGCTGCAGCTCCCCAGGCCTCTCCGTCGTCTGCTGTAGCTCCCCAGGCCTCTCTGTCGTCTGCTGCAGCTCCCCAGGCCTCTCCGTCGTCTGTTGCAGCTCCCCAGGCCTCTCCGTCATCTGCTGCAGCTCCCCAGGCCTCTCCGTCGTCTGCTGTAGCTCCCCAGGACTCCTTGATGCATGCTGCAGCTCCCCAGGACTCCTTGATGCATGCTGCGTTCTCCAAGTCTTCATCGCCGCCTGCTGCGGTCTCCCTGGTCCTATGTATTGGACGGCCTCCCGGCCACCCCCCTGACCTGGCCCGGTTTGATGGACAGCCTCCTGGCCGTCCGCCGGAACAATGACTCCTAGGGACGATCTCTTGACCGTCCAAACCCTTTGTGTTCCCTCCTTGTGGTTAGTCATAGTTTTTCTCTGGTCTTTAGTTTCTTCCTTGTGTTTTCCTCGGGCCCTCCACCCTTGCAGTGCCGCCCTCCACCCGCCCAAGTCCTTCGGGAGGGTTTTTTTTGGGGGACACCTGGGGGCATCCTTGAGGGGGTGGTACTGTAAGGATGGTACCATTTGGTGGCCTGGTTTGTGTCTGTGTTCCCTTGTGCTCCCTCGTTAGTTCTATTAGTGCCACCCTTGTCTCGTCCCAGCTGTTCTTAATCACGTCTCGTCTTGTCCTTGTATATAAGCCGTCTGTCAGTCTTGTTCGGTGTTGCGTCGTACTCGTTGGGTCTCCTGTGTTCCCCGAGTCTTCCGAGTTCCCTGAGTCTTCCGTGTCTCCCGAGTCCTCCTGAGTTTCCCATGCCTTATCCTCCTGTTCATGTAAGTTTTGCTGCCCCGTCAGCCTGTTGATTTGTCTCTTTATTTATCATTAAATTCCTATTTTTGTATTCTGCCGAGTTGAGTCCCTGTCTGCACTCTGGGTTCGCTCCTGCCTAGCAAATCCTAACAGCGACATGATCCATAGTCTTTAAGCAGACAGAGTTGAACTGGGATGTCAGGTCCTCAGTGGTGGTGAGAAACACTGGGGCCTGAATGATCATTTCAGAGTTATAAACGTCTGTGAAACGTGCGGCAGTGAAGTGGTTAATGGTCCGAGTACTACGTGCAGAAATGCACGACTTAGGAGTTAGATGGGGGAGGGTGAACTCAAACCGGACTGGCATGTGGTCTGAAAAAACATTATCACCAATAACAAGATTATTAGAATGCACTGTGATACAATGCAGAGGGATGTGACATCAAAAGAAACCATTGTTTCATCAGTCTCCATGATGACACCCCTCACCTTATCCACAAAGTCAAAGTATCCACAAACTAGAGGAGGTGCTATTTATAAGACCACATTTTATGTAGCTCCTCAGACTGATGAAGTCTTTTGGATAAAGGACAAAGTGTTTCATCAAAGAAGAATCCATTCAGAGGACCTGACAACCTTGTTAGATTTTTCTACCTGGATTATTGAGCATGAATCAGTGTACAAACTGTTCCCGATGCACCATGATTAAAAAAAAAGTTTCTTCTTGTAACTTTTCAGAAATAACATATATTTTTGAACCAGTTGTCAATCTTTTTCTCTCGGTTTTGGGTTTGTAGGGATCTGCACCTGTCCTGCCCTGCGCACATAATTAATGACTCTCTAGGTGCTGTGTATTTGGTTTAATTAACGTCTCACCTTTATAAACTGAGTTCTCCTGTGTTTCAAGCAGGGGAGCATTAAAGCCCCCAGTATACTGCCGCGTACATCCATACGCAGAGGTACGTGCGTACCCCCCAGGGCATGTCCATGCAAAGCTCAAATTTTTATGACCGCGTACGCGGTGTCGCACAATAAACTGCCCAGCGACGGACTGTTTTGTATGCGACACCAATGTATTAAATTCCCCTACTTCATCCCTGATCTGGCGTTTTCTTTTGTTTTGTTTTTTGCCAAGAGGCAGTGATCTCTTCCTCCTCCTTTGATGCCATGACTGAAATGGTGAGAAATGAAGGAATTTGTCACGAGCAAATTAAACTCAGGTCCAGCGTGGCTGCGGGAGGGTCTGGAGATTTCCTGGAGGGCTGGTCTGATGTGTGGGTTGTATAGCTACTGTAGCTCTCCTTGTTTTTTTATTTTTTATAACTTTTTATTAACAACATATAAACACAGAACCATAGATATCATATATGACTAGATACAGCATTGACCGCTATCGTCTATTGGCGCTGACGAGATTTAGGGCCGCCATCTTGAAACGGTCGACCGCTCCACTCAGTGTAACCTGTTTCTCAGGAGCAATGAAGTATTTGCGCGTTTAATCAGTCATAGC
>NC_056512.1:11926374-11927531 GCF_014905685.2 Nematolebias whitei
AAGAGACCTGGATTTTAACAAAGAGTGATGACAACAGTGGATAAAAAAACTGTTTTTCAATTGTAAAACAAACAAACAATTAAAAAAAAACTTAAATTTGTATGAATCATTTGTGAATGTCTGTTGTTGTTGTTGTTATCACTGTCTTATATATATACATATCTCTTGATAATGAACCAAAGCTACAGAAATAGTGAGTATGCTTGTTAGAAAAATATTCCTGTCATCAGATCTCAGTCAGCTTCATTGCAGCTGAACACCGTGTTACACTGAACATCACATCAGCTGGTGGACATAAATACAGTACAGTAATATTATATTCACAAAATACTAACAATAATATGTTCAACTTACTTGTGAAAAGTTATCCCACGAGACCTGACGTCAACAGTCCGTCGATCTGAACAGAAATAAGCTGCAAGTGCTGAAACATCTGCTTTAACCAAATAAGGACGACCGTTTCAAGATGGCGGCCGAAAATTCTGCGCCGCAGCAGCCAATGAGGGATCTAGTGTTTATATCTATGCACAGAACACCGCTGCGTGAGGCTGCCAGCGCTCGCTTTTTTTTTTTTCTTTTTTCCGACCTGTCAATCAATCCAGTCGGTGTGTCAGCAAATGACCAATCGGTGACCTTAATTTGTCCCTAAGGTAAACGCCCCTTGTCTGTGAAGCTGCTCTGCAGCTGCTCGGGGTGTACGCTGGAGTATCATGTCTGAACCCTCTGCGTACCGTACACGCGCGTACGTACGCGTGAACGGACATACGTGCAGTATACTGGAGCCTTAACTGTCCTGCTGCAACTTCACGGTCGTCTCCTAGTGTCATGGTATTCTGAGTTTTCCTATGAGTTGTGAGTAGTATCGCTGTCCATTCAGCATTATGTTTGTTGTTTTCCTTTTTGTAACTAAATACCTTTTCATGGTATTACTGGAGCTCTGTTTGCATTTGGGTTTCACCCACCACCAATCGTGACAGTTTGTACTATAGGTATCTTTTTTTCTTAAATAAACTAAAAACATTATTGTCCTGGCAAATGGCTTTGGTTTCATATTTGATATGATATTGTTTATGTTTATGTTACTAGAAATACTTTAATTGCTAGGGGAACACTGGTGTTAAAAAGTGCCATCTTTGAAAATGTATTGAACCTTTATA
>NC_056512.1:11927631-11940445 GCF_014905685.2 Nematolebias whitei
TATATATATATGAGATGTGTGATCTAAAGCTCTGAATAGTCTCTACAGATGTATCTGTAGAGAATATTCAGAGCTTTAGATCACATTCATCCACTGATGGACACACATCAGAGGCAATGAGGAGTTCAGTGTCTTGCCCAGGGACACTTCAGCATATGACTGCTGATGGAATCAAACTCCTCAACTCTTCCGTTGGAGGACGACCACTCTAACCACTCAGCCACAGCTGCCCCAAATGAAAAAATGCCACTTGCATGGCATTTTTCAACAAAACACTAGCTCGTCAATGTTTTGATTCTTTTTAATGTACATTTGTTTCTTACTTGTGCATCCGAGATCGTACGAATCAGATGGCAAGCGACCAAATCCCTGCTGACAGTCGCATGCCTCTGATCCTTCCCTTTGAGTCCAGGTGTTTGGCGGGCACATCTGGCATCCTCTGCTCTCATTGGCAGATTTATAGTATCCCATCCTGCAGGCTGAAGAGACAAAGTGTGCCGGCTCATGTCAATTAGCTGTGGTAGCCATCCTGAATTGGTTTGACTTCAAAAGTTAATTATACATATGCAATGATTACTTTCATTAAATGTTGATCTGTGATATGAAATATTTTGCTAACACTTCAGACAAATGAACACAATCAGCAAAAGCATTGTTGCCTTTTGCTCTATTCAGTACAGATAATCAGTCATACAAACATTTGCTTAGTTACATTCTTTGAAATTCATGATGTCAGTGGACTCTGGCAGCCGTTTTGAATCCAGCTGACTCAAGAAGTTAATCACTTGTAGACAGTCAATGGTTACTTTCTGAGACTTTCAGTTCAGTCACACTTGTAAAAGCTTATGGGGAAAAATAAGCCTCTGATTTTTGTGTGTTTTTATTTATGTATGGATTTTGGTGCAGTAAAATAAAAAAATAATGCAGAAACTGGTGGTGTGGACAAAAAGGATTTTAGAAATAAATAAATAAGTTTCAAAAATTGCATGGAAAAATTATTTAAAAAAACTCCATGTTCAAGCAGTGTGACTTGAGTCTGAATGAAAACAAGACCTAGTTTTTGGCTCCCGGATCTGGAAGGTCTCCACAACACTCCAAACCGGATTTTTTATTTTAATTTGTCAAAACAAATCTTTAATAAAAGAAAATGCCTTTATTTAGTTTGAAATTGCTATAAAAAATAAATATTTAGTTGATTTAAAAACAAATGAAATAAATAAATAAAATATTGGAAGAAAAAAAAATTCAGGTTGAGCTCTAAAACATCCATCATCCACCCATCCATTCATTTACCCACTTCCTCCTTTTCTGGTCACTGGTGTCCATGTCCAGCAGTCACTGGGTGAGAGGTGGGAGACACTCTGGACAGGTCTCCAGTCCATCACAGGGACATCCTGGACAGGTCTCTGGTCCATCACTGGGACATCCTGGACAGGTCTTACATCCATCACTGGGACACCCTGGACAGGTCTCCAGTCCATCACAGGGACATCCTGGACAGGTCTCCAGCCCATCACAGGGACATCCTAGACAGGTCTTCAGTCCACTACCGGGACATCCTGGACAGGTCTCCAGTCTACTACCAGGACACCCTGGACAAGTCTCCAGTCCATCACAGGGTCATCCTGGACAGGTCTCCAGTCAATCACAGGGACATCCTAGACAGGTCTCCAGTCCACCACCAGGACACCCTGGACAGGTCTCCAGTCCATCACGGGGACACAGAGACAAATGAGACAACCATTCACTCTCTACCTCAGACACAATTTAGAGTTACCAATAATCATAAAAGACTGACTTGTTTATTGTGGAAATTAAAAAAAAAAAAAAAAAAAGTATAATTAAGTAGTTAAAGTGTTCATAAAGATGATTATGAATGGTCATGGAATTAATAGGACTTTCAGGGGTGAATAGTCAATCTGTTTGATAAAGTATTTTGCTAACACAATAGACGAAACAAACTCAAAATCGGCACAAAAAAAAATTATTGCCTGCCTTTTGCTTTTTGCGTTTGGATGAAAAAATCAGGCAACCTAAACACACTGAAGCAACATCTCTGATTTAACCTTTCTTGTTCAACTCAAAATATTAAAGAGACCTCTGATGCTCAACAAGGATACTTTTCATAATTTTATTTACTGGTATTTTTTTTTTTTTTTTTGGCAAATAAAGTTCAGGTAACAGACCAGAATATTTTTATTTGAAGGTCGTTTTATTCCATTGCTGCAAGCAACAAACAAATGTTTGTTTTCCCGACTACTCTCGTTCTGTTAAAAAAAAGTACCGTGCACACTCCTGCATGCTGGTCCAATACCTGGTCTTTACCTGGCCTTCAGAACCAAACAGCAACAAATACTAACAAACTATTTTCTTAGACTATATTACAACAAAAGTAATCATAAAAGTTATTAAACAAGTTTTTTTTTCATTCATTCAACCTTTATTTAGACAGGTAAATCCCATTGAGCCTAGGGGACTCATTTACAAGAGAGACCTGATTTCAACAAAGAATGATGACAACAATGGACAACAGTGACAACAATAAACAGTTATAAAAAGTCATACAGTAATACAGATTTTTTTTTTTAACAAATAGGATGGCTTAAAAAATAAAGAAAAGTAACAAAAAACAGCTAGATTATAAGGCAAATGTAGAAAACTAAAAACAGGAACATGTCTGCATTGGTCCTTGCCACTAGTCCAACAGATTCCTAAAGCCACTTAGAGAGATCAAGGTTGAGAGCTTCAGGTGTTTTTGTAAGATATTCCAGGAAACAGGAGCGGAGTAGGAGAAGGCCTTTTTGCCTAGTTCAGTCCGCACTGAGGGAACACTGCAGGTAATAATGTCCTGAGAGCTCACGCTGTAGCTGCACTCACGCAGAGACATGTAGGAGGAGATGTATGAAGGCAGCAGACCAAGAAGTGATTTAAAGATGAAAATATACCATATATAGCCTCGACAACATCAAAATTGTGGGTGGGGTAGGTGAAACACCCACACTTGCCCCCACCCTCATTCGCCCCACTCTGGGCCCATGAGCAAGGCCCTTAACCCCCACCATGTGCTCCCTAAACAGGTCTCTCTTGAAAATGAGTTCTCGTGGCTCAATGAGACTAACCTGTATAAATAAAGGCTAAATGAAATGAAAAAAATACCAGTGAGAGAGTCTGCGTGCAGTTAATGATGTCCAGTTAACCAGTGAATACAGGATGCAGTGGTAGGAACGATAATCACAGCCAGTTATGAATCTTAGTGGACCATGATAGACAGCATCCAACATCTGCAGGGTTCTTGTAGGAGCGTTCATGTAAATAATGTCACCATAATCAATGGAGGGAAGGAAGGTCACAGATACAAGGCGTTTCCTAGCATTCAGAGTTAGACAGGATCTAATTCTGAAAAAGAAACCCAGTTTAACTTTCAGATTATTTACAAAATTTTCCACATGGAGCTTAAAAGAGAGATGCGAGTCGACCAAGATACCCAAATATTTATAGGAATTGTAGTGAACTAGACCTCCGACAACAATCTGTCTCTGAGGACCTTCAGGGGACAGGAACTGTTATTTCATTGATTTGAATCCAGAAATACAAATGATCTCATCAAGAGACTATTTAATTGTATCTTGAATTAATCAAGTGAAAGAACACACTTCTTTTTACATTATCAGTACTATTTTAAAATATCTTGATAATCAAAAATGTGTTTAGTTCATACCATTTCTAAATGTTGAAGTGAACCACTCATTTAAATCAACTGTGAAACAGTATCAAGGATTTTTAAACCTCATTAGATTTTTGATCATACAGTTAGATGCCTATTTACGAAGTAAGTGTGTATTTTGTCTTCTGTCTGAATGAGGAGTAGTAATGGATGTCGGTTGAAAGTCAGAGACGAGTTATTAGAACGAAGTGTCTTGTTTTTAAAACTTGCAGACAGTAAATAAGAACTGTTGGCACCTGCTTCCTCTCACCTCTTAAAAACATTTCTCCATCTGTACTAACCGTTCTTAAACATTCCTGCATCCTCTCTTGACTTCTAGTGACCCTCTGACATCACTAGAACCACACCTCTGCTGGTTGTTTCAACCAATCAGGAAGTACCACGTAACAGGAAGTGGATACCCCTTTAAAAGGCAACACTTCTTGGAACTATTCAGTCTTAGAGCTTAGTATTCTAAGTCGAAGTCTTCTTCGAAGTCTTCACGAGTCAGTCTTTTCCAGTCTTGCTGGAACTTTCAGTCAGAGATGAGACTCAACTAAGTAGCGGATGGATTGGACCATGTGCCAATGGTCCCTCCATTTCAGCTGAGTCACAGCTCGCATCGCTGTGCACTCAACCCGAGCACCCTGACCGGAGATGCTGAAAAGGTAGCGTGCCAATGGACCTCTGTTCCGGAGTTGATGAATTCTCTGCTCAGGTAACAAGGCGTTCATGCCCTGAGTGTACCGGAGGGCTGAGATGAGGTTGGAGGAAGGGTGCCATTTTCTGGTTCAACACATAACTTTCATCCATCTAAACCTCCTCTTTAAATCTTTAAACTTCTATTCTTCTATTCGCCAGTAAATCAAACTAGATGCCTTCAGAGATGAATCAGTTTCAATCAGTAATGTTCTGTTGTCTTGTTAGTAAAGCTCTCCAAGTTTATTAATCAGAAACAGATCAGCAAATCAATGTGTACATGTTTTGATGTTAAATTTTGATTCTGTTAAATAAATGACCACATTTATTCTGATGGGTCAAAGATAAAATGGCGTCTCATGTCACTGATTAAACTCCACTCACAAGTTATCTGGGTCACAGAACAGAAATTTAACTCGAAAAAGAAAAGAATCCGTTGTAATTAAACAATTAATATTCTTTTTGCTTGAACTAGCTTTAAGAATAATTAATTAGTAGTGAAGTTAACCCTTACATCACTACAGAATCAACAAACTCCATCGGGACACCATTTGAGGATGAAATCAGAGGAAGAACTGCTTGGACCAACTTCCTACTTGAAAATTCAATTCAATTCAATTCAAAAATACTTTATTAATCCCAGAGGGAAAATATTTGTTGTTGTAACTCGCTATCCTCATTTCATTAAGAGATGTTATAGACACTGATGGCTCTAGGCAGGAAGAATCTCTTGTAAAGGTCCATCCCACAGTGGATCCTAAGAAACTGGCTGCAGATGTTATCCGATCCGTCCACCCAGACTCGTCTGACCTCTCGGGCTATAGGACTGCCCAAATGCTGGGCAGAACTCCTCCCAGAGCAATGGTCACTCCTCCCAGCAGTCTGCGGCCAGCCAGCTGTAGGTGCCGAAAGACGATCCTGTCCTTCCGCTTTCATGAGCCATGTTTCCTGCTAGTTCCAGGATCTCAGTGGTCAGGCACTCGAGCACAGCCGGCAGGTAGATGAGAATCCTTCCATAGAACATCCTTTTCAACTCACTTGAGATTTGGGGCTGTAGTTGAGATATTATTTGAGCTTTTGAGATGTTAATCAGCTGCTGTTGGTTGTAGAAAACTGCCTTGTTGACATGGTTACGTTAGTGAGTAAGGGATTCAGGTTATAAGGTTATAAGACTTACTCACTGCTCTTTGAATTGAGAAAGCTCCTCGGATGAGGAGCGAAACGTCTTCTGTTACAAATAAAGTCCAGTTGTTTTTGTATTGAACGCTTTTTGAATTCATCATGTCCTGGATGACTGGGAATCTTCACCAGCATATCATAACAAATGTCCAAAACTAAAAAAGTTTCAGTAAAAATCCTTCCAGCTGCACAGCATCCGATACCAGAGGAAACAATCATCCAAAAAAATTGTGATTTACATCCAGAAAAAGAGGAATTAAAGTTTCCCAAAGCAAATTTTCAAAATGAAAGTAACAGAGCTGCTCCAACATGCAGCCACCTTGAGCGGCGCAATTCTAGAAAAAAGCATCCCTTTGGTTTTGTCGGCATTTAGGACAAGTTTGAGGTGGAACAAATCTGTCTGGATGATGACAAATGCAGATTTCAAAAGCTGGAAAGCCTTTTCAACTGTTTTAGCTCGACAATAGACAACTGTGTCATCAGCATAGAAATGTATGGATGCATTAGGGATGTTTTTACCTACATTACATATGTAGATTGTAAAGAGGGTGGGTCCTAAGACTGAGCCTTGTGGTACACCATTGTTGACTGTTAAATAACTGGAGGAAGTACCATTATGTTGAACACATTGCCTCCAGTCTGAGAGATAGTTGGAGAACCAACCAATGGTGTGTTCTGAGAAACCGATTTCTGAGAGCTTATGACACAAGATGTTATGATCCACAGTGTCAAAAGCTTTAGACAGGTCTAAGAAAAGTGCAGCACAATAATCCTTAGTATCCAGTGCTTCAACAATATCATTAAGAACCTTCAGTGAAGCAGTGGTTGTGCTGTGTTCTTTCCTGAAACCAGATTGAAGGCGAGGTAAGATGTTAAATGAGTCCAGGTAATTTTTGATTTGAGAGTGTAGTGAACTAGGCCTCCGACAACAATCTGTCTCTGAAGACCTTCATGGGACAGGAACTGTTATTTCATTGATTTGAATCCAGAAATACAAATTAGCTCATCAAGAGAATATTTATTTGTATCCTGAATTAATCAATTGAAAGAACGTTCTTCTTTTTACATTATCATTACTATTTTAGAATATCTTGATAATCAAAGTGTGTTTAGTTCATACCATTTCTAAATGTTGAAGTGAACCACTCATTTTAAATCAAATGTGAAACAGTATTAATGATTTTTAAACCTTATTAGACTTAGAAATCATTTTAAATGTCTATTTACAAAGTAATTGTGCATTTTGATCTTCTGTCTGAATGAGGAGTAGTAATGCCGGTCAGAAGTCAGGGATGTCGGTCAACAGTCAGAAAGCAAGTTATTAGAACAAAGTGTCTTGTTTTTAAACATAGCAGAAAGTATATAACTTCGACTGGCATCTGCGATTGTCTCACTTCTTCAAAACATTTCTCTGTCTGTACTAATCATTCCTAAACATTCCTGCGTCCCCTCTTGACTCCTAATAACCCTCTGACATCACTAGAACTACCCCCTTGCTGGTTGTTTCAACCAATCAGGAAGTACCAAGTGACCAGAAGTGAGTACTCTTTTAAAAGTCAACACTTCCTGGAACTATTCAGTCTTCTGAGTCTTCCTAGGGTCTTCCTAGAGTCTTCTTCAGTCTTCTTCAGCCTTCTGGCGGTCTTCTTGCAGTTTCCTGAGTTTTTCTTGGGACTATGGAGTCTTCCACTTCTGAGTGGAATCTCTGACTGAAGTTTTACTGAGAGTTCCTAAGGAACTTTCAGATTTAATCAATAGCTGATGGATTTGACCGTGAGACGAGGGTCCTTCCATCCCAGCTGGAGTCACAGCACCTCGCTGTGAACTCACCCGGGCGTAACGTCCTACAACTTCGAAGGAAGCTTGTTCTGTTGGATGGAGTAAAACCACACGACTTCTGACAATGACCAGCCACCCTGACCGGAGACGCTGAAAGGTAGCGTGCGAAGGGACCTCTATATTGGAGCTGTCCATCCACTGCAAAGGTAAAGAGACGTCACGAGTTGTTACGCACTAAGTGGACCGGGGGTTTGAGCTGGTGTTGAAAGAAGCGTGCTAATTCTGGTCAACAAAACATACATCTTCCTTCATCCATCTTCCTTTAAACTTCGCCTTTCTTCCCTTAAAACTTTTATTCACCAGTAATCTAGATGCCTTCAGAAATGTTCTGTTGTCTTGTTAGTAAAGCGTGACAAGTTTTTATTAATCAGAAACAGATCAGCAAATCAATGTGTACATGTCTCGATGTTAAATTTTGATTCTGTTAAATAAATGACCGCATTTATTCTGATGGGTCAAAGAAAAATGGCGTCTCATGTCACTGATTAAACAATCCTCACAGTTATCTCTGTCACATGGCATTAATTTAACTTGAAAAATAAAGAATCCGTTGTATTTAAATAATTAATATTCTTTGTGCTTGAACTAGCTTTAAGAATAAATAATTAGTAGTGAAGCTACAGAAAAGCTGTCCCTGCTTCACTACAAGAGTTTATCAGTTTTTCTAGAACCTTGGCTAAAATGCAGAGTTTAGAGATTGGTCGATAGTTGTTCAGTGAGGTGGGGTCACCTCCCTTCAGCAAAGGAAGAACAAAGGCTGTTTTCCAAGCATCTGGAATGGAGTTTTGTCTTATGGAGAGATTAAAGATGTGGGTCACAGGGACTGTGATGATATGAGTGGCCAGACTTAAGAAATAAGGTGGAAGTTCATCTGGTCCTGCAGATTTTTTAGGATCAAGACCTTTTAACAGTTTATTTACCTCACTAACTGAGAACGGAGAAAAAGAGAAAGTGTGATTAACTGAGGATTGACTTGTAGGAGTGATTTGATTTGTAGAAGTTTGGTTATTAAGTGCGGTGGCTGATTTTCCATTAGTAACTGTGTCAAATAAAGAACTAGAAGCAACAAAATGTTTGTTGAGACAGTTCAGGATCTCGTGCTTATTTGACACAGGAACAGAGTTAACGAGAAGTTGTGATGGGAGGTCAGATGATTGGGGGATGCCTGAGAGAGATTTGATGGTTTCCCAGAATCTGTTAGGGTCATTTAGATTTTTGGAGGTCTGAGATAAGAAATAGTTATGTTTTGCTGCTTTGATGGTAGTTGTGTATTTATTCCTCATCTGTCGAAAACTCAACCAATCAGTGTCTGAGTCAGATTTTCTTGCTGCGGCCCAAAGATGATCTCTCCTGTGCAGTATGTCAGCTAACTCAGGAGTAAACCAGGGGCTGTCTCGTCCCTTTTTTCTGAACTGAAGAAAAGGAGCATGTTTGTTCACAAAATAAATGAAACTATAATGAAAATAGTTCCAAGCAGAGTTCACATCGTCAGTTAATAGAATACGATGCCAGTCAAAGTGAGACAGATCCCAGAAGAATGACTGTTCACAAAAACATTTCGGATCCCTTTTTTTAATTAATCTGGGATTAGAAGGTGGAAGTTTAATATCTCTGTGAGTCACTGTCACACAATGATCACTCAAAATGTTAGTGAATACACCTGTACCAGACTAATAAGTCTTGGCTGTGTGTTCCCCAGTAAGTACTGGTTAACTACCCATCAACTCCTGATTTGTTCCTCTTTGGTTTCCTGGGTAACTATCCATTAGTTCTTGATTAGTTCCTCTTCTTTTACAAGATAACTAACCAGCAGTGTTGTAAAGTAGAAATACTTTGTTACTGTACTTAAGTAGAATTTTGACATATTTTTACTTTACTTCATTATTTACATTTCAAGTGACTTTCACTTTTACTTCACTACATTTCCTCAATAAAATTTGTACTTTTACTTCAATACATTTCCCTTAACCATCGAGTTACTAGTTACTACAATATAAAATTAGAAGAAATCTGATTGGGCAATGCCTGTGTTCCCCCAGTCTGTGACTTCATTCGGCCACTTCTCTCTACTCTCAGTCACAAACCCAGCCTCTCCCTCACTGCTTGTGTGAAAACTGCAGCTCCCACTGTGAACAAGCTAGATACATATGCAGATATCAATCATTACAATAGAACTTTGTTTACTCACAGAGGAGACACATTCCTGATAGGTGTGAAAATGATGGTAGCTGCTAAAAAGGAGAAGTTTGGTGTTCTCCAGGACATGAACTGCTTCAAGAGCATATGAACTATTAGTTCCTATGCTATTATACTATTCTATATTATTAATTAGTCAGAAATAAAAAAGCCATATCCAAACAGAACCTAGCTCAGTAAACAAGCTAACTACACAACAATGTGAGCTTTCTAACAGCTTTGTTAATAAAGGGTAATAACGAGTGATAAATGTTAATAAAGGTTAATAAAGGTTGAATACTTCAGTAGAATCAGACTTTTTAAAGAACAATCTTTCATTGTCCAATTCAAACTTTCCAAGTTTTTATCATCGGATATTTCACCCAATAAATGTTGTTTTGGAAATTCAAACCATTTACTTTTACTTAACACTCTTACTTTAAGTACATTTTAGAAGAGAAATTTACTTTTGATACTTAAGTACATTAAATGTCCGATACTTTAAGACTTTTACTTAAGTAAAAATTTTAAAGGCGACTTTAACTTTTACCAAAGTAATTTTATGGTAAGATACTTGTACTTTCACTGAAGTATCACTTTGAGGTGCTTTATACAACAATGCTAACCAGTAGTCCCCTAATAAGGCCTGATTGTGTGTTCCCGAGTAAATACTGGTTAACTACACATTAGCTCCTGATTTGTTCCTGAGGCGTTCCCTAGTAGGTAATCAAATTTTGTGTACCTTATTGTAAAGTGTCACCAGTTATAATGTTTTTTTTAAAACAAGTAAAAGATCCAAAACTCCTGTAGTATATGTGAAGAGTGACAAAATCTGCTGACTGGGAAAAAATGTTATTTTAAATTATTGGTGCTAAAAAAAAAAGTTCTATTGAAAGTCTTATGAGGATAACTTGGTTCTTCTACACAGAGCTGCTAATTTATTAGTTAAAGAATCATTGTCAGTAAATTTTAATGTTGTTGTTCTAAACTTATTCTTATTTTAAACTGGTTCAATCCATGTGAGAACTTCAATATGTTTGTTTGTGTCCCAAACACCCAAATTACAAAATGTGAACTAAAATAATCATAAGACATGTCAGAAAACTAAAAGCATATTTTCATTCTAAGAATCATAAAACAACAAACAAGTTGATATGAAAAAAAAAACCCTTGTAAATTTCCCAAACAAAAAGTAGCTGCGAGGTGAAAAATAAAAAGGAAGAGATGAATGGAAAGAAGATGTGAAAGTCATGAGCTGTTGTCCTCAAACAGGAAATGACGCTGGGTTTATCAGGGACACTTGCTGAGCGCTGCAATCATCAGAAAATGACAGAATGTCTTTCTTTCTTTCTTTCTTTCTCAACATGTTGACATCAACCACAAACACAAGCAGTCAAACAATTCAATTCACTTCAATTTATTTATATATCACCAAGTCACAACAGAAGTCATCTCAGGGCACTGAACAGAAACATTCATATATAAAAATAATAATTTAACCTTATTTATCTGAGGAGCAGACTGCTTTGAGTTGAACTCTATTACAGATCTTGAGCAAGCATGAAGACGACAGTGGAAAGGAAAATCTCCCTCATGAAGAAGAAACCTTTAGCAGAACCAGGCTCAGGACAAGTGGTCATCTGCTTCCACCGGCTGGGTTTGAGAGGAACAGATACACAATGGCAGGTCGAGAATAACTTTTCTTGTTTCAGCTGCACCCTTCTTCAGGGGTTGCCAAAGTGAACTAAGTTGCATGAAGACTTGACAATTGTTTTTATGCTGGATGTCCTTCCCGACACAATCACAGGCCACTGAACTACCACAGCCCTCTGTATGGAGCAGAGAGCTGCCATGTAGGATGCCTGGGGGAGCAGATGGAGGGGTTTAAGGGCCCAGAGATCACAGGCCCACCTTCTCTAACCTCTGCACCACCACTCCCCTAGGTTGAGAATCACGTTAGATAGAAATAATTTCAAATGCAAACTATTCACATAGTTTGCATTAGTAACAATTAATTTGAGGAAATGATGTCAATTTGTCCACTAGTAGTCTAAGCCTATAGCAGCATAACAAGGCAACCCTAACTATAGGATGTATCAAAAAGGAAAGTCTTAAGTCCAGTCTTAAAACTGGACAATGTGTCAGCCTCATGGACAGAAACTGGAAGTTGGTTCCACAAGAGAGGAGCCTGATAACTGAAAGATTTTCCTCCCATTCTGCTTTTGGAAACTCTAGGAACCACAAGTAAACCTGCAGTCTGAGAGTGAAATGTTCTGTTAGGAAAATATGAAACGGTAAGATCTCTAATATAGGTTGTTGAGAGCTTTGTAGATTAGAAGTAAGATTTTGAATTCAATTCTGGATTTGGCAGGGAGTCAGTGGAGAGAAGCTAAACAAAACAGTAACTGACATCTGTGGACATTTTGAGCTGAGAGCATGGGATATTTTGCTAACAGAGTTGACTCCACAAAGTTAACAGAACAATTTTAACAAACACTCCATCTGTTGAATTATGCGCTGAGGATGACTTATTAACAGGATGAACACATTTACTACAACCAATTTTAAGTCTACGGTATATATGTAGTGTTAGAGCCATATTTTGGGTTTTTTAAGGTTAGCTGTGATAGCTATTTTAAATAGTGCTGACTCCAAAAGTTTATCAGATGTTAACAAAAAAGGTTAAATCATATTAATTGGATTGATTTGAGTGTCACAAAAAAGTGCATGAAAAAGAAAAAAAATGAAAATGAATTTATTACAAGTTTAATAAAAGAACTACATTCATGGGGAAAGTCCAGCCTCGTTCAGTTCTACTTTTTCATAATCAGTTTGAAGACATAACAAAAGGTACCTCCATGTCCCTATCGCTGAGGGATTTGAAAAGTGAATGTTTATACACTGAACAAAAATATGAATGCAACACTTTAATTTTCGCTTCCATTTTTCATGTGCTGAAATCAAAGAACTAAGGTCTATTTAGACAACAGGTCTTTTTCTCTCAAATATTGTTCATAAACTTATGTAAATGTGTTAGTGAGCACTTCTATGCTGAGATGATCCATCCTTCTCACAGGTGTGGCTTATCAAGATGCTGATTAGATTAGTGATTAGTGGTCGGTGTGGGTGGGGTGTCGGGGCTGAGGACGTGTGGGGGGGGGTCATGGGCCTAGAGCGGTGGCGCCCGACTGGGGAGGTGGCTCTGGTGGTTCTGGGTGA
>NC_056512.1:11940845-11955350 GCF_014905685.2 Nematolebias whitei
TGTGGTTGCTGGGGTCACCCGGTTCTTTCCTCTGCTCCTCTCTGGGGGGGTGCGGTTCTCCCTGTTGGGAGACTCCTGGGGCTCTGGGCCTGGGGGCCGCTGTGTGTCTGTGGCTCCGGTCCTCCCTGTGTTGCCATTGTGTCCTGGGGGGGTGGGTCTGTGGGCCCCCGCATCCACTATTGGGCATTCTTTTGGAGAAATCTGGTGGTGGCGGGCGTGCTTGCGCGGGTGTTTGGATTCAGGTGCTTTGACAGATGCACGCTAGGATGGGTAGTGGTGGAAGCTAGATGATTCCTTGTGCCATGCCGAATGTTTCATGGTGATATTGTGGGTGGCATTGTGCTGTGCATGTTGTTTTGTCGTGGTGGTCTCTCGTTTTATCTATTTCTCTTTTATTTATTTATTTATTTATTTTCTTCTGTCTTCTCTTTCTTAAAAAAAAAAATAAATTGAGCGATGATGATAAGTTCATTGAAACACTTCACAATGTTTCTACACTTAAACTGAGCTCACGGAAAAGAAAAAAAAAGATGCTGATTAGACAGCATGATTATTGCACAGGTGATCCTTTGGCTGACCACAATAAAAGGCCACAGATGTTGCAAGATTTGAGGGAGCGTGCTATTAGCATGCTGACTGCAGGAATGTCCATGTTCAGAAAATTTGTCAGTACATTCAACCGGCCTCACAACTTCAGACCATGTGTAACCACACCAGCCCGTGTTCGTTGTCCATGACAAACACCTGCCCATACCACAAATTTACCACCATCATGGACCAATCAATTCACAACGATGACATCAGCAAACTGCTCACCCACACAACGCCATACATCCACCATTTGCCCTGTACAGTGAAAACCAGGATTCATCCATGAAGAGAACATCTCTCCAACATAACATACTCCAATGATTGTGAACATTTGCTCACTGAAGTCTGTTACGACAAACTACAATCACGTGGAGACCCCGATGAAGAAGACGAGCAGCAGATGAGCTTCTCTGAGGTTGTTTCTGACAGTTTGTGCAGAAATTCTTTGGTTAGGCAAACAGATTTTATGCAACAGCTGTTTGGGTGGTTGGTCTCAGACGATCTTGAAAGTGAAGATACTGGATGTGGAGGTTGTGGGCTGGTGTGGTTCCACGTGGTCTGCGGTTGTGAGGTCACTTTGATCCTGATGAGAATTGTTGGTATTTTTATATTCTCAGTTAGTTTTATATTCTTTGTTATTTTTATATTCTCTGTTATTCTGTTAATTATCTGTTTTTTTATATATCTTATGTGATTCCTTGTGTATGTTCATTTGTATTGAAACTCTGGCACAACAATTTCCTGCAGGATCAAAGTTCTATCTTATCTTGATGTACCGCCAAATTCTCTGAAACACTTTGGAGATGGCTTATGGTAGAGAAATGAACATTCAACTCGGGGGCAACAGCTCTGGTGGACATTCCTGAAGTTAGCATGGTAATGACACTCTCACTCAAAACTTGCAACTTCTGTGTCGTGTTGTGTGATAAAACTGCACATTTTAGAGTTGCCTTTTATTGTGGTCAGCCTAAGGCACATCTGTGCTATAATCAATCAGCATCTTGATATGCCACACCTGTGAAGTGGATGGATTGCCTCTGCAAAGGAGAAGTGCTCACTAACACAGATTCACACACATTTTGTCCAAAGTAGCGCAGAGTGACAGATCCTGGTGAGTAGAGGGAGCAATATTATCCACAACCAGGCACAATATAATGCCAGGGGTGGCCTATAATGACCTTGGCCACCATAGATTAATCTTTGGCCACCCCAAGTGCCACCCTAATCATTTAGGGAAACTATGCTTTCTAGATTTTATATTGCTTAAAAGTATAGTTTTCCCAAATGATTAAGGTGGCCAGTATGGTGGTGGCCATGTTGGAATTTCACGTAGCAACTCAATATGGATTTTTTTTAACGCCTAGATGCAGCCAGACACAAAAATATAAGTCGGCACATGCCTTTTTTTTCATGTTATCCAGCTCACAAGGTAAAGAGTGGCAGCCATCTTGAATTTTGACATGGCAACCCAATTTTCAAAAGTAACCTCTTTTGGGCCTAGATGCAGCCACACAGCAAATTGGAAGTTGGTACCGGACCTATTTTTCAAGTTATCATGCTCAAAGCATGCATGGACAGATGAAGGTATTTCCCTCTTTTCGATCCAAGACGAAGAACAAAAATTGTTATAAAAGTGGCTCTGCTTTGGCTGTAGCCATTAGTTTAACCTGAAGGAAGCCTTCTGGCCTTTTCTTGATATTCTATTACTGATGTCACAGCTGACAAGGTGCTTCATTAATATTGATAACTATTTGACAGAATACCACTTCAAAGTAGTCTTTTATACAAAAACACAAGTATGTATTAACGTGTTACCTTTTGGCAAGACAAATAAGAAGGTTAAAAAAAATTGGTTTTCCATACCTTTACAGACGTTATCCATCTCTTCACGTCCATGGTGACAGGTGCACTGGCCTTGCAGTGACCCCCACATCCCATCCATATCACACTGTCTTTCAGGGGTGGTTACCTCAACAGCCCCTTCCACACAGGAACCCGACACAAGTCCTGCCCCTGCCCCTACACCTTTAAATGAGGTCAGGTCAGATATGATGTTGGGACATGTTCTATAAAACAGTCTGATGGATGTTAGAAGCACACATGTTCCAGTGTAGGAGAAGGCAATCTGGAAGCCTCTGCGTGTGACTGAGCCCAGGCTCATGGCCTGGCTGTGGTTCAAGTAGCTACGTATTTGGGTTGGAGATATTGAGCTAGGGAAGGGTTTAGAAGTCTGAAGGTCCACAAAGGGCCAGCCATTTTGAAACCGACTAGTGGGAGTGTTTGTGTTATAAAGGTGAACTTTCATTGCGCTCAGTTGACCAGATAACTCCTGTTCTTGGCCCATTGTGATATCCATCAGTAAATATTGGGCGTCTCTACGCTCCATCCAAGGTGACAGAAGAGTTCTCTTTCCTTTGTTTCCACAAGCTTGAAGCAGAGGCCAAGAACTCCCACTAAAAGCTGACATTGGGATTTCCTTCCACTGCAATGAAAACAAATAAGTAATCAAACAAAATTTATAAAAAAGTAAACGAGCTTGGCTGTGACTAAAGTGAAGCGATAGTCCTCCATTCTATTTGAATCTCTTAGTGTGTTAAAACTGACAACTGACAATCATTAAAATCATACCTGTCGGCATATGTCAGTGACTATTAACAATGGAGTCCAACAATTTTGACTTAATTATGCTACAACCCCAGCTACATCTACAAGATATCCTAAATTTATTTTTAGGCAAATGAGAGACAGAGATTTTTTCAATTCTTCTCAAATGAAAATGAGCATTTAACTTTAGCACACCCCCTCCCCACACCCACCCCCACCCCCACCTCCTCCCTCCAGTGGCTTGTGGGGCCCATTTGCAAAGTCCACATTTAGCAAGAAATGGCTCTGATCAAATGACTTTAAGGCACTCTTCTTAAATGAGTGAAAATGCTTTTTTGTCTCCCATCGTGGAATGAAAAAAAGAACCCTCTGTCTGTCTGTTCCTGCATGTTGTGAGCATGATAACTTGAAAAATATGTGAGATACTGACACATTTTGTGTGCTTGTGCCATCAGTGTTGTATAAAGTACCTCAAAGTGATACTTCAGTGAAAGTACAAGTATCTTACCATAAAATTACTTTGGTAAAAGTTAAAGTTTCCTTTAAAATTATTACTTAAGTAAAAGTCTTAAAATATCGGACATTTAATGTATTTAAGTATCAAAAGTAAATTTCTCTTCTAAAAAATACATAAAGTAAGAGTATTAAGTAAAAGTAAATGGTTAGAATTTCCAAAACAACATTTATTGGGTGAAATATCCAATGATAAAAACTTGGAAAGTTTGAACTTGTAAAGACGCTCTTATCTGCTGTGCTGTATTGCTCGACCTATCACAACTGTATCTTGTCCTTTATCTGTATTTGCTTGGCTTTTTGATCTGCTTGCATTTTGGTATCAACAAGTACAGATTGAACTAAGTCAGAGAATGTATTTGAGTTTTTTTGTGTACGGGACATGAACTAACAGGGAGCTGCTGGTGTGTGTCCCACCTGATGACAAGATCACCAGTAAACTGGAACGGCAGAAGAAAATAATAAAACAACTCCATAAAAGGACTTCCAGGAAATGAAGACATCAGTTTGAACTAGTTTAGACAAAGAGCTGTAAGAATATGTGGCACATCTCTGGGTGGAGCTTTTTTGTTTAAATACAGAAGATGCTGAAAGCTCCAGTCAGACGCGTCTTGGGTTTTTGTTGTATCTCTGTTGGTTTGGAGTAAGCGCATCTCCTTTCAGCTGAAAGCTTTAATAAATGTTGGTAATACTTTTTAACTTGAATCTCTCTGACTGATTATTGTGTCTTTTCTCCATGTATCTCCGAACCAATGAGAGGAACAGGTGAATAGGCTGAAAAGTCTGAGTTGTTGTGTTGATTTTCCTCGACAATTTTGGTGCTGAAAACCCGGGATGCTGGAGAAGGACGATTGGTAACTGGAGAAATGGAGATCAACACGGTTGTTCAGTGCAGTTCCACAGGCCAGCAAACAGGTAAGAGGAACTATATTTATCCTCTCTATGGCGTTACACTGAGTGATCGTGTTATAAAATATTTTTGTCAGTAGAGATTGAGTATAAAAGGTTTTTTTTTTAAGTAATATATTAGTTGCAAGCTTGTGCAAGGATTAGAAAATACACGTTGGGATTAAAAGAGGCAGGTCGGGGACCTGGGCTAGGGGTCTGGGATCCCTGTGTGAATCAACAAAGTCGGAGACTTCTGTCAGTCGGGAGTGGCGCCCCAAACTTCTTCCCGGACATGGGGGAAGGTAGCCAGGTTGGAATGAGTTTTCCTGTGGAATGTGACTGCCCACAAATAAGAACAAGAGTTGACCACACATGTGTGAGAACTGTCAGAGATACTTAAATGGTGATGACAGGTTCCGATGATTATTGAAGTATATTTTTTTGAACTGTCAGAGAAACTTAAATGGTAATGATAGGTTCTGATGATTATTGAAGAAAGGTGTATTTTTTTGTGAGAAACAAACTGAAAGCTGTTCAAAATGAGATTGGATGAGAAAGAGTGACTGAAGTGAGTGAAAAAGCTGCACAGCAAGAGTGTGTGTGTGTGTGTGTGTTTGAGGAGAAGCTCTTTGCAGTGTGATCTTGGTGGTTTAATTGCTTCGCCGCCAAGCGAGCTCGAGTTTTCTCACCGCCGAGTGAGAAAACGAGTCATTTTGTGTAAAACATAACGTTATACAGACAGCATGACAAAATGAACGGTGAATTTGACGCAAACATTGATGCTTCAGGGACCCTGGCTCCCTCTCGAAACTCAGATTGACAAATTATTAACATACCTGATGGACAATGACGACTTGACAAAGAAAAAAATCAGAAAAAATTAAAAGAGAAGATAACTCAAGCAGTAGTGAAACAGGAAGTCCCACTGAGTTCATGCAAACCTTTAGGAGGATTTTTACTAAAACAACTGCGAACGTTGAGACAAGAAGTAACAAAAAATATACAGAAAGAACAAGAAGCGAGCGGGCTAGGAAAAAGAAAATGTAAAAAGGACAGAGAAGAAGCAGAGAAACATTTGAGAAAGTGTGAAAAATTAATTGTGTCATGGCAAGGGATTAAAATCACTCTAGAGCAGGCAACACCGGAAGTGAAGGGTAGAGCAGCTACACAGCAAGTGAAGTTGTCTCTGCCCCCATATCTGGGGCCGGAACAGACAGTCGCAAAGGGAGGGACCTCCGTTAACAGGGAGGAAACCCCCCCCCCCAGGGGGCTGTACCCATCCATCGAACTAACACAGGGGACACTGGTTTTAGAAAATATCAACACCAACCCATTTAGATAAGCAGCAGCACCATCATGTGGACTGTTGGAGGAAAAGCCTGACCTGTTCAGCACCTCCATAGCCCAAAACAAACACCTCTTCCACTCATAAACAAAGAGGAACCGGGGGTGGCAGTCAGTCCAGCCTAAATTACAGCATGGGCTCAGGAAAGAATGACGAGGCAAATAAAATAGAAAAACATATAAAAGAAACCTTAGAAAAAACAGTGGCTCATAGCAAAGAAATGATTGAACAGAACAATGCGAGCGCAGAATGGAGAGATAGAGCATGAGCTGCAGGATACACAAGGAAAACAACCTGTCAGAGTATCGATAACCGCTAAAGGACATTTGATACCCTAACAGAAAGAGCAGGAGAATTTCCAATTGATAACAGAGGAGGAAATAGATAAAAAAAATTGACAAACTAAGAATCACATTAGGCCATTTACGAGAAGTTGAGTCCTCACAAACAGCCCATCCCTCTGGTAGAACCAAGGACGTCAGAAGCATCCGTAATGTGGGGGGGACACACTGATGTGTGATGTTCACTCACTGTAGCACTTTGAGATCCATTGTGAATGTAAAGTGCATTATAAATAAAGTTATTATTATTATAAATTAAATGAATGATTTGCATACATTTCTTGATTGTATTTTTTTATTTTTTCTTGCTATTCTACGGTGAAACCAGACGTGTTTTCCCTCTCCCCCCCCACCCGCTTCCCTGCTGTGCTCTTTTGTCCTGTGAACCCTTAAAAAGCCTCTTTTTTTTCCTGCATACCTCTTAATTGGAAGGATCAGCTGGTCTCTCAACAAAATCGATCAACTTCTCCCGACAGGAATCAGGGTAAGGAGGACCCTCTACCTCTAAGGAACAAATTAGATTCATGATGACAACTAGATTCTACTGTTTGGTTGGTGAAATCTGGTTGTCTACAAATTTGTGTGGAGGTGGAGGTGTTGAAGCTTGACAGTGCTCGGACTGAATGTGGAGCTGTGACAGGGAATTGGAGCAGCTGTATCAGGACTGTGATCTCCCTGGCAGCACTCATGAATGGTGGAATAATCTGGAGAAGCTGTGAGCTCAACTTTTGGAGCAAAGGATCAATTTGGCTGTTTTGGAGTTTCCATCAGAGAATATGTACAGCAAGACTTTAAAGGCAGAAACAACAATTCACGCGTTCTGCCTGACCCAATTTGTGGCCTTGATGCCTGACTTATCTCAACTCCTCCTGGAATGTTTTGAAAACAACAAAGATGCTTTGACTGTTTCCTCACCCCTCCCTTCCCCAAGGCCGTGGACATGTAACAGAACCTCAACTGAGCTGAAGATGAACATCACCTCTTATCTGGACAATGGCTGGGGGGGGGGGGGGGGGGGGGGCGCTCTGGACTATGCTACGACTTTCCCTTAAAAATTCAATGTTTTCACCGCCTATATGTAAATGTATAACGTCTGTTTATGTTGCTTTGCTGTGGTAGGTTTTTTTGATGCCTCAAATTGTGCCCCGTCTAGGACATGGTGTGAGAGATCTTTTTTTTTATACCGTCTCTCCTCATGTTTTCTTTCCTTTTCTTATCTAAGCAAAATATTATTCTGAATAAGAATAGGAAGGCCGCACTAATTATTTATAGCCGCAGCTTCGTGCACTCCGCCCATCTTCGTGCACTCCACCCATCTTCGGACGACTGTACGTGCATATTTGCGTTGTATCTCGGTGCAATGCCAATAAAGTTTATTCTGATTCTTGATATAGTCTTTAGTATCTTATAAATTTCATCAATCCATTTTCTGCCACTTGTTCTGGAGTTGGGTCTTGGGGGCAGCAGCTTGAGCAGGGAGGTCCAGACATCTCTTTCCACAGCCACCTCTTCTAAAACTATTCCAAGGTATTCCCAGGCCCAGACGAAGAACATAGACTCTCTAGCGTCCATGTCTTCCCTGGGGTTTCCTCCTGACTGGGCATGCCCAGAAATCCTCCCTAAGGGAAACGATTTACATAATGGTCAGTCATCCTGACTAGATGACTGAACCACCTAAACTTACTCCTCTGTATGTGGAGGAGCAGTGGTTCTATTAAGAGTCTCTCCTGGATAACTAAACTTCTCACCCTATCTCTAAGGGAGAGTCCATCTACCCTGTGGAGAAAACTCATTTAGACTGCCTGTATTTCACCTGTATTTCGTGTTCGTGTTGCTGTGTTCATTCGTACTCATCTGCTCATACAGACTCATGCTTGTGCTGCTATTCGGTGTGTTGTTTTTGTGCTATTAGTGCTTAGTTTATTTTTATTAGCATTTTTCTTAGTTCATATCTTAGATCTTATTACTGTTTTTCTTTTACATTATAATACTTTTGTTGGATGTAACTAGGACCCAGTGTACATAATTTTGTTCCACCACATGTGGTACATGTGGTGGAATGACAAATAAAGAACCTTGGAACCATGAAACCTGTATTTGTCATCTTGTCCTTTGGTCACTACTCAGAGGTCGTGACCATAGGTGAGGGTAGGAATGTAGGCTGGTAGATAAACAGGAAGCTCCTCCTTGCAGCTCAGCTCCCTCTCCACCACAACTGACTGGCACAGAGTCCATACTGCAGAAGCTGCACTGACCCATTTGTCAGTCTCAGAGCTTGAGATCATGGCACAATGACGCCAACAGGACCACATCATACACAAATAGCAGATAAAGAATCTTGAGTACAGGTGGCATAGTGTTGCAGTTGGTAGAGCTGTTGCCTCTCAGTGAGAAGGTCACCAGGCCAACTCCCACCTGGGCACCATTCTGGGTGGAGTTTGCATGTCCTTTCCGTGCATGCATAGGTTTTCTCCAGGTACTCTGGTTTTCTCCCACAAACCAAAAACATGCATGTTTGGCTGATTGGTAACTAAATTGCCCCTATGTGAGAGTGAGAGAGTAAATGGTTGGTTGTCTCGATGTGTCCTTGTGATGGACTGGAGACCTGTCCAGGTGTCCCTGTAATGGACTGGAGACCTGTTTAGGGTGTGCTCTCACACTGTAACTGCTGGACCAGTGACTCCCATAATCCCAAAAAAGGTAGCAGGCAAAGATAATGGATGAACAAATGTACAAAGTAAACCTCCATCATTGAGACCAAACTTCTTTCAGTCAACTGTCTTAAAAGTAAAGTTTTGGCTTAACTTTTGTTAAATTGAGTTATAGCCATTTTTGCACATGCTAAGTTTAATTGGCTGTGGCAGCCATCTCCAACTGGGTTGACCAAATTGGGTTAATCGTTTTTATTTATATAGCCAGTAATTACTGTCAGAGTTTCATTAAAATCTATTCAGTGGTTCATAAACTGTTTTTCCATAGGCAAAATAATTATTTTTCCACTTGTGCTGTGGACGATAATCAGAACATGTTATCAGTCACATTTACCTCTTCAGGTGGTTCCGATTTCCATCCAAGCTTGGACTGTTTGTCAGAACTGAAGATTTCCACTAATCAAAAGAAGGACATTAGACCCAGTCAGTCTCTTCAGAACTTGGCAGATGTGTTATAGGAAAAGAAAAATCTTAATACTGCGTTGGGTTCTTGGTTTATTTACCCAGATGCATACATTTTAGACAATGTGCAAGACACTCTTGTTGTCACAAGGACTTTTCAAGGACAATGACTTTTCTGAGTTTGACTTTGGTCTAGTTCCATTTTCTCAATAAATAATTACCACAATGTGAAAATCTTATTAACAAACATCCTAAATGTAGGACGTGAAAACTCACCTTCCTCTGCCTTATTTTGTGGGTTGCAGTCAGAAAACCATAACATCATCCCCAGCAAGATGAAACTGTTCCAGACCAACAGTTCTCTGATGCAAAGGCCCATGTTTTCAGCTCCTAATCTTGTACCGTCCACTCAGGCCACTCAGGCCACTCAGGCCACTGTCCACCGTCAGTCTGTCGGTCAACTGGGACTTCTGTCTTTACATCAGTGAGTAAGGAGCTGACAGGAATTGATGCTTCCTCAAGGGAAAACGCCCACATCAAGTTAGTCAACAAAGTTCCTGTCTGTGCTGATCCAACTTCAACCTAAATGTGCCACGCTATTTAAGAGCTTTTGAATTTCTTTTTTCTTTTAAAGCAAATTCAAAACAACAAAATAAAAGGTTGTGTCGTTTTGGCATAAATTGGTATAGAAATTTCGATCAGAATCAGAAACAGAATCAGAATGCTTTACTGTCCTTGCACAGTGAAGTACAAAGAACCCAAAGAACTTAATTCTGTAAAGTACCAGAAGGCAGACAGAAGTAAAAGATTAAATACCGGTAGGTTTATTTACATCAAGAGAGAACAAGGGACAGCAGGATCTGGAGACAGCAAAAGGTGAGTACAAGTTAAGTTACCCAGAATATATTTTCCAGGCTCAGAGAGTAATTGCTTGAATCTGGTCCTGTGTTATGGTTCTGTGCTTAGGGGATATTGTCCAGGTATGAAGGGAGGTAAATTATAAGTTGTTGGGGAGCAGGCAGGAGTGAAAAACTGAGTCACAGTAACCAGGTTTGTTTCTTTGTTGCTGGAGAGGCTGACTTTCAGCTTGTCAAAAAAGGACACATGGAGACACATAGTCCAGGGAAAACACAAGGAGCACAAGGTCAGATTTGTTAACTATTTGCAAGGAATGTATGGAAGCAAATATGTGTCACTGGGATTTGAATTAAAAATGCCACTGAAATTTTAATGTTGTATGTTTGTATTTAATTTTTCAGTGTTAAAATTTATTCAGAATACATTTTTAACCTGTAGGGATTGTGTCTGTCATCCTCTGATGTTTGTGTCTTAGTCCTGCTCTCCTGCTGTCTCCCTGTAACTAGTTACCCTTCTGCCACCTGTTTGAGCTTCCCAGCTGTTTCTGTTTTACCGTCATTAGTGTCTTGTATTTAATCCTGTGTTTCCCTGTCCTGGGCAGCCGATCATTGTCTGTTTTCCCCTGTGATGTCAAGCCTGTTCCTTGTGATTTCCTACATGTCTCCTTTCGAGTAAGATTTTGCTGCCACGTCAGCATTTTGTTTTGTTTAAATAAATATAGATTTATTTTTACTCTATGGAGTCTCTTGTGGTCCACCTGCACCACTGGGTCCGATCCTGCAAAACCAGCACATTCTCTCTGTGACATAATCTTAAAAAATAATAATAATAATAAAAATGAATGATTTCTATATGGTTGAAATTTCATTTGTTATTTTCACTTCAAGCTAAAAAAATCATAATATTATTTCAAAGTGATCACATTTTCAATAGTTGTTTTTCAGTTTAACTTTTCAGTGTTAAAAAATTTGGCATATAAAAAAAAAAATCAACCTGTCAAAATTCAAACACAATATTTTCAGTCTCCTGAGATTCAGTTGGCTCAATTTCTCTGTCTGAAATTCTGCGTCTAAATTCAGCGTAAAAAAAAGGCAGGGTTACTTCAGGTCACAGACATTAGCAAAAGATGTCAGAATCCAACACCCAGCCAATCCAGTTACGCTTTCTTTATCACGTGACGTGATGCTTGTCTCCATAGATATAAACACTAGATACAGCATTGACCGCTATTGCCTATTGGTGCTGACGAGCAGTAGGGCCGCCATCTTGGAATGGTTGACCACTCCACTCAGTGTAACCTGTTTGTCAGGAGAAATGAAGTATCTGCGCATTTAATCAGTCATAGCTGAATACTAAACTCATTCTCACGATTTTTCCTTCTGTAAATCTTAGGCGTACAGCCATTAAAGCTGTACACATGGATCAGTGTATTTAAATATTCTTGGTGGGGTTAACATTAAGGTCGTTTTCACACTAGATAGTCCGGTAGACTCGGTTCGGTTCGGGACCAATATTCATGAGCCTTTGTTTACATTTGAGCTGGTGCGTTTGCATTCACACTGCACTGTGCAGTCGAGTCAACCTGTTGAACCAACCTATTCCCCCGCTCGCCTGTGGGGGCACTGCACCAAGAACTACTGAAAGAAATGACACAAAAACCTCTGAAGACACGTCTTCTTCTTCTTCTGTAAATAAAAATAAAAACGAAGTGGCATCAAGTTTTAGCAGTTTTAGGAGCTATATTTTGTCATTTTTCAAAAATGGACTTAGCATGAGCAGAAGATGAGACAGAAGACCATGGAGAATCTAAAAAAGTTAAATCTGGTCCTCTGGACATTCAAAAAAAACAAAGGAAAACAACAAAAAAATGTAGAAACGTTTCATCTCTCATCCAAGAGACTTCCTCAGTCTGAGGTGCTGTATTCAGCTCAGTCTCTTAAACAGCACCTTCTCAGAGTGGATCAACCAGTTTTGCTGCTGACAACCAAAACCAGCTGATCACATGCTCAAGAAGGACCATCAGCCTAACAATGGATCATTAGCACACTGATGGCTGTTTACTATTCACAGAGGGCTGAGCCCTCTGTAAATAGTAAACAGCATACATTTTTTTGTTGTTTTGCTTTGTTTTGTTTTTTTGAATGTCCAGAGGACCAGATTTAACTTTTTTAGATTTTTCTACCTGGATTATTGAGCATGCATCAGGATATCATGGAGAATATTGTTTTTCCACACAAGGCAGCTGACGGCTCCATATAAGGTAAGAGAAATGCGTGTTTGTTTACCCTGTGGAGTGGGGCTTGGTCTGTTTACATTCACACTTGAACCGCGCTGGAGTTCACTTCTACCGGACCGAGACCTAGGTTTTAGCCAGGGCCAGAGTTTGCCTTTTTGTTCCGTGACAGAGTTCGATGGCGCATTCACACCTCCCCAAACGAGCCGGACTTTCTAGGAAAACGAGCTAGAGTTCGATTAAAGCGGATTAAACAGGGCTAGTGTGAATGCACCCTAACACTACTAACATATTTTTATGACAAGTTTTGCTAAACTCACAGTCACTGATACATTTTTATTAATATATATATATATATATATATATATATATATATATATATATATCAAACCCCGGTCCAGGGGCCCTCTGGGTGGAGTTTGCATGTTCTCTCCGTGCATGTGTGGGTTTTCTCCGGGTACTCCGGTTTCCTCCCACATGCATGTTAGGCTGATTGGTAACTCTAAATTGTCCCTAGGTGTGAGTGAGAGAGTGAATGGTTGTTTGTCTCGTTTGTCTCTATGTGGCCCTGTGATGGACTTGCGACCCATCCAGGGTGTACCCCGCCCCTCGCACAGTGATTGCTGGACGTGGGCACCAGCGACCCCCGTGACCCAAAATGGAATAAGCGGGTTAAGATAATGGATGGATGGATGGATATCCGATCGGCCGATCCAGTATCGTATCGGCCTCCAATACCAGCATAATTTACGTATCGGATTTTTCCGATCCACCTGCCGATATTTCCGATCCATGATGAATGTTGGCTTCAAACTATGGAATGGATTTCCTGAACGGCGGCGTGTCTCATGAACCCAGAGTAATAAGACCTGCCACACATTCAGGAAATCCAGTTCATAGTTTGCAGCCAGCTACAACGTGAGGACTGAGTTAGCAGCACTGTGGCTAACAGCTAACAAACTTTTCATCGAAATATGTCCGCTGTGTGGAAGTATTTTACACTAGAAACACCACAAAACAAGACAGCAACATGCAATGTCTGCAGAGCCATAGCACCACATTAAACCGCGGTAAAGTTAGTTTTACGTTGGACATTTGAGCTCCGGGGCTTCAGCGGGGCGCTGCTCTTTGCTCAACTGGAAAGAGGCAACTCGACACCGGCCAGCGGCGTCCTATCTGCCCCGCTCAGTCTGCCCGTCTCCGAGGAGTGACAGACTGAGCTCGGCTGCCCCAAATCAGGCTGCTTGCTTCGGATTGAACAAGAAGACATCGCTGAAACCATGGAGCTCAAATGTTTACAGAGAAGTTGCTAAACTTCATAATTAATGACCAACCACTATCAGTTGTAGAAAATGAAGGATTTTGCAGCTTGTTACTTGCATCCAAGATATAGTTTACCCTCCAGGAGATATTTATCATTACAACAGTAAACAATCATAAAAAAACATGATTTGAAAATTATATTAAAAACAAAAACAGCTACATTATAAAGTGATGTAAAATACTAAAAACAGGAACATGTCTGTTGGTTAATGCCATGAACTTAGCAGGTGTTTGAAGACATTTAACATTTTATTTAATTTAATTCATTCAATTAAAAGAAACAAATAAAAAAAAATCATGAAAAAGAAAACATTGAATGAAAAGAGTGCAGAAAGAAGAAAAAAAATCTTGTATCTGCCCCTTATTTAAAAAAATAAAATAAAATAACTTTAAACAATCACTTAAAATTAATCACTTTAATATCCACTTTAAAGCTAGGAATAAAAAGAAACATGTTTTGTGTTAGTATAATTTAATTCTAACTTTAAAACTTATCCAAAATTAATAAAACTTACCTCAAGTTGCCTTTTTGGACATGCATGCATATATTTGTACAAATTGTACTTGAGAGGAAATTATTACAGCCTCATATAAAATCAATGATGATCATGATATCGGAACTGGATCGGTATCGGCCGATATTCAGACATAGGTATCGGGATCGGATCGGAAGTTTAAAAAAAGTGGATCGGTGCA
>NC_056512.1:11955450-11964262 GCF_014905685.2 Nematolebias whitei
ATATCATCTCTATCATTTTTACTGTAGTTTATCATTGCCATTGTTTACTGTTATTCTTGTCTGTACTTTATATGTTCTGTCTGGAGCAGGTCTCTTGTAAACGAGTCCTTGTGGCTCAATGAAGCCAACCTGTATAAATAAAAGGTTGAATAAATCATTATGTATATATTTATATTCATTCAACCTTTATTGATACAGGTTAGTCCCACTGAGCCAATAGGACTCATTTACAAGGGAGACCTGGATTTTAACAGAGTAATGACAACAGTGGATAACAAACTGTTTTTCAATAGTAAAACAAACAAACAATAAAAAATTACATTTGTATGAATCATTTGTGAATGTCTATTGTTGTCATTGTTATCACTGTCTTATTATCTTGTTCGGCCTGCTCTGTTCCAATCTCTCCACGGACGATGTGTGTGAGGGTGGACATGTTTGGAGGTTGCTGTGTTGAAGCTCCATGAATCAGCCTCTCTGCAGCTCTCAGCACCTTCACTGAGCCTTGAGGGAATCACTGAGCTGCCGTTGTTCTTCACAGTTAGAAGGTGGTCGCTCTCATGAAATGATGATCTCCAGCATCATATTGTTCATGCCAGGCTTTTCATCCACTGACCACAGCCACCTGTAAACATCAGGGGTACCAGTAGCTGTTTAACACATCTGAAAAGAAACCAGTGAGATTTTAATATGGCCATGACCATTATGATATGATGTTATGTGCGGGAGTGGTGGCACAGAGGTTACAAGATGGGCCTGTGATTGGAAAGTCATAGGTTCAACTGACGGTACTATCAACATCAAAATGTGGGTGGAAAAGGTGAAACACCCACACCTGCCTCCACCCTCATTGGCCCCACTCTGGTCCCCTGAACAAGGCCCTTAACCCCCACCATCTACTCCTAAACAGGTCTCTCTTGAAAATGAGTTCTCTTGACTCATTGAGACTACCTGGATAAATAAAGGGTAAATTAAAAAATAAAAGTTTAAAATAGAAATACTCACATCATTAGGCCGAGGTTGTGGGTGTGACGTGCACGTTCCTGAGAGGCCACAGACAGAGCAGCTCCAGCTCTTGTTGAGTTCCTGTAGTCCTGCAGTTTTCAAGCTGAAATGAAAAAGCATAATGAATATGAACTTTACAGTCTATAGTTACCTGTTCATATAAACACATGGAGGTGCCTCACCTTGTGACTGACAATAAAATATATAACTTTATGAACTCTAATGAACTTATAATGATGCTCCTACTCTTTGAAGGTGAACCAATGGTACCACATGTAGTGAGTCACGTGGGTACGTGTCACTTGTTGTATGACAAATATATGAAATATATATGCATACAATATTCACGAGTTCTTCATTTTTCTGACTGTGTAATGCCGTGCATTGAATTTAACAGAAATGCGAACGAGAGACGTCATTACCTTTGACCCATCAAATGAATGGAGTCATTTATTTTCAGAATCAAAGTTTAACATCAAACATTTACATTAATTTGGCAAAATATGAAAATAATAACAGACAGTTTCACAAAAAATGAACTTCAAATCACTCGGCGGTGATTTGAGGACTTTGCTTCAGATATTTCTAAAAATATCTGTACTAGTTTCGTGAGAGAGAGGTGAGTTTAAGAGGAAATTGAGATTTATCTTACAGAGGAATATGTGAGGGAATTTAATCTGTTTGACCAGAAATTGCACGCTCCGTCAGATCTCAGCTTTGCCCACGGTACACTTGGTCGAAGAAGAAGTTTTACCTTGTTGACGATCGATCACCTCAGTAAGAATCCTTTTCAACTGATATCAGCGTCTCCGTTGAGAACTGCTAAAATCCTTAGAGAGTCGTGCGTGGTTAGCTCAAACAGAAATTATAATTCCAAACGTCTCTGGATTCTCGGCAACTCCAAAACTCTCCATAACTCTAGTTCTCTTCTGAACTCCTTCAGAACTTTTACATTCTCCAGAATCTACTGCACTCTTACTCTCTCTAGCCTGAGACTGCTGCTCTCTAGCCTTTTAGAACCGGGAAGTTGTCACATTTTAAATGAGTTTACTTCCGGGTTTACTTCAGAGCTTTCTGATTCGTGGATGGACCAGAAAGAGGAGTGGTTTTGACGTAAGGTGTTTATCAAAAGTCGAGGTCAGAGAATGAAATTTGTTTAACAACTGACAGAGAGATTATTGCAAAAAGCAGACTTCGTGGAGCCAACTCTTGGTAATCTTCTGAAAAAGTTTAAACATGACATTTCTTCTTCAGTAAACATTTAGCTGACCGAAGTTTCAACTTTCACACACTTACGACTTGACTCATTTCAGACAGAAAATCAAGAAATGCTTATTCAGGTGATTTCTTCTCTGAATGAGGAATAAAAATCATTACTTACTGTTTATGTAAAATAAAAATGAGTAGTTCTTTTCAACCTGTAAAGCATTGAGTGAACTACACAATTTGATTATCAAAACATTTGTAAGACAGTAATGATTATAAAGAATTGTCTTTTCTGCTTGATTAATTCAAGAAAGAAAGTCATCAGATGGCCCAGACTTATTCAGATCAATGAAAATAACAGTCTCTGTCCATCTGGTAGATTTGAGGTCATCTGGTTCACTACACACACCATCTCTCAGTCGGACAATTTGATCCGCCTCAAAGATACTTCCACATCTTCCTCACATCTTTTTCTTTGGGAAACCTTCAAAATAAAAACAGGAGATTTGTGTCTACACAAAAACATTGTACAAAGGAGGCCAATCTTATTTTCTATTTCCTATCTTCTCCCTAGTTTTATTTTTTTATATCCTATAACTTAAACAAAACTCCAGTTTTGATGCATATCTGTTGATAATGATAATGAACAAAAGCTACTGAAATAGTGAGTATGCTTGTTAGAAAAATATTCCTGTCATCAGATCTCAGTTAGCTTCATTGCAGCTGAAAACCGTGTTACACTGAACATAACATCAGTTGGTGGACATAAATACAGTACAGTAATATTCTATTCACAAAATACTAACAGTAATATGTTCATCTTACTTGTGAAAAGTTATCCCCCGAGATCTGACGTCAACAGTCCGTCGATTTGAACAGAAATAAGCTGCGAAATGCTGAAACATCTGCTTTAACCAAATAAGGACGACCGCTCCAAGATGGTAGCCGAAATTCCTGCGCCGCAGCAGCCAATGCGGGATCTAGTGTTTATATCTATGCTTGTCTCGCTCATATTAAAGGAAAACTAGCATCTCTGAGGCCCTGTGATGGACTTGCGACCCGTCCAGGGTGTACCCCGCCCCTCGCACAGTGATTGCTGGACATGGGCACCAGTGACCCCCGTGACCCAAAATGGAATAAACGGGTAAAGATAATGGATGGATGGATGATAGCATCTCTGAGGTGGTCATGGAAGCTAACGCTAACTCAACGGTGAGTTTAATGCTTTCATTTTTCTGTAGTATGTTTTATTTTTTTGCACATGAAGTTTGATACATTATCTTACAGCTTGATTTAAAACATGGTTTTGGGTAGCTGTTATACAACATGCAGTGCTAGCATATTAGTTCTCCTCTCCCCCTCCCCCAATTGTCTTTTATTTTGAAAAGAAATGCCACTTCTGCCAAGTCTAGCATCTTTTTGGGGAACTGATGTCGACTGTCTGGGTTGTTTGTATGTTTCAGGTGAGCTCAAAAAGACTGAGACGGGCAGTCTTGTAATTTTCCATGAGATCCTAATGCTAATGTAGTAAGCTAATTTGGCTGCCATGCCTGCTTCAAGGGGAGGCTTTGAATACTTCCGACATTCCTCATAACCACACTACCATTCAGCTTAGCTGCTGTATTGATCATGTGACTTGATTTATCCTTTTATTCACATATGGCACAGCAGGATTACTCTTATTGCCTCAGTTAAACTCTTGGAATCAGAGTGATGCATAATTTGTTTCTCTCTATTAGAGTTAATTTCCTATTTTTTACTTCTGCCAAAACCAGACTGAGAAACCTTAGCTGACCCAGAATGTTGCTGCCAGGTTCTGATGAAGATTTTAAGGTATCCTGAAGCCTACCCTGTCTTCATCAGTCTCTTGTTAATTTCAGTTTACAGCTAAAGCTTATTCCTCTTGCAGATAAAGCCCCTACCGATCCGCATTTTCTTTTTTAAGACATGTTTTCCTTATAACATCATCCAAAATATCAGTTCCCTGCCAAACTTCAGATTTACTTGTGGTTCATACAGTTTCTAAACTTTAAATGGGAGAAGTCTTTTTCCAGCTGAGGCGTCTGTCTAAGCTGAAGCCCATATTGTCCAAAAATAACCTGGAGACAGTAATTCATGCATTCATTACATCCAGGCTCGACTATTGCAACTCACTCCTTTTTGGTATCAGTCAGACCTCCATAGCCAGACTCCAACTGGTCCAAAATGCAGCAGCCCGGTTTTTGACCAGCACAAGCAAAAGAGAGCACATTACACCTGTTTTGGCCTCCCTACACTGGCTTCCGGTTCACCTTCGAATCAAATTCAAAATACTCTTGTATGTCTATAAATCACTAAACAGCTCTGCCCCCTCCTATCTTACTGATCTGCTCCAGCCGTATGTCCCACCACGTTCTCTCAGATCAGCAGACCAGTTGCTCCTAACAGTCCCAGGAATCCGTCTCAAGCGCAGAGGTGACAGGGCCTTCTCTGTAGCAGGCCCAAGACTTTGGAATGAGTTACCTCTGCTCGTTAGACAGGCCCCCTCCCTCACAGTTTTTAAATCTCGCTTAAAAACACACTTTTATTCCCTGGCTTTTAGCACCTTGTGATCTGTGCTGAGTCTGTGTGCATCACACTGTGTTGGTCATGTTGCGGTTGTTGTTGTTATCCATTATTGTTTCTGTTGGTTTCTACTTTTTGGTGTCCTGTTATGTAATCTGTTGCTATGTGCTTGTTCTGTTTGTCCATGTACAGCACTTTGGTGTGCTTTGTCACTGTTTAAAGTGCTATTTAAATAAATTGGTATGGTATGGTAAGTCCACAGAGATTTCTTCAGTAAAAGTTATCATTTTCATAAAAAGTGAATTTCTCCTAAGTTTTCCATTTTAAGCTGCTACTTTGTTTTGTGTGTATTTTGTGATGACAGGGTAGTCAGGATGATATAGTTTAGTCAGCCAGGCACTTACGTAATTTTTTTAACATCATCCGAAAGACCTCAGAGTGGAGAAAGAAGTGGCGTCAACAACCAGGATACCAGGTTTAATAATAAAATATAGCCTCAATGCAGAATGTTTTGAATGTTGGGATCATAGCTGTTTGCTAAAGATTATGTTATCAAAATTTTGTAGGCTACAGAGACAAAATGCACAAAATGGAAGTCTTCTGCCTCGAACTGAAACACCAACTGTCCACATGGAAATGTTTAGGTAAATGACAACTTTATTTATGGTAAACTCTGTTTTGAAGCAATCATTATAAAGCTCTGTATTTGTTTCCCAAATTTCCACTTGTATACATTGATATGACATAGCAAACTTTTTACTTTTTGTTGCTCCATCAAATCCTCACAATGTAAATCTCTCAGAAGAGATAGTTGCTTGTTTGGGACTAGTCTTTCTCTCTGATATCAAAATTGTCTTACTATTAAAGGTAAAAAAAAAATTTGAAATCTTGATTTGGCTAACATGACTGACTCTTGTATTTTATTATTATTATTATTATTATTATTATTATTGTTGTTGTTGTTGTTGTTGTTGTTGTTGTTGTTGTTATCATGTATTTCATTCAGTCAGCAGCAGCAGTAGGACAGCAGCTCCCCGGCTTCTCTGCAGTCTATAACGTAAAACTGACCAAATTTCAAACCAGACTAAAAAGTCTGGTCCTGCTTCCAACCGACTTCCGTGCTCAGTGGACTCAGGTCGTTTTCACACCAGATAGTCCGGTAGACTCGGTTCGGTTCGGGACCAATATTCATGACATTTTGTTTACATTTGAGCTGGTGCGTTTGCATTCACACTGCACTGTGCAGTCATATCAACCTGTTGAACCAACCTATTCCCCCGCTCGTCTGTGGGGGCGCTGCACCAAGAACTACTGAAAGAAACGACACAAAACCTCTGAAGACACATCTTCTGTAAATCAAAACAAAAACGAAGTGGCATCAAGTTTTAGCTGTTTTAGGAGTTATATTTTGTCATTTTTCAAAAATGGACTTAGCATGAGCATAAGATGAGACAGAAGACCATGGAGAATATTGTTTTTCACACAAGGCAGCTGACGGCTCCATATAAGGTAAGAGAAATGTGTGTTTGTTTGTCCTGCGGAGCGGGGCCCGGTCTGATTACATTCACACTATACTCGAACCGCGCTGGAGTTCTCTTCTACCGGACCGAGACCTAGGTTTTAGCCCGGGCCAGAGTTCGCCTTGTTGTTCCGTGACAGAGTTTGATGGCGCGTTCACACCTCCGTAAACGAACCGGACTTTCTAGGAAAACGAGCTAGAGTTCGAATAAAGCGGACTAAACAGGGCTGGTGTGAATGCACCCTCAGAGAGCCGAATGGAACCATCCAGGAATTTTGGGTTCAGGTCCAGGACCACTTTCAGCCCATCAGTCATTCCGAGTGCTGCTTGTTGGCCGGGTCACTTTTCAAGCAGGGAAACGTTGCCTGAAGGTCTGGTGCTTTTCTCTGGATTCCAACCAGACTTTTCATCCGGACCACTGTGGACTGTTTGGTTCCGACCGGGATTGCTGTGTGGTTTTTGTGCTGGCTTTCTTTTTTTCCCCATCAATATTTTTATTATATTTTTCATTTATTTTGACAAACACATCATATAACCCAACACGAGAACAGTATGCGCCCTTTTAAATACATATCTGCATATTTTTTAAATGTACAAGACATAATAGTTCAGTGTAGAAACTTTACTGCTTCGTAACATTATATTCTGGTCCATCTTGTCCTTAGGTGTCCTCTTCTTCTTGAGACATGTCCACACCTTCTACAAATGTCTTGAAAGCTCTCCATATATTTTCGTATAACTTGCCTTTCCCTTTTTGAAGATATGTTATCCGTTCCAGGAGTAAACCAGTTTTTAGCTTTTTGCAATCAGTTTTTTAGCTTGTAATAAACACATATCAATTAATAGCTGTTCACATTTGGTAAACGTAGTACTTTTGGGATACAGACCTAGTATGAAAAATTTTCGGATCTAGTTCAATGTCCTTTGAGACAAGATGCTCTATGTTTTGTTTAAACGCTATCCAAAATTGTTTTATTTCTTTGCATTCCCAGATACAATGAAATAGTGTCCCCTTTTTTTCTGAACATTTTTTTCATGTGTCTGGTATATTAGGATTATATTGATTTAAATTGACTGGTGTACTTTGTAATATAGATTCTCATGAACCATTTGTATTGCAGTATCCTTAATGGTGGGTTAATTGTTTGTTTTTTTGTGGGCCTTTGTTCAAACGGATTGCCATTCTTCCAGTGAGAACTTTATTCCTATATCTCTTTTCCAGGCTTGAAAATTTCAGTGTTGAGTTTCCTAGGGAATTTAGAAGTATAAATTAAAAAAATTTTGAAACTGCACCTTTATTTGAGCTATCTTTACAGACCATTTCTTCAAGATGGGATTTGGTGGCTTGGATAAGTCGTTGTTTTTGGTCCTAATGTAGCTTCTAAGCTGAAGATTTTTTTTTAAGTATTTTCTGTGTATATTAAATTTCTGACTGAGATCTTCAAAAGACATCATGTAAAGTGAACCAGATAGATACAAGTCTTGAATGTTGCCTGTTCCCATTATGACCCATTGTCTAAATATGGAGTCTGCTCTCCCAGGAGTAAAATCATGATTTTCCCATATTGGAGTAAATTGTGATAATGTAATTGGTTCCTTTGTGAAATTTTTTATTTTATACCATACTTTGATCATGTTTTTAACAATTGGATTTACTGTTTTTTCCAGAAATTTGGTTACTGAATCGGAGAAAATATATAAAGCATTGACCTTGATTCTTCTAGCCGGGGACTTTAATGTGGATTGTAAATTTTCAGAGCAAACTCTGTGAAAAATTTAAAGAATTTTGTTTGTCTCTTAATCTCACCCAAATCACTGACACCCCCACCAGACCAAACAATATATGTCCTGAATGATCGTCCATATTCGACCTCTTTTTAACAAATATGCCCCATAAATTTCCTGGTTTGGGTGTTTTTGCAGATGATATGAGCAACCATTGCGTTATCGGAGTTATCAGGACACTAAATTGCCTGGCTCCAAGCCCACATTTATTCAAAAAAGGGATATGAAGTGTTTTAAGCCTGGTATCCACAGGTCTGGTTCTTGTTGTAGCCTGTTGTGTCCGGTTCTAGTGGGACCTCTATTTTTGTGTCTCCACTTTGCCTATAGTTCCCGTTTAGTGGGCGGATTGTTCACCTCTAGTGGGCGGATTATTAATATCAACGCACCTTACCAGCTGGTGGCGGTAGTGCTACATTAAGCTCTTTTCTAAGCACCACTAACATGTATTAGAAGAAGAGCTGGAAAACAACACACAACCAAAATGGATGACCTCGATGAACTTGAAGCAGAACCAGCTGCACAGCCCGTCCTGGTCGCTGTCCCGCAAGATGGAGAGCAGGGCCGAGGTGTCAGAGATGCTCTGATGGAGTACCTCATGAGCTGTAACTTATCCTAATTCAACCCCTTAATCTTTTTTACCTCCCCAGCCTTCCTTAGATACAAGTGAATGTTAAAGTGTTGATTTGAAAATAAACATGGATTAATAATTATTCTTGTTTGTTTAATGTACAGACATGTCTTATTACCAGGTTC
>NC_056512.1:11964362-11988592 GCF_014905685.2 Nematolebias whitei
TTAAGTAATATTAAGTTAGTGCTCCTTTGTACCACAGTGAAAGTCGTGGAGAGAATTTTTGACCTTGGGCGAAAAAGATGCAGAAGCTGCTGGATCCACAGGATGGACATCATGGCCGAGGTGTTTGACATGCAATGACTGAAAACCTCCAGCAAGCTTACAGAACACCACAGCTTTATAACTTTAATCCCAGATTCCTTTTTTCATTGAATTGTGAGTGCTCCTCGGATGATTAGCGAAACGTCTCCAGTTTTAAAAAAAGTCCTGTGGTTTTGTTTTTATATTTTTTGGGGGGGATTTGCCGTGTCAAGGATAACTGAGAATCTTCACCAGCATTGTTACAGGTAAAAAACAATTACTTCACTTATCTACACTATTGACGTAAAAAAACACTGTCAGCACTTCACTTTTGATGATCAGATGGAAGCTCAAGACTTGAAAATGTTTCTTTTATTAGAAATAAAGACCTGTACAAAAAAAACCAATTATACACTAATTATATATGCAACCTTAACAAGCTACGTTTGGCTATTTGTGGGCTTACCTTGCAGGATCTACATTTCTATAGATCAACTATGATCTACTCTAAATATTTTTAAACATGTCTGTTTGCCATGGAACGGGCAATGGATTCCAGCACCCCAAGGAGTGCCTGACTGAAAGCAGCACTCTGTTCAGCCTCCTGCCTTCGCTGTGCTGCTTCCTCTCTGCGAACATCTGCTTCCTCTCTCCTCAAGGCCATCTCCTCCCTCCTAATTGCCTTCTCCTGCTTCCTCGCTGCTGCAGCTTCTTCTTGCCTTGCCTTTTTGGCATCCTCACAAATAAAATGGAAGTGTTCCTCTCTCTGCTTCCAGTTCATCTCCTCTTGTTCTGTATGTGCAGAAACAAAGCTCTCTGCTGCACTTGTTGATCTGCGCTTTCTATTGCCTAGGAATAACACACAAGAAAATGGCTGTTAGATGATGAAGTACAGGTAGAGTTTTTTAAATAAATTATTTACATTAAAGTTCCTGCTAATTTCAAAAGGTGTTTGTTCACAAGATCAGAAATGATTCTGTTCATAAAGCAGTCTAGTACTTTAATGATAGTAAGCAGGTGGGCATAAATAAACTACATGTAGTCATTTACAACGGTTTGTGCTAATTTAGAAAAAGAACAGAGCATCGTTAATCTGAACAAAAATCACTACACCCTGTATAATTTCAATAATAAACTTCATAAATGAAAGTTTAAGTAATAAATTAATAATTAAATTTAACATTTATACATTACAACTGAATAAACAAGTAGTTTGAATACATGCAAGGTGTTTTACAACAAAAACAAAACAACTTTCATATCAACATGATCAATGTGATGTTAAACACGATTGTTGCTTCTTACCTAGTAACGGGTGCTGTTTGGTGCCGCTCTGCTGCGTGTTGCCCGGTGGCGTAGATGTGCCCGGTGGTGTAGATGTACTCGGTGGTGTGGATGTACTCGGTGGTGTAGATGTACTCGGTGGTGTGGATGTACTCGGTGGTGGTGTGGTCGGGAAGGGTCAGAAGCGGGGAGGATTGGACAGTCAAAAGCTGAATCTGGCGAACCTTCATGTTCAGTGGGACTTTCTGCATCAAAATAAGAGTGGAAAAACAGCAACAGAGTACAGTTAGCAATGATGCTAACTAATGACGATGTAACCGCGTCAGCCTCGTTTGTTCAGAGTACTTTCAGAAAACGCAAAGAAACGGTTGCATGAGGAAAAGGAAATATGCTTAAAGTAAATAAAATACACTCACCGTCAACTATTAGTTTTTTAAGCTTTCCTCTTTGCTTTGGTGTGCGATGGAAGCCCTGCACCGCCATCTGCGCAGACACCTCTTGAAAAATCTTTTCATTTCGTTTGGTTCCATCTAGCTCGCGCTGCACTTGTTCATCGGCCAGCAAACAGAGAAATGCCTGAACTTCAGCATTCGACCACGGTTGTGCCATGATTATTTGTTTTACCTTATAAAATATTCCAAAATAAGCTCCTCCGATTTCTTGTTGTCTGTTATGCGGGTGAAAAAGAAAATGGTGGATTGTGATTTCCGGTGGAAGACTGAATCTCCGCCCTCCACCAATGAATACGCCCCCTGACCAATCAGTGACCTACAGTGCGCTGATGTCACAACTAGACCCTAAAAGAACCAGACCTGGGACCTCAGTGATTTAGGTCCCAAAAATGGGGTGGGTTCCACCACTAGAGGCATTGTTGATAAATCCCGCAATCGGCCACAACTAGTTACATAGGAGTACCAAAAAGACCCGTGGATAAGGGGCTTTAGTGAACAGGCCTTCCTTTGGGACCTGTCCCATTTTGATTGGCAACATATTATCCTAAATGATGATGTGAACAAACTATTTTCAGAACAGTTTCATATATTTTGTAAATAAACATCTCCCTTTTTGCTAGTTCAGAATAAAAGGACGAGGCAGCCCCTTGTTTACTCCAGAGCTAGCTGACCTCCTGTACAGGAGAGATCAGCTTTGGGCTACAGCCAGATATTCTGGCTCAGACACTAACTGGTTGCATTTTCGACAGCTGCAGAATAAATGTAAATCTTCCATCATAGCTGCAAAATGTAACTACTACTTATCTCAGACCTCCAAAGATCTAAATGATCCTAAAAGATTCTGGAAAACCATCAAGGGGTCGTTTACATGGCACGTATTTTAAGTGTATCTGCAGCTTTCTCTCTACGGATCTGCTGATCATTTACACGACAACAGTGGCTCCCCCTCTTTGAATCCGGAGGTTTCTGAACACACCTTCCAGAGTGGAGGTTTTTCGCTGACACCCCGCTGATAATGTAAACATCTCCCGCTGAGGCTTTGGGTTAAACCAAATGCGCACACACGGACCGACGCTATATTTCTATCAACATGGCGGCGGACAGTGCTTTCAGAACTACGACTGATGGAATATATTTTAATCTCGTAGTTAATCTACGTCAGATTCCAGGTGCTGTGACCGACATCTGTGTTGGAAGAGACACAGTGTGATCCACTTCTATTATCGCTGTTTATAGAACGTGGCACGCGCACGTCACGCTGTACTATAACATAAATGTGCTAAATAACAACAGTTTAATAATAATAAACAGTATTTATGTTAGTGTGAGATATAATGAAGCTCTGAGCTAAATGAAGCTAAATGGACATTATGTAATTCAAATTTAAAATGATGCTAAACATATTGTGTGAACACTAAAGTTGAAAATGAAGACATCAGGTTTAATTTTTATTTATTTATTCAACACCACAATGTCACACAAACACTGATAATTGTACTGAACACACTATTAAAACACGTTAACTGAACTTGAATGGATTGAATAAAAGAAATGAGGGGAATTTAAAATAAATAGTTCATCCAACATCTCTCTCTCTTCAACGTCCTCCTGCACTGCATCTGGGCCGAGCCTTGTTCAGAACCGGTCCGCCTGGTGGAAGGACAGCTTCTTCCTCTTTCAGGAAAAATAAAAACTCAGTTGGTTGTTTTGTAACCGAAATAAACACAAACTAACATTATTAAGAACGTTGATTTACCTGCTGTAAAACAGCTACTGATGATCACGGAGTAAAGTCTGACATTGACTCGGTTCTGGTCCACTCAGTGACTGGTGTGGAGCTGTTAGATGAAGCGGTCCCGTTTGGCATCAAATCTGTCGACTCTTATCCAAAATCCAGCCAGAATCCAGCTTTAACTTGTTGTTACGTTACGTTCTTGTTAGCTGGTTAGCCCAGAGGAAAACAGCGTGCCGAGGCAGCACGCATGCGCATTAGGTGAAGGTACAAAATTCACAGCGCCATCTAATGACCCGGCATGGTAACTACAGAGGATTCGGGAGGGCGGGGGGAAATCCTCCGGATGCATGTAAACCCAAAATGCGACCGTGTCAACGCAAATCTTTTCCTCTAATTAACATACGAATAAACCTATGTTTCCCCCCATCTTGTCCGTGTAAATAGGGCCCAAGTCTCTGTCTGGCAGCTCTCATTCATTTGATCTGCCATCACACCTTCTTGTTAACTCTGTTCCTGTGTCAAATAAGCACAAGATCATGAACTGTTTCAACAGACATTTTGTTGCTTTGAATTCCTTATTTGTCACAGCTACTAATGGAAAATCAGAATCAGAATAATTGTTAAATTTAAAGATTCTCTTCCATTGGTTTACTCTATCTTGCAGAGTAATGATACATCAGAGAGCAATGACTTAGATCATCTAGTTGAGAATTTTACAACTACTTTGTAAACTTCACTTAATAAAGCTGCTCCGCTGAAAAAGAAATTAATCAATTCAATTCATCCATCCATCCATTATCTTTACCCATTTATTCAATTTTGGGTCATGGGGGTCGCCGGTGCCCATGTCCAGCAATCACTGTGCGAGAGGCGGGGTACACCCTGGACGTGTCGCAAGTCCATCACAGGGTCACAGAGACAAACGAGACAAACAACCATTCACTTTCTCACTCACACCTAGGGACAATTTAGAGTTACCAATCAGCCTAACATGCATGTTTTTGGTCTGTGGGAGGAAACCGGAGCACCCGGAGAAAACCCACGCATACACGGAGAGAACATGCAAACTCCACCCAAAAAGGCCCCTGGACCGGGGTTTGAACCAAGGACCTGCTCACTGAGAGGCAGCAGCTCTACCAGTTGTGCCACCGTGCTACCCTCAATTCAATTCAATTCAGTTTATTTATATAGCACCAAATCACAACAAAGTTGTCTCAGGGCACTTTACAGAAACATTCACATACATAAAAGCCAATTAGTAAAGTTCTCTATCTAAGGAGGCCAGCAGACAAGTTGAATCTTGGCTTTGCTGCAGTCTCCCATCCTGAGCAAGCACAATGGCAACAGTGGAAAGGGAAAAACTTCCTTTTTAAAAGGAAGAAACCTCCAGCAGAACCAGGCTCAGGACAAGTGGCCTTCTGCTTTGACCGGCTGGTTTGAGAGGACAGGAAGGAGAGACAGACGAACACAGAATGGTATGTCCAGGTATAGGTCCAGATGTACCTGAAAGACAAAAAAACAAACAAAAAAAAACAACAACAACACATGTTAAGGATAGAAAAAAAATACAAATGTTGAGCAGAGTAAGTAAGGACAGTAGCAGAGTGAAAAGTGTGGTCAGTTTGTCCTCCAGCAGTCTAAGTCTATAGCAGCATAACTAATGGACAGCTCAGGAAACCCAAGCCAACTCTAACTATAGGATTTAGCAAAAAGGAAAGTCTTAAGCCTAGTTTTAAAACTGGATAATGTGTCAGGCTCACGGACAGAGATTGGAAGTTGGTTCCACAAGAGAGGAGCCTGATAACTGAAGGATCTGCCTCCCATTCTGTTTTTGTAAATTCTAGGAACCACAAGTAAACCTGCAGCCTGAGAGCGAAGTGTTCTGTTTGGAAAATATAGAACAATAATATCTGTAATATAAAATGGAGCCAGGTTGTTGAGAGTTTTGTAGGTTAGAAGTAAGATTTTGAATTCTATTCTGGATTTGACAGGGAGCCAATGGAGATAAACTAAAACTGGAGAGATATGATCTCTCCTACTAACTCCAGTTAAGACTCTGGCAGCAGCATTTTGGAATCAGTCAGAGGAGATTTGCTCCTTAGTTCAGTTTTGAGTTGCATACTTTAAAACAGACATCTAGAAAGCTAGAAAGAATATGGCGCTCCATTTACGTTTAGGAAACTTACTTATCCTGGAGCGATAGCCTGCTAATGTACAAAAAAGTGCTCCATAAAGCTAGAACTTTATATTATTCACATTTGTAGTGAACTAAGCCTCAGGTCAAATCCTGACCTTGAGGGCCTTCCTGGGACAAGAACTGTATTTCATTGATTTGAGTCCAGAAACACAAAATTAAGTTCATCCAGAGACTTTCTAAGTGTTTCCTGCACTGATCAATTGAAAGAACACTCTCTTTTTATTATCATTACTATTTTACAAATGTCGTAATAATCAAAAGTGTGTTTAGTTCAAACCATTTTTAAATGTTGAAGTGAACTACTCATTTTAAATCAACTGTGAAAAAGTATTAATGATTTTTAATCCTCATTCAAAGTAGAAATCAAGTTAAAATGTGTTACAGAGTAATTATTCATTTTCTTGATCTTCTGTCTGAAATGAGAAAGTGTAAGTCGGTCAAAAGTCAAGTTTAGGTCAACTACATGCTTACTGGAAAGAAATGTCATGTTTAACTTTTTCAGACAGATATGAGAGAACTGACTCCACGAAGTCTCGGGTTCTTCAAAACATTTTCTGTCTGTTCTTAAACAAACTTAATCTTTTTCCTTGACTTTTAATAACCTCTTACATCACTAAGACCACACCTTGTTGGTTCCTATCGACCAATCAGGAAGTTCTCAGAGGAACCGGAAGTGACCTCTTTAAAAAGGTTCAACACTTCCTAGTTCCAGTAGAGAGTGCGGAGAGAGAATGCAGAGTTCAGAATGCTGGAGAACAACGGCAACTAAGCTGAACGAGAGAAGTTCAGAGGAACTATGAAGAAGTCTGTTCTGGGATGATCTCACGACTCCGAACGGTTCCCTACTATCCTTACGGAGACGCTGGAAAGCGTTGAAAGAGAACTCTACACCGAGGCCGAACTATCGTCTGCAAAGGTAAAAGAGTCGATCTTCAACCGCAAAGTGTACCGTTGGTTAAGCTGGGTCCAAAGGAGCGTGTTGTTCTGGTTATAACAGACAAATTCCCTCACCCATCTCTCTCCAGATAAACTTCATTTTCCATCTTTAAAACTCTTCTATCTTGCCAGTAATCATCCAGATATTTTCAGAAATGTCTGTTGTAGAGCTTGAACCCAGATACCATGGCCGTATGGTCTCTGACGTAGAGCTAATTAATTAAGCTGTTATTGTAATCAAATTGCCAAATTAATGTAAATGTTTGATGTTAAACTTTGATTCTGTTAATAAATGACCGCATTCATTTGATGGGTCAAAGAAAATTAACGTCTCACGTCACATTTAATTTCAATGCACGATATTATTCAGTCCAGAAAAATGAATGAATCCGTTTAATTTATGGATAATATATCACAGATATATGTTCCTCTACACATTTAATTGATGATAATAAAAATAACCCCAAGTTCCTTTTCAGTACTATAGATAGTCTAATGAAAAATCCTATCTCTGTTGATTCATGTATCCCTACAACTATAAGCAGCGATGACTTTGTGAGATTCTTTATAAAATAATATATGTAGGGGAATAGGCTGGGGCCCTGTGATGGACTTGCGACCTGTCCAGGGTGTACCATGCCCCTCGCACAGTGATTGCTGGATATGGGCACCGGTGACCCCCGTGACCCAAAATGGAAGAAGCGGGTAAAAGATAATGGATGGATGGATGGAATAGGATGGTCTGAACACACTTTAACAGGCGTGCAGGCTAACCGTTCCAAGTTGTGGAATAAATGTTGACCGGCCTCAACCCCAAAACATATTGTGAGTTCTTGTAACAAGTTTAATTCTGGTCTCGAAGAATAGACAAAGAATCTGGTAATTTAAATAAACAATTCTGTAACGTTTATTGTCAGTTTGGATAATAACAATGTGAAATTATGGCAAATATGAAATATGAATGAATAACCAATAGGGTTGGGCATCGAGGATCGAGAATTGTTTGGAACTGGGACTAACTGTCCGGTTTTCCCAGAATCAGTCAAAATATTTATTTTTGATTCCTATTTTCGATGCCTAGTCCGCCAACCGGAAGTAGAAGCCGCCCACCGAACACCAACGAAAAAGAAGCTACCCGCCGAAAACCAATGAAGAAGAATCCACTGAAAGTGTTCCCATACATGGAGAGTGAGCAGCCGCGGTCGAAGGCGTGGCTTAACTTAAATTAAATGAACAGTCAGCTCAGTGTAGCACTTGCAATAATTTTATATCATGCAAAGGAGGGTGTAGAAGTAAAATAGTGGCCCGTCTTTGACTCGCTCCGCCGGACTATTTTCACTGCCTCCTCCTCCGAACCGGGTTTGATCCTCAGAACTAACAGAGTGGCCCGTCTTTGAAGCGCTCCGCTGGACTGTTTTTGCTGTTTCCTTCTTTGGCTCCATCAGGTAAATAAAACTATAAAGTACATCTCATACCAACATTAAGGCAGCCAACAACTTATACTCGACTTAAAGTGGTAAGTCAACTCAAATGCAAACACCATGCTAACATTAGCTTGTATTTTTTTCTTAGACAAATGACCCGAAATGGCTAATAATGTTAGCCAGGCTCCACGATGTGCTCCTCTGTTCACCAAGGAGTTCTCCAAGGGAAATATGTCGGTGCAACTGAATGAAGAGTGCCACAGAACGGTTATAGCATATATTGTGAAAAGATTGCATCCCTTTTCAGATGTGGAATCACCAACATTTAGGTTAGTTAGGCAATAGCAATAGAGCTAAGCTAATTAATTGTCCATCCCAAGTTAATGTTACAGTAACAGTGACATTACATTTTTGTTTATGTTTGCAGGGACATGGTGAAAACCATCAACCTAAGAACACACCATCTACCATGGACCACTTGTCAAATAAGTTAATCATCTTGTTATAAGGTGGAAAAGAGCTGCCCTGCACTTTAAACGGAAGATGGTCTGGGAGCAGATCCAGAGAAAGCTGATTGAACAGGTGAAATGCCATTCACAACTGGCCTTTTCTGCTATTAAAATCTGAAATCTAAATACTAGTGATGTTCTTTATGGTCAACAGAGGAAGACTGTGGAAATGATGGGGTAACCATGCAGTCTGAGGAAAGGCCTGAGAATGAGGGAGTGGAGGATGTGGAGGAGAGTGTAAGTGTATGATAGCTGAAATTATATACATTCTCAATCTTAATAATGATCATGCCTTAAAAATCTACCGTGAGGGGTCACCACAAGGATTTATGACTAACCCCTACTGCAGCCTCTCCTCCAAGGGGTATATCGAACTAATCTAGCGCTTGAGTGTTACCCAGAATGACCTTAGGCTAGATCTGTTTAAGGCTATGTTGAAGGTGACTCACCCAGACTGTTAACGACCTTCATTTGCGAGTCACACCCTTATCTCACCCCATGACTCGCCCAACCTAGCAACCGGGGTTGGATCGTTAATCACGGGGAAACTGCCATTCTCGGCCGCTCACCTTCGGTTTTAGAACTACAATTGTTACCGATTTGGTATTTTTTAGAATCTAGGCATAAGATTCAAGGATGTTGTTTGATCAAAGCTGTGAAACCTTTAAAACTTCCTTTTTTTGTTAATATTTAACCAAGCATTCCAAATTCTTGAATACGAAGTGTAGAAATGATAATCCAGAATTTTACATTTTATGTTCTGCTTTAATTAATGATTTGCAGGGGTACAGCGTTATCAGCACATTATAATTGGTTACATTTGATCATTTAAAAAGATTAATGACAAAGAGTTCATGCCTGGTTCTAAGAAGTGTCTTATTGGTCAAATGAGACATCCAGGATCTTGGGGTGTCCACTAAGGTAGGGCTCTCCTGGCTCCAATGAGCTGGGTCAGAGAATCCTGTATCCTCACGCATAAGTAGTCATCACAGAGCAGCCTCTTCCTAATGAAATGGACCAATATGCATCTGGAGCCCCAAAGCAAGTTAAATCCCCACAAACCCCTAAGACTGTCCCATGAGCCAACCAAGTTTAGCCAAAATTGCTACAATCCACCTTGACAGCACCCAGGTTATGTAATAACTTTTCAAGAGGGCTGGGAGCAGGACATCCATCCATCCATTATCTCTACCCGCTTATTCCATTTTGGGTCACGGGGGTCGCTAGTGCCCATGTCCAGCAATCACTGTGCGAGGGGCGGGGTACACCCTGGACGGGTCGCAAGTCCATAACAGGGCCACTTAGAGACAAATGAGACAAACAACTATTCACTCTCTCATTCACACCTAGGGACAATTTAGAGTTACCAATCAGCCTAACATGCATGTTTTTGGTCTGTGGGAGGAAACCGGAGCACCCGGAGAAAACCCACACATGCACAGAGAGAACATGCAAACTCCATCCAGAAAGGCCCCTGGACCGGGGTTTGAACCAAGGACCTGCTCGCTGAGAGGCAGCAGCTCTACCAGTTGTGCCACCGTGCTGCCCGGGAGCAGGACAACACTCTCTTAATCTAACCCTTCTTCTCAATTATAGAAACACTGTTACTTCGTATAAAATTTAGCATTTGGACAATATGTTAAGGGTCGCTCACCATTTCTGCCCGAAGACCTTTGGAAAATGGCACGATAAATATCTCCTCCCGAGCCCTGGAAGAAATCACCCTTAGCTTCCCAAAAGCAGTCCTAATTTTGAGGGGTCTGGTCTGGCATCAGCTCAGCTGAACAAGGGAGTATTCCTATCTTGATGAAAAAGAAGTCCCTTCTGAGCTATCTATCTACCTCTGAGTGGCTCCTGGGGCGATAGCTATATTATCCTGTCCCTTCGACTCCACAGTCTGTTCAGCACTCCCCTTGCTGCTGTGCCTGGTTTATATAGATGATGGATTTACTGGACAAACCCAGTTTCCATCGTACTATTCTGGTGTCATGCTCTGATTGGCCTCAGCTCTTTAGGGTGGTTGGTTTTTTGGAACACAAATAGATGGTCCCCAAACTGTGCCCTTTTAAGGTATAGAGTTGTTTTGCTTTTCTGCTTCTCAGCTCCCAAGTTACTAACACATGATTTTATCTACAGCTCATGCCCTTTTATGGTATTGAGTTGTTCTGCTCGGCTTCTAGATTTATCCTGGAATGCTGCCAGGGTTCCAGTCTCCCTGCTCTGATCACTGACTATTTTAAACTTAACATGAGTCCAACTTGCAACATTACTTTTACACTCCCAGAACACAGTATGAACCTTGTATAATCCTCATGTAATTTTCATTCCATTCTAATCACAGAATAAATTATAAATCTTTCACTCCATTCTAATCACAGAACAATCTTACAAGTACAAATCTTATATGATCACATCATGCAATATTTTACTCCACTCTAATCACAGAATATAGTATAAATATTTTACATCTGGAGGCCACTGGCAGGGAACAATTTCATCAAATGCGACATTACTTGACAGCCTTTAATAATCCCTTTTTAGTGATAATACTGATGAACCTGTTGTTTGTTTAGGAACCGCCTCCCTACAATATGTCCAGATAGTCTCCACTGGATGAGCTTTTTGCTGAGGAAGAGGCACAGAACATTATGCCACAGCTCCATGTCCATGAAGAAACAAGTGGAGAGAGGGCTGCAGATGTACTAGAGCATTCTACAAACCATTCTGTCTGAGGACCCTGCTGCCGGTGGTGGAACCAACACAAGACTTATCCTTTGCTGTCTGATCTTGCATTATCATATGTATGTGTTCATGCTTCTTCCACACCCAGAAAACATGTGTTCTCCACTGCAGGAGACACTGTCTGTCCAGAACACTCACACATACTGCCTGAGAAGCAGATATGATCATTTTCCTCAACAAGAACCGTTTCTGATTTTATACTGTACCTGCTGCTAATCTGGACTGGGTTGTACAAGTTGTTCTTTTTAATAATAATAATAATAATAATAATTTTGCTTGATATTCTACAGCAGGGGCAGCACGGTGGCACAACTGGTAGAGCTGCTGCCTTCCAGCCTGCAGGTCCCTGGTTCAAATCCTGGTCCGGGGGCCTTTCTAGGTGGAGATTGCATGTGTGCATGCATGGGTTTTCTCCCACAGACCAAAAACATGCATGTTAGGCTGATTGGTAACTCTAAATTGTCCCTAGGTGTGAGTGAGATAGTGAATGGTTGTTTGTCTCATTTGTCTTTATGTGGCCCTGTGATGGACTTGCGACCTGTCTAGGGTGTACTCTGCCCCTCGCACAGTAAATGGTAAATGGACTGTACTTATATAGCGCCTTTCTATCTTATTTCAAGATACTCAAAGTGCTTTACACTATAATCTGTTCCCTCATTTACCATCCACACAGCGCTCTACTAGATCTCTACAAAGCTAATTGAACAAATCATTGTAAAGAGACTAATGAGTGCTTTATCACATTCATACACCGATGGGACACACATCAGAGGCTATGAGGGATTGCCCAGGGACACTTCAGCATGTGACTGCTATTGCATTCGAACCCCCAACTCTCTCATTGGAGGACTAACCACTCAGCCACAGCTGCCCCTAAGTGATTGCCGGACATGGGCACCGGCGACCACCGTAACCCAAAATGGAAGAGGCGGGTTAAAGATAATTGATGGATGGAAGGATGGATGGATGGATTCTGCAGCAGGTTAGCCCATCAGTGGGAGCTCAGCAACATGGCTGCAGCATCACACACTGGACATGGGGAAATGTGTTTCCATGAGGTTTTCAAACATAAAGCTCTCTTGTGAAAGTGTACCCCTGTGAAAAGAAAATTCATAACATTGAAGTTCATAAGTTTGATATTTATATACTGGTTTAAAATAGCTCTGTGAGAAATTCATAGTAAATTTAACAAAAAGTAAAAAGCTCGTAGAATTAAAATTCAAATAGAAGTTCAAATTATTTCATCCAGAAAGAACTCTGACTAGCTATCTCATTTATAACATGATGGAGTTAAATTCAAAGCAGTCTGCTCCTCAGATAAATAGTGTTAACTTATTATTTTTATATGAAAGTTTCTGTTAACTTATTGTTTTTATATTTGATTGTTTCTGTTCAGTGCCCTGGGATGACTTGTATTGTGACTTGGCACTATACAGTATAAATAAACTGAATTAAATTGAAATGGCATGTCTTTTTTAACCCCGTCTCTATAAAGAATTGGAATCGGGAATCGATGGGAACTGGAATCAAAACGAAGAATCGGAACCTGAATCGCTCAAATTAAAACGATGCCCAACCCTAATAACCAATAGTATTATTTCAGAAAGGGAATGGCGTAAATAATTGAGGTTTTTAGCTCTAACGTTAAAATTTAGGTAAGCTTATCGCAGATTTGTGAACTTAATTATGACTAAACTCAGTTGGCACTTAGTTGTTTTCTCATTAGACGGAAGACGTTCTGTCTTACTGGGAAGGTGTCCATTCTCTCATTACCATAGCAGATACAATGACCTGAGCCGAAGGGTCACGTTGTCACCGGAAGAGGGATATTTTCCTTTGGAGACTACGCCTCTTTCAGCTTTGCGGACTATCACTCTAAAGGTGTTTGAACATTTTAAGGACTTTCTCTATTTCTCTCAGTTGGATTGGCTCAGAGCCAACTCTCCACCCAGACAACTTCTACCATCATGAGATGGCTTCTCCACAGAGTACTCCTCAGCGACTGTTTGACCACAACTGCCTTCTCAGGTGTCTGTTAACCTGACACATCAGAGAGATTGTGCTCCTAATCTTGTGTGCCAGTGCGTACACCACAAACAATTTAAAGAATTACAAGTTACTGGAATCGCTTGTCCAATCTACGAACAGCTGGGTAGACGATTTGAACATTTTTAAAGCCCCGGATTGAGAATAAGTTGTGGTTTGAACAAAGGTACGTTGTTCTTGGCTCCTTAATTTTACATAAATTATTAATGTACATTATTTTAGAATCAATCAACCTTCTGTATATTTTGAGTATTAAAAAATTGTGAACACTATTTTTTTTAAGTATGTTTTTAACTGATTTACAAAGCTCCAAGTTGAAATGGTTAATTACCTTATTTTTAATGACTTGAGCTCATCTAATAACAACATGTAGACTTCAAATCTTGATTAGATTACTTTATTATATATATATATATATATATATATATATATATATATATATATATATATATATATATGTATATATGTATTAAAATACACATATAGATATATTATAATTTATGTTTCTGTTTTCTCATTCACCATTTTAGTTGTGTGTTCACAGTATCCTGATGCATGCTCAATATTCCAGGTAGAAAAACGTTGGTTACGTATTGTAACCCCAGATTCTATGAGTATAAGCATAGCCCTTTAAGGCTGTCGCTGATGGGTTATCCGGTTATGCGAAGCATTACACTGAAAAATTTAGTCCACGCCCACCTGCTGTGTGGGCCCCACCCGGTCCATATAAATTACGTTAAGAGCGGGTAATCGGCTCCCAAATAACTTTTCTTCAGGCATTTAGGAGCCAGTGAGGCCCGACGCTTAAAGGGCTATGCTTATACTCATAGAATCTGGGGTTACAATATGTAACCAACGTTCTATTTCGTATAAGCTTCACCCTTTAAGGCTGTCGCTGATGGGTTAAGGGCGAAGCAGATGTGGTCCTCGCCTCACTGGGTCCATTCGAACACCGTATGAAGCAGAAGCTTGCCCAATAAACGTCTTGTCACTCAGCTCCCCATGTGCGTAATTACGCATTGCGTAATTATGTGTGCCATGCACACATAACACATATGTTGTGTAACTATGCATTCTGAATGCATGAACGCCCCGGAAAAAATTCAACGGGGAGGGAAAATATGCTGAAAAGAGCCATGAACCAAACGGTTACGGCTGAACAGTATGAACAGATCAATAATAACAGGAGAACTGATTATTAATCAAATGAACTGATTGGTAACAATAATCATGAACTGATTAGTGACAATAGAACCAAAATAACAATCACAACTTGTGACTGATACCGACATCTCACACTGTAATGCATGCAGACAGATGTGAGTTAAACGGAGTTCCATGAAACAACAATATTCATTCTGTAAAACACTAAGGACAGAATGTGTCATGGAACGGGCCGTCACATCACGTAGATAAAAGTGAATAAATAAGCAGGGTGTTGACCACATGGCCGCAGTGCAAATATCCTGCATTATCATACCATTATGCAAAGCATTCGAAGACGCAACACTCCTGATCGAGTGCGCCCTGAGGTTGACAGGAGGCTCTAAATCTGATGCTCTATAGGCTTCAGAAAAGGCATCACACAGCCAGTGTGGGTGGATAACGGGCGACCTACAGATGCATCTCTATAATGCACAAACAAATGTTGAGTTTGACGCATTGCAGCTGTGCGTATTATGTAATATGTCAACGCCCGCACCGGACAGAGAAGATGGAAAAACGCCTCTTCTTCTGATTTGTGGGGGGAAGGGAAAACCCCTCCAACGATATCACCCTTGATTTAAAAGAGCTCGTGATGTTTTAGGCATAAAGCTGGATTTGGTCTTATATCAGCTGAACTGCAGTCAGCCTGAATTCTGAGACATGACAGAGCGACAGAGAAGGCAGATAATCACTCACCCTCTTAGCGGATGTTAAAGCCAGCAGCAGGGCTGTTTTAAGAAACAAGAATTTAATTGGGACCTGATCCAGAGGCTCAAATGGAACTTTGATCAGGGCTCGCAGGACCAGCGTTAAAAACCCACTGTAGAGCAAGTGGGTGAAACAGGCCTGCGTCTCTGTACACCTTTTAGAAAACGCTTAATCAGCGGATGATTGAAAGCTGTTCTGTCTCCGAACCCTTTGTGGCAGGAAGAGATGGCTGCAGCGTACGTTTTAATCGTGCTGGATGCCAAATTTCTTTTTCCTCAGCTGTTGTAGAGAGGACAGCATGCCGCCTAGTGGACATGAGGTGGCCTCTACACCTTTCTCTGTACACCAGCGCTGAAAAACTGTCCACTTTGATGTGTACAGCGCTGTGGTAGATGCAGCACGTGAATCCTGGATTGCATCCTGTGAGCGACCCATCCTCTCTAAGCGGGTCTGCTCAGCAGCCAGACCCACAGGTGCTGACCTATTTCTGGGTAACTCTTGATCGCTCCTCCTGCCTTGAGGAGAGCGTCCACCCTCCACGGCAGTTTCCACGGGCGCCCCGACAGCAGGCGTTGTAGGACTGGGAACCATGGTGCGTTCACGCGCTTGGGGCCACCAGGAGAGCTCTCAATCCCTCCTCCTGAAATCGGTTCAGGAACTGTAAAATCAGAGGAGGTGGAGGAAACCCATACAGAAGCGTTTATGGGCTGTGGGCAAACGCATCCACCCCCAGCGGTGGTTCGTCTCGCGGGCTCAGAGAAAACCATAGTCGACACTGAGCATTTTCTCATGTCGCAAATAGGTCCACAGCTGCTTTGCCAAATTTCTGCCACGTCTGAGTCATCAGGTCTGGATGGAGAGTCCAGTCCCCATGACGTGGACCGCCCCTGGACATCACATCTGCCCCTTTGTTCAGAACACCGGGTATGTAAACTGTTCTGATGGAGAGCAGATTTTGGTGAGCCCAACACAGTAACTTTCACGCAATGTGTAACATCTGGGTTGAGCGCACACCCCCCTGCTGGTTTATGTACGCAGCAGTCACCTTGTTGTCTGTGTGAATCAAAACATGTTGATTCTGCAGCACAGGAGCAAAGTGTTGAATCACGTTCAGCACCATGTGACACTCCAAAACATTTATGTGGGCAGATGTGTGATGGGGCCACAACGCCTTTACTGCTTGAGATAGGCATGTCTCCCCCCCAGCCTGACAGCGACGCGTCCGTGAAGACTGACACGTGTGACGTGGGTCTGCTGACGGGGGCTCCTTCTGACAGGACCAGGGTGTTTCCCCAGTGTCGGAGGTCTGCCCTCACGGAGGGAGGAACAGTGATCATCCGTCTCTTTTGTTTTACTGGATCCACACGCAGACGCGCAAACCACCTCTGGAGGCATCTCATGTGTTGTAAACCCAGCGGGACAACTGTGTGAACTGATGACATCATTCCTAACAGCTTCATGATGGAAAACAGCTGTTACCACTCTGCCAGGTCTTACGTGATGGAGCTGGTCTCTTAAAGTGTCGATTCTCGTTTGTGATAAACGAGCCCTCATGGTAGTTGAGTTTAGCTCCACTCCCAGATAAACAATTGTCTGGGCCGGGAAAATTGAGCTTTTCTTCCAATTTATGGCAAAGCCCAGATTTAACAGGTGTGATGTCAACGCCTGAGCCTGTATCACTGCTTCCTGTCTGGAGCGTGACAGCAGCAGCAGGTCGTCCAGGTAAAACAAAACTCTCATCCCTGCTCTGTGTAACGGATGCAGGGCTGTCTCCACACACTTTGAGAACGTACAAGGCGCGAGGGAATACCCGAACGGCAGCCTGTTGTACTGATACTTCATCCCTTGAAAGGAGAAATGCAGGAATTTTCTGTGTTTTGGAATGATCGGTATGTGAAAATAAGCATCTTTCAGGTCGACGGAAAACAAACCAGTCGTTTCTCTGGATGTTGTCCAACAGCTGTCTGGTTGTCAACATGTGAAACGGTCTGTCCATGATAGCCTTATTGAAAGCTGACAGATCCAAAAAGGGTCTCGTTCCTCCGGTCCGTTTGGGAACCAGGAAGTAACATGAGTAAAACCCTATGTTTTTCTCTCCGTTGGGAACTCTGGAAATTACTTCTTTTATCAGAAGCTCTTGGACTTCTGCATTTAGGGATGAGATTTGGTCTGGTGATGACAGGACCGTCTCTAAAATTCCTTTGAACGGAGGGGGTCGGGTTGCAAATTGTAAAGTGTAACCTTTGCATAACACCCTGGCCATCCATCTGTCTGGCGAGCATGTTTTTAGCCACTCCGCGTAACGTTCGTGGAGTGGACGTGTGTTTAAGTGATGCGTCATGTTTTGTACGGATGTCATCCAGTCCACCGCCTCGACCACCATCATGTGTCGTGGGAATGTTTTCCGTGTGACCCAAGGCGAGGCTTCCTCGAAAAGGTCTCTGAACGCGCCCGTGTGCTGCGTTCGGACCGTAGACCAAGCTTTATGTCTAGGTGGGCTGGTGTGTGCTGAAGCGAAGCGTGACAGCTGATGACACCGTGGGGCCACGCGTTTGACGCCACTGTGGTGAAAAACGCGTGTCGCTCCTGCCGCGAGCAGTGTCATGCACTGGGTTCGCTTTGAGATCTCGCATCTATGCCGCCATGAGCGGGCGAGCGCTGCGAAGCGGTGAGTGCGACTTCATCTACGCCGTGCTGTTTGAGTGAAGGCTGCGAGCCCCGCGGGAGCACACGTTTTCCCTAGTGGGACGCGTGCCACTCTAGCTGGAAGCAAGACACGTCACTGGGTTCGCTCAGCTGTCTCACGCTTATGCTGCCATGAGTGGCCGAGCGCTGAGACGCGGTGGATGAAGGCTGCCTGCGCCGCGGCGGCACGTGTTTGCTTCGATGCGGCGTGTGTCGCTCTCACTGAGAGCGAGGTCCTCCACCGACCCGACCTGTGGTCCCACATTTATGCCTATGTGGGCCGGTGAACGCCGGGGAGCTGTGTGTGCACCATCATCAACGCAATGCCGTTTGGGTGAAGGCTGTTTGCGTTGTGTGAGTGCGCGTTTGACACCGCTTGGGTGAGGATCGTGCAGCTCGGGTTGACAATGAGTTATTTCGCTTACCATTGGGACGTGTGAGCATCTCGTCATGTCTTGGAGCAACGGTGAGTTTAAAAATCCCTTATTAAAGACACCGTCTCATTATGTGTGGAGGGTGTGTGCGCAGCCGCTGTGAGTCCATCCGAGCTTACAGACTGGCTAGAAACAGACACTTGATCATTGAATGATGTTTTATTCAACATTTGTGTCATATTTACACACACCCTTTGCAGACCATCATTCTGAATCTTTTCCCCCATGAGCTCTGGGATTCGTTGGCCCAGGGCGCCGTCTGCTGGGGCTCTCTGGGAAAAACGTTGGACACTCTGTTGCCAGGATGAAGAGGGCCAGACGGGCTGAAGCTCAACGAGATGGCCGTGGAACTGTCTTGCCACCGGCTCATTTCGTGTGGAGGGTGTGAGAGAGAGCCACTGTCAGATCATCTGAGCCGACAGACTGTCTAAAAATGGACACTTTCATCATTAAATGATGTTTTACTCCAAACTCGTGTCACCTACACACATTCTCTGCCAAAACCGTCATTTGCTCTGCCATTTGTTGTCCTAGAGCACCATCTGTTGGCAGTCTCGGGGAAACGCTGAAAAACTCCGTCCTCTGGCTGCGATGCAGGCCGGCAGACAGCAAAGAGGCGCACCGGTTGGGGATGACGTCAGCTGCTCTGCAGACGGAGCGTTGTCTCCTCCCGCCTCTGAACATGTATGCCAACAGAGTAACGTGTTGTTCGCTGCGGCCGTCGGGAACGCATGCTGGTGAGCTCAGTCGAAGATCGGTGTCACCGTCTGGGTTATGCTAACCGGAGGCGCGGGACGCTGGTCCACCTGGACATCTTGCTCCGATGAAGCCTCCGTCAGGCTCGGCTCCAGGGGGGCACTGAGGGAAAAACCGCTTGGTGAAAACCCCTCTGCTCTGGTGATGGCCGTGGGCTGTGGGGACCGGCCCCCCAATCTACCAGGAAAGCCGGCTGTGGCCTTGTCTCTTGGATGCCCTGTTGGGAAAAACGAGGCCAGATGGGGTCAGGACGGTGAGCCGGAAAAGGAGCCTAGAAAAAGAACCCTGCCGCCGGATCATCCAAACTGGCGGGAAAGGCATGGGACGTAAAAAAGTTCCCTTCATGTCAACCACTCCTGGGTTACGCAGGCAACCCCAGACGGTGCCGTCGGCCGGGAGCGGTGTGATCGCCGATGCGAAACGAGGTGGGATGAGGTGAGCATTCGCTCAGCCACCCTCCACCGACACTACGCTCTCCAGGAGGGAATGAGCCGCGGGGGGCCGCTGCTGACGCTGCCTGTCCCGGAGGAACCATCCAATTCGCTTTGAGGGTCGGCGATAAGAGGAAAATTACAAGATGGCATTGTCCAGCGTGTAGCGACCTGTCACTGAGAAATACTCCTCGGCGCTTACCTTGAAACAAGATTGTTCATCAGCTTCTCCTCGGGGAGGAGAGCTCACCAGGATGACCGGAGGTCGACGTGACGGGCCAAGCATTCCAAAGGTTGGTCATCTACACAACTTTCCTTCTTCGTTCTTCTGACAGTGCTATTAGCTCGCTGAAGAAAAATGGGAGCCGATTACCCGCTCTTAACGTAATTTATACGGACCGGGTGAGCCCACACAGCAGGTGGGCGTGGACTAAATTTTTCAGTGTAATGCTTCGCATAACGGGATAACCCATCAGCGACAGCCTTAAAGGGCGAAGCTTATACTAAATACAATCTAAAAAAGTTCAATCTGTGCCTCTGGACATAAAAAAAAAAAAAAAAAGCAAAACAACAAAAAATTTAGAAACGTTTTGTCTCTCATCCGAAAGACTTCCTCAGTCTGAGGTGCTGTATTCAGCTCAGTCTTATAAATAGCACCTTCTCAGAGTGGATCAACCAGTTTTTCTGCTGACAACCAAAACCAGCTGCTCACATGATCAAGAAAGACCATCGGCCTAACAATGTATCATTAACACACTGATGGCTGTTTACTATTCACAGAAGTCTGAGTGATACTATCAATAACAGCATTGTAAGAGGGGGACAATTAAACACGTAGGCCTCCACCCCTGTTTAATGATGGATGATTTCTTTTCACAAAGATGGCCTCCTTTACTTTTCGCTCAAACCACCGTTCCTCTCTATCCAGGATGTAAAGATCTTCATCCCTGAAAGAGTGACTGCTGGCCTGGAGATTCAAGGGTTTTGGTTGTCAACAGCAAAACTGGTTGATCCACTCTGAGAAGGTGCTATTTATAAGACTGACCTGAATACAGCTCCTCAGACTGAGGAAGTCTTTCGGATGAGAGACGAAATGTTTCTACATTTTTTTTGTTGTTTTGCTTTGTTTTTTGGGGTTTTTTTTTTGAATGTCCAGAGGACCAGATTTAACTTTTTTAGATGTGTGTTTACAGGTTCTGCACTCTCAGACTCTGAGCCACCAGAACACCGTGGGTCATGCTGAGCAACTTTGTGTCTATTCAGTGCAAACAAAATGGAGTGTGAATCATGAGGATGATGCTCCAAAGGCCTACATTAAAATTACAGCTAGCAGTACAAAAATCTAAAAGTTAAATGTGGTTTTATCATAAACACCAACTTCCCTGAACTTGTAGCATCTCCTGATGGACTCAATGTGTGATCGCTGCTGCCTGGAGAAAGTTTCCTTACAAATATAGGACATGCAGCGTCCAGCAGGCTGTGGAGACAGGCAGTGAACTTCACCTGAAGAAACATCATCCATACTATGCACAGGTACATAATCATACCACTGTGACCTTGTGTGGACGCAGAAAGACATGGCTGTCGTCCGTGTGTTTCCAGAACAGGAAATGTGTGAAGCTCGTCTACAGAAAGCACGAAGCTTCTTAAAGATATTTCTCAGAGCACGTTTGTACTGCAGCTTCAAGGGAGACATAAATATGTAAATCATGCTGTTAACTTATATTTGAACTTTTTGTGTAGCAATTTTCTATGAAATGTATTACCTCACACGTTCATCACATTTGTTACTAGAAACGTTTAATTACATAAAATGTTTACTTCAAAATAGGATCTGTTTCATTACATGTTTATTTCTTACCTGAAATATGATAATACATCAAATGTTTACTTCAAATGTGATCAATTTCATCATGTTTACGTGATGAATCAAATGTTTCATGAATGTTTACCACATGAGTTTTTATTAAATGAGAAAAACCAACCACTTATGTTATTTTTTTATTTTTTTAATAGGATAGAAAAAAAGAAAAGACAAAGTAAGACTCCAAAATATAAGAAATATACACAAAGAGAGCACACGGCAAAACACCCGGCCACTGTCTGTTCACCTGCAAAGAACATGACAAAACAAAGCAGCAAAATACATATGTATAAAGAACTTAAAATATTCATGGCTTTGCAGTAAGTTTCCATAAATATATAAACCCATACCTACGCCTATATACATACATACATACACATGAATATACATTCATATACATATCTATATATCTACATATAAAGCCTACATAAGCATCCCTGCATCTATTTGTGTGGTTGTGAGCATGCATAAGTGTATAAGGTTTCTCTAATAGAACATTTAATAGTAACTGTGAAGCAGCAGAGACCCGACCCCCAAGACCAGAGGAAGCCGAAAAAGGGGGGACCAGAGCCCAAGACCCCAGGAGGGACCCCGACCGCGGAGCCCCCAGGGCCACCCACACAGGACGAACCACTCACCCACCCCCCAGATCGGACCACAGGGGAGAACCGGAACATCCCCACCAGCGATCACATACAGTGACCCCCGGGGCCAACAGCGACAAACTCATAGGCCCCCGCCAGAACCCGCCGCACCAATGCAGGTCCAGGCCCGGGCACCAAGGCCCGGGCACCGAGGACTCACACCACCCAGGCCAAGGCCTGACAGGGCCAGAGGACCCGAGCCCCACCAGGCAGACACCAGGCCGAGCCGACACACGCCCAAGCGCCCAGCCCCTGACACCAAGGGCCCCAAGCGCGCCGGCAGGCAAGGGCACACCCCACCAGGGGGCCGCGTGATAGGGGCGCGATGCCAAGCACCCCCAGTTGTATCAAAGAGGGGGCAGTCTGAGTCTCGGCCTAACAAATACCAATTCATACACAGACACAGTCCCAGCCTCATTCTCACATTCACTCACTCAAAGACATACAATAATGATACATTTCATTCTTATTCCCGATATGCACTCTATACCCCCCAAGACATGTACCTGCCCTCTACAGGGGGCAGCCCATGCCCAAACCCAGGAGGTAGACCCATTCATTCTCAAGCGGAGAGGAGCCAATACCCCAGACCGGGCCCAGGTCACACCCAGCCGACAGGACACCCCCCGGCACGAAGAGGTCACGCCACCGACCACCCCCACACACCGCCAACAACCAAGCATGCGCCCCCAGCCGACCGCCCGCCAGGCCCCGGCAGCCACCCCGGCCAGCGTGCCAACCATGGCACCCAAGAGCCAAGCTCAGGGGGTCCAAAAAACCCCAGGGAGAGCACACCGCCAGCACCGCCCACGGCAATCCCGCAGACCCCGAACCCCCACATAGTCCTGGTCAACACCCGACGGCCTGCCCTTCTCCCGGACCCCACCCCCGGAATGGCAGTTAAGGAACTAGGGGGGTGAGGAAAAAAAAAGAATAAGAGCCCGACACATACACTCCCGCCCCTAGATGTGCTGTTGATGTGTGTTGTATAGTGCCATTAAAAAGGAAAGAAGAAGGAGCAAAGGCTGGCATGATGCCAGTTTCCCCTCCACCCCAACTCTATCCAAACCCTAGTGTCTAAATGCAATAGTTGTAAGTGAGCACAGGCACAGGGGGCGAGAGTAAGGTCATCCCACCACCCATAGCCATGTACCCACCTCAAGTTCCTAAATGTGAATGTCATGAGGATGTTATGAATGAATGTCTAAGGTGTACAGTAAAATTGAGTCCCAGGTGGCTATGGTCAACAGAGATGTAAAATTGTTGCAGCACACCCGAGCTCAAACAACCCTAAATGTGTGGAATTGAAATGAAGAGGGTGGAGGTGCATGGTCAGGAATGGGGAGAAATATAACTGTGAGAGCAAATGCTCCCACAGGGAGTCAGCTCCCCCATTGACCCAACAGCCCCCCCCCCCCCAGTTCCCCAAGGTCCACCCAGGGATTTAGGCCAAGACACCTCTCCATCTGGACCGACCGCCAGGCCCACTGAGCTCCAGACCAGAGAGGGACAGAGCCCTGAGGGCAGCCAGAAGCAGTACCAGCAGCCCACACACCCGAGGGCCGCCAGGACCCCCACAAACCGCAGTCAGCCCGCCACCAGATGAAGCCAAACCCCACCAGGACGACCCGGCCAAGAGCGCCCGCCCAACCGCCGACAGAGCCAGGAAGCACCGGGAGCGCACCCCCACCACAGGAAAGGGGCCAGCCAGTCGGCCATGCACAGTCCCGGGCTGCCCCCAAGGACATCCACCCAGTCCCCACCCCAGAAGAAATACTACACCCACCCCTCATTCGGACATCTCTCAAAACACATAGCACACTAGACACCTAGGCTGGGTCAAACTACCCCCTCTTAGGGGCCACTGGTCACACCCCCAAACACCCAATCCCCCAGCCCATGAACCCACAACCCACCAGCGAGCTGAAGGCCTCTGCCCAGAACCGGGCACCAGAGCGCAAGCCGGCCCAGAGCCTGGCAACCCGCCCGCCAGAGCCCAAGATCCCCGATCCCCACAGGCCCAAGCCCGGGGGCGACAAGCCCCCAGAACCCCAAGCCCCCGCGCCCACCCCGAACCCACCCCAGCACAGCCAGGCTAC